>NC_069395.1:12622500-13822500 GCF_027475565.1 Acinonyx jubatus | reverse complement strand
CAACTCATTTAACTTCTTTGTGCTTTAGTTTTCTAATCTGTAAAATGGAATAACAATACAAAACCTTTAAAAGTGTTACCTATTATTATTACTCTTATAATTAATACGATAGATGAGGTAAGTATGATGTTCCCATTTCAAGATTTTTTTTTTTAATTTTGAGAGAGAAACAGCACAAGTGGGGAAGGGGCAGAGAGAGCGGGAAAGAGAGGGAGAATCCCAGGCAGGCTCTGTGCTGTCAGCACAGAGCCCGATGTGGGGCTCGAACTCACGAACTGTGGGTTCATGACCTGAGCTGAAACAAGAGTCCGATGCTTAACCGACTGAGCCACCCAAGCACCCCGTGATGCTCCCATTTTAAAGATGAACAAACTGAGGATAGGGAAGGGGCCCACAACTTACCAAAGGTCCTTGTCAAGTGACACCTGTTATCCTATCCAGTGGAGGGACAGTCCCACTGCATGTAAAACAGCAAAGAGTGTAACAATGCCTGTCACCAGGAGCAGTAGGTCCAGGACGTCACCCCACTGCATGATTTACAGAATTCACGGTCACAACTCACACAGGCGCTAGATGGAAAAACAATTTAGTCTCTTTAGAGAAGAGACGGGGCAAGGTCAGCTCCAATAGTAAGGATTGGTCCCCCATGGCCCTGGGGTCTCACCCTGTAGCTGACACAGGACAATGGTCTGTATGCACCTGTCTGGTGCTGCAGGCAAAGGACCCAGTTCCCTCCCCACAGTAGAGGTGACCAGATGCTATGCGACATACACATACATATATGTGACCATGTATGTCCTGTCCTGAGCAGGACAAAGAAGCAGGTTTAGGTTCAGAACGGGGAAAGATACTCCCAAAGAGATATGCCCAGCATAGGCTGTGAGGGCTCTTTATCTCTTTGTGAGGAAATATTCTGGGTCCTGGGCACATTCTTATGGAACTCTACACGGGTCAGAAGATGCACATGACTTCCCTTCCCAGCAGTCATACAACTAGAAGCCAGCAGAGCCAGGATTTGAACTCAGGTCATTTTTCTACTCATTGTATGTTGACGACCTACTGTGTGTGTGGCACTGTACTAGGCACTGTCATGTCTTCAGGACTTTTCAGACACAGAAATCGAACTCTTCATCAAAAGCTTACAGCAATGGAGAAAATAAAGGTACCCTCATAAATATAACAAATTCTTTCATTTTAAAATCCATCCTTTAATAACATATTCAACATGCTTCTACTGAGAATCTACTCTTCGCAGGGACCATGCAAGGCATCAGGATACAATGATGAATAAAACGGCATTCTTACCCACAGAGCTCACCATGGATCACACAGCACTCGGTTGTGTGAGAGGCACCAGCCTGGCCCCAAGGCATACAAACAGAAGAGTTGAAGATCTGAACCTATAACCGTGGTCCTCAGTGGGCACGCAGTGTAAGGAAAGACAGAGAAGGACCGAGCACTTCCAGAACCAGATACACCACGGGGAGGACACGCAGGTTGCTGCTGGGCTGTAGGCAAAGGGCATCTCGAAATGGGGAGCCAGGAACGGCTTCCCAGTGGAATGATGCCTGAGTCAAATTTGAAGGAAAATAGGTCTTAATCAGATTTTCCCCTTTGGAAAACATTCTTTCTCAGGAGCAGGAGGGGCCTGTTCCAAGTAGATGGGTGTTAGGCAGAGTACTGCGCAGTTTCGTGAGGCTGTGTTGACAGCCACGAGGAGTGAGCAGGAAGTGAGGACATAGGTGGACCCCCGAAAGCACGGGGGATGGAGACCGGGGCCGGTCCTGAAAGATCTACGCAGAAGCTATCAGGACATAGCTCAGATAAAGTGCTGGGCTCAGCTTGGGAACAATCGGCAATGATTCAAGGACAGACCGAATTTGAAAGACACAGGAATAATCTGGATCCATGGAGTGCAGAACGGGCATTCTAAGTGAAGAAGATACTTTGGCAGGGTGAGTGTGGGAAATCACAGGACCCGGGTGGGGGTCATGTTCTGTAAAGCTTTGGAGCCAGACCGTGTACTAACTACACATCGTTACCTGCTGGGCACTATCCAAACTGAGCTAGACATGAGCCTCACAGAGATGCACACGCACATCAGATACAGGGACACGCTATGAGCAGATAACTGGGGTGACTATATGGTTTGTTGTCCTGAGACACTATTGAGAGGAGAAGGATGTGGAATAGAGAAGCATAGCAGGACAGGTGGCATAAGCCAGGACAGCCTGGGCAACGGAATGCAGGGTCAATATTCAAATAACCAAATCGATTGGATTGAATATTTACAGGAGTGAAAGGCAGTGAGTAGGAGTGTTTGAACAGCACATATTGATATAAAATTGACAAGGGTTTTCTGCGGAAACATAGCAGGGAAGATTTAGAGAACCATCGGCTCACTTCTAAACACACACACACACACACACACACACACACACACACACCCAATCACATATATACGTAGATGGACAGACAGGTGTACCCATGCATCACGGCTGCCACAAAACAAAATGCTTGCTTTGTCATATGAGATTTAAACTCGGTTTTTTTTCTTTCACTTAATGGGAGGCAGCAATGGACAATAGTTAAAGGGTTTAGAAACATGTACACCTTAACTTGCATATGAGTGTCACTGTTTAGGACCTTGGCTGGATTGTTTAACTTCTCTGAGTCTCAGTTTCCTTATCTATAAAATGGGGATAATAATATTCACTTTGAAGGATTATTGTGAGGGTTAGTTATATGCATTGCCTGGCATATAGTAAAACCTTCAGTAAATAATATTTTATACAGCTTTTTGAATAGCTTAGATATATATCTATATATTACTGGCTTTCAACATAGCACATATTACCAAAAACTTAGAAATGAAAGAGGTATATTACGTGAAACAAATCATCCACTGAACTCAAATCAGTTTGGCTTATGTAAAAAGTATTTTAATTTGTGTAATTGAGACAGTTGGGGGTTAAGATTTAACTGTCCTGCTTTACGCAGGACTGTACCCAGAGACTAACTCCTCCTCATCAGCGTTCTGCTCTCTGTCCTTGACCAGCTGCGTCCCTGATGGGGCCACAGTGGCTGTCAGGGGCCTCAGATGTGTACACCACTAAGGAAGCAATCCCAGGGGGGATAGAGCTTGTTCTGAACTAGTTCTCCCTGAAATACTGAAAAGTCTGCGAACAGCCCATCTTGTGCCTTTTGTATTATCCTTGAAGTTGTCTGAAAACTCTGACTGAAATGCCAAGGTCATACGTCCACCTCCCTGACTGAGGTGAGGATGAAAGTCAGCCTGACCTGAATCTAAGAGAAGAGACTCCTGTAACCAGCAGATGGGACGATTAATGCTGTCTGGCACAAAGTAACCCAGTTTCACTCCATCCTACCACCCGGAGAGATCACTGCTATCATTTTGGTGCATTTCTTTCCAGATTTCTTTGCCTACGCACATATAAGTATATAGGACCTTCTAAAACTGTGTTTGCTACAAAAACAAATCATACTGTGCACTGGTTGGTATTTTTTTCATCACTTACCAGTATATCATGGGGTTTTTTTTTTCATGCGAATAAATGTCAGCCTACTAAATCTTTTTAAATGGTTGTATAGTATTCCACTGTGTGACTGCATCATAATTTCTTTCTTTCATTCTATTAAGTTCCCTGAATGGGATGGATCGTCTTGGAAAGGACAATAGTGTGACTGATTAGAAATAAGTGGGCTCCCATTTCCTCATATTTGCAGCCTTGGATGATGTGTGTGTGTGTGTGTGTGCACGCGTGCGCACAAGTGTGGGCATGTAAGTGTGCAAGGGGAAATGCACGGGATGTCTACATGATCCAGAGTCATCCACAAATGCCTAGAGTCTTGAGACAGAAAGGAGGTCAGAATTTGCAGCCTCTCGGCAGACTTACAATCCCTTTTACCAGCCGAGGTTAGGAGCCCTGGTGAGCATTTAAAGCACACGGCTTACTCCCAGTCCTCTTCAGAAAGGGATGGGGATCCAGGTCAGACGCTGACTCTCCTGTAAGACAGACATGAGACCTCACTCTAAGAGCCTACATTTTTTTTTTAATGTTTATTTTTGAGAGAGACAGAGCGTGAGCGGGGGAGGGGCAGAGAGAGGGAGGGAGACATAGAATCTGAAACAGGCTCCAGGCTCTGGGCTGTCAGCACAGAGCCCTACGGCGGGACTTGAAGCTCAGAAACTGTGAGCTCATGACCTGAGCCGAAGTTGGATGCTGAACCCACTGAGCCACCCAGGTGCCTGCCCCTAAGAGCCTACATTTGATGTGACCCAGGATATAGAGGCCACGTGAGCAACTGACATGACTATAGCACTGGAAATGTACATGGTATGCAACAAGCAGGTAAAGAAAGGGCCTGTGTAGGGTTCCCCAGAGAAGGAGGGAGGGTATCCAGAAGGCACGTCCTTTAAAAGCAAACGGCAAAAAAGCAAACTCTTTAGGAAAATACGTAGGTGACGCGGATTTCTTTTTGCGAGGTTCCCTCGCCACGTTTCCCAAAGAGTCGTCGCTGTGGTTTTAAAAATAAGAGGCTGCCGTCTACCGCCCGGGCCAGCCCCGCGGAGAGCCCCCCCCCCCCCCCGCCCGCCTTCTCGAGGCTTCCTGCGCACGGGCCCGGAGCGAGCTGAGTCAGCCGCGGGCCGCCGCGCTCCCCCGCCGCTCGGCGCCCGCCGCCCGCCCCGAAGGCCCGGGCGCTCGCTGCCCGCCGCCCCGACGCCGTGCCAATCTGCGGCCTCCCCGCCGCGAGAGCCGGCGAGAGGACCAATTAGTGCAAGCTGTGATGTGGCGACGGGTCCGCCGAGGACGCAAACCCCTCCCCGTTCTCTTGGCAGAGGCCACCGCGAGGGCCGTCAGATGTCAACAGCTCTCCGTCACTCCCTCCCGGCGCTGTCCCGGCCCCGCGGCCGCCAAGCTCGCTGGGCTCCCCCGCCCCGCGGCCCACGCTCCTACGGATCGCCTCTCGGATTCGGAACCAGCCGGCTACCGGCACGTTTGGCTCTTCCTTTAACCCGAGGCGGGACTCTGGAAGTGAAGGGGAGCCTTTTAAACGTACGGCGTTCTGGCCTCTTTGCAGAACCAGGAAATACCCTTGACACGCTCAGGAGCTTCCGTTTTCGGAGCCTCGGAGTGAGAGAACGCACAGATGTCTTGGGCTTGCCCAGGCACCAGTTCACCACGTATGTGCAAAAGAAATTGCTTTAGAGCTCTCAAACTACGGGTGGAAAGTGATCAGGTCCTGCGGAAAATTTTGTGTGTGTGTGAATTACAGGTTACCATAGAAGAAGACCGGTATCTCCAACGCGTAGCAAGAGTTTTAAGGGGAACTCGCTTTGTACAAAAGAGTCTCGCCATGGTATCTGCTGACAAGGACATAAGCAGATGACTAATGGTGTTTTTTTCTCTTTAATAAACTCAGGGTTTTGTTTTTTTTTTTCCATTTCATTTGATTTGAAAAATGGACATATAATCCAACAAACCCATTAATTCAAAAATCCTACTCTCAAGTTCAAAAATATAGTATATGATTTGGCAAGCAGCAAGCTCCCTTCCCAGTTACGATTTGATTGAACCAAAATAAGCCTGTGAGTACATTAGAGCTGTATTGGGAGGTGAGGCAGTCGAGAAACTCAAGGAAGCAAAACCAGAATAGTGGTATAGAAGGAACCATCCGAATTTGTTAGAAAGGAGATAGATACTTCGGAGGAGTGGATTATCCAAATGCAATGTTGCAGGTTGCAACTTGGAATGCACTATTTATGCCTTTTTTTTCTGCCCTGAAAAAATTACATATATGAATTGTATATACATATATGTGTAATATGTATTAATTATATATTATATGTTGATTATTAGATATTAATATATCAACTGATATATTAATTCTGTATTAACATTATATTAATTAATATATCAATAATTATATATTAATTATTGATATGTTAATATTATATATATATTATGTTGGCCTGTGGAGGACGTGAGAAGGCTCAGTTCCTGATGCCAGGGAGCAAGACTCTAACTCCCTAGCTCGCAGAAAGTGATACTACACCAAAAATGACAAGTTTTAAGTTATGTGTGATGAGAGACTCTACAAGAGAGAACACACTGAGGGTTGATGGAGGTGGGTGGGGGGTGGGCTAAATGGGATATTAAGGGAGGGCACTGGTCACTTGTCATGTGTGGAGCCCTGGGTGTTGTATGTAAGTGATGAATCACTAAATTCTACTCCTGAAAACAATATAACACTATATGTTAACTAACTAGAATTTAAATAAAAATTTGAAGAAAAAAAAAGAAAATACTTCTAAAAAGTTATGTGAGAATATAATTGGTGCCATAGGAGTTCAGTGATAAATCAGATACACTCAAAAGCCAGGGGATTACCAACTTTCCGACCTCAATTCCCTGACCTTTGTCTCTCCTCATATTCAGGAACCTATGTTGCCTGAAGTACTCAGAATGATTCCATCTTGGGAGTATTAGGTAAAATTTACCACGGTCTTGACAAAACTTTCAATCCTCCAGCTGTCTTCCTCTCTACTTGGTCTACACTGCTCTTCAGGAGAGCTCCATGTCTTGATAACTCTATCTTCTTCCATTCTGTCTTCATTCCCTTCTCTCTCCAACCAACCACCTTCATTCAACCGCCATCTCACCTACAGCCTTGCTCCCTTGTCTCGCGCGTGCACAGAAACTTCAGTCCATATGTAAAATATTTAATTGATGTGCTCACCTGTAACTTTCCCCAATGTAAACAGCTAGACACGTAGTCAAGCATGGCATTAGAAAGCTGTCGTGGATGAAAACGTCACATTCCAATCTTTTTGGCTCAAAAAAAGCCAAGTATCAGATAAGAAACACTAGGAAAGATAGGTGATGAAGATAGGTCCATGTTTTCTTGCTGACCCCCAAGGGGGAAAAAAAATTCCAGCTAGGAGAGAAGGGAGAAGGAGGATGCAGAAGGAGAGAAATTAAATGTGAATGTGTCCTCAGAGAGGTAGGGGTAATCATTCTTTTGCTTCAGATATCTGGGGATCTGAAAGCCCAGGGTAAGTCCCCAGTTTCCATCTACAGCCCTTGGAAGGAGTGAGCCTTTCGTAGGTGCTCGGCAACCAGAATAGTCTAGGGGCCACACTGTGATGGCCGAAGGGTTACTGGGGGCGAGGGGAGTGAGAGGGAGTCTCCCATAGCCCCCAATTAGCAAAAAGAACATTTAAATTCCCTGTGTCCCTAGCAGCCCTCGAGGGAGCTGTGGAAGCTAGTTGAGCTGGTAGACGCGTGGAAATGTTGGCAACCAGTGTGAGGAGAAGCTTAGCAGGAGGAAACCACCTCAGCCAGCCAGTGGCAATCAGCCATTATCTCTCCATAGAAGCCACGTGGAGATAACACAGCAGAAAACCAGAGGGTCAAGGGAGATGACCAGGTGGAGTGCAGAGGATTTTCAGGGCAGTGAACACACTCGTTATGATACCACAATGACAGGTAAACATCATCATAGATTTGTCCAAATCCACGGAAGGTACAACACCAAGTCTGAACCGTAATATCAGGTGGGGACTTGGGATGCTTATGACGTACAGGGAAGGTTCGTCGGCTGTGACCAGTATGCCACACTGGTGGGGGATGTTGTTATGGTTGTGCAGTGTGGGTGCAGGGGCTATATGAGAAATCTCTGTGCCTTCCCCTTAATATTGCCGTGACTTAAAACTGCTCTAAGAAATAAAGTCTTTTAAGAAAGCTAAACAATCGCGAAGAGTTCTATCTCAGTGTAGTACAACATTGGACTGAAGGGCCCCAACTGTTGGCCAGATACCCCACCTCCACTGGAGGACTGCCGTGACATTCCGAAAGCCCCCAGAGCAGGAGAAAGGAGGACAAACAAACAAACAAAAAGTACTGAACTTGCCTGAATTTGCAGAAAGAAACGATTGATAAATGAGCACATTTGACCGAGTTTACCTGGAGTTATCAGATAAGTTTCTAGCCACGGAAAAGCAACAGGGGGCTCAAGATACCAACTAAACTTGGTTATAGAAAACATGCATACCTTGTCACATAGCCGTTTTGGGGACTCAGATTTGTACTTACCACATTTCGTTGTCTTTCTGATGTGTTGACCCTTTAAAACCTCCATCTTCTTAAATCTCTATTTCTCTCCCCAGGCTGCTGAGCCCCACCGAAGAAAAGCACAGAGAACGAAGGAGGGTAGGGAACTGGGAGGTAAGAAAGGTGGGCTTTAAGGTCTACCCTCATTTGATGGGCAGGTTTGGACAGGTGGAGGAAGGAGGGCCAACGCAGTAAGAAGTCATAGCCGTATAGAAGGTTACAATTTACAAAGAAGGCATTTTGTATGCGTCGTTTTACTCAGTGCTCACAATCATCTAGGAGGGAAACAGACATGCCTTTTTGTTATTGACCAAAGACACGGCCTATCAGCAACAGAGCCTAGACTTGACACTATTCTTCTGACTCGAAATCTTACATCCTATCCACTGTCTCACGCTCCGCGTCCTTCTTTGGTGTCTCGAAGGCCGGCTTTGCTTGACGCAAGTTTCCTTTTAGCTCACTTGGCGAAAGATTAGCTTTCACACTCAGAATCCCATTTGATCTTTGTACCATCAGGTCCCATCTTACAAATGAGCAAACTGAGACACACTCACCTGTTCAAGGTCACTGGACTGGAAGCAGTTTCTCTGCTTCACGGTTCAACGACCTATGCATTATATCCTGCTAACGTTAAGCTGTGATAGTACATTATTACTGTTGTATTTTTAGAGAAGCAAAATAGAATTTAGAATTTAGTAGCCGAAGTACTGCCTTATTCATGGAAAATATGGATCACTGACTGAACTTTTTTCTCAGGCTCTTATGAATGTCACATGCACCTCACAATACAAAACAGTTCTATTTGATTATATTTCCTTTCCTGTTCAATGAACTTCATGAAAATTGCATATTTCCATCTGAAAAAATTGAGAGATACAGAGGTAGTTTCTGTGACAACACTTCGCGTAAGCGAAGCATTGCTCTCTAAGTAGAAATGGTTCAAGTCAAATGCTTATTATTTTTAACAAAACACTTCCTCAGTATTAACTTTGAAATCAGCGGCAGATTTGTCCATTTGTTTTGTAAATCATTTCGCACTGGTTTTCTTCTCCTCTTTAGATCGTTTTGCTGCGCTTGCAATTTGATATCTCATTCATGGCTCTCCTGTCTGCAAACTCTGTTTAGTGCAAAGCTTTGCAGAAAAAAAAAAAAAAATCTCTCATTTGACCATGAACTTTCGATGATCTAGTTAGCTTTACTGTCAAGCTTCCCGCGGTCTTTTTGAAAAGCAGGACTTGTCCGTGCTGCCCTCTGGCCAACTTCAGTGGGACTAAAGCGCTAGCAAGAGCCATCAAACTGCCTGACGGCTTGTCACCAGCGAGGCTCCATTAATTTACACACATTTTCCACTGTTTGGCATCTACCATGATAACTCTTTTCTCTTCCAAGCAGCTCCTGGTTGCATTTAACACTTGGGTTAATTTTCATCAGAGTTTAAATTTACCCATCAGTTATTTCAGGGGAGCTGTCAGCCAACATATGGAGAGAAGAAGAAAAAAATCCTTCTGAATTTATAATAAAGTGGAATCTGTTGAATGTGAAACAAAACCAGCTGCAATATCGTGAGGCCCCGGTGGGGAGAGCGGGGTCAGCAAAGAATTGCAGAGTGGATTAGCTGTTCTATTCACCAGAGCCGCATCTGGGCACCTCGGAGCTTCCTGATATATCAAAAAATGATGGAAAGACACAGTTCAATTTGTCCCCCTTTTATAAAGGATAATTAACCTGTCAGTCTTGCTACTTTAACAACTTCATTAAATTGGAGGCGAAATGGGTGCTGAGAAGCGTTGTCTTTCTCCAGAAGGAACACGGGGCACTTGTATAAATGGTGGGAGAGGAAGGAAAACACACGCACACGCACCCCGATAATGCTCTCTGGTTCCTGAAAAATGGAGCATGCTTCTTCCAATTATATAATAATCCTGCCTTCACTATGACCTGCTAAAAGTAATTTTCTTAACTCGGGAGGCAGACGAAATAATGTCACAGCCCAACTAGGCCAGAGAAGCATTTAAAAATTGAGGTTGGAGGGTTTCAGATGCTGTTGGGCCAAACTATTTAAGACCCGGAGTGACGGCCCAGCATTTCACAAGTAATAAAAAGAAATAAAAACAGAGCCCCCTCAGGTCTCCACAGCTCCCTCCACCGTGCCCTCATTGCCTTGCGGCATTCGTATCTTGGCAATAAATCTTTTTTTTTTTTTCACTACTGCAAAGATTGTAGACTTTAAAACACATTTATTCAGGAGTCAAAGAACATCGAAATCATTTTAGTGTTTGAAACCTTAAGTAATCTTAGCCTTTTCTTTCTTAAAGCTAATAATATACTGAGTATTTTAAGTAATTGAAATAGTTTAAATAAGATTTCAGTCATTCTCTCATTAGAAATTCCACTCTGTATACATGAGTACAAAGGCACAGTAGGGATAATTCCAAAATATTTTTCAAATTTTATTGAAATCAACATAATGTCATTACCAGTTAAAAAGGACATGGTTTTGTGAGGTTGTTAATTCAGTCCTGTAGTGTTGCATTTAATTAGCACAAAATAATAATGCATCGTAAAACAATAATAAAAAATTTCAACTAGCTATAGTAAATATAAAATCAGGAATTCTAAGTCTGATCATATAATTTTCCAAGAAAACAATTTTATTTTTAATTTACAATTTTTAATTTACAACACAATTTATATCTTCCCAATTTCTTTTTTGCTAATATTTTTATGAGATTATTAAAAAGTAAATATAAAGTTAATATCACCTTTAAAATTTAATCTAAAGTTATGATCCTTACGAACGATAGTATTTTTATTTTAAATTCACTTAAAAGTATTTCACTTTTGGTAATTCATGAACATACTAGGAAGGCAAAAATAGAACAGCTTATACTTCCTTTAATACAATAGATGCCATGGAGATGAAAATCTTTCAGTTTTATTACAAGTGATTTTTAGAAAGAGAGTAACAGTGTTATTCACTAAAATATTTACATGCTTTATTTGATGGAGACATCAGAGTTCATCCATTCTTTTGTTACATTTGCAATAAGATTTGGTAGAGCTTCTGGAATAATCACAGCTACTGCACGAGTTACTCCATATTTAAGAACATAGCCATTCTTTTTCATGCTTTTTATAATGAAAATTGCCTAATTTCACGGAAATAGTCATTAAAAAATGAGAGATGACACTTACGAAGGTGAGTGGCATTGAGAGATTTTTCATAGCATATTTGGCTTTATCACGTCAATTACAGGATTTCTCTTTACCTCGCCTAACTAAGGATTGTATTTACCATAAAGAAGACAGTTCATCTTTGTTACCGTTTTTGGAAAAAGCTGGTCCTCAGTCCCCTCCAAAGTGAACTTTTCCCTCTTCCTGAACTTGCCTGTCTCTACAGTTAGACAATAATTAAGATGATACACCTTGTATTGTTCCAACTTAGACCTCTGTCTACATGCATTTGCAGAGAAGAATTAAAATCTTTATTAGCCCTTCCCCCATAGTATTGTAAAAAGGGGAACCATGATTCACAGTGGCAAATGTTCTTGCCACCGGAGCTTTTCCAAGTTGCACGTGATTCAAAATCGTGGTGGCGGACACACAACACCACGAGTGCTTTTCCGCAGCAATGACATCCCACCTTTTTATATATAGCACTTGGCATGTTTGCTTGCTGTGTCTTTTAGAGGAAAGACCCAAGGGCCATTGAGATTAGCAGGCTCCTCAGCCGTGTCACCCTCTCCAGCTGGTCCGGCACCGGGGGCACTGCAGACTGAAAAGTAAATGACTCTGATTCCATCTGAACTAATGTCGGGAGACTGGGGATGTTAAGAAGGAAAGCGGCACCAGTCAGAGCTTATTGGACACTCACTGTATATAAATGAAATCGAACAGGGACAAGGGAGAAGGTTTCGTGAGATTAAATCCTACTTCAGGGTCCAGAGGTAGGTTCATTTTGCTGTGCCTGTGAAAGACTTATGGAGTGACCCAAACCTTAATTGTAGAAACCAAGTGTCTCTGGTTGCCCAGAGAAAATATCCCAAACCAGAAACATGACTGCCTCTGTCCCAGTGAGTCCGTGAGACAGTCGGCCTTCACAATGTGGAATGCATACTTCTGACCGATTCCAACTTTGTTTTGAGAGAAGAGAGTGTTGTCGCAATTCAGCTGCGCATCTCCTTCTTGTTTCTTATTCTAAGCCAACAAAACACTGATAATTTTAGAGAGTAAAGACAGCCAGAGGCTCAAATGAGCAGCTAGTACCACTAAATAAACATGGGAAGAAATGCCACTTGCTATTGTAACGAAATATTGAAATTGCCTCAGATTTAATCACTGTAATTTAGCAATTTTGTGAATGTAGGTCAGCCATTTATTGGCAGCGATGTTTTTTATTGAAAGGGCGTATTTCTTTTTCACTAACAACCTTCGAATTTGCAGTCAATTTATTGCAAAGAATTACAAATTATCAATGAAGCATAAATGTAATTAGGTCTCCTTATATACAGCACGAGTGAAACTATCTACAAAGAGTTCTCTGAGCCCGATTTTAAGATCAAGTCCTCACAGTTTGGGACTGCATTAGTAATTGAGAATGAAGTGGTGTTTTTAACAGAAATGGCTTAGGTGTTTGCAACAACTGTGGAAACCTGTTATCTTCATTCCCTGATTTTCCTTTTCTTGTGCTATCACCAGACTACGTCATAAAAACCACCTCCAGTTCTGCCACCACCATCACAATAAAAGAGATATGATAATCATCTGAGAAACTGAAACAAGCATATGTTGGGTTACTTGTCTGACTAGTGTTTGAAACTTACCAGTTTGGCTTTGTGTCTATATGGGGATCCACAGAAAGCCACAAGGCACACAGGGACACGTAATGTGGACTAATCAGGGTCTCCTAATACAATTATGATGGAAAGGCCAATACTATTTCACCTTTCCTTTATTCACATTTTGGAAACAGAAATATCTGGAATCAGATCACCGGCTATCCGCATGTAGTCCTCAAATTTGTGAAGATAATAAACGACTCATTTCCTGTTAGGCCGCTGGAGGTTTTGTGCTATGTTTCAATGAGGATATCCCACCCAGGAGTAAGAGAGGAGCTGAAACTCTTCACTACTGGTAGCAAAATTGCAAGCTAGGAACTCGATCCTGGCTTTGAATCACATAAAACAGGGATGTAGTCATTTGCATAGGACATGTTCTAGAACGTTTCAAAATAAGGATTTGTATTGTTATTTGAGACATCGGTTGGAGGAAGCCTTACATTTAGCAAGACTAAAGCTAGGTCTAGCTTTAGTGATGGGTGGGTTTCAGGTGTAGGTTTAGTGAGCATGTGATTCATTCATCCACGCTCATATTTTGGGTTGGCTAAAAGGTAGATTTTTCAGGGCACCCAGGTCAACTTGGTTCTTTGCTTCCTTTTCATAACAAATAACTAAAATTCTGTATGGCGATATACAGCCTAGCTTTTTGGTAAGAATTTTAAATCCTCATATTTCAGGACTCATTTCTATCAGTGTTTCCTAAGTCGCTGTTAGCCAACCTGGTAAGCATTGCGGGGCACCACTGTAAATTGAATGTTTTACATAAATGAACACCCCCGTCCTCATATTCTCTCTCACCAGCCACTACCTAGACCCTCTGACCGGCTGCCGCAAATCAGTGAAGTCCCAGTGATGATCTCCCTCCCCTGGGTCCTATGGCAAGTAAAGATCACCCACTGTGTACTTAGATACAGGCTTCCTCCTGCTAGTCATTCTCTCTCAATCTGGACGTGTCTCATCTCCCCCCCCCCGACCCCCCCCCCCCCCGCCCCGGTCAAGCATTCTAGAACACTCTCCAGTCCCTGCAGTAGAGCAGGCTCCTGGGTAGGCACTGAGGTAAGCTATGATTCCATAGCATCCTCACAATCATGCAAGGAAAGCAAGGCCATATCCATTCCACAAATGAACAATGACCTGAGTCTCAGAGACATTAAATAACTTGCTCACGGTGACCTAATTATTCAATGATGACATCAAGATGTGAAGTCGGGGCTTTTGGATTTTATACCCCCCTGTATTTTTGCCCCACAACTCCATATGTGTGTCTCAAATCGAGCACAATAAATTATTCCTCTATCTATTACCTCAGACTACCTGGCACAGTATCACGCTCATAGTAAATGCCCAAGAAATTATGCCATGATTGCATAATTTCTTGGTATTCCTCAGGTAGAATGCGTATCTATATAGAACTCAGCCGCCTCATTTTAATCATCTACTTGCCTGTCTGGCCCTTGCATGAGGCTTTCTTTTATTTTATGCATCATCGTACCCCCAGTGTGTGACACGTGGCTGTCTCTCAGCATTCAAGAGATTCAAGACAGGGAAGCGTCCAGAGAGGAGAGCAAATGTTGCCAACAGGAGAGAGAATCAGCCCCCTCAGTGGCATCTGGAAGATAAAGCTTCAACACTAAAACCCCCTAACATGACCAATTAATTAAGTTTTCCACTTAAGAGATAAGGGCCTTGAATAAATAACCTTTGTACTGTACCACAGTTGTAGATCTAAATGGCCCATGAGATCAGGTAGAATCTATGCAGACGTTAAAAAAGTCCCTGAGCGGGGCACCTGAATGGCTCAGTCGACTGAGTGTCCGACTCTTGATTTCGGCTCAGGTCATGATCTATCAGTCGTGAGATCAAGCCCCAAGTCGTGCTCTGTGCTGACGGTATGGAGCCTGCTTGGGATTTTCTCTCCCTCTCTCTCTCTGCCCCACTCCCTCCCTACCTCCTTCTTCTCTCTCTGTCTCTCTTTCTCTCTCTCTCTTTCAAAATAAGTAAATAAACTTTAAAAAAAAAAGTCCCAGAAGATAATTTTGTCTGTTTTTACCGGATCACTAATATTAGCTTGCTTTCTTTCTGGTCAATTGTATCTCTTTTAAATATTTCCTAAAAGGCGGCTTCATTGTTTAACAACATAGGTATATCTTTATTTGTCATTGAATCAGGAACTTAGAAGTCACACCAGATGTGACTCTCTGTACTTACCCTTGCCCTTGCACGGGCAGATCAACATACACATTGGGGATCCATACACAGGACAGCAGCAAAATAGGGTTTGTTGTCACGGGCGGAACCACGTCCTCCCAAAAGACGCTGAAGTCTTAACCCTCAGTACCTGTGAATGTGACCTTATTCGGAAATAGGGTCATTGCACATGTTGTCAAGTTATGATGAAGTCATTAGGGTGAGCCCTAATCCCATATGACCGGCAGCCTTATATGTAAGGGAATTTGAACACAGAGATAAATATACCATGCGAGGATGAAGGCAGAGATCAGGATGATGCTTCAGCGAGCCGAGGAGCTCCAAAGACTTCCAGCAAAACACCGGAAGCTAAGAGAGGTGCAAGGAACAGATTCTCCTTTCCAGCCCTCAGAAGGGACCAAGCCTGCTGACACCTTGACCTCGACCTTCTGGCTCCCAGAACAATGTGACAATAAATGCCTGTTGTTGCAGCCACTCGGTTTGTGGGTACTTTCCTATAGCAGCCATTGGGAACGAATATACTTGTCTTACGCTAAGATTTATAGACAGTGGCCTTTAGTTAAATGGGTTCTGTCTGTACTTAAAATTAAAAGGAAAATCATTTTTGTTATGTTTGCTTTTTCTTTAGCCCAAAGATACAAAAGTCTGAGTCATTATACGTGAATTTTGTAAAGGAAATATAGTAATTTTAAAAGAGTTAAGATGAAGTCATTTTTGACATATCTTTTTTTTTAAGTTTATTTTTGAGTGAGACAGAGACAGCATGAGTGGAGGAGGTGCAGAGAGAGAGAGAGAGAGAAAGAGAGAGAGAATCCCAAGAAGGCTCTATGCTGTTGGCACGGAATCCACTGGGGCTTGAACTCATGAAACCGTGAGATTATGACCTGAGCCGAAACCAAGAGTCAGACGCTTAACCAGCTAAGCCACCCAGGCCCCCCGACATACCTTTTGAGTACCATGGAAATAGACTGTATGTGATAGCATATGACAGAAGATGTTATTAAAGATGCTACCAAGTTATAATCATTTATTACAGAGGTGAATAGAGAGAAAATACAAATAAGATTACATGGGAAGAAAGAAGTTGGTCAGTGCCTAAATATGACCATGATCTACCCCATGTTGTTCTGGATATCAAAGACATTGATTGAAGGTGAGAAATGGAGGCAGTCGGCTCGGACACTGTGTAGAAAGCTTACTGGGTAGCACTAGGACTTCTGGGAAGATATGGGGGGCAGGGAGCTTGGGGGCTCTACCCTCCACTCTGCATCAGCAACATGGCTCCTATTTTATTGTTTTCATATATTAAGGTCCTGCCTAAGGGTTCATTTAAAAGCAGGGCTAGGCTGCTTTTTTAAAAATTGCAGTTACTGCTTTAGCATTGTTTCCTGTTGACATTTCAAACCCTACCCTACAGAGACATAGGTAATAGATAGGTAAGTAGATAGATAAACCCCAAGTTAATTAAAATATAGTTTTCTGAGATCACACAATTTCGCTGTATCCCTTAAAATCACTGGATAAAACTCTGAATGTCTCTGAATCCACACTTAGGAATTAATGCTTCTTCTAATCATAATTTGTTTTACTAAGTTCAAATGTTTTGAAAGAATTAAAGTAGTTTGCTGGCATATTAATTTTCTGATTTGAAAAATTCAAGGACCTCCTGGCTCTGAGAACCCTCTGTTCAGTTTGCTGATTCTTTTCTTAAAAATGCTTTCTAATAAGTAATTGTCCCCCTTTCAAGTTTGAAATAGTATTTGTATCTTCTAAAACCAAGCCAGTTTTCTGACGTATGATGTCAGATGCTTACTGGCTGGTACTCTTCACTTAAGCTCTAGGACTACAAAATAAACACTCATTAAAACCAGGACCTCTCGTGCTCTGATTGCTACCAGAATAGATCTAGGTCTCGGCCACTTTTGGTTGTAGCAGACTGCTATGCTCTGTCCACCCGCACTCTGTCAAGTTGTGTAGATGCAGCTAGATATCGTTCAACTTCGCTATGCATCTGACCCTGCTTCAGACCCACCACTCTCAGGATCCTACCCTCCTTTCTCACTACTTCAAACCGTGGCCATTTAGCCTCAGCTAGGTAACCCTCAACTCTTCCTTCTTCCCACTCTTTTCAACTCCCAGCTCTGTGTATCCACTCAGGCTGTGCCTTTCTCCAAACACAAAGACCTACAACTACTTTCACATTTTAAAACATCAATGCAAAACTCCTTAAAGTGAAACCAAGCTTTTCTGTCTCTCCTTCTCTTCTCTAAAGAAGTCACATGTTGGACGGGGTCCTTGATGGCACAAGAAGATGCCTGCGGGTCTGACTTACCCCTCTCTGTGTCCCCCTTTCCTCTGGTTAGAACGCCCTCGGTCCTCAACCGTGCACCTGAAATGTTTCCTGTGGTTGTTTCTTACAGCTCCATGTAGATCTATCTTTTTTCGCCAATTAGATTATAAACTATCTGAGGGTGTGAAACAAGTCCTTTCCTTAATTTGGGTTCCTCATAGAGCTAATAGTGCTCAGCATGCTTGATTAATACCTAATAGGAAACCCTGGCTTAAATTAACGGAATTCTAAAGCTTTCACAGACACAGAATACTCGCCTGTCGTTTTTCTGCTTTCACGGCAAAAGTGGGAGTGATGGTAAAGTCAATTTCAGGGGCTATTCTTGACAGGATAATCAAGATGACATTGATAACAATATCAGGAATGTGTGCTCTCTGATTTCTAAGGCAGGCCACTCCTTCAGAGTTGTGGCTAGTAATAAATCATTCACCTCTGACACAAGCCATTCAGCAGCAGAGTTTTAGCTTACAAACGAGGAAGATCCTGAAGGTTGGAAATAGGATCTCTGCTGTAAACCTTGTCTGAATCTGCGCACCTAGTAGGTACTTAATAAATGCCTATTAAAAATGAAAGGACTAATATAAGCCTAGAGCCATCACGAGTGACAATTGCATTCAGCAAGTGCCATTTATTTCAGTAAGTCAAAGATTTTTATTTTTTTCAATATTTTTGTTCTCTTAAATAAAGAGGTTAATAGGTAATTAAATCGCCTTCCAACAGCTCTCTGAAATATGACTCTGAAATCTTCAGTGATTTTCTTTCATATCCTGATCTGAATATATTTGTTCCTTTTAGAGAGAGAAATTAAAATACAACCACTGGAACACAAAACACAGAGCAGTCTCTTTTCGGAATGTTCCTCCGTGGCTGCCGAGAGGAGCTCTGACTGCCATTTACACGGTTCTCTGAAATAGCCGGGACTTCACTGTTCCCTTTGCCGACAAATTGGTGATAAAGCGACATCTCTCTACTCAACACCCGAAAGATATCTCTATGGTTCACAGTGTTGAATTCATGTGTTCAGTGTATTTGGGTGTGGGGTGTCCATTGCCTCAATCCAAACAAATGGATCGTTAGTTTCTCGCAGTCTCTTGAAAGTCCTCTACCTAATGCCCTGTGCTTCCTCATCGCCAACTTTGTCTTTCCTTGTTATCTTCCAATTTGGAAAAGAGAATTCTCCATATTTGGAGAGCAGCTGCTGCCCATGTCTTATTCATCGCATGCCACCTTTCCGTTTCTCTAGCAGCCTGACTGCAAATTTCAGCGATCACATAGGTAATGGGGCATTTGGGATTTCTGGAATAAAACTACCTGTGTCCCCATAACACTTACCCCTGGATCTTCTCAGCATTCAGATATTATATTCAGTTTGCTCGTATCCATATGGTTTCAGCTGGAGCTCCTTCCCATATTTCATGTGTTCACCCTGACCTTGCCTGGGAGATTTCCCCATGGCCTCAAAGGCAGAGAGAATGCATTCTTTTTCCCAGCGAACCCCTAAAGAAGCTGACACTGCTTCTGCGCACATTAGGGCAGGAGTAAAAAAACCAGTTGAGTGTCTAATATCTCATGTTTAACATAGTCAGCCCAGGAAAGCAGCCGCTTCTCTCTCTCTCTCTCCCCCCACCTCTCTCTCTCTCTCTCTCTCTCTGACACACGCACACACACACGCGCACACACACACACACACAGTAACTTAAGTAACTTTACAAGTTCTTTAAATCAGATATTCTTTCACTTATTTCCCTGACACTCACAGCAAGGTTTTCTATACTTACACAGGCCAGTATTTTCTTCTGGAGAAAAAAAAAAGACAGTAGTCCCGCTCCTTAATACGGGGGAGCCAAGAAAACACACCTGTAGTGGAGAATGAATATTCTAATGTTTCCGAACCTTTTGGTGAAGGTGAAGGGGGCTTGTTGAAAACATTGCTGTGAGCAGATGGACCCCTGAAACCATCTGCTATGAAGCAACTAAATGTTCAATGATGCATTACGGAATTATTCAGCTCTCAAAGAGCCTGAAAGTAGTTAGTAATGATGGCATCTGTACCGAGAGCGAACAACCTACTTATATATGATCTATTACTTCATAAACTGTTTGGAGACCCTCACTTCTTAAAGAAGCAGCGGCCTTCTGATTGCAGGTGTAAATTGTTACTTAAAAATTCATAAATTATAGTATCAAAATTAGCATTTATTTTCCTCCTTTGCGTTAAATACACTTGGCATGGAACCCCATTTTTTTCTCATTCCTCAACAAAAGTGTAGGTGACTGAGTCTATTTGATATCACTGAAACCAAAAGGAAAGAAAGTGTATTTTCATTTCTCCAAATGATATCCCCTGGATATTTTAACATCTACATCAATGTGTCTTCATTTTCAAAATAAAGTGTTTTTGTTATAAAAACGGTATGTGCCCCGCATAAAAATGAGATAAATAAAAATTTAAAAAAAGAAAAGAAGTTACTCCCAAAGACAATAGCACCATTGATAGTTTTTAGTGTATTTTCTTCAGGTCTTTTCCCCTACTAAGTTTAAAAACAAACGACCAAATTTAGTTCTATAATTCCTACAAAGTATGTTGTATTTCAGAAACTTGGTTTTAAGATGTACAACTTGATGACCCTTTATTCATGGTCTTCCAGAAATACATATTCAAACTGATATGTCCATATGATGGAAAACCATTCAGCAATGAGACAGAACTAACAATTAACATAAACAACAGCATGGGCCAAACTCAAATGCATTATGCTAAGAAAAAGAAGCCAGATCTGAAACACTATGTGCAGTATGGTTGCACTTGTACAACATTCTGGAATAGAGATGGGATCAGTGGTTGCCAAGCATTAAAGATGGGACAATATTTGACTAGAAGGAGATAGCATGAGGGTTTTTTAAAATATTTTTTAATGCTTTTATTTATTTTTGAGAGAAAGAGAGACAGAGCATGAGCAGGGAGGGGCAGAGAGGGAGACACAGAATCTGAAGCAGGCTGCAGGCTCTGAGCTGTTAGCACAGAGCCCGATGTGGGGCTGGAACCCATGAACCAGGGGATCATAACCTGAGCAGAAGTCAGATGCTTAACTCGCTGAGCTGCCCAGGCACCCCTCTTTTATTTTTTGAAGGATAACGTAATTGTTTGAGGTGGGGGATACATCAATGTATGCATTTGCCGAGTGCATAAAACTTCACATCGGAAAGACTAAAGTTTACTTTACGTACATTGAAATGTAAACTAAATATAGTCCAAGGAGTATAGACCATAGAAATTATCAGGTGTCGGCTTTACCCCTTGCTTAAGGAATTTTATTTATTCGTTTAATAATTATTTATTGAGTGCTCCTCTACTCCAGGCACTGGTAAGTCCTAGGGATAGAGCAGCGAAGAGACAAAACACCTGTATTCAGGGAGCTTACGTTCTAGTGGTGGAAGACAGTCAGCAAAATAAACAGTTAAGTTCTATTAGATCACGGTAAGTGCTATAGAAAGAACTAAAGCAGAGAAGAGGAGTGGGGAGGAGGGCATATTTAAGACGGTAACATATAAGCACAATCTTGAAGAAGATGAGGGGGTGAGTCCTGTGCTCTCTGGGGGTAGACTAATAAAAGTTCCTGAAGTCTGGAGGGGAAATGAGCTTGGTGCAATCCAAGAACAAGAGTAGATATGGCCAGCGTGGGGACTGGAAGGGAAGACAGAGGGAAATGAGGTCAGGGGCATAACGGAGGTGGGTCTGTGAGCATCCTACACAGACGTAGGCACTTGGCTTGACTCTGTGTGAGAAGGAGTGCTGTTGGAGGCTTTCAAGTAGAGGGGCAGCATGAACTTACTACACTTAACGGGAGTCAGTCTGACTGCTGTGTGAAAAGAGAGGGTATGGTCTGGGTTGGGGAGAATCAAAGAGGGAAACCAATCAGGAGCAAGAGGCAAGGGTGGTTCGGACCAGAGTGGTGTGGGCAGAGCTGGTGAAGGGTGGCTGGATCCTAGAGACACTGGGATGAAAGCTAACAGGATTTCATCACAGAACAGCCGTAAAGTGTGAGAGAAAGAGAAGTCGAGGATGACTCGAGGGTTTGGGGACTGATTCATTGGGAAGATGGGTTTCTGTCAACTGTAATGGAAAAGACCAAAGAAGGAACAAGTTTGGAAGAGAAAATTATGGGTTCAAAATATGAGCTTGTTTTTAAATGTGTTACCTTTGAAATGTGGATTTCCGAGTGGAGACATCTGGTAGCTAGGTTGGTATATGAGTTTGGAGTTCAAAGAGACGTCCAAGGAGGAGATAGAAATTTGGGTGTTGGCAGTATATAGATGGCATTTAAAGTCATGGGATCCATTCAGATAATTTCTCCATAGGCATATCCAAATGCTTGCACTCCTACAAAACAGAAAACAATTCCAAGCTTCTATGTACTACACCCTTCCCACCCCCTAGAAATCTCAACAAGAAGCGTGAAGAGAGCTTTTTGAAACATTTAGAGAAAATGAGAAATCAGCCTTGAAATAATAGCAGTGGAAGCCTCTCCGTCTCCTTTCATATCCTGCTCCCTGAGAATTTCTCTGTGTGATAATCCTTGCTATACATATACCATGGATCAAGGTATTCACGCAGCAATGGCTTTTTGTGACGTCACTTAGAAATCTGCTGTGTCTATGTGCCACATATATATATTTGGAAGGGATTTTTTATTTCAGACATTTTTATTCCAGACAATTTATTTATTTTTGAGACAGAGAGAGACAGAGACAGAGAGTGAGCCAGGGAGTGGCAGACAGAGAGGGAGACACAGAATCCAAAACAGACTCCAGGCTCTGGGCTGTCAGCACAGAGCCCGACGCAGGGCTTGAACTCATGGACCGCAAGATCATGACCTGAGCCAAAGTTGGACGCTCAACTGACGGAGCCACCCAGGCGCCCCTATTTCAGATAATTTTTAATTAAAATAATTTGGGGGGTGGTGCCTGGGTGACTCCATCAGTTAAGCATCTGACTCTTGATTTTGGCTCAGGTCATGATCTCACAGTTCATGCGATCGAGCCCCGTGTTGGTCTGTCAGCATGGAGTCCGCTTGGGATTCTTTCCCTCTCTCTCTGCCCCTCCACCACTTGCGTGCATGTGTGTGCATGCTCTCTCTCTCTCGAAATAAATAAATAAAATTAAAAAATCATATTCATTATATTCATTTGATTATATATAGAATTATTTAGAAGTAAAACTACACACAGAGCTTGAAACATGCACAGAAACAAAATTCACAGTGTGCAACTCTGTATAAAGATACATTTACACAGGGACACCTGGGTAGCTCATTAAGTTAAGCGGCTGACTCTTGATTTCGGCTCAGGCTGTGATCTCACAATTTCCCGAGTCTGAGCCCCGTGTTGGGCTCTTCATGCTGGTGTGTGGACCCTGCTTGGGATTCTCAGTCTCCCTCTCTCTCTGCTCCTCCCCTGCTCACACCCTGTCTCTCTCTCTCTCAAAATAATAATAATAATAATAATAAAAATAAAAAATACACTTACACAAATAATATATGTAAAAGAGAAAAATTACTTTTTACTTCTCAATCAGTAGTTAACAAGACCCTTTCCTATTTCATTCATTATTATAAATTAGATGTTTATAAAAGCTAGTTCTAAAAACTCATTCGTTTTATTTATATAATTGTAAACTAATGTTCTGAATAGAATGTTAATTTCTATCATCAAAAAACATGGGAAGAGGCAATCCAAGATGGTGGCAATGGAGACGCTGAACTTACCTCCTCCCACAGACACACCAAATCCACAGCTATGTATAGAATAATTCCCGGTGGGGGAAAAAAAATTAAAAAGAACAACTCTCTCCACAACAAGGGATAAACATGTCATGGCTAGATGGTAGGAGAAGCAGAGTCTCACCAAACCCCGCCACCCTATCCGCGTATAATAAGGAGAGATCTCACAAATCCAGAGCCTCTCCCAAAGAAGCGGGTTGTGCCATTGAGCGACTCAACCCTTAGGACCTGCACCAGAGAGATGAGGCCCCCAAAATGCCAAGCTTTGGAAGCCAATGGGGCTTATGTCCAGGGGACCTGGGGGCTGTGGGGATCTGAGATACTCATTTTGAGGGGATGGCATGTGGACTCACTTGCCCCAGGAACCAGTACAAAGGCAGCAGCTTAAGAAGTGATTATATGTGAAGGAAATTCACTTGCTAATTTTAAAGCATCTGTTGGGAGGTGCTGGTGCTGACCAGTTGGGACTTTCTTGGGGGATAGAGGCTCTGGTGAGAGCCATTTTTGCACTCTCCCTCTACCTTGCTAGCAGAGACAGCCATGATGGGGACACAGCCTCGCCAAAGCTGGTGGGTGAGTAGCGTCCATCCGGGGGCCTCCCTTGATTGCCTGGCCTTGGTTATCAGAGGGGCTTGTGTCTGTAGACCCCAAGAGACCATACCAATCAGAAAGATGGTCTGGCAGAGAAAGACAAATAGCATATGATTTCACCTGTGTATGGAATCTAAAAAGCGAAACAAACGAACAAACAAACAAAAGCCAGACTCTCAGTACAGAGAACAAACCGGTGGTTGCCAGAGGGGAGGTGGGAAGGGATGGGTGAAATAGGTGAAGGGGATTAAGAGGTACGAACTTCCACTTAAAAAATAAGTAAGTTGCAGAGATGAAAAATACAGCATAGGGAATATAGTCAATAATATTGTAATAACGTTGTATGGTGACAGATGGTGACTACATGTATTGTGATGAGCACTGAGTAATGTATAGAATTGTCAAATCACCTTTATATACCTAAGACTAGTATGACATTGTATGTCATTTATACTTTAACATTTTTTTAAAGTCCAAGGCAGACCAGTGGATTTTAATATAACAAACTACAAAAAGTTCATGTTTCAATTAACCTTTAAGAAACGTCTATTTATTGGGGCACCTCGGTGGCTCAGTTGGTTAAGCATCTGACTCTTTAAAAAAATTTTTTTTTTGCTCTTTCCCATCGGGGTGTGTGGAGTGAACTCGCGGGTCTGTGAGACCCGAAAATTAAGAGCTTCTTTGCGCCCTGGCACCTGCACCTGGTGGCTCTGCGGCTGTCACCATGCCACAAAACGAATATATTGAGTTACACTGGAAACGCTATGGCTGTCGTTTGGATTACCATGAGAAAAAGAGAAAGAAGGAAGTTCGAGAGGCTCATGAACGTTCAAAGAAGGCAAAAAAGATGATTGGTCTGAAAGCTAAGCTCTACCATAAACGGCGCCATGCTGAGAAAATACAAATGAAAAAGACTATCAAGATGCATGAAAAGAGAAACACCAAGCAAAAGAATGATGAAAAGACTCCACAAGGAGCAGTACCTACGTATCTGCTGGACGGGGAGGGACAGTCCCGAGCTAAAGTACTTTCCAATATGATTAAACAAAAACGAAAAGAGAAAGCAGCAAAATGGGAAGTCCCTTTGCCCAAAGTTCGTGCCCAGGGAGAAACAGAAGTATTAAAAGTTATTCGAACAGGGAAGAGAAACAAGAAAGCATGGAAGAGGATGGTTACAAAAGTCTGCTTTGTTGGAGATGGCTTTACTCGGAAACCACCTAAATATGAAAGATTCATTAGGCCAATGGGCTTACGTTTCAAAAAGGCCCATGTAACGCATCCTGAATTGAAAGCCACCTTTTGCCTGCCAATACTTGGTGTAAAAAAGAATCCCTCATCCCCACTATATACGTCTTTGGGTGTTATTACCAAAGGTACTGTCATTGAAGTGAACGTGAGTGAGTTGGGCCTTGTGACACAAGGAGGCAAGGTTATTTGGGGAAAATATGCCCAGGTTACCAACAATCCTGAAAACGATGGATGCATAAATACAGTCTTGCTGGTTTGACAGCACTTTCAGACAAGTAACTCTTGACAATTCCTGAAGACTACTCACCAGTTAAGAAGACACCATTTCTGTGGTGGTTCTCCAAATACTGCCCAACAGCCTTACATATCTGCAGCCATCAAGAGAACTATGTATTCTATTGTAAGAAACATTAAAATAGGCTTATTTACAAAAAAAAAAATTTTTAATGTTTATTTATTATTGGGAGACAGAGAGAGACAGAGCATGAGCATGGGAGGGGCAGAGAGAGGAGGAGACACGGAATCCAAGTGGTCAGCACAGAGCCCGACGCGGGGCTCAAATTCACAAACCGTGAGATCATGAAGTTGGACGCTCAACCGACTGAGCCACCCAGGCGCCCCTTCAGCATCTGACTCTTTTTCTTTTTTGTTTTAATGTTTATTTCTTTTTGACAGAGAGAGAGACAGACAGAGCATGAGTGGGGGAGGGGCAGAGAGAGATGGAGACACAGAATCCGAAGCAGGCTCTAGGCTCTGAGCCACCCAGGCGCCCCAAGCATCTGACTCTTGATCTTGGCTCAGGTCGTGATCTCAGGGCGCATGAATTCAAGCCCAATGGTGGGCTCTATGCTGACAGTATGGAGCCCGCTTGGGATTCTGTCTCTCTCCCTCTCTCTCTGCCCCTCCCTGCTTGCACTCTCACTCTCTCTCTCTCTCTCTCTTAAAATAAATAAACTTTAAAAAAATAAACTTCTAATTATTGAGTTTCAGCGTACCATCCGAGAAAGAAAGAAGGAAAGAAAGAAAAAAACAGAAAGAAAGAAAAAGGAAAGGAAAGAAAAGGAGGAAGAAAGAATGAAAGAAGGAAGGAAGGAAGGAAGGGAGGAAGGAAGTTTAAGCCGCCTACCACACGCAGCACACTGCACAGGTAATAGACAGAAGGACACCCCCGTCTGCCTGTGAAAAAGGCCCATCTGCCTGTCCTGGAGCTTCCGCCTGAAGCTGAGCTTCCCCACACATGCAGGGGCTACAGGGCTGCATTCAGGGAACATAGGCAAGGAGACACCTTTGAACCCCTCTTGGCCTCACCACAGCTTGCTGATAACCTCTGGAAAGGAGCTTACACACTGGTCTGGGGCCCTTGATTTTTGCCACTGGACACCTCCACGTCTCCTGGGAATGAACAGGGTCTACAACTGTGGTCCCACAGGACCACATATTTGCATACCTTGAACGTCGCTGCCTGATGATCTTGCTTCCGATCAGCCGGCCAGCAGGTGCTATCAAAATCACTGCCTTTGGAACACTGGCCAGCACACCGTCAATAACTTGGGCCTTTCAAGAATACGTCAGAAACTCATAGATGCGGACAACAGACTGGCGGTTCTCAGAGGGGAGAGGGGTTGACCTTGTGGGTGAAATGGGTGAAGGAGGTCGATACTCACTAGACTGTGGTGATCCCCTGTAGCGTATACAAATATTGAATTATCATACAGTATACCTGAAGCTAATAACATGTTACATACAAATTTTACCTCAATTAAAAAAGTAAAGAAAAAAAACATGGGAAGTCTTTTTATTATTATCATACTATTATCATTATTGAATTAATGATTTTTATTTCTGCTTCTCCTGAGCTTACCAAGTTAAAATGACACTTTTTTTTTTACATAATTTGAACATACTATCTTTTACTGATATATATCTGAGAAAACTTTCTCTGATACAAGATCATCTGAATTTTTTTTTAATTTTTTTTAATGTTTATTTATTTTTGAGAGAGAGAGAGAGAGAGAGCCGGAGTAGAGCTCTGGCAGAGCCAAAATCAGACACGTAACCCACTGAGCCATCCAGGCGCCCCAGATCATCTGAATTTAAACACTAAAGATTTTTAGGGTACCTGGGTGGGTCAGCTGGTTGAGTGCCGATTCTTGATTTCCACTCAGGTCATGATCTCACGGTTCGTGGGTTCAAGCCCCACATCGGGCTTTGTGCTGTCAGCCTGGAGCCTGCTTGTGATTCTCTCTCTCCCTCTTGCTGCCCGTCCCCAACTTGTGCTCTGTCTCTTTCTCAAAAATAAATAAGCCTTAAAACAAAAACACTTAAAGATTTGTCCCAGTTGGGGCAAATAGTTCTCGATCAATTAACCAGTCAAATATTTATCAGGCAACCTTTGACAATTTTGACACTCAGTTGCCCTGCATTATGCTTCTTGCTTTTAGAAGTTGTTGTGACCAAACACAATACCTTACCGAACACAGTACCAAATAGAGTATATTTCTCAGACAGTGCAGAACTGGTCCTTAATTCTGATTTTATTAGTTTGATTGACACATTTGATAAAAGTGTTTTAATATAACAAAACATTCTTCTGCGTACGAATATCTCAGAACTTTTATGTATTAATCCCTCCTCATTTTACTAGAAATAGCTTATGAAACTCAGTTCTTTAATTCAAACTACAAATTTGAGTATAATGAAATTGTAACATAATGAAACGGTAAGGCAACAGAAGAGTTAAAAAGTACTAAAAATTAGAGGCACCTGGGTCACTCAGTCAGTCAGGAGTCCAACTTGGCTCAGATCATGATCTCATAGTTCATGGGTTCAAGCCCCCCCACCTTGGTCTCTGGGCTGACAGCTTAGAGCCTGGAACCTGCTTTGGATTCTGTGTCTCCTTCTCTCTCTGCCCCTCCCCAACTTGTGCTCTGTCTCTCTCTCTCTCTCTCAAAAATAAATAAAAATGTTTAAAATTTAAAAAAAAGTACTAAAAAACACCACTAGCCTTCTCTTGCTGCCCTCTTAATGAAGCCAAGAAAATATTTTTTAAATGGTATAAGCATCCTCCCTCACCTCCCCCCCCCCCCCCATTCATGTGGCTGGTCTCTGTTTTATGTTATGCTTTTGTTTTGTGTTGCATTGTTTCGAAAACAGAGCTCCTGAAATACAGAGGATAAACCTGAGGGGAAATCCATGCACAAAGCCTCGGATGGGTTCCCCAAAACCACAGAGGGGAACCACACCTCTGCCCACCTCCCCACCGGAGGCTCCACCAGCCTCCACTTTACCTGTCAATCCATCACTAGTCAATCCGAGAGAAAGTCACAGTCAGCAGCTTAATGACAGCCAGATGGCACCTGCCTTTCACGAACCGTGTTCCGAAGGCAGAGGTGGCCTGGGAGTAGGCTCCAGGCTCTCCCCCCAGGTAATAATGAGATGCTTTTGTATTCAGACTAAGCTGCAATGGCTCACACCTCTGACGGGACCCCCTTGCCCACACCCTCCGTGAAGAGAGTGAGATTCTTGGCTTCCTTGGATTTGACACAAACAAAGTGGCCTCTGATCATTAAAACAAGTGACCTCGCTTCCTTCTTTCCAATCTGATTTCAGAAATGATAGTGTGTTCATTGACCCTGCAAAAGAGGTAGGCAAGCGAAGGGTGAATAGCCAGCCTGCATATCCAACAGCTGAGAAGCAGTGCCGACCTTCAAGTACGGCGCGAAGTGCTCTTTCGCACGCAGGTTTCCCGGAGCCTTCAACCTTGACCCGAAGGGAACACCTTTTCTGGAAGTGACAGGTAATTTAGCCTTCTTGCTAAGTTCTGGGGCTCTCTGGTGGTGAATTATGTATGGTGCTTCTATGATACAGACACCTGTCCACTGAGAACCAAACCAAAGCTGATAGATTCCTCTTAAAGACCTTAGATTAGATATAAACTACCTTTTTCCCCCTAGAAAAGTCGTCATGATGCCAATCACTCTCGTTTCCTGTCCTATGATTTCAGGGATCTGCACGAGGCCTGAAACAAACCGAGCGACGTTTGCTTTTATGAAATGATTCGCTGTGTAGTGCTTGGCTTTCGTTCTTTCTTTTTTTTTATTTTCACTTTTTTCCGAAACAGTCCAAAACCCTTTTATGTTTGAGCCATAAACTTGTGGATTGTGAATTACCAGTGTGTGTCTTCCCACCTGCAGGCCGGGTCTTAAAGTAATTCATTAAACCATATAAACTAAGTGCATGTTACTATTTAAATCAGAGTTCCCAGCCAGGCTGCCAGTGAGTTCAAAGACAGCTTTTGGACTAAAAGCAAGGAAAATCACATCACACTATACTCCCGGTATATGTTATAATTTGAGACAGGTAAATCGAGTGTTTTGGATCTGGAAAATAGGAAACAGCTAATGTCAGTAGCACAGCCAAAATCCTGGAGGGTGTAAACAGGGGCTAGTTAAATAGACATTGACGAAGTGGTTTAAATCTCTCATTTATGAAATGGTTTAAAGCTCGTTGTGGGTGGTAGGGGGGAGTGAAAGTGAATGAGCATCGTTTTGGAAGAGACAGCTTCATATTCTCCAGATATGGTTCTCCAAAATAAACTTCATGTTTACTTCTTGCTCCAATGGTCCCTGGCCAAACAGATTCTGGCCAGGACTTCATCTGGAATCCATGGAACCATCTCAAGGACAACCGGAGTGGGTCAGGAAATTTGGCGCCCTGGGGAATGTTATTTTTGTTGCTCATATTTAAAAAAAAAAATGTTTTTAATGTTTTTATTTATGTTTGAGAGAAAGAGACAGAGAGACAGAGAGACAAAGACAGAGTACCAGCAGGGGAAGGGCAGAGAGAGAGGGAGACACAGGATCCGAAACAGACTCCAGGCTCTGAGCTGTCAGCACAGAGCCCGACGCGGGGCTCGAACTTTTGAACCGCGAGATCATGACCTGAGCCTAAGTCGGACGCTTAACTGACTAAGCCATCCAGGCACCCCTATTTGTTGTTCATATTAATAGTGCTGGTGGCAAAACAGCCAAGAGAGCACCTCCACACCGGAGCAAATCTCTCTCTGAAACATGATTTGAGGCTGGAAATTTGCTTGGAGCTCTTTCCATGAAATGGTCAGCCCAGCACTAACCTTCACTCTTGTTTGTTTTGTTTGTTTTTTCTTCCCCCTGGAACTGGAAAGAAGCCCTCACTTCTCTGTAGCAATGGTGGCTTTCCCACTTCTGGCCCCGGATAGTCCAGGAAGGAAAAGTTAGTCACCTTATGACTCAAGGGCAGGCAGGTCCATATCCATTAAAGATGGGATGTAAATGGGGGGAAATCTCCTGAGATGAACCCCTCCCACTGCCACTGTTCTCTGGAGAGCAGACAGAGAATCTCATTAGGAATCTAATACAATAAAGACATGTAGATCTGAAGGGTGGGGGTGGAGTGCAAATCAAATTAGCTTCATTACTTTATTCTGCACCTCACAGCGCTTCTGCCACTGGACAATTGCATTAGATCAGTGAGGAGATCAAAAGGCAAAAAAACTCCCTGGAAATTCATTGTCTGAAGCAAGACTAGGGGAGGAGGCGAACTGGGGGAAGGAGGCAGGAGTAAATTGCGTTGACCCAAGACATGAATTTAGTACATCTCCCCACATTCATGCTGGACCCTTTTCTTTGCTTTTCCAATGCCCAGGTCAATGTCTTGTTTTACGTTGGCTGTGGGAGACTGAGCAGAGAAGCCTGACTTGAGAAGCCGGGAAAGAAATTCACTTCGAACTGGGCTATGGAGCCATTTGAGCTTTGAGGGTTTTGCCTTCCCACTATTTAAATGTCAGAAGGTCCTAAGTATTATTTAAGTAAATACACAAAACTGTTGCTGAGATGTCTCTAGACTTCTTGCCAATAACTGAAAAACAGAGGGAGAAATGTTCGAGAAGGAAATGTAAACATATTGGGTCAAAAAATAGGCGGCGTGTGTACCTTTACAAGAGAGAAACTACAGCCAGATGCATCGTTGTTATTGAGAACGTAACACTGGATAAGTATGATAGCTAAATAAGCTTCACCATAATTCAATCAGGGTGCATTTCAAGTCAACATTTACTTAGCGAATGGTTAGCTGAGGTACTAAGAGCTGGAGGTGGCCAGAAGTGAATGATGTGTACCAGAGAGTAAGGAAATGCTCAGAACAACAACAAAATGGTGGCTGTATCAAGGGGGTACAGGAGCCAACTGAGAGAGATCCCAATAGTCAAAGCTGGAACAAGATGAGTAACAAAACAAAGGTGGCATTGAAACCCAAAGTATAAAAGAAATATCTCGGGGCACCTGGGCGGCTCAGTTGGTTGGGCATCTGACACAATCAGATCATGATCTCATGGTTCCTGGGTTCGAGCCCCGCGTCGGGCTCTGTGCCGACAGCTCGGAGCCTGGAGCCTGCTTCAGATTTTGTGTCTCCCTCTCTCTCTGCCCCTCCCCTGCTCATGCTCTGTCTCGCTCTTTGAAAAGTAAACATTAAAATTAATTAATCAATTAATTAATTAAATAAATATCTAGATTTCCATAAGTCCATACTGATATTAATTAATAAATGGGAGGGAAGAGACAAATACCCTGTGTGGCAGAATTCCACATAATTTATGCATATACTCCATCCTCAAGGAAGTGGAACAGAAACTCCCCACCCCTTTAGGTAGAGGCTCCATAAAGTGACTTCCAAACAGGACAGTAAAGGGAAGTGGGATAAAAGATTAATTTCACAATCGAGAAACCTGACAAACACTCCCTGAGCTAGTTGATCTAGGTCAACATTACTAGTGATGTCATGTTGACAGTATGTACCCTTGACATGCTGTGATGAAAATAGCACTTTGCCTCTGTGACCACTCTCCAGAAAGCCATAGCCCCAGTCAAGTCATGAGAGAAATATCAGACAATTCCAATGGGTGGGCAGCCTATGAAATACCCGACCAGTACTCTCTGAGGCTGTCAACAAAGGTCAACAAGAACAACGACAGTCTGAGAAACGGTCACAGCCAAGAGGAACCTAAGGGCACGTGGTGATTAAATGAAATGTGGTGTTTGAGGAAGGAATCTAGAAGAGAAAAAAAAACACATTAGGTAAAGCTGAGGGAATCTGGGTAAAGCCTGGATTTTAGTTAATGATAATGTATAAACATTGAACCATTATTTGTGACAAACGAGCCATCTAACTGTAAGATATTAATAAGAGGGGGAACTGTGTGGTTGGGCAGATGGGAACTTTCTGCACTATCTTCTCCATTTTTCTATAAATCTAAAACTCTTCTATAAAATAAGGTCTATTTTAAAAAGTGAAGAACATGGCTCTGCTCTGGGAGAACTTGCAGTCAAGTGGGAAATATGCCAGAGACTTCTATCAAATATCAACACCCTACCCCTTCACCCAACTCTGTGAAGATAATTGTAGTTGATCTGATAACCTCTTGGGTCAAAGGCCTTTCTGGAACTCCATACAATGCATTCGTCTACAAATCAATAGATATATACTGACAATCAATTTTGCCCAGCTGTTGAGGGCAAAACAAAAGAGAATAGAACATAACATAACAAAGTTAAAGAAAAATGTAAGACAAAATAGAGATCGCAACATTTGTGTAATTAATCTCCAAATAACTGGTATAAGCAGAAAATCTAACTAGTTCTAAAGACTGTTCAGGGGTCCTGCACCTTCTTAAACCAAGTTTTCACAGAAAAAAATGAACCTGAGCCAGGTCTTGGAAAAGTATAGGATGTGAGTAGGGTAGGAAATTGGGAACTCAGGAAAAGTACGTCATAGAAGTATGGGAAAGGGATGACGTAAGAAACTATGAATATTATGACTTGAAAAGCGAGGAGGTTCTGTGTGCAAGAATGGGCAGTTCGAGCTGGTGTTCGGGAAAGACTATGGAGGCCACCAAATAGTTTTGATGATTTTATAGGTAATGGGGATTATAAATTGTGGATCCATCAATAAACAGCACCATACCACTAAGAATTCTTTGGTTGGGCCATGCATAAGCCCTATTGTGACAAATTTGTTTCTTATAAGACAAATTGTCACATGAATATATATACATGAACATATATATATATATATATATATATCTTCATATATATATTCTAACCTCATTTAAGCTACATAATTTAGGTGATCAAACTTCAGAAATTCTATGTAGTATATATACCTTGACTTCTAACTAGGAACTCCAGAGTTAGCAATTTGATATGCAGGGTATCCCTAGAATGTGCAGGACCTGGGACGAATGTTTTTTTGAGACTCCAGTCTATATAAACAAATCGATTAAAAGATCCATGGACTCACATGAGATATAGTGAAGATTTAGAATAACCAGTAGGATTTAGAATAGTGGGTAGTTGTGGTGACCAGAAAAGAAGAGCTGGTTTCTGGATCACACTGAGCCAGAGGTTTTGAATTAGGTAAACTCCTACTGGATCCTTTTTTATTCTTAAGCCAGTTTGAGATGGATTTTTTTTTAATTACTTAAAACCACAAAGACCCGAATTGGCAAAACCAGACTTAGCTGGAGTTCTCATGCTGAGAAGAAAATAGCAGTAACCAGAAAGTGGATGGGCAGCCTGAAAACTTAGGAGAGGCCCCTGAGGGTCTTTCCATAGCTATTCTGGCATACCTAGAAGGAAACGTGTCGCATCATTCTTGTCCCTGTCCGTTCATCATAGTGCCATCAACCTCCATTGATTAAATTCTTCCTGTGTCATTTCTATCTTTCCTGACCATCCCTCGGTCTCATTGACTGTATCATACTTGGGGATATCATGAAATGTTACCTTTTCCTTCTTTTTTTTAAAAATGTTTTAATGTTTATTTATTTTTGAGAGAGAGAGAGAGCATGAGTGAGGGAGGGGCAGAGAGAGAGAGAGAGAGACAGAACCAGAAGGAGGCTCCAGGGCTCGAGCTGTCTGCACCGAGCTCGATGTGGGCCTCGAACCCACAAACCGTGAGATGGTGACCTGAGCCAAAGTGGGACATTTAACCAACTGAGCCAGCCAGGTGCCCCAAAATGGTACCTTTTCTTTTTCTCGTATTTCCCCAATTTGTTTGTATTCTTTCTCCAAAGAGATTATAATCCTCTTGGTATAAAGGTCTGTGTAGCCAACTTGCAAGGAGGGTCCTCAGTGACCCCTCTCCTATTTACAGCCTCGTAGAATCTCCTCCTCTTGAGTGTGGGTTGGCCTGGTGGCTTGCTTCTAACAAATAGAAAACAGCAAAAGCGTTAGCAGAATGTCACTTGTGTCGCTGGGATATACGACATTGTGAGTTCTGTCTGGCCGGACTCTTGCTCTACAAAGGGAGAATATCCAAAGTTGTAAAATATAATATGAAAAGAATCACTTAAAAAATACCATGTGCTGGCTTCTAAACCATAATCAATACGACTGACAAGAATATCTGTTTGACTTTCCTTTCATTATCTTTTAGTCTGCAAGTGAAAAGACCATCCCTATAGCATAAGCCAGTGTCTACTTTTATCATTCCTTCAGATTGTCTCCTAGGGACAGGCTGAATGAAAAGCCTCTGTCTCTCTCTATCTTCTTTGTTAGTTTGCACCCCCCCCATCTCATCCCATCCCTTCCCCCTACTTCCCTCTCCCCCCAAAGCATTTTGTCACTCTGTTCCTGCATTTGCCTGGTTCTTAACTTCTGAACTGAACTTTTGAGAGAGTTTAAAGGGGAGATGAACTGACAAGGAGATTTGCTTGTCTCAAAGCTCGGCTGTGCCTGCCTTTAATTAAAAATGGTATTGATTTTTCTCCACTCTAATGATAGGCACTAGTCTGCCCTCCCAATGTTAGTCACTGACAGTTTAAGTATGAAACAAAGGGCATTTATTCAGCACTTAATGCAGAATTATGACTGATTAAAAAGTGATTTATCATAAGAACTACATCTGTATAGGCTTTGGGTTTTCTTTCTTTCTTTCTTTTTTAAATAATTCTCACTTTCACCAGAGTTTGGAAGGTATAGCTGGATTATTGGAATAATTCTCTCCTTCTCTCCTTCAGTTCTCCTTCCTTGGCTTCAGCACAAAATAAAAAACAAAATTTCCACTGAATTCAGGAGCAAAAAAACATGGGAAAGAAAAGAATTCTAGAAGTCAGACCTATAACGTATCCCAGATGTCAACTGGTAAGTTGCCAAGTTGCTAAATTGCCTTCAGGCAACAAAACGCTCAGAACTTTTCCAGGACTGCATCCTGACACCTGCCCCTCTCTTGACCTATTGCACAGGGTGTTCAACGCTGTAAAATTGACCCAACATCTTAGATGAAAAAACAGTGCTAGAAACTTGAAAGGAAGACATGAAAGCAAGGGAAGGAGGTTATGCCCACATAACGCAGTCAACCTTCACTAAACCCTTATGAATTCACCTCTTTTCCAGCCATGGGTAGGCCAATATACCCTCCTTTCCAGGAGCAGTGGGTGGTGGTGAATCATTTTTGGTCACAAACACAAGTTCCGGAGCCAAATCCTCAAGGTCCAAATCTCATTTCTCCCACATATCAGATGTGTGGCTCTGAGCATGTTGTTCAATCTTTCTATGCCTCAGCTGCTCCACCTGCAAAGAGTGAATAGTAGCACCAGCATGTCAGGTTAACTGGAGTATTCAAAAGTGGGAGTGTTTTTTTAACGTTTATTTATTTTGAGAAAGAGAGAGAGAGAGAGCACGAGTTGGGTAGGGGCAGAGAGAGAGAACCCCAAGGCAGGGCTCAACCTCATGAACCATGAGATCATGACCTGAGCCAAAATCAAGAGTTGGATGCTTAACCAACTGAGCCACCCGGGTGTCCCCAAACGCGGGAGCAGTAAACAAAATAATTAGAATGGTGTCTGATGCATAATGAATACCCACCAAAGTATTATTGAATTTCATTAACTATAACACTCTATCTACTACAAGATACGTCTTGATTTCAGAGATGTCAATATATGGAAAAAAATCTTAGAATACATGAAATACTATAGGTAGTTACTGCTGATGATACCTGCTTATTTCCAACTATGAACTCTAACCAAAGAGTGAAGAGATAAATCAAAGAGTGAAAAAGTCAATGGTGTTGACATTCATAAATATCCATACTAAGATAGAGCTGGTACATTTGTGTTTGCTACCTCATGTCATGTCAGATGGTGAAGAGTAGTACAAACTCATGAATTTTGGTATTAGGAAGGCCTGAGTCCCCACCCCAGCTCTGATCAAGTCACTTCCTGCTACAAGTCTCAGCTGGATGTAACGATGCCCACAACACAGTGTCTAAATACCAACCCCCTACCAAGCAAACAAGCTTGACACAGGACTAAAACTTAAGGCACATACAAAAATTTTTGGAAAAATTTAAATACATATATATATATGTAATTAAGCATCCACATACAGTGCAGGGGAAATAACTTTACTCCACTCTATTATACTTACTTGACTGTTTGGAATTTGTAAACCCTCCCACACAGTGGCACAATGAAAGATGAGAAAGGAAGCACCCACTCTTCCTAGGGTATGGGGCTTCCACAGGTCTTCGCTCAGTCCTGTGTCAGTAGGTGGTGGTCAAGAGTAATAAACAGAAAGAAATAAAGAAAAAAAAAATATATATATATATATTACAGATCTGGTTACTGCAACAAGCATTAACTATGATGTGCTTTTTAAGGTGACATCTGAACATATACTTGAAAGAGGTAAGGGCAGAAGTTAAGCATACACCTGAGCAAAGGGCATTCCAGGAGAGGATATACATTCAGGGTAGGAGCGTGCCTGGCATGTTGGAGAAACAGGAGGAACGCCAGTGTGGCTAGAACAGAGTGAGCAAGGAGGACAGAGTAGGGGTTGAAGTCAGAGGGATCATGGAGACCCGGATCATATAAGGCCTTCTAGACTATTGAGGAAGCACTATGGCTTTTCCTTTATTTTGAAGAATATGAATAAATTTTGAAAGAATCACTCTGGCTGACGTGTAGGGGGAGCAATGGTGGAAGTAGGATGACCAGTTAGGAAGCCACTGTAGTGACGGACAGAAGCAACGAGTTAACTTGTTTAACTAGATTTTAGTGACGAAGCAGGTGAGAAGTGGTCAGATTCTAAACACATTTTGAGGGTAGAGCCAACAGTATTTTCTCAAAGATTAGATGGAATGAAGAGAGAGAAAAAAATCGATGACGGTCTCAAGCATTTGACCTGAGTAATAATATTATGAAACTGACATAAATTGAAATGGAAAATTTGTCAATGGGCAAGAAGAACTGTCTAAGGTTTAGTTTGGAGCATAAGTTTCAGATTCAAAAGATTCAAGTAAGCCCTTGAAAAGAAGATGGTTGAGTAGGCCACCGGATGCTCACGCCTTGAATTTGGAGGTATACCTGGAGTAGATGCAGATTTGAGAGCATCGGCATTGAGATGGTACTTAAGGCCATGAGACTGCATGAGAGCGCCAAATGAATCCATGCAAAACAGAGGAAAGGACCATGAGGTCTGTATTCATCTTCTTGGGCCGTGTAACAAAGTCTCACCCCCCACACACATTTCTCACAGTTCTGGAGACCTGAGAATGCCAAATCTAGGTGCTGGCTCATATGGTTTCTAATAAAAATTTAGATCAGAAAGGAAGATGACAACTCAGAAAATATTTAGAAATAAAAGAAATAATCATTTTAATATAAAGATTAGAAGGAATACGAGAGTAAACAAATACGAGAGTAAAACAGCCAATGCCTTAAGACAAACAGAAAAAGAAGAGAAGTAAATTCTAAAATAATTTTTTTTTCAAGCAAAAAGGTCTTTGAAAGGAGGGTGATAGCTATGGAAAGTAAGCAATGATGTTCCAGAATGTTGGAATCCCAGAAGAAAAACCATATCAAAGGAACAGGATAAATGTTAGAAATTTTATCTTACGGAAACTTTCTTTATGTTGTTGCTGTTCAGTTGTTTACTTTTAAAAGCTTATTTATGTTTGAAAGAGAGAGAGCATGTGTGTGACTGGGGGAGGGACAGAGAGAGAGGAGACAGAGGATATACAGTGGGCTCTGAGCTGACAGCAGAGAGCCCAATACAGGAGGGCTCGAACTCAGGAACCATGAGATCATGACCTGAGCTGAAGCTGGACACTTAATTGACTGAGTCACCCAGGCGCCCCAAGGAAACTTTCTTGAAAGACAAGATGACTTCAAATAAATATTGAAAGGGGACACTGAACATAGGAAAACTGACCCAGAAAGGTCAATACTGAGAAATATTATAATAAAATTATTGGATATTAAATTAATTAAAAAAAATCTTTTGTCCATGCAAGCAAAAAGACCACTAGGAAATGGACATAGTTTTGTTATAAAGCTCCTCAGCATCAAGGATTTATTCTAGAGGACAATGGTATAATATTTAAGTTACTCAAAACAAAATATGTAAGCCAAAGATTTTATATCCAGCTAAATTTACTTTCAAGAATGAACCCTACAAACTATAACGTGTATGGAAGATTGCAGGGTATTTCCTGAAAAATCTAATGTTAAATACCTCAAACAATCAAACAGATAAGGACATCAACATGAAGATAAATATATAGTTATCATGGAAACCAGCTTAAATAATAGTTTTAAAGGAAATATTATAAAGTATAAAGGATTTTACCCTAATAATATCAGCACTGCATACTTATAAAAATATGAGAAGAGTTAGGGGCGCCTGGGTGGCTCAGTCGGTTGAGCGTCCGACTTCGGCTCAGATCATGAACTCACTGTTTGTGGGTTTGAGCCCGGTATCAGGCTCTGTGCTGACAGCTCAGAGCCTGGAGCCTGCTTCGGATTCTCTGTCTCCCTCTGTCTCTACCCCTCCCCCGCTCATGCTCTGTCTCTCTCTGTCTCAAAAATAAACATTAAAAAAATTTTTTTTAAATATGGGAAGAGCTCAACTTCTGTTTTGGACATGATGGAGTGAATGTGGTCCATTTATCTATGAATTACTAGAAAGTGGGGTACAGATCTCACTCCCAGGGAAACCAGGCAAGTGACCCCATCTATTCTCCTCAAAACTAAAGACTTGTAGCTGAAACTCCTCATTAAATAGACTAATGATATTTGTTAGAGGTAAAGTCCTTAGGGGCGCCTGGGTGGCTCATTTGATCGAGTGTCCAACTTGATTTTGGCTCGGGTCATAATCCCAGGGTGGGGGGATTGAGCACCACGTAGGGCTGTGTGCTGAGCATGAAGCCTGCTTAAGATGCTCTCTCTCTCTCCCTCTGCCCTTCTCCTCTGCTTGTGCTCTCTGTGTGTGTGTGTGTGTGTGTGTGTGTGTCTATAATAAAATTGTAATAATAATAAAGATTTTTAAAACATTTTTTTATTTATTTTTGAGAGAGAGAGAGAGAGAGACAGAGCATGAGTGGGGGAGGGGCAGAGAGAGAGGGAGACAGAGAATCTTAAGCAGGCTCCAGGCTCTGAGCTGTCAGCACAGAGCCCAATGCGGAGCTAGAACCCACAAACTGTGAGATCATGACCTGAGCCGAAGTCGGATGCTTAACTGACTGAGCCACCCACGTGCCCCACAATAAAGTTTTGTGTTTTTTTTAAAAAACTAAAGTCCTCATATATAGAATACTCTTTATATCATATCCCCAATTTAGGACTATTTATGGTAAATAAACCAATATATAACCTAATTAATGAAGCATGACTCCTTGGAGAATGTCACCCGGGCTATACAAATCTGACTTATAAAATGAGCCTGGGTGACTCAGTAGGTTAAGCGTCCAACTCTTGATTTCGGCTCAGGTCATGATCTCATGGTTCATGAGTTTGAGCCCCACGCCGGGCTCTGTGCTGACAGAGTGGAGTCTTCTTGGGATTCTCTCTCTCCCCCCTCTCTCTGCCCCCACCCTGCCTGCACATGCTCTCTCTCAAATAAACTTTAAAAAAAAATGAGATATTCCATAGCCTAGGGACTCTGCACCATGCAAGATGATTCAGTGAGTTCACTTAGAGACCTCAGCTGCCATATTGGTCCATGTGTTCAGTGTGGGAAGGAAGGACCTGGAGACTCATGAGTTTCCACAGACCTGTCCCTGCTTTGCTTGTGCCTCTTGATTGCTTGTATCCTTGAAAGTATTAGTAAAGCTTGCCTGCGCGAGTTGGTTAGCTCAATGTGTGAGTTCAGTTGCCAAGTGGGGTCTGTGCCAGGCATGCAAGTCTGTGTTACATTAAACAAATCGATCAATGTGATTCGTCACATAAGTAGAATAAGAGTGACAGATATAAACACAATACCGTCTCATAACTCAATAATCATTTATTCTGTAAATATTTATTCAGTGCCTCCCGTGCCAGGCACTGCTCGATCCTCTGAGTACAGCACTGGGACAAACACTAAACACAGCACCACTGTGACCACCCCCCCCACCCCCCAACAACAACAAAGCCCCTGCTCTCGGAAACTGGTATCGTATTCATCTGCATCTGGAATCTATGCAAAAAAGTTCAAATAAAGACATGTCTCAGGCATTTCAGTGCATAAAATGGTAACCGCATATATCTTGATGTATAAAATGACTAACATCTCATCAATATGTGTCTAATTTCCTGAGGACACGAGGAATTCTGACTTATTAAGATTTCCTGTGCAACAAACTTAGTTCAGCCAGCAGGAAGAACAGATAGACTCAAGGAAGGTGTCCGTGTGGGATGTTGATTATTGCATTAGTCAGCTACGTTGTTAGATCTTTTCAGGACTCTAACAAAGCCGTCTTCAATTCAAATGCAGCAGCCAAACAGCCAAGATAATGGCCAAAACCTTTGAAAAAATTTTTAACATCTTTTATTTACTTTTGAGGGACAGAGGGAGACAGAGCAGGAGCCAACGAAGGGCAGAGAGAGAGAGGAGATACAAAATCCGAATCAGGCTCCAGGCTCTAAGCTGTGAGCATGGAGCCCAATGCAGGGTTAGAACTCACGAGCCATGAGATCATGACCTGAGCCAAAGTTGGACGCTTAACCTACGGAGCCACCCGGGCACCCCCCAAACTTTCTGCATTCTGTTGAAACCTAAAAGGACTGACAGATGAATAACTACAGTACGGTGAATCCTCTCTTAGTGACGTGTAATTATGTGTATTTTGTACGTGGTGAAGAAACCTTCGTGGTAAATGGTGACAGCTACTTCTGTACGGGCCTCCTGCGTGTGTCATCGGGCTGTGGTAAGAAAGCTGTCTTGAAGACTGTGTGCGTGTGGTAACTCCCTTTCTCCCACCTACTAGAAATCAATGATGTGGCTTTCTTAGCATTGTAGGAATGAAAACCTTAGCCATAAACAAGGGAGCCCTGTTCGTCATCACACAGACTTCTCATTTCCTGATGGATGAGGTGGACGTCATTATGTTGTAGCCTAGAATGCTTACCAGGCACGCCAGGACTACGAAGCAAATATTATGTTCCAGATCTTGTGCTAAGCATTAAGAATATTAGAGACGGGGTCTTTGCCCTGCTGGACAGCTTAGAGTCTCCCAAGGAAGAACGACTTTGGTGTGGAAAGCATTGTAAAGGAAGAGAGTTTTTAACATTTGGAATCAGCAAGGTCTGATGGATGAGCAAGGGCTTCCTTGAGGAGATTATATTTATGTCGAGATCGAAAAATGAGCTGAAAAGAGGGGAGAGGACATTTGGCAAATATCATCAGTGGGCCGACCCGACTACAATCTCCTGCCATTTCTTCTTGCCTGCCTCTACCACATAAATAAGCCTGATAAGAACGTGTCCTCTCAGAGCTCCTTCCAGCTGGAGATGCCATGTAACATGGCCCTGGCTAATCAGACAGGGACTGAAATCCCCGAGAAGAACATCCTTCGTTGCAAGCCTGGCAATGAAAAAGTTTTTTTCTGTCCTTTTCCCTTTTTCCCTTTGCTTTTATTATTATTATTTTTAATTAACCTCTCTTTTCTGCCGGTTGGGGACAATGACTTGATGCCCCAAAGTACAATTGTCATTTGGCCACCATGAGGTGGCAAACGTGAGGCAAAAGATGGCCAAGGGGAAAGTACCGGTGGGGCCCTCGAGGCATTGTTGTGTAGTTTCCCCAGACTTGGACTTCTTTTACAACTGGTGCAGATTTCTGGCTTCTGAGAAAAATACACCCTATCTTCAGGCTAACGTTATTTCGATTTTCCATTGTTTGCAGCTAATACAGGACAGGAGAGATAAGTTGAAGCAGTAGGTCGGGGCTTAATAGTGCCAAGTCTTAGGGGCACCTGGGTGGCTCAGTCAGTTAAGCGTCTGATTCTTGATTTCCACATGGGTTATAATCTCACAATTTGTGATTTAAGCCCTGGGTCAGGTTCTCTGCTGACAGCAGGGAGCCTGCTTGGGATTATTTCTCTCCCTTTCTATCTGTCCCCCTACCCCCAGTTCATGCTCTCTCTCTCTTTCTCTCGCAGAATAAATAAATAAACCTAAAAAAAAAAAACAGTGTTTCTTGTAAGAAACTTTAAGGGCTGTATCAGTCAGGGCTCAATCAGAGAAGCAGAACTCTGTGTGTGTGTGTGTGTGTGTGTGTGTGTGTGTACATACATGCAAACATGCCCACACGTGCATATACATATATGTGCACATATATATATGCATACATATATGCACACGTTGGTTGATTGCTTACACGATTGTGAGGAGTGGCTGAACGTGTCTAAAGTGTGTAAAACAAGCAGTCAGGAAGAGAAGATGATGAACAGCTGGAACCCCACAGGCATGAGCTGTTTGAATCTTTAAGTTTGGGAAAGGCCCAAGCCCTCTTTTAAGAGAATCACCTGATTAGGTCAGGCCCATCCAGGGTAATTTTTGATTAATTTAAATCAGCTTATTAGGAACTTTAATTCTATCTGAAAAATTCTTTCACAATAGCACACAGATTAGTATTCGATTAAATGACTGGGGACTGAGTTTAGCCTCCCAATTTGAAATTTAAAAAAAAAGCTGTCACATGGATTTTATCACAAGATCAATGGGAAGCCTTTGGATTTTAAGCACGATAACGTTCGCAATCACTGTGGCTACAGTGTGGAAGGTGGATTGGAAGTGGAATGAGTTGGGAGAGTAGGAAAATTATGTTGGAAGTTACTGTAGGAAGCTGGGAGCAAGGAGACCTGAACAAACAGGGTAAAAGGATGAGGACAGAAATAGGAGGAGAAACCTGAGAGTCAGTTAGGACTGGATGTGGTGAGCGACTGAACGTGAGAGAGTTGGAATGATCGAAATAGCCTTTGGCTTTCTGATATGCAATGGCGATCGTTCACCACTTACTGGGACCTACGGGGACAAAGAGAAAAGTAGGCCATTTACTAAGATATTGATGAAGAGGGGTGAACTTGGAGGGAAAGATTACAAATTCCATTTGGGACATGATGCCTATGAGGAGCCAACAAGATTCATTCTGTAGATTCGTGGGGAGGTGCCGAAATGGCGAGGGTGTGTTGGTCTAGGTCTGGTGTGCACTGGAGGCTGGTGTGCACTGGGGACATAAACACGGCAATTCGGGGCCACAGGTACTGGATGTCGTGAAAATGGATTCGTGGGTCTGCAGAGAAGACTAGAGTCAGAAGAGGAAGGATCCACGGACAGAGCCCCACGTACGTCCAGCATTTCACAGGTGGGTGGCAAAGCATCTGGCAGGAGACAGTGAGCATGATCTCGACACAGAGGCGAGGATGTGACTCTTGCTTAAACACCGAGAGGGCCCTCGTAACATGGAAGCATCTGTGACAGTCCCCGGCAAGTGAGATGTTTCTGGAGAGGGTAAACTGTGTCCGTGGGTGTGGAGGAGGAGAAAGGGGGTCCAAGGCTTATCACGAGGCTCAGCCTTAGGGTCCAATAAGTTTAGGAACCCTTCCTCATCCCAACTCCAACTGTGTAACCTCAGCTAAGTTACTTAATATCTCTGGGCCTTGGTGTCCTCATCCATTAAATGGGGGTACTTTACTACCAATTGAGGTGAAGATTAGATAATGCGTTTCACATAGAACCCAAACAATACGCACAGGAGAATTTTTATTTTTTTTTTTAATGTATTTATTTTGAGAGAGAGAGCAAGTGAGGAAGGAGCAGAGAGACAGAGAGAAAGAGAGAGAGAATCCCAAGCAGCCTTTGCACCACCAGTGCAGAGCCCGGCACAGGGCTCAAACTCATGAACCGCAAGATCGTGACCTGAGCCAGTCAGATACTTAACCCACCGTGCCACCCAGGTGCCCACACAAAATTGAGAGAGAGGGACAGAGAGAGCATAAGTGGGGTAGGGGCAGAGAGAGAGGGAGAGAGAATTCCAAGCAGTCTTTACACTGACACACCACGAGGCCTGAGGCTGGGCTCAACCTCACAAACCGTGAGATCATGACCTGAGCCGAAATCAAGAGGCGGACGCTTAATCAACTGAGCCACCCCGGAACCTCAGCACAAAATAATTTTTAAAAGACTGATTCTGGGTGTGCCTGGATGGCTCAGTCAGTTAAACATCTGACTCTTGATTTCGGCTCAGGTCACAATCTCACTGTTCATGAGATTGAGCCCCGCGTCAGGCTCGGTACTCTCAGCACAGAGAACACAGAGCCTGCTTGGGATTCTTTCTCTTCCTCTCTTTCTGCCCCTCCCCTGCTCATTCTCTCTCTCTCTCTCTCTCTCTCTCTCTCTCCCTCAAAATAAGTAAAGAAACATTTAAAAAATAATAAAAAATAAAAGACTGCTTCTATCATGTACCCAAACATAGGTAGTAACTACAATATTTTGTAATAACTGCAAACATTTACAATGCCCCAGCTAAATTCCAAGTACGTTACATGTATTAACTCATGCAATTCTCACACAACCTTCTGAAATAGTTACTTCTTCCCATGTCTAAGTGATATGGGAAGAAGTTGGGCGCAGGATAAAGGGAACTGGTAATGCCAGGTTTGGGGCTAGAGATTGTGCATTGTATGAAACAGGGCAGTCAGAGTAGGCTTGCTAAAACGTCTATACATGGACAGAACTTGGTCGAAGGAGCCAAAAGCACAGTGAGGAGGTCACTTCAGCCAGAGTGAGGTGAGCAAGACAGAGAACCGTGGAGACGTGCCTAGAGAAAGTAGCAGGGGTGCAGCAGGGAACAGGTCTTGGAGGCTATTGAAGGACCCCAGCTTTATGCTGAGTGAGATGGGGTCCACTGGAGGGTTTTCACAGAGGACATCTTTGATTCACACAGTAGAAGGATAACTCTGTCTGCTGTTGTGAGAAAAGATTGTATGGAGGTGCACTGGCAGCTGGAAGATCAGTTGGAAGGCTATTGCAGACAAACCTTGGATTGGAATAACTCGTTCTGTGAGTGTTCCCCAAGACGAGCAAATATTTCCAATAAATTTTAACTTGATAAACAAGCAATGTCTCGCAATACATGACGTCGAACATCACATATTCACAACTGAGACAATGGTTCCTGAAATTCACGTTGATATATGAGTGCTTTGGATTCCAAGCATGTTTCCAGAATGAATTATGCTTGCAAACCAAGGTTTTACTGCATTTTGAAAATAGAGCTGGTAGGAGTTCCAAATGGATGGATAATATGAGAAAAACAGAAGAGTTCAGGATGAGCAGTTCGAAGAAAAGCATCACCATGAATTAGAATGGGCAAGACCGGGGCTCTGGGTGGCTCACTCAGTTCAGCATCAGACTTCAGCTCAGGTCACGATCTCACGGTTCATGGATTTGAGCCCCATGTCGGGCTCTGTGCTGACAGTTGGAGGCTGGAACCTGCTTCAGATTCTGTGTCTCCCTCTCTGTCTCTGCCCCTCCCCTGCTTGTGCTCTCTTTCTCTCTCAAAAATAAATAAATAAAGATTAAAAAAGAAGAAGAAGAATGGGAAAGACGATTGGTGAAGCAGATTTTGTATAAAAGGTAAGAAAATTAGGTTGGGACATGACAGGTTCACCATGAACCGTGATAGTCTGCAGACTATCTTTTTTTCTTTTTTTTTCAGCAGGCATATCTGCAATATTTATTCATCAAAAAATAATAGCTATCAACTACTTATGGATCATTTCTACAAGGGAAGCCATCATCCTATGTTTTGGTGAATTTGAAAACAAAAAGTGTGCTTTAATAAAAATTGTATTCTTTTACTCTAAAACATCTATTGAATAGAGGCCTCTTCTGAAGTTTCTTGATGGAAGATGGCTGGGTCAGGTCTCTGTCCGGACGAAGCAATGGTAGGACTCCCTACTGAACTCAGCTGGCTCTGGTCATCAGGAGTTCGAAAGCGGAGGTTTTCCAGGAGATGTTTCCAGCCTCGTCTTCCCAATCCCTCCTTCTGCCCCTCTCCCATCCCTCACAGTCAGGCATCCTTGAACTTCATGTCTGCACATCAGGTGAGGCTCTGCCCTAATCCTAAAAATGGATGCTCCTCAAGCTTTGCGGGACAGAGACCGACACTTGGTCCTAGCAGGATATGGAAGAGGATATCTGCTCTGGAGTGAGGAGACAGCAGGTGCTCCCCCCACCCCACACACACACACTGATGAATAAGCATTAGCTAAACACCCACTTTTCTCATTTTTTATTAAAGACAGAATAGTCTTTCTATTAGGAAACCTCTGCCCTCACCCTGTTTGACACAACGCATGCGCCATTACTGTTTGTCTCACTCCAGAGTTCAGCTTGCATTACAAGTCACCACATTTGTTGAAAATAGTTTCCTCTTCGTTAGCCCTGTGGTGTTTGTGTTTTTGTTTAGTTCAGGCTTAATCATGATAGGAGAGGATTTTCCACTTAATCCTGCCCCTCATAATTATAAGAATAAAATGGACTGAAAGACTAAATTAAAACAGTTCCCATACATCCATCAAGACATTTGGATATTCATTGTAGACACTAGCATGAAAAAAGCACCAGAGGATGGCTGGATTATAAAAAGTAGGAATCCCTTTAATCTTAAATTCAAGATGTATTTTGAGGAGAGTCAAGATGCTAGCCTCAGTGAATAAATCGACAATGCATCTTATCCTCATATTCTGGTCCTGGAAATACGTTCTTGCTTTGGAAATGTTTATCACAGCACCCCTGAAACTGCTTCTTCCTCCTCCTGGATCATCTCCCTTCAGGTAGACCCTTTCTTGCCTCCTGTGCAATCATTCTTTTCTACTGGAGCCTTCCGCTCAGTCTTTAAGTGTTGCTTATGTCTCTCAGGCAGAAAGCCCTCCCCCTGAAAGCAGTAATGTCTGAAAAGCAGCCATGTTCCGGTACATCTCCTTCCCTTCAGCCCTGGGGTTCCCCAAATTTCTTACAGGTGTTGCCCCTATTTCCTCAACATCCTCTCACTTGTCCCCCTCCACAATTTACCCTCCACGTCTACCGATCCACTGAAATGATTTAAAGTAGACATAATCTTCCCAAAATAGTCTTGGTACTGCTTTCCACACTTGCGTTCTTGAAATTCCTCCTTATCTGGCTTTCATGATGTATCCATTCTTGTCCTATCTTCTAAAGCTTTCTTTCTTAGCTCCGTTTCCTGTTTTTCTAACTGTAAGTGCTGCTGCGCTGTCATCTCACCCTCTTACACAGACTTTCAAGGGCATTTCATACTTCATTAATTTAAATTTAAATTCCTCAGCCCGTCATTCGAAGATTCTTTGTGCACTGACCCTGGAGTTTGAAATCCAAGTAGATGATCGAGTCTGGGTGGTAGAGAGGAGAAAGATTTAAGCTTTGGCCATTGTATGTTGTCTTAAGTGAAAGGACAGAGGAAGAAGAGGTCCCTGTGTGAAGGGAAGAGTGTGGACCCCTGGCCAGGCTGCTATAAATCATGGAGGTAGGGGAGTCAGTCACAAAGAGCTCCCCAAGCGTGGATGACCCCCACATTCTCAATCAGAAATGTTAAAAAAAAAAGTAAAAGCTACCGGCAAATATATCCGTGAGGCCAAGAACAAATGGAAATGTCAGCAGAGGTGACCGAGCTGCTTGTGAGTGTCAGCTTTGCACAACTGATACAGAAGTGACAGCTGCCTCACCGGGGGAGCCACCTGGAGTGCACCTGTAAGGACACTCGATCAAGAGTGTGTGAGAGTATAACAAGATCACACAGGAATGAAAACCCCAATGCAGAATAATTTTCCTAGGTGCACCATCGCTAATGTCCAGAAAAGGACCAACCGATAGAAAGAGGTACACCCCACTCACACGGAACTATTCATCCATTCTTGCACACACCATAGTTTCTCACTCTTTAGCTCACTTTGGCATTTTCCCCTCCGTATTTGTTTAACACTGTTACAGCACCACAGTGTGCTGGGTATTGTACTAATGCTAACTTTTTTCAGTCTCATAGCAACACTATAAGGCAGGTGCTATGAATACCTCTATTGCACAGGTGAGGAATCGAAGGGAGATGGAAATGAATCAACTTGTTCAAAGTCTCATAGCTAAGAGGGGAAGAGCCAGAATTTGAACCCAGGCCACTCCAAAGTTCATATTCCCAACCGTGATGCCACCTGGTGAACTCATTCATCCTTCAAGACTCAATTTAAATGTCCTTTGCTGGAATATCTTAGTGCCATCAGCCAGAGTTAGAGCTACACATTCCCTCCTCAGTGATCCAATGGCACTCTGAACATACCCGTCCTGTATTGTTTGATTGAATCATTCAACCTAAGGGGTGCCCAGGTGACTCAGTCAGTTAAGTGTCAACTTTTGGTTTCGGCTCGAGTCATGATCTCATGGTTTGTGGGTTCAAGACCCACATCAGGCTCTGTGCTGACGGTGCAGAGCCTACTTGGGATTCTGTTTCCCTCTCCCTCTGTCCCTCCCCTTCGCACTCTCTATCTCACTCAAAAATAAACATTAAAAAATTTAAAAATAAATTATTCAGCTTAAAATAAATTAAAATTTTAGGGTGCCTGGCTGGCTCAGTTGGTTGAGCATCTGACTTCGGCTCAGGTCATGATCTCGTGGTTCATGGGTTCAAGCCCCACACTGGGCCCTGTGCCGACAGCTCAGAGCCCGGAGCCTGCTCGGGATTCTGTGTCTCCCTCTCTCTCTGCCCCTTCCCCGAGCATCCTGTCTCTCTCTTTCTCTCTCAAAAATAAATAAACATAAAAAAAAATAAAATAAATTAAAATTTTATTTTAATTTTGTCTATATTTGTGGTAAACTTCCCCAAAGCAGGGATTGTGTTATGAATCTTTGTATCTCCTCTCCTAAGCATAGTGCCTAGAACATAGTGGGTGCTCAACAAGCATTTATTCCACTGAGTTAAATTCAAACAAATTGAAATGATTTATCAGATTGTTCGGGCTCAGAAACAGTGTTAAGAAGAAACACTAAATAAACACCAAATGAAATAATTAACAGACACATCTGCAGTCTCCAAAATAACTACTCATTAAATAAACAAACTACTAAGTGGAGAGATCATAGGTACTCTTACAAATAAAAGTTTTCTGACCATGATATAGACTCGAAGAGCTCAGCCTATCCGTCACCTATCCGTCTAAAGGTGAAGGGGTTTACAGGAGTGCAATCAGAAAGACCAAAAGTCCTTTCAACCCTATGAGATGCCTCTACATTAGCTATTAAGTAAGTTCCTCTACATTTTCCATTTTTGTGTTGGAAACATGTCCTTGAGGCTCTCACTCACTCTTCCAAAATCTCTACTTATATTCCCTTAACTAATAGAACTGCTTCTACGCATCCCCAGCCTCGTCTAAATGTAATACTTACGTGTACACATATACCGTACTGACTTTCATAACCCATTTGTCTTATCCTCCTTATCCAAGAGTCACTAGGCAGGTACGGAAGGACAGCCGTGGAATTTAGGTGGACTTTGCCCATCAAAAGTGAGATAAAACTCCCCAGATGAGTGGAGGCCCCATTGCTTTCCGTATTTCCAAAGCTCATTTCTTCTACTGTGCAAAATTTCTCCTGTCAACTCTCTAGGCAAGTAGGCTAAAATTATCGCAAAAACTTCATATTCTGTTCCTGCTCAAAAAGCATCCATTTGGAAACAAAAAAGTTAGCATGAAAGCTGGCTGGGAAAAAAATTGGCTCAGGTACTAGGCAGATCTTTTATAGTCTTCTCTCTAAGAAACTATTTGAGGAGACAATTAGATGATCCAGTAAAAGAATTCACGGTAGTAGGGCGCCTGGGTGGCTCAGTGGGTTAAGTATCTCAGTTGGTTAAGTGTCCGACTTTGGCTCAGGTCATGATCTTACAGTTTGTGAGTTTAAGCCACCACATCCGGTGAGCGCGAGCCCCACTTTGGGCTACGTGTTGACAGTGGGATTCTGTCTCTCTGCCCCTCGCTCACTTGCGACTCTTTCTCTCTCAAAAATAAATGAATAAACATAAAAACCATTAAAAAAGAAAAAAAGAACTTTCTGAGTATTTACTTATTTCAGATTCACTCAATAGCCTAATAAGAATTTTCATAATTCAGCCACACCCCAGGTGCACTAGGGTGTATAAAATAGCCACTTGCCATTATGGAGTGCATTATCTGAAAAAGAAAGCAGGTATGAAACACTTAGAAATAACTGCTTGCATAATTATAAAGGTACTAAGTGCAATTTGAGTAACTAGAAGGGGCTATTAGTTAAGAACAAGAACCAGAATCATGTACAGGTGACAAACGGCCAGTTGTGTAAAGACGTGTGTTTAGTGTCATTTTAAAAAGCAACACAGGAAGCAATGGGCTTTTCTTTTGCACCATTAATTGAGCAATTGCATTAAGTGCTTTCCATACCTTGTTTATATGAACTTCACAGCAATCCTAGCAAGAAGAAACTATTAGTATCCTCATTTTACAAGATGAGGAAGCTGGCTGAACGAGGTCAAGTACTTGCACAGGACCAGGAATGAAACCTAGGAGTGACTCTAAGATCTGTGCTCTTCACCACTATAAATGCTCAGTAGGTGCCTTTTCAAAAAGTTAAGTTTAGCTGAATACTGAACTGGACGTTGCAAATCTTTCTCGCTTCTGGGAGCACGTCACCGAACGTTACCAGGACTCAGAGCTGTCTGTGGACAACACTGTCGTTGGGAAAAGCATGGGAACAGTAGACACGGCTGATGGGAAACACTGGCTCAGCTTGGACTCTCTGAGCCTCAATTTCCTCATTAGAAGAAAGATAACAATGTCGATTTTGTAGGATCTCAGTGAGGAATAACGAGAACATCCACCCATTCGTTCATCGCCCGTTTTTGAGCATCTTGCCCGCAATAGGTAACCTAGTAAGATGCTGGAAATACTAAAATGACCCGGGCGAAATGGCAGTATTTAACCAGATTCCTGTGCTAGCCGGGCAACAGACCAGCAGAAAACAAGAAAGTGTGCTAAGGGTTGTGTTAGGACACTGCGAAGGCATATAATGTGTGCAGACTTCATAACCCTTGGTCGCTGGTCAACAGAGTCCCTTATCCTATCACTCCAAAATGTCCCATATATCTGTGATTTTCCATCTCTGGTTTTCCAGGCCACTCGGTGGCCCCTACCGCTTCCAGGAGGAGAGCTGGCCTTTTATCAGCAGCTCAGGGAGAGGGGCAAATGATCTCCGTTTTCCACAAATCTCCCCTCCCCTCTGCTTTGAATTGCCCGAATGCCAAGCAATGAATGGCATTTCATCCTATCTGCCAAAGCCCCTTCCCAGAGTTGGTTTGCTGTCTTCGGTTTCTGTTAAGACAAGGTCTCTTGGCAATGCTACCCTAGAAATCTGCGGCCAATCTCTCACCGACCGTACTGGGAAGTCACAGGTCAGAAACATCCAGATTTCTGTTGGATCCATTCAGCTCTGCTCGAAGACTTTCCCCTGGTGGAGCCAGTCGGCCAGGAGGGCCGGCGGCCAAAGGCTTCCTCCAGAGCCTGACCTGCCAGCTTATTCCCTGCCCCCCACCACACACCCAGGTAGCTGCTTTCCTCTTGCTTTGGCCTGGTGGGGGGAGAACAGGAGGTGGCCAGAAATGCCCACTGGTGACAGAGGGAGAAGCGGAGGAGGACCTCGTCACTCCGAGGAACTTACATGTAGGACCTCCCAGTTAAAGAGAAAGTTGCCGGGGCTGAGGGCAGGGGGAAGGAGCTTCCTTTCAGAGCGCCGCTAATGACCTGCGGGGAAACGGCACAGCAGCCATTTCGCAGATCCGATGGCAGGTCACGGCGACAGATGTTCCCAACATATGTGGAGAATTAATTACCCACTAGTAAACAAAATCTGTGATGCGGAGAGTCATTTTGTCCAAATTTCTTACAATTTTGCTGTTATTAGGAGCTTAATTTTTCTTGATCATCTAGATTCTCTTGGATTAAAGCACTTCTTAATGGGCTCTGAGGAACATTCCAAAGAGAGATAAGGGCCTAGTCAGCTGCAGAGGGAGGAGGAGGAGGGGGAGGAGGAGGAGGAGGAGGAGGAAGGGGAGAAGGAGGAGGAGGAGGAGACCAGGTCTCAGGCAGCAGGGACGACAGAGTTAAGGGAGGGACTAATCGAAGACTACACCATACTGAGTGATTAGCAAATTATTGGATTAAAACATTGGATGCTAGTCATATTTTTTAAAATATTCTAATGGTTACCTCCTATTTAACAGCGCTTACACTTAATTTAACTGCGTGCTGTGGAACAGCTGGAGTTTCTAAAGGAAATTACAACATTCTGACAGAAACAGGCTTCTAGAATGGTTTTCTTTCAAGTTGCTTTTGAGATTCAGAATATGTTTCTGTCTCGGGTCATGAAAGCAAATCCTGATATTCATCATTTAAGAAAATAGATTTTCTTTTAAAAGATTCAGGAGTCTTTTGTTTCTTGAAAAGCAATTATTTCCTTGGCTATTTTCATCAATTACCAAAACTGTCAAAATGCAATGATTCTCCAAGTGAATAAATCTGAAAGTCTTTAAAAAAAATAGGTTCCTTATCCATTCAAAAGTTTGTGATTCCTCTAAATCTTAAATTCATAATTTTCTCCTAAATCTTTTATTTCACAAAGGAAATTTAGAACAATCATTGGTTTCATCAAACACTGTCTATAATTAAACAGACAGTCCTTGTTTTTCTCATTTAGTCACTTTCTCAATTCGTTCAACAAACATTAATTGAGCTAAGGTCAGAGGAGCAAAGACGAATAACATAAGGTCAATAATTTCAAGGACTAATGCAGAAAACAAACATGTAAATAGACAGCTACTTTACAACTAACCTCCTCCTTTACAACTAACTGAATGCCAATAGGACCCCCATCATAAGACATACAAAATGCCCCGTAGGGGTTGGGATTGACCCCCTATCCTAGGTCAGAAGCACAGTTTCAGCAATACTTGTGAGAATAGAAAGAAATAGGCCAGATTGCTCTGGAACGCTGGTGAGCAACTTCAGGGTGGAACATTTCTGAGGTACACGGGCAATGAGAGGAAGGTCTATTGTTCCAGTGATGAAATAGGAAGAAACAAAGTCTATTGATCACAGATAAAATGGAAGGAAACAACACGCTTAAGACAAAGCCCACTTTTATTGCATTTCTTACTTTAAGCATTGATTTCCTGTCCTTTCTTTCTACAAATTTGACCCATCACAGGGAACAAAATTCTTTGTAAAAAAGCCTATGATATATAACATCAGGTTGGTATTCATTTTTGCTAGAAGTCACCAGGATCTGACAGTTGAAATTTATTTGGGTGGAACTTCCCTTCAAAAATAAAAATTACGTATCCCACTTGCTCAGGTATTCTGAATTTCTTCCTAAATTCCTAGAAATTTGAGAGGCACGTCAGGAACTGTGGTGACTTTTACATGGCAGCTTCATTAGTTGGAACAAATGAATCCTGCTTTATGAATATTTTATGAGGTAACACTTCAGTTCTGCTACTTGTTTGGTGCTACGTGACATTTACATCTCTACGCTTCTTTATAGAGGTTGGCGTTAGACTACCATTAACACCCAACAACCTATCGCGTTAGGTAGAACATGGCAGGCATGAAAGAATGGCCTCTGTCTTGCATAGTGGTTATTTACGAGTAAAAGAACTCAGAGCATGAAGAGTCTTAGGCCAGTGATTTATGAACGTGCTACAACTCACTTTTGAACTTTATGAGATCTTAGTTTCATAATCTAGATGGAGTTTTACCCACCCATGAACCAGTTCTCTGGCATTTTGCCACCATTTTGTATTTCCTTCTTCTTTCATTAGGAACAACAATAACCACCTAATGTAATTCATATGTTTTCCTGCTTCTCATCTCCACACCACTGTTTTATTTTTCATTTCTGAGCTTATACATAATTCAGTCCTATTTGAACATGATAACATGGTACGATATGTCAAATATTTAGAAGCCGGCCAAAATAGACCTAGTTCAAGAGACAGACTAGAGTCCTCAGCTGCAGTAATTTATTATTCCTTGCAACAAATGATTAAACCAATTCTCTGATTAATCAAAACTGTACTTTGGAACTAGCCACATGAGACCAGAATTTTAAATCATGTTATGCAGACTGTAGCAATATAAAGAACAAGATTGAAAAATTAATTCTATAAGAAATATTTAGTAAATAAGCGTTAATCTTCCCTCAGACTTCTTGAAAGATCAAAGCCACACTCAAGCAAACTTTAAAATATATGCCTTGCCAACCACCAAGGAAAATGTCACATTCTTTTAATGGGTGCACAGTGTTACCGTGAATCATTTCTCCTTGAAGGGACTCAGCACTGTTTATGGCTTTCCCTCATGACACCTCTTCCCTCGCCACCTTTTCTAGTTACTGTTTGTGCCCCCACCTCAGCACTAACGGGAAGGAGCTGAATCCTCTCATTTCCCACTGCTCCCTTCACAAATCTGATTTAACAACACTCCCTCATGGGAAGTTAACGTCATTAAGTTAGACCACCTTTCCCCATCCTCACGGGGCTGATGCTATCTTCATTTCTTCACCTTCTCCAAACTTGACTCACAGTTTAATATTCTGTTCTATCCTTGTTCTCATTAGCTCATTCGTTCGTTCATTCATTCATTCATTCATTCCTGTATTCATCAAACAATTATCAGACATTTCCCAAGTGTCAGAGAGGCCCTGCTAAGTGTCAGGAATACAGAGATAAAGGTGACACAGAGGTTGCTCCCCAACGAGCTTAAAACAGTGCAATGATCCCAATGACTTTACTTGGCTAGGGTATGGTTTGTGTGTTAGTAGACTGGCACTTCCCCCACAACATAACATGACCTTCCAAATCCCAACATATTATCCTGATATAAGAGAAGAAAAAAAATCAGCTGCACAAAACATGGAACATGATAGTATGTGATTCAGTAACATAAATGGTGAATGTAAGTGTAGTTCTATTCTATAGAAATATAATTTATGGGAGAGTGGGTGGCTCAGTCAATTAAGCATCTGACTCTTTCTTGTTTTTACATTTATTTATTTTTGAGAGACAGAGCACAAGTTGGGGTGGGGGGTGCTGCAGAGAGAGAATGGGACACAGAATCCGAAGCAGGCTCCAGGTTCTGAGCTGTCAGCACAGAGCCTGACACGGGGCTCGAACTCACAAACCATGAGATCATGACCTGGGCCGAAATCGGATGCTTAACCGACTGAGCCACCCAGGTGCCCCTAAATGTCTGACTCTTGATCTCAGCTCAAGCCTTGATCTCATGGTCGTGAGTTCAAGCCCCGTGTTGGGCTCCATGCTGGGTGTGAAGCCGACTTAAAAAGAAAAGAGAAAAGAAAGAAAGCAAGGAAAAAAGTATAATTAATGGCAAGAAATAAACTAATATAATCAGTGCCTAAAAGAGCTATCACCATCTCGTCCACCACCAACCCCTCACCCCCAGGCATCTTTTTTTCCAGTGGAGAGGGGGCATACCAGTAAGCTCTTCTTCATTCCCACAATTAGATCAACCATATGTGAGCGGCCAACCTCCAAGATTACAAATTCTGAAATTCATCTCTTTTGCCAAAAACAGGTTTGTGTGTGTGTGTGTGTGTGTGTGTGTGTGTGTTTAACCAGGCATCTTGCCGTATTTCCACTGAACAAACTCCTTGTTCTCCAGTCATTTAACCTTCCCTATTCTCAGTTTTTTGGTGCCTATTCTGCTTTTATGTTCTTCCCTACTGTGGCTGTTAGACACCATTTCAAACTTTCGTCACCAGCACCTTGGATAAGTCCACCCTTATGATGCTAGGACATATGTCCTATCCTCAAACAGAAGTTTGTCCAACTCCGCAGTTTATTGTCTTTTCATTCTTGATCCAGTACAGAGATATGCAAAGTGAGTAGCTATGCAGGCTGCGTCCGTGGGGAGCCAATTACACACACCTAAGCTGGAGTCACACGGTGATTTATCAACTCTTCAACTCATCCCTGAACACCCTGCACCATTGCCCACCCCTCGCTCATGCTCCATAACAGCTACTATGAACTTTATGAACTCTACTGACATTTCTAAGGGAGGAGAATAAGGCAGATTTATAACTATCTCGGTTTCCCTCCCTTCCATAACAAATATCTCCTTCCATTCTTTTTTCTATATTAGAGGATAAAATGCCCTGAGTTTTGTTTGAGATAATCTACTTAGCTGTGTTCTGAATACAGTGAAGACTCCTTCCCTCTCCTAGGAATCCCATCAATTATTCTATCTCCTTCCCACATTGCCCATATATCAGAATCCTTTTTGTTCTTGTTGTTGTTTAAGTAAGTTCTATGCCTAACATGGGGCTTGAACTCACAACCCTAAGATCAAGAGTTGCATGCTCCACTGACTGAACCAGCCAGGCTCCCCTCTCAGTATTCTTTTTTGCTTTTCCTGACCCTGGCCATGAACAGACCATGAGAAAGTTGCCCTCTGATTTCATGATAGCTCAATAAGTAGTCATGACCACTAATGCAAGATGATAGATCATTTCCTTATTTTCTTTTATATACGTTATAACATTGCAACTTAAACACTTATCTTTCTTTATCGATAGATGGATACATACATTTAGCCTGAGGAATTCATTTATTTAGGTAAGAAGATCATGTCCTGGTTGATTCAAAGAGTAAATTTTGTGACCACAGTGGTTTCTTTCTTTTTTTTTTTTTTTAATTTTTTATTGGCCACAAATTTAAATGCTCCTTGTGTTGTTTTATACTTCAAAGTATGAGAAGCTTCGAATAACTAAATAAACATAGATCCATAATTAAGGCTAATTATAAAGTGGGCAAGAGGACACTTCCGTAATTGGCAGTTAAGAATCTTGGGCATTGAAATTAATTCAGTTCAATTCCCTAATCTGAATATACTAACTTCATAACAAAATTAACATATAAAACATTAAAAGGCATTTATAAAAATTATGGACAAAACTTGAAGGAAATTAACTTATCTCTGATTGCATTAACAATAATCACTTGATATCCCAAGCACAAGTAAATCCATACCTGTTATGAAACGTTGGCTTCTTTCCTGTTTCTTATTTGAAAGGTGAAATCCATGCATTTAGAGTGGACTATATGTTATAAAGTATTATTGTTACTTTCTAACAAATACCAAAAGGTGCGGTTCTCAACTGAAGAGCCTAATGCAGGCATGGAAATATCCCAGTTTGGGTAACTTGTTCTGCCATTTAAACCTCACTCTATGCATTTTTTGATTCTCATAACAAATATTTGTTGAGCCTTTGCCAGGCACTGTTGTGTGCTGAGCATTCCAACATGAGTAACACAGACCAAGTCGTTGGTTTTATCTATAAAGAACATTTATGTGCAATATTCCTCTAGATGAAAGCAGATCAGCATAAGGTAAACTCCTGACAGCAAGTTCATAAGATCTGTTTGGATGCACATATAACATTGAACTTTTGCCCCATTGGTAGACAGAATTGAGTAAGGTAAAGGCCAGAGGAATGGAGCACAGATCATAATCTTTATTTTTTTTTATTTTTTTTAAATTTTTTTTTAACGTTTTATTTATTTTTGAGACAGGGAGAGACAGAGCATGAACAGGGGAGGGTCAGAGAGAGGGAGACACAGAATCTGAAACAGGCTTCAGGCTCTGAGCGGTCAGCACAGAGCCCGACGCGAGGCTCGAACTCACGGACCGCGAGATCATGACCTGAGCCGAAGTCAGCCGCTTAACCGACTGAGCCACCCAGGTGCCCCATAATCTTTATTAACATAGCAGAGACGAAGGCTCAGGAACTCTGAACTCTCTTACAACTTAACGCTTTTCTTCATACCTGTCTACCTTCAGTTCACTATAATATATTGTGCAGCCTGTCATCGCCTTGAAGAGATTTTCATAGATAATCTCATTTATTCCCTCAGTGTCCTTTCGAAGAAAGTTCTACCATTTCTAGTTTAGAAATGAGGAAATTGATAATCTAGAAAAGGTAAGGAGAATAACCAAATTCACACATCTAGAAAGGAGTAGAGTTGATGGGAAATCACGGTCTGTCTATCACACTGTCTTTTCCTGAAATAATATTCTCTTGTACTAAACAAACATTCAGCAAATGGAAAATGGGCAAGATGCATCTGAAATTGATAGATGTAGATAAGCCCTCACCCCTCCAAAAGAAAACCCAACCCAATAGCTTCTCCCTTTAGTCCTAAGGCCTTTTTTCTATTTTTTTATTATGTTTATTTTTTGAAAGAGAGAGAGCAAGCTGGGGAGAGATGGGGGTGGGGGGTGGGGACAGAGAAATCCCAAGCAGGCTCCATGCTGTCAGTGCAGAGCCTGATGGAAGGTGCAAACCCACGAACTGTGAGATCATGATCTGAGCCAAAACCAAGAGTTGGGCAGTCAACCAACTGAGCCACCCAGGCTCCCCTAAAAGGAGTTTCTTTAGAAAAAGTCTTTTTCTGGTGGGCAACAGCAAGAGACACAGTCTGTTTTTCCTTAGCAAGCTGTACTTCCTATGAGCTTGAACGTGTGTTTTGAAATTATGATGTTTCAAAGAAAGCTCAGTCTGTGACTCAAAGTTCCCACCATCTTTTATAAGTTGTTAAACTTGTTCAGATGTTTGTTGAAATAAAAAGTTAAGGGAATTTGATTAACACTTTTTCTCTGGTCTTTGAGAAGGAGACAACAAATTTGATCATCATAATGAAAAAAAAAAGATAAATGGGGGAAACGGTGGTGTTTCCCCACACTGACTCTTCAGTCATTTTATCTGGAAACCTATTGACTTCGTTTGCAATGATTTTGTGCAGTAAGTGGGTTACTGTCAATGTGAACAGTTTGTAGATGCAACTTTTGTTCCCACAGCAAAAATGTTGGCTGAGACACCAGCACCATTAGCTGCCTGCATTTACAATCACCCAGGGAACTCCCATTGAACAACCACCAAATGAGGAGAGCTTAATGTAAATTGAATAGTGCTCCTAATAGTACATTGCCATTTAGCACTCAACTCCTAAGTAAGTGTCAGGGTGACATGAGCCAAGTTCTACTGTGGGACCTGAATAGTGATTCATGAACCTCTATTCATGTTACCGACCGTTACGACAAAAGCGTATAGTCAAAGAAAACATCTTGTTAGTGATGCCTTTTTTCTCCCCCACCGCACTGCTTTTTTTTTTTTTTTTTGCCTGCTCCTCACCGAATACACCCTCCTGTCCCATTCATTGCAGAAGAATATTTATGTGAAGATAGTTGCAGAAGGGGGATGGTAGGTCTCTCCACCTAAACCTTTTTGAGTGGGTACACTGGGTGTCATTCTCAGGCCAAGACAAAAGAGGAGTACAAACAATAATAAACCATTAAGCAAAGGACCCTAGGTCAGAGAAATGAAGGTCAAATATGAGGAGAAGAGAAAGCATGCAAACACAAAGTGAAATCAGGAACACGACCAGAGGCAAATGGCAAAGTTACCATCAAAGACAGGAAAGCCAACATTGGCATCGGGCAGAGAAGGTATCCAGGACCACCCCTAAAATTTGTGGGGCCCGAAACAATAGTACAGATGGAGGCCCATATCCCATATGTCTTACGTGTAGAAGTTATAACTCAAGCTCTGCCCGAGGCCCAACTTACCTCTCCCCGCTGGAGTCTCCCACTCTGGGAGCCTCAGTGCACTCCCAGGGGATGCTTCCGTGAGGCCACCCTGCTGGCTGTTAGCCTGAATGGGAACACAGATCTGCTGTGGCAAGACCCAGACCTAGGCACCAAGACAGGGACCCTACCCCAACCCAGAGTGACCAAGTCAAGCTCCTCAGGGAGTCACAAGGGATAGGTTCCCTTCCCCATAATTTCCCCCAAGATCCTCAGGCAGTTCCAAAGCCCTCCCCAAACTAACCCCCTGAGCACAAAGCAAGGAAGGAGTGCAGTTTTGGAGAATCTGATCTGCTAGACACCCACCTCGGAGACTGGAACCCCCAACTTTAAGCAAATTCAGCTTCTCTTCCTGTGGTGAGCCAGGGCAAGAGCTGAATCTTCCCTCTCGTGCACACACGCATGCCCTTAGATCTGCTCTCCAGCCTGAGGAACACAGTCCCAGCTTCTTAGGAGGGTACCTCAGGTGGAATGTCTGTGTGCTCAATCAGTCATGGAACCTTCCTAAAACTTTCTTGGGAAAATAAAAGTGGTCTGGCCTTTCCATATTTGGGATATGCAATTGCCTCTAACATGCGGACCCAGGACCCTCTTGCCCAAGTCTAAGGGCAGAACTGAAAGCACCTCAAAATTTAAGGTCTGGAAACGCCGACTGCAAGCCAGGAGGAATGCAACTGACTGCCTTAAGTACCTGATGTTCCCTGATGGCAACCACTGTTCTGTGTGTCCCAGGTTTACCCCGCTGACTTGAGTCTCGAGAGTCCTGGCGGAGCACCACTTCTGTCTGCCAAAGAAGAATACACGAACAAAGTTTAGAGAGCCCTGAGCACATTTGCAAATAATGAGACAGAGTCATCGTTTTGTGGAAAAATCAAACGGACCGGATGAGCTTTCAAGACCGGAGTAACTACCACGAGGCACAAGCTTTAGGGCAAACTCTCAGGCTATGAGGCAGCTTTTTAGACAGTACTGGGCAGTAAAATTATAATACCCATCCTGGAAAGATTAGCGACAATCTAGAACAGGTGGAAAACCGAGTACTAAAGTTAGGATTTAGTCCAACACCAACTACAGAGGTCTGTGCACCATTAACCCTCAGTCAACGTAAATGATTAAAACTGCAACAAATAAAATCTTTTTCGACCTCAAAGTAGCAAGCATCAAGCTTTCCTGAAATTAAACATAATTTTCAGCTATAAACAGATAGAACTCTTAGAATTGACCCCATCATACTCCTTTCCACTCAGCCAATGACTCTCCGGTAAATGAGTGCTGTGTTAGGCATTCGTGTGCTGTGACAGTTTTGATTCCACAACCTCTTGAGAAAGAGGGTAAACACAAAAAGTACTTTAAAAAGCTGCCATATAAAGTTTCTTGGAATGGTTGTAAAAAATAAAAAGGAGTCTCATTATTGTCTTTACACTAGGCAACGGATTTTAGCACTGAGTCCTGAATAACGAATAAAAACTTGAGGGATTCAGAAGTCCGGGCTTCTGCACGGGACAGAGAAGCTGCATTTCAAGGCCTCCTACAATCAGCGCCCAGAGTGATAGGTACTGAACTGGGCTCTGCATTGCCGGGTTGGCAAATACTTGGCAGAATGAGCAGCACAAACTCGTAGAGACACAAAACACAGAGAGAAGAATTTTAGAAATTTGCTAACACCCGTCATTTAGATCAAAGAGAAGCAAAATATAAATTACTTCTTTTTTTAAAAGGGTATTTATTTATTTATTTTAATAGAGAGAGGGAGACCAAGTGTGCACGAGTGGGGGAGGGGCAGAGAGGGAGGGAGAGAGAGAGAATCCCAAGCAGGCTCTGCACTGTCAGCGTTGAGACCAATGTGGAGTTTGACCTCATAAACCATGAGATGATGACTTGAGCCGAAGTCAAGAGTCTGATGCTTAACTGACTGAGCCACCCAGGTGCCCCTAATTACTTTTATTTTTGTTTTAAAAAAAAGGCAACCCATCCATGGAAAAATATGCTTGAAAATTGGAGGATCATGCAAATGTTATCTCTGTACCTTAGACAGTAAATCTTCCTCTTGACCTTCAGAATAGGACCCACGTATAATATGCTTTTTAGTCTACTTCGGAGTTTTATTTCTGTTAAACCAGATCGGGCCCAGAAAGACAAAACTTACCAGTCCGTTCAGACTAGTAGATATAAACTCTCACCCAGTGCGTGTCTGTCTGCTTCCACCGGGAAGGAGATACAATCTATCAATCTATAGAAACATCTATCTCCATTCTTTACTGAAGCTCTCACATGGTGATAACTGAAGCAATTTTCCAGTGCATCAAGAGAATAAATAAATAACAAGGCAACGCAATGCTTAAGGTTTTCTTTTTTTTTTCTTTCCTTCTCTTTTTCTTTCTTTTTCCCTTCTGGCTTCAGGGCAGCAAAAGGCTTGAGCACTGCAATGAGCAAAAGGCAGTTTTAAGAATATAGGTCAGGACATTAGTATAAATTTGATCACCTCCTTTTTATTCTCTAACATTCCCCACAATAAATCAGCTGGCTTTCCTCCACCCCCTCCTCGCACACACTCCCCCCTCCCGTCCCGATTTCGGATCGCTGAATGTAAATCTGTGACAAGGGTATCTATATATAATATTAATGGGGCCGAGGAGGGCCGGTGTGAAGTGTGAGCCCTTGCCAAGAAAAGAGCGATCCGAGCCGGGCCGTTCATCCTCTGCAGCGTGCTCTACATCATCTGCGGGACAAATGTAACATCGTTAGGGGGGAAGGAAAGAGAAGGAGGGAGGTGGAGGTGGGGAAGCAGCCATTCTGCAAGCAAATGGCTAAGTCGGAGGGTCCAATCAATCTAACTAAGTCAGGTTCCCCGAGACCCTGTCAGTGGCTACAGACAAAACGGACTGCAGGAGAGAACGCTGAGAGTCAAACAAACAAACAGACAAAAAACTACAAAAATATGACAATTTTGTCATCAGAGATTTACTCAAGGACAGGCTAGGATGCTAAACCCACTTGCCAGTCTAGCCCTACTTTACGTGACCAGGAAAGAGAAAGACGTTTGCTTTATCCTTAAATTTAAAAAATCTAAGCAGTCGGCTCTCTAGGGGGCTCTTTATTAAAGCCATTAAGCATTTGGGGGCACCCACGTGGCTCAGTTGGTTAAGCTGTCAGACTCTTGTTTTCGGCTCAGCTCATGATCTTATGGTTTGTGAGTTTGAGCCCGGAGTCGGGCTCTGCACTGGCAGTGCATCGCCTGCTTGGGATTCTCTCTCTCTCCCTCTCTCTCTGCCCTTCTGCCACTCACATTACCTCTCTCTCTCTCTCAAAATAAACAAACCTCATTTTACTTTTTAAAATAAGCTTTATCTTAAAAAGTCAATAAGCATTTGTTGTAGACATCAAAAGAAATTATTGCAGATATTTTGTGTATCAGAGTTAAAAAATGCAAGAAGGATAGAGGAGTTTAAGTTTCAATCTTAATGTCAGAGTCGAGCTTCTGGGTTGGTGTGTGCCTGAGTCTGTAAAGTGGAAAGGGGTTCCGGTTCCTTTGGTGCCTCAATCAGTTCCATGTATAAGGACTTTGTGGAGCTAGAGATCTTAGACAATGTAACTACAGGCCATTTGCTGGCCAGGTCCCTGCTCGTCACATAAGGATCATCTGTGCACAATATTAAACTGACCAGTCCACTGATAACTACAGACAACCACTGCCAAGGCAAAACCATAAACAGAGAGAATGGAATTAACTAATCTTTAATTATTTAAAAAGACTAAGTAAAATAAAACCCTAGTCCCATTGCCCCTCTGATTCCACTTGCTCACCTGTGGGTTAATTCAGAGCATGACAACTTATTCTGATTTGTCATCTGAACTGATACCAAATTTATACTAAGGTACTCTTGCAACTTGGTGGATTTTCTCTTACAAATAGTTTTAGCATGTGCTGCGGACGATTCCCCAGTCCTTTTACCGAGGGTCAGAACTGATCTGAACCCAATTCAGGGTTTTCAGATCTGAAAACTCTTACCCCCAAATCAACAACATCAGTGACTACTGAACAATCAATTTTATTTCAAGTTTTAATGAGTGAATACCCAGGATAACTCAGAAATTAGTTCTGAGCACTTAAAATATCTGTTCCCTCTTCTGCATCCAATATATTTTTATAAATTTTGCTCCCTAGGAGTCTAAAGTAAAAGAAATTAGGTGCTTGCCTTTTACAGTAGCCATGTTTCCAAATTGTGATGAACAAAACTATTGCTCATACAGCCATTAAAATCAGAACTCCGGTGAATGGAGAAGGTGTGTGGGTAGTTTTAGATTCAAACTACTGCAGAAAAATAGTATTTAATGCACCCAGACTAAGAAAATACAAGATCATATTTAATGGCACCAAACTCTATTCTTTAAGCTCTAACAGGATTTGGTCACTAGTAACTCATGGAACGCTGAATTTGTCTAATGATGATTCTTTTTCCTTCCATAAATGAGCATAGTTTATACTTAAACTGAGATGCATAAAATTATAATGATGCTTATAGAAGAAAATCAGAATAATTTTTATTCTACTAACAATAATGTACTTAGTATAAATGGTACTATACACAATTATACCAATAACTGTGCAAATAAGTATAGCGAGTCTCTGAGTAGGCAATGCAAAAACGGGAAACTATTTAAATTAAAATTTGATTTTGACACACATGGCCCATTATCTAATTCTGACTCCAGAAAGAAATGTCCCCTAACCATAGTTATCACTGCACTAACAATTCACCGATCCATTCCAGAAAAAAACAATTGGCAGAACTAAACAATTAAGGGGTCGTGGGCAAATGTTTTCACATTTTCCCTTCTAGTCTCCTTTGTAAAATAAAGACTGGATGGACTGAAACAGAAGTATCCAGGCATGATGAGAATTATTTTCATATTTCTTAAAACAAACAGGCAAGGGGCAAATGTTATTCACACTAATTTACAATAAAGATACAATACATTTGCTTATTCCATTTGAGTTTGTATCGCTTTACTTATGTAACAATGGAGAAATTTGCAAAGTGAAAATAATGTTGCAAATATAATTTGATTCAGATGATCTTGGTGGCTCGTTTTTATGGGTCATCTCTTTTAAATTTTAAACAGTAGGAAATTAACTTATTTCCTAACATTTAAAAAGTCTGTATTGTGACTCCAAATAGAATTAATCTATTGCATTTTGGAAGCTTTAGGAAATATACGGGGTACCATGATATTCAGATTTTTCTTTCAAAAAATAAACCTGTGACTCAGTAACTAAATATGTGTCACATCTTCGCTGAATTATTAGCTCATTGTGGGATGGAACTGTCTCTCATTCACGTTGTAACCGGAGCACTGATGCAGGATTGGCTCTTCATGTGGAATTGAACTCTGCGACTTTGTACAAGCTACTACCTGTCTGAAAGCCTATTACTTCCTTTATACACTGGAAGTCTGGATGAGGTGGTCAGTATAATTTCCTCTACAAAGAGAGGATTTGATGCATTATGAATGGAGGACACAGTGTCTGCTCTATTAAGTCTTAGTAGTTGTAGATCTTTGAAGGAAAAAGTCATGTAAGCAAATAGCACTTACATAAGACGAGGGAAAACAAGTGGTGTAATGAACAAATTGCATAGGAAGAGCTGGTATTTTTAAGCTAGGAATGAAGAAAGACTAAAAGGAAGAAAGCGTCGAGCTGGGTCTTGAACAGTAAGTAGTATTTCTGGGAGGAAAAGAGGAGAGAAGGCATGAAAGGCTGCAAGAACAGACTGAACAAAGATAAAGTATGTTTGGAGAAAGGTTGATTAGCTTAAGGCAGCTGGCGCATATTATAGGTGAGCAGATGTAATAGAAGATGAAAATAATGTGGATACTAAGAACTAGGATTTGAGAGAAAGGAAAGAGATCAGGTCGTGGTGCACAAGAAAGCTTTAACAGAGGAGGTGGGATCTGAGCTGAATCTTGGAAAAGGAATAGGATTTAAAGGAGAGAATACGAGGGAGTTTAATGTAGAGAAAAGTGGATTTGGTAGATAGATCCAGGTCAGGAAAACAACTTGATTAGGATGAGCATTCATGTGAACATCGAGACTGTAGACAAAGATTAGGAAGAGTTTGGAGAGATCAGATCATTCCAGGCTAAAGAATTTGCCTATTTCTCACATGCTGAGTAATCATCGCTGTGCGAGATGCAGGGGAATTGAGTGACCATAGCGTTGTAAAGCCTTGGAGGGCAGGAACAGAGGCTGGAATAGAGAACGGGAAGGCTAGAATGGGAAAACACCCATCCAGGTCCAAGCATGTGGAGATGACTCAAGCAAAAGAAGAATGAACCTCAGGACTTAGTTGATAAAACTGTTAGGAGACGGTAGAGAGGAGGTAGAGAAAACATCCAAGACTTTCCAAGAATGTGGTACCTTTACCATTCACGTGTGGGACATAGAGAAATATCTCACACACCCTGAGGGGTTCTATTCTTTACAGGCACACCTTGTTTTATCACTCATCACAGATACTGTGTTTTTGGTTTGGTTTGATTTTTTCACATCTAAGGTTTGTGAAAAACCAGCCTCAAGCAAGTCCGTTAGTGACATTTTTCCAGTAGCATTCGCTCACTTCGTGTCTCTGGGTCACATTGCGGTAATTTTGTAATGTTCCAAACCCTTCCATTATTATCACATTTGTTAGGGAGATCTGTGATCAGTGATTATAACTCAGTGAAAGCTCAGATGATGATTAGCATTTTTTTTAGCAATAAAGCATTTTTTAATTAAGGTATGTCCATTGTTTTTTTAGACAATGCAAAATTGCACACTTGATAGGCTACAGTAGAGTACAAACAGAATACTTACATGCATTGGAAAAGCAAAAAATTCATTTGACTCACTTTATGGCAATATTTGCTTTATTGCGGTGGCCTGGAACTTAACCCAAGGTATTTCTGAGGGATCCCGGGACGTGGAGGGTTATTGTGAAATGTAGCAGGCAAAACCAGGTGTCATAAAACAGAGGTGGCTCATTGGAAGGTAATAAAATTGGCAAAAAAAAAAATGCATCTGCTGAAAAGTTTTCAGCTACATGTAATTTAAATCCCCAACCATGGGTCGCAAAAATAGAAACTTAATTATCTCACATGACAGGAAGTCTGTTAGTATGTATTTGCTGTTTATTTCAGATGCTTGGCAATTTTTCTACTCTGACATTCTTAAGTCACAGCCATTCATCTCAGTGCTACTCCCTTCCTGGTGACAAGATGGCTGCTAAATCTCCAGACATTACGTTCATTTCCAAGGCAGGAAAAGGATGTAAAGGTTTTCCCTCTTATGTTGGGAAAGTAAAAGCTTTCCTAGATATACCCAGCAGACTTTCACTTACATCTCATTGGTCAGAGCTGCTTGACACGGCCACTTCCAGCAGCAAGGAAAAATGAGAACGTGTTTTCTGGGTATATTGCTTACCAAAGTCAGGATTCTATTAGCGTAAAATAAAAGAAAATGGTATTGCGTGGGCAATTAGAAAGATACGCCAGAATATATTTTACAGCTTAGTAAATACAAGTTCTACAAGGTGATTTCTTTCAAGTGATAAAAATTTGTTGCCATTAATGCTTGATAGAGGTGGTGACCCTTCTGAGCCTCTTTTAGAATTGCATCTCTCCCTGTCTCCCATCTCCACGAATGCTGAATGCTTCCTGTCTGGCTGGACTGTGGCAATGATCTCACCTGGTCAGTTTGCCTCCGTCCTCTTGGCCTATTACTGTCTGTGTCTGTACAGTAATGATGACCTTTTTTACAGGAGGAAGTTACAACTCAATTTATAGCTTACCTAAAAATTAATGAAAATAGGAACACTGTATATCGATGAGACAAAGGTATTTTAAAGAAAATTCTTACTCTTAAATATTTTTTAAAAAGTTTTTAATGTTTACTTATTTTTGTGAGGGGGGAAGGGCAGAGAGAGAAGGAGGAGAGAGTCCAAAGCAGGCTCCAGGCTCCGAGCTGTCAGCACAGAGCCCGTCACGGGGCTCGAGCCCACGAACCTTAATCTCACAACCTGAGCGGAAGTCAGACACTTAACTGAGCCCCCCAGCCGCCCCCAGCCTTAAATATTTTAATACAAACATTAAAATGAGTTAAAAAGCATTCATTGGCCTGGAAAAAAAAATCACATCAAATATACTAAAACTAAGTGGGAATAAGGAATTAATTAATAATGACAAAAAGATAAAATAGTTATTGGGAAAAAATCCGTAAAATTGATCAATAATAAAAAGAACTAATACTTTTGAAACAACTACTAGGCTAAAGTTCTAACAAGCCCCTGTAAGAAAAGAAAGAATATACATGCGCACATATGTGTGTGCATACATTATGTATATATATATATATACACATATACATATATATATAACATAATTCATAGAGTAACAAATGACATTAAATATGAGGAATATGTAATAAATCTTTCAAAATATTTTTGTAATACGAGAGATTACTCTATACAGTTTCACATAATACATTTGAAATGAAATACCTGATTTTTTTTCAATGTCTAATAAACAAAATTACTTGAGGTAAGGATAACTATAGAAGAAAATGAAGAGTTACCTGGAGCTAACACCAAAAAAAGAAAGCTCAGGTCATTTTACAGCTGAGTGTTACCAAATCTTCAGTAATACAGTGTTCCCCATGTTGCTTACCTCATTCCCAAGCACAGAAGAAAGCAATAGCTTTCAATATAATTTTTTGTGTCCAACAAATTCTGATACCAAAACCTGACCAAGATTGTACCAAAAATGAAGCCCACGCATGATCTAGTCTCAGTCATGACCATATCTTGCGTATCTACAAAGTTTGTTTTTCCTATTTCTTAACCACCACCTGATCTTCCTCTATCATTCTCACGTATGATCATTCCCGAGAGAAAAGAAAAGCCAACGTCTTCAAATTTTTTAAATTTTATTAACTTTATTTTTTCTAGTGTAATTGAAATACAACTGATAGGTAACATTGTATTAGTTTTAAGAGTATGATTTGGTGTGTGTATATATATTATTGCAAAATTACTACCACGATAAGTTTAGTTATCATCCATGACCTCACATAGTTTCAGGTTTTTTTCTTGTGAAAGATCTTTTAAGATGTACTCTCTTAACAACTTTCAAAAATACAATACAGAGTGGTTAACTAATGTCACCATGCTGTCCCTTACATCCCCATGACTTAACAAACGGAAGTTTGTATCTTTTGACTGCCTTCGCCCATTTCACACACCCTACCTTCTCACCTCTGCAACCACTAGTCTGTTCTCTATATCTTTGAGTTTGCTCTTTTTAGATTTCACATGTGAGATTGTACAGTATTTGTCTTTCTCTCTCTGACTTACTTCACTTAGCATAATGCCCTCAAGTGTCATTTATGTTGCAAATGGCAAGATTTCCTTTATTATGCCTGAATAACACTCCATTGCACATATAAACTACATTTTCTTTACCCATTCATCTGCTGATGGACAGAGGTAGTTTCCATGTCTTGGCTATTGTAAATAATGCTGCAATAAACATGGGAGGGCAGATACTCTTTCAAGATAGTGATTTAATTTCCTTTAGATATATACCCAGAAGTGGAATTGGTGGATCATATGGTAGTTCTATTTTTAAAGTTTTGAAGAAACTCCATATTGTTTCCCATAGTGACTGCACCAGTTTGGAATGTTCTACATCTTTAATTATGCCCCATCACTTCTGCCTAGTTAACTCCTATGCATATTTGTTCTTTGACTCAAATATCACTTCTACTGAGAAGCTCGCTCTAGGCTGTCATGCCTAGAGGCTGTCATGCCTCCCCAGTACATGTCTTTTTTAGTGATCTATACTCTATTTCAATTACAGTTCAATCATTAGTTTTAAAACGTGGTTCCCCACCAGACTGCAAACGCTGGGAAGGCAGGCCCTGGGAGTCCTCATTCACAGCTATCTTTTCGGTTCCTAGTATAATGCCTCGTACAAAGCAGACATTCAACAACTGTCTTGAATATGAATATCTGAATGTAAAAACACCTGTCAGCAGCGTAGTCACCTAAACAAGAGGTTTATTTCAGGAATGCAAAGACGGGTCAATAGCAGACAACGTATTAATTTAGTACGTAACTAATGTATTATTTATTTTTTTAATGGAAGTATGATCAACATATAGTGTTATATTACTTTCAGGTTTACAATATAATGACTCAACAATTCTATACATTACTTGGTGCTCATCAAGGTAAGTGTACTCTTAAGCATAACTAATTTATTAAAGGCATAATCATGCACAGATAGGCCAAAAAGCCATTTGATAACTTGCAGCTAACATAATATAAAGGTTTAGTAAATTTGAGAATAATTATATAATATGATACATAATACAATAAAGACATAATACGATAACGAATATATGTCATTGGGGCACCTGGGTGGCTCAGTCAGTTAAGCATCTGACCTTGGCTCAGATCATGATCTCAAGGCTTATGAGTATGAGTCCCGCATCCGGTGAGCTTGAGCCTTGCTTTTGGCCTGGCTCCAGGCTCTGCACTCTCTCTCCCTCTCTCTCTCTTCACCTTGTGGGATTCTCTCTCTCTGTCTCTGCCCCTTGCTGTCTTGTGCACTCTCTCTCTCTCTCTCTCTCTCAAAACTAAAATAGGGAGACCTGGGTGGCTCAATTGGTTAAGCATGGGACTTCGGCTCAGGTCATGATCTCACAGTTTGTAAGTTTGAGCCCTACATCGGGCTCTGTGCTGACAGCTGAAAGCCTGGGGCCTGCTTTGGATTCTGTGTCTCCCTCTCTGTCTGCCTCTCCCCTGTTCATGCTCTGTTTCTCTCTCTCAAAAATAAATAAACATTAAAAAAAATTTTTAAATAGGGTTGGCAAAATGGAAACAAGTAAAGATTAATGTACGGGATTATAAATGAGTTTCTTCCATGTTAAATTTTCATTGAAAAACCACAAATAGGGCTCATAGAAAAAGTGTTCTTGAATATCTAGAAGCATATAACCATGGACTGCTAAGATATAGCAATTACCAGGGAAGCTGATGTAACACCTCTCAGCCCTAAAGTCCCTTCTAAGTAAAAGGTTTGGAGACATGTTTAACAAAAAGACTAAATGGAACAAGATTATGGGTGTTTATTATAGATTATAGGAGGCAGTGGTGTATATCCAGCTATTTAAGTATTTTTATCTTAAGAGCTAGGCACTAGAATAATCATCAAAAACTTATCCTGAGGTTCTTGGCCAGAGACTGGTGGTCTAGTGAGAAGATCACTAGGCCAAGGGCTGTTAAAGTCATTTGTCCTTGGATATACCCTCCTCCAGGTGACCTTGAGCTTGACATTTTCTCTCTAAAGCTCAGTGTTCTAATTTGTAATATGGAGTTACTGTATCTGCCTTTCCACGCAATGTACTTCTTTCCAGGACTAATAAATGAAGCACCACACCAACGTAAGACTAGTTGATACTTGGAAAAATCTTGAACAAAATTCTTTGAATACCAGTTAGAATTACTTCTTCCCATACCCCTGTTGCCATTATCACAAGCCTCTTTGCCCTATGGTGAAAACAGTTTCCAAAAGTTTATACTTGCAATTTACTTTAAAATGCTTCATACATAAAATGGGTTGATGGATGAATAGAACACAACATATAGATAGGTCACAAAGCAAGTAGAGTAACTATAAATAACAATATCGAGGTGGTGGGTATATGGATGCTGGTAAAGTTAATTCATATATTGGGACCGATGCAATGGAGGCCACCCCAGTTGTCTGGCCCAAGTCACAAATATGATCCTAAATTAGCCCACACTTAAAGGAAACACTTGTCAAGGAAAACTAACATACACCAGTCACAATCCTTCACTCTGCTTTGGCTAGCTTACCTCACCCTAGAAATTAGGGTCTGATGGCCTTATGAGGAAATTCCCAATTTCCTAGCCAACCAGGCCCTGTTTCTATGTTGCCTCATCTAACATTGTGTAAAACTCACTCTTGCCCCAAATCCCCACTGTACCCGCCCAATTTATGGACTGTTCTCCCTTGAACAAAAGACACCAAACTCAGTGCTAGATTGCTTTAGTTGTATGATTTGGCAATGCTCACTGTTAAATTCTTTCAATTTTTCTGTACATTTGAAAATCTTCACAAGGTAATGTTGGAGAGAACACTCATTAAAAACAGGAATATGCTGTTTCTCTCTGGTCAAATAAAAGCAGAAAGTTTCGACTCAATTGCTGGCAGATCCTACATTGATGGCAGATCAGTTGTATTATGCTACTTTAAATGCCAATAATTCTACGTCAGTTAATTTTGCCCCAAATGCCAGTTAACTATCTCAGCCAAGCCAAAGCATGACCTCCTCCCAGCCCCCTACGCCAATGACTGTTCCAGAGCAGTTTCAAAGCCAGGAGACTGCTGTTTACAGTAGCTTTCCGGAATTTTTATCTATATTGTTTTGTGACCTTGAGAAAAGTACTTGACCTTTCCTTTCCTGAATTGCCCCATGGGAAAATGGTGGCTACTATTAATGATCACAGGACCACTGAGAATGTTACAGAATGATTTTTAAAGCACTCAGAAATACCTTAGACAAATCAAATGATTCTTTCCCTCTTTCCTATTGATTTCACTTTTGAGAGCTGTTTGAGAATTTAAGATAAGGCTCAAAATGCACTGCCTGTCCCATCCTCTAGGACCTAGCATAGTGCCTTATACATAGTAATCACTCAATAAATATTTATTGATTTGATCTGATAACCTAACAGTGTTAGAATGCATTTATTCAGAAAACATGGTAGTCATTTGATCATTACAATTGCCTCGTCCTGAAGTATACATCACAAACCTTGAGAACTGTCTGATGCAGCAGAAACTAAGCTCAGATACTAATCCTAAGAGACCTTGAAGCGAAGGCAACATTACGTCTGGGGGTTGTTTGTTTTTTTTTTTCTTTTTTCCTACAGTGATACATACCATCGAGTCGAAAGAAGAGATAATAAATCTAATTGATCGCCTCGTACGTTATCTTAACACAGAGTCAGGCACAAACTGTACTGTAATATTTAAATGAAAGCCACGCGGAGTCAACACGATGCCAGGGAAGAGAATAGACTGATATTCTTGATTCTGAAAAACTGTATTGGTAATCAATTGGAATGTGAGAGCAATTGAAAAGCTGTCCAATTTTCAATTGCAGTATAAGTTGGGAAACAATTTGAAAATAATAGCTCATACAAAGAGTTTTTGAAGCAGTCAATATGGACTTCATGTGAAGGACAAATAGAAATTTGGCAACATATGCCACGTTCAGCTACTGCGCGTCAGATAGCATGTGTAGCCCCCGCTGAAGGGTCTCCCCTCGTATCAGAAGGCGAAATCTTTCAGAGCGTGGCTCTATCGAGACTCTATTAAACGGGATATTCACTGAGAAAGCATTTCCAATGAATGCACATTAAGAAGACTGTGAACATTCCTATTAATGTACAATCACTGCAAATGTATTTACATATGTGGTTTACTGAACTGATTCACATTAGAAATGTTTATCTTATATCTTTTACGGTATAGTGACATTACAAAACTGCTGATAAGATTAAAGATAGCTTCTGCCATCACCCACACACTTGGATCCATTGCTAGGATGGTTTTTTTATTCTTATACGAAAGTCTACGTAGGTTAAAAAAAACAAAACAACACAGAAGTCTGAACATTATGATCTACTTATTTATTTCCATGAAGAAAACAAAGTTCTCTGGCTAGATGTCACTTTCCCACAAACTACGAACATAGAGAAAGTTTATAGAACTCAATTAGATGTTTGACTTGCAGAGGATTATGTCTTTTTTTCTTTTCAAAGCTAATATGATCTCCGTGGGTCTAGTACAAATAATATCGAGGATCCCCATCACCTACATCCCCAGCCTGGCTTCCTCTTCCCAATACGGGGGCCCTGTTTGTATTATAGTCTGCATGATATATAATGCAAATAGTTATTACCGTTAAAAGCAAAGACAGCAGCTAATTAATTTAGATGTTTCGTTCTGCTGCAAATGGGCTCTCAAACTAGTTTTTAAGAAAATGAGGATTCCAGAATGAAATCCTGGTGCTATCCCTCCTCTCAGACTGAAAATAAGAAATGAAAAAGAAATTCACATTATATCCTGGTTGGGTTTTTTTGTGTGTTTGTTTGTTTTCCTGTCCATGTGTCATTCATTTCTAACTCTCTTTAGAGGTTGGATCTTGTCTAATGACTTTTCACCAGCAGACTAACGCCTCCCTCTGGGATGATTCAAATGTAGTGTGCCTGACAATGGCCCGGATGGCGTCTGACACTCTCTTCCACCCCTAAGTTTGCAATTTGGATAGAGGTGCATTTTCTGCAAGCCTCACTCAGACCACACGAGCCCAGAGCACACAGCTGTTTGGTTCACACTGACTGCTTTCCACCCGCACAGACATGCAAATCAGGTGATGCATACTTAGTGCAGTCGTGTGCTTATTAAATTTCCTCACTTCCTAATAGGCCTGCCTGACAGGGGCGGGAGGAGGAGTTTTTAAATGTTGAGGGAGAAGGTAGACGATAAATAAGGCGCTGGTTTTGAAAAAGACACCTTGAAAAGAAACATAAATTAGGGGACTCCAAGAAGCTGGTTTCTTTCACCTCTAACTTCAGTGGCTAAATAAATAGATGCTCCCTAAACGGTTAAACTGGGCTGAAGTTAAACAACTAGGAATTTGTCACCGTTCATAGCATATTTTCTCTGTGTTCCAAGTCATCTCTGACCACTGTTATTTCAAACTTGAGCTCACCCTAAAGACAGATTTTCTTCTCCGTTGATGATAATGTTGCCTTCTAGAAGGGAAGATGCTTAACAGGACAACTGTTACTTTCTTTAGAACAGATTCCTAACCCAAGGACGGGGAGTCCTTGGCGGGACCCCAAGGAGTTTTCACCCGTCCATAAGCACCAAGCATTGCCTCTGAGGTGAAGACACAAACACCTGTTCAACGTGTGTGTATGAACAGCGATGGCCAAAACCAAAAAATTCATGTCAAAGTGTACGTACTATATATGAACAGCCGTGTGTTCTTGATGTACTTCTCAACTAGGCACTAAAATACAATGCCATCATATGCATGTGTAACTTGGATAATTTTGTTATTTAAAGATTTCCAGCCTCTGACTGGACTCAATTATGAACAACTACCTCAGATAATCTTTGTTTCTCTCCTTTATGTTATCAGAAGGGAACAAATGTAAGGACACAGAGCTCTAAGGCCTAGAAAATCCCCAAATGGATGCTGAAATAGGAATAATGACACTACACTAATGTCTTCCAAGCCCTAACTTTCCTTCCAGAAACAAACCCAACTAAGAACTCCCTAAAGGTGATGGTGTGCCTGAGGCTCCTCTATCCCCATCCCAGATCTAACCAGCACAACAAGGTCTGTATACAGCTCCTGTGACTCGCTTGACTATTTACTTTTCAATTTTTTTATGTTTATTTATTTTTGTGAGAGAGAGAGAGAGAGAGTGAGTAGGGGAGGGGCAGAGAAGGAGACACAGAATCTGAAGCAGGCTCCAGGCTCTGAGCTATCAGGATAGAGCCCAACATGGGGCTCAAACCCACGAACTGTGAGATCATGACCTGAGCCGAAGTGGGACCCTTAACCGACTGAGCCACCCAATCTTTTTTTATTTTATTTTATTTTATTTTATTTTATTTTATTTTATTGTTTAATTTTTTTTAATGTTTGTTTTATTTTTGAGACAGGGAGAGAGAGAGCACGAGTGGGGGAGAGGCAAAGAGAGAGGAAGACACTATCTGAAGCAGGCTCCAGGCTCTGAGCTGTCAGCACAGAGCCCGACGCAGGGCTTGAACTTACAGACTGCAAGATCATGACCTGAGCCCAAGTAGGACGCTCAAACAACTGAGCCACCCAGGCACCCCTCTGTTGACTATTTTAATTGGCAAGGCAGGTCGAGGGCTTTCAAGAAAATTTATCATGGATGGTGCAATTTATAAACAGAAAATGTTACACTGAACTCACTATTCAATCAACAAAAATCAAATTGTCCTTTTCCAGTTGATATTCTTTCACCAGCAGTGTGTGTAGACTGACTTCATAATATTCTTGCTTTCAAAGCCAGAAAGGGATATTTTTAGCCACTTCTTCCTATGACTCTATTTTCAAAGATCTCCAGGGAAAATAATTTCAGACCTTTTCTAGACACACATTTCACTATAACAAAATCCCTCCCTGTCCAGGCTGTCTTCAGGATTTCTAACTTCAAGCTGTCCACAAGCTTTAGACTTACCCCTTCTTTCCCCCATCTTGGTAGAACCCGATCATATTCTTTTTCATCTCTTAGAGCTTTTTACACACTTAGACATTTAGCACAAATCATTTCTTGACTTTCATGTCACCAAACTGGAAAACCCCTTTGGTGACAAGTTTTGGAAAACCCAAAACCTCTAAAGTTTTTGCCACGTGTATAACTCTAATAACCCTTTATGTTTCTGTGACTCTCCTAAGAATTATCTGTAAGTTTAGTTTATCCCTTCAGTTAAAGACCTTGACGCCAAGTTCTGATCATTGTCAGTATATTGAGAGGGTTAGTGGATTCTTTTTTGGTTTCTTCTATCTGTGCTTTCGAGATATGATCTTGTAAAGATGCTGCAAAGCCAAATTAGAATCAACTTGTGGAACAGTGAAATTGCATCCTTTTCTGCAAGATTCCTGCGTGTCTACTCATTTCTCAAGCTCAGGTTTTGTTTTCCCAGAAGACTCTATTTTATAAAGTGAAGAGCTCTTTAGGATGAAGGTGTTTGCTGTGGTTGCTCTTGATGAAAATACAGCGTATCTTACTGAAAATGCATTAAGTATGTTCCCAACACATTTTTTTTCTCTCTTTCTGTCTCTATTTTCAGTGAAGATCTCATTAATACCCTTAGCAGTCTGGCATTTTTAAAGGACTCACCTTCAAAATATTTCTATCCTAGTCCATACAATTAAAGAAATCCATGAGCATGGTAAGCGGAGCCGCCATAGTAAGTAGCAGCTGTTGGAGGAACAGGAAAAACACCTTCAGCCCCTGGAATCCTGCTGATCATGGCACGTAAAACTCTGTTTTGATCCTAATCCTAATTTTTCAGGATTGAAAGTTTTCAATTGTCATTGTTAGAGCGAAGCATCAGGATCCTCAGCATTCCAAAAGACTATTTTCCTGTCTGCTAATTACCATGAACACAAACGCTTTCCCCTGCCTTCACAGCTCTGAGAAACAACCCAAGGACCCTGAGGCCATTAGCAAATTTTTCTATTGTCTGAATTCCTGTTGCATTTATTGTTTATGCCCAAAAGTGTATTACTTTTGTGTTGTAATGTTCCACACAGTTTCTTCTTGTGTGTTAATTCTTGCTCCTTGGTAGAATTTTAAGATATAGTCATCATTAAATGATGGTTATTATATTGAACAGGTGATAAATAACATGGAAGCCTTAATAAATTAATGAAAAGAAAGGTAACCAATGTAACTCATTTATTCGTAGCACATTTTCTATCCAAGCAGGCTCCTTACTGTCATACCACTGAGCTAGGTCTCTCTACCTGCAAATATGCATGTACTCCAAAATGGAGAACTAATTTTAAAGTTCGCCTATGGAAAAGAGGAAACAAGTCCTTCTTTCTTTCTTTCTTGAGAGATAGAGAGGGAGAGAATGCAGAGGAGGGGCAGAGAGAGAGGGAGAGAAAGAATCCCAAGCATGCTCTACGCTGCCAGTGCAATGCCTGATGTGGGGCTCAAACCCACGAACCACGAGATCATGACCTAAGCCAAAACCAAGAGTCAGATGCTTAACTGACTGAGCCACCCAGGCGCCCTGAAAAACCAGTCTTTCTTTAGTGCCGATATCCCCATGAGACTCTCTGCTAGGCACCTACCACTGAAAACATCCAGATGTTTCCACATGGAAACAACTCCATGCTTCTATCAAAAATTCACCTTTCTACCATCAAAGATCTCAGGGTATTCTCTTGGTGTGCTTGTCTTTGCTAAATCATATCTTCAATAAAATAAAGAACTGAAAACCTGCTATGGTCTTCTTCTGGATTTAGTCTTTACAGAAGAAAACCGAGGCAACCGCTCAACAGGATTAAGCCAAAAAAGGGTCTTTTGGAGGAAGACAACACACTAATTTTTATCTTGCAGGTTGATATCACAGGGGTTTACCAAATACTCCCACGTCTTCCCAGTTTTGTAGAGATGAAACACAGGCTCCCCGAAACTCCAGGGCTCTCCCTCAAGCAGTTGCTTAAGAAATAGGCAGCGATACAGCATCTCTCCAAAGGCGGGTGCTGAGTTCCATAAAAGCCTCACTCCAGATTTCTTTAATGAAAGGAGCCTATTTTTTTTTTTCCCTAGGAGTAGCTTTGAAACAAGGCTCATTCTCCAGGCGAGAATGGCTATGCTTTGTTAGCTGATTGCTTGTGACATAATTAGCTGACAATCTGGCACCAGAATATTATGTGCAAATAGGACAACAATGCAGGAGAGGGTGGTCAGGTTAACCAATTTGGAAGCCTTTCAACATCAAAAGCAACCCTGAAAAAGTAAATTAGACCCTGATGTGGATCTTTTAAGCTAAAATCAATCCGAGTCATTATGATTGCTGTACAAGAAAGGAGCCGCGCCAATTTGTCATAGGTTTAGAAACATTTGCTGTAGGGAAGGCAACCTCTCCAGTGTGAGAGTCCTGTCCCTTCACTGATAGCTGTGGAGAAGGGTCAGAACAAGTGATGAGTTAATGATTACCAGATGGGGGGGGGGGGGGTTTAGAATGCACCACACCTATACCCACCGCCTGTCTGCAAGCTTCAGGGTGCTCCCTGGAAGATTTTAAATCATTTTTCTCTCTGCGACATCATCTTCACCTGTTATTGGGGGACAGATTACCACAATGCTACAATGTCGGAGGCAAACACAGAAACTGAAGGGGAAAATGGAAAAACAGGGATGTAGTCTTTGAGACACGGATCATCACTATTAGAAACAGAAAAATCTGTATTTTTAGAAGGGAAAAAAAAAACCCAAACAAACTTCGCAGCCTGTCTTTAGTGAGTTTGTTTTGACATTAAAAGTGACATCTGAATTTCTCTTTGAAAGGCAATACCTTTGCTGCCATCTTATGTCTCAGTCCATAGCTCTTCTTTTCTCTCTAGTCTCTCCTTTCCTTTCCCAGGGTGGAGTTTGCGTTTTTGCCGCTGTTTCGCCACCTTTTTCTCCTTCTGGGCTGTCAGATTTCGAAGGGGACCTGGAGGGAGAACGCTTGAAGAACTTGTTAGTCCACAGCTGCCTCTCTGTCGAGGACGGTGGGTTTGATTAAAGGGGAGCGCCCCCCTGGATTTCTCAGGTCACATCAATCACGCTGATCAGCCCCCGAAAGGCAACATATTGTCTGGGACTCGGCCAAGGAGGGATATCAATTTCACAATTGCACTTATGTCTTTCAGCCAAGAACCAGTTTATTTTTGGCTACTGAAGTCTGAGACTCACTTTGGAGCCACATTTACCCGTTCACGCTTTATGCCAGGCTCTGAGCGATAACTTTCTCTTGAGTCACATAGAGGCATCTTTACATAGCAAGTAAGCTCTATGACACGTTCCTTCCCCGAGAGCCTTGTGTTATATTTTGACAGAGTTTGGAGATTTTTTTTTTTTCTTTTCTATGATTAATTCTTACTTCTACAGAGAGAGATTTCCTGATGGAGGTGTCTCCTTTCAAACAAAGCTCTGGGAAAACAGAACCATCAGAACTGGTATTATTCTAAAAAAAAAAAAAAAAAAGTTAAAGAGAAACAACAGGAATGCTTGACTCTTCGGTATCTGCTGAGACTGGGTTGGTAGTAATAATAATATCAATAACAATATGGAAAGTTAACACTAATGACTGCCTTGATTTTTGCTCAGGTACACTCTTAATGCTTTTTGAATATTGTACTTTGCAAGTTGTGGAGAATCATGTATATGTCATACCTTAGGACGGCGTCAAAATTAGACATAATTTGTTCATGTAAAATTCCGACCTGTGATTCCTTTGTATTGTCTCTTCGCTTTAAAATATATACTCTTCTTAATCCACATATTGTGATTGCTTTCCTATTTGCCAGTTTTTAATCCTGTACTCTTTTTGTCTGGAATTCTGGCTCATTTAAGGAATAAAATGTTTACCAGGAGATGTGTTACAATGAAAATGAAATTAATCATTGAAACAAATATTTGCTGAGGGAAAAAAAGGTAAAAGCGTACCTCTTAGAACTTCATAAGTACAAATACACCTTCCAATGAATGTAAACATCTTGCAACACATTTCAGGTTAATAAATCAGAGCAGATAATGAAAGTGTATTGTCTAGCCATTTTTGCTTGGGAAAGTACACAATGAGTTACAGAATTAAGTTTATTGACTTTTAACAACAAGGTCCTAGTTGGTTTTGATATTCAAGAATTTAGAAAATGACATAAAAATCCAGAAGCTTTATACTGTTAAATCTCTTTTTCAGAATAGCATCCCTGTAGCTTTAATGCTTAGTGACTATAGCTTCTGCAAAACTTCTTTAATAATCAATGATTAAATACTTCCTGTGACATTATTTGTGAGTTACATTTATTCAGTTGACATAAACCTATTACTGTCAGCTACGTTTCTTTTAGTTCTAAATATTCTGCCACAGATTTTTAGTACCAGTTTCAAACACTAATATATTCTTTTAATAATTAAATAAAGTAGGTTTCAAGGAGAGATATGTTTAGGAAAAACTGCTTGATCATGCTATTTTCTTTTGAATCATCAGAAGTAGGTGATGCTTTTTTTTTTTTCAATTATTTTCTCAGATAGCAAACCATAAAAAGACATCATCATGATGCGTTCCTGAAAATTAACTCGAGATCTCCGGCTTTCCTGTTAGTGTGATTATATTACAGGCATTTGGAGCTATAATAAGTGCTGAAACCTTATTGTGTTTAAATGAGGTAAGATATGTTAACTACCTTCTGCAATAACTATCTTTGAAATGTACTGCTGGATTCTTTAAATACCTTTAAATGCATTCCTTAAATTATTTCAAAATGCCGCCTCTGAGTTCTGGGAATATAAATGATGCTTTTAGAGCCTATGTTTACAATATAACCTTGATATCTATAAACAATCTTGTTTAATTTTTTTTTGGCATAGGGATTATTTATTTGCTCTAGCATTTCTTTTGTAATAATACAAAGTACTGCAAAATCTAATTTTAAATCCCATGCTTATTATTTCTCCAAAGGAGACTGTTGTGCAGTTAAGTTCATTTTAGAGGACACAAATGCTAATTAACACTTTCATATCAACCAGTATTTTGATAAAAATCTTCATTTTTTTAACCCCCTGACTCACATCTGTTTTGAAGTGTGAGTGACAGGGATGTCTTTACCAAATTGGGCACAGAAGAGAGATAAACGTTTGATGTCCATAGCATGACGTTATTTGTCATAGTGAGATGTCCCTGAGAACATGTGGTGTGTCCTATTTCTCTGCAGTTTGGATTTTGATAAAGTAAATATTTTAATGTAGCTTTAATTAATTATACTTCTAACATTCTTATTCAGAAGTTAAAGTGTTTGTTTCTCTTTAAGTCATATATCAAATCTCAGAATGTAACATTGAAAATGGAGGAAAGCTATTATTTGCCTAAGTGAATTTCACAACCTGTGATAATTTATCATTAATTTAACTGAGTTCCTTGACTTTCTTCATCTTGATTTTCCTGTTAGATATCTACTACTTGAATGCATAGCCAATATTATCATGCACTGAACTAAGTCAGCAGTTTTGACATCTTCATTTCAATGTCCTTTTCTGTACCTTCAGCAATGTTAATGTTACAAATTATAGGAGGGCATATTAATAGCCATACCCAAGAAGCAGAAAGAAAAGTGCATTTTTTTAAACTAAGTACTAACTTGGGATTTCCCGGGCCCATTGTCAAGTCAGCCGAACCCACGGCTCCTCCATTGTGATGATAATGGATTCCGTGTTGTTGGCGCAAAGGTCGTGAGGTCACCGTAAGCTCCTTAATGGACTGTGAAATAACTTTAACTGCATTAACCTCTCTGGATCACATGGGTGGCACCAACAGCCACTCCTGAAATTCTCATTCGCTTATAGAGACAATACCATTAGATTATTATATTTTCCATTTCGAATAGCAATAAGCTCAAAGCAATTATGCAGCTAAGCATTTCCATTAAGTGAATAAGACCTTAAAGAAGATTAACTAGAACATCTCTGGCATCAGATATGTGGGGAGACGAGTGGATTCTTCTGAAAATTTCCCTGGACTTTCAGATACCTTAAACTCAAAGGGTCTACTACCTTAGATTTAGGCTGTTAAGTCATTGGGTGAATTGAAAATATCTTCTACTTATTGCTAAGCCCAGATGGGTTCATCCTGGTCCCTAAGCCGAGCAATATATTTACAGGATAAAAATTTTCCCCATCTATTGATTTTCCGAAATAAAAGAAATCATCAATGGTGAAACCAAGAGAACTGAGAACTAAGAACTCCAGCCAGAGAAAAACACATTGAAGCCACATGCTATTTTTTTCTCTGACTCCATGTAACAGAGATACCCTTTTCCCCAGGAATTTAAGTGCTGTTCTAATTTCTGCCTGCTGGTTATTGTGTTTAAAAGACCAAAATGCTTTCCTTTGGAACCACACAAAGCTGGGAAGCCCTTATTATCTGAAGCACAAGAATAAATGGTATGAGTTTGCATAGATATAATCAGACATCTATTTACCTACATGGTAAGCCCGGTTGGATAAGTATCCAAGCAACATTTAGAGAGCTAAAGAGTACCACGGTCATCAGTATTATCATTAAAGTACCTCATTGTCAACTTTTTATGACATAACAAAAAACACACATTAAACACATGTTTTAAATGCTTTGATTTTCAAGTGGGATATCATGAACTGAAAAGTGAAAACAGATAAACTACGTTTCTTTGTTTTTAAAATGCATACTTTAATGTTTCCAAAATTAAGATTCAATGTGCAATCAAATTTTTTTTAATTTTTTTTTCAACGTTTTTTATTTATTTTTGGGACAGAGAGAGACAGAGCATGAACGGGGGAGGGGCAGAGAGAGAGGGAGACACAGAATCAGAAACAAGCTCCAGGCTCTGAGCCATCAGCCCAGAGCCCGACGCGGGGCTCGAACCCATGGACCGTGAGATCGTGACCTGGCTGAAGTCGGATGCTCAACCCACTGAGCCACCCAGGCGCCCCTCAATTTTTATATTTACATAGAATTTTTTAAAATTCTGGGCAATCTGTTGTAATTGACATCTTAGAATTGGGAAAATACAGTTAACTAATTGAAGGTATAAACATCCTTCCTTATTCTTTTATTTTTAATTTTTTTCAAAGTTTTTTAACTTGTTTTATTTTTTATTTTTTTAATTTACATTCAAATTAGCATATAGTACAATAGTGATTTCAGGAGTAAACATCCTTTTTAAAATCTTGATCTTTGTGTGTGTGTTTTCATCTTAGAAAAACTGCTTTTTGAGAAGGAGATGGGAGTTGATTATTGTTTTTTTCTAGAAATGAAAGAGGAAACGCATGTGAGCACGGCAGCTTGGCTCTTGGTGTATAAAAGGGCGTTGTTTGTGTTATCTAAGAAATTTGCAGAGAGGGCAAATTACGTTTCTGCTAGAGCCAAATACATGAAAATCTATTATGTGATCACGGCAACTACTATTATAAAAAAATCTTTCGTGAAAGTCTTTGCCTGTTTCTCTGGGAGCTGCTTTGCTTTATGTGGTCAGAGCTACTGTGCCTAACTGCTGCCCACCAAATGGGTCAGCCAACTTATTCACTTATTCAACAAGCAATTATTGCACATTTTCTGTATGCCAAACACTTGTGATATGCAGATGTTCTAATTATAGAGACAGTCAAGTAAATTAGCAGTGAGGTATGATAAGTGTTATGACTAAGGCCTGTACAGACAATATGGGAATTCGGAGAAACGCATCATGAGCTTTTTGAACATTTGACTCATAGTTGCAGTTCATGGTTCTCTATCTTCCCTTTCAGTCCAGCTCACAATAAAACTACTATCCAAGAAATTTGGGGGTGTTTCCTAGACATGATGAAGGAGTTTAGAGCAAGTTTTCTCAAACCATGCCACTTTGGCATGTGGACTATTTGGAGCTGAAAGCAATCAAGATCCAACAGACTCAAGAAAAACTTTTAAATCTCTCTTAACCTGCCTAAAAGAATCTAGATAGGAGGCCAGGCCCAGAAAGAGAGCTATTACCAAGAGATAACTTTTTTTATCTAAATGACCTAGCTGTATATCAAGACAAACATCTAATTACCAAACACCTGCTCTTCCTATTGTCCTATGAATCACCCTCCTCCCCTTTGAAGCCCCAGACCTCTATCCTGTTTCTTAGCTCAAGGTAGCATATAAGCCTCAATTGCCTGGCTTATCCTTGGGTCTCATACTCTAATGGAATGTCTGTATGTACATAATTACATTTGTTTTTCTACTGTTAAGCTGTTTATGGTAATTTGATTACCAACATAAGAGCTAACCAAAGAACCTAGAAGGGAGGCAGGAAAATTCTTTCCTCTCCAATAAAGGCATGCTTACTCTGCTCCCTTTCGAACTTTCCGAGTTGGCTTTTCCAGCCTACCACTCTGTGTTGAGTCAGATGTTATCTACATGGAAGTCTAATGAATGTGTTCAAAATATCAGACATGATATGAGAGTTGCTTGCTTGACTCAAGACCTAATGACAAAACACAAAGCAATCAATTAATTAGTCTAAAAATATGTATAGAGCATCTACTATGTAACAGCAAATTGCCAAATGGGCTTTTTTACTCAAATGGTGGATAAAACCCATTAAAAAGTCAATAGTATATCCAGCGATATATAAAAAGAATTATGCACCATGGCCAGGTGGGATTTATCCTTGGGATAAAAGGTTGATTCAACATCCCTAAATGAATTAACACAAAACATCACATCAATGGAATGAAAACCAAAACTACACAGTCATCTCAATAGATAGAGAAAAGCACTTAACAAAATCCAACACTTTTTCATGATAAAAGCACTCAATAAACTAAGGACATCTACAAAAAACCAATAACTAACATTATACTTCATGGTAAAAGACTGGATGCTTTAGATAAGGAATACAACAAGAATATCTAGAAAATATACAAAATATACAACAAGAATATCTGGTCAGCATTTGTGCTTGAGGTCTAGCTAGGGAAACTGAGCAAGAAAAATAATTAAAAGGAATACAGATTGGAAAAGAAGAAGTAAATCTATCTCTATCCACAGATGATGTGCACTTATGTATACAAAACCCTAAGTAATTCATACACACACAAAAAAACTATTAAAACTCATAAATGTGTTCAGGACACAAAGGGTTCAGGATACAAGATCAATACACAAAAGTCAATTGTATTTTAGTTCACTTGCAATGAACAATCTGAAAATATAATAAAAAAAAGAATATTGTTCACAATAGCTTCAAAAAGAATAAAGTACTTGTGAATGAATTTAATAAAAGAAGTACAAACCTTAACTTGTACTTGGAAGCTATAAAACACTGTTAAAAATAACTAAAGAAGACAAAATAAATGGAAAACTATTCCATGTTCATGGACAAAAGACTTAACATTGTTAAGATGGCCATATTCCACAAAGTGATCTGCAGATTCAACACAATCCCTACCCAAATCCCCGCTGACTTCTTTGAAGAAATTAACAACTTGATTCTAAAATTCATATGAAAGTTTAAGGAACTCAAAAAAGCCAAAATTATCCTGAAAAATAAGAACAAAGTTGGAGGACTTACACTCCTTGATTTCAAAACTTAATACAAAGCAACAGTAATCAAGACTGGTGCTGGCACAAGAATAAATGTACAGATCAAAAGAATAAAACTGAGAGTCCAGAAATAAACCCATACATCCACAGTCAACTGATTTTCAGTAAGGGTACCAACACCATTCAGTAGGTAAAATAGTTTTTTCAACAAATAGTGCTAAGGAGTTGCCTTCTACTTGCTAGATGGCATGTTGCCCAATTCATGAATCTCTTAATAAAGCCAATTAGGTCTTCAAGTTTAAACAAGCTAACAAACAAACAGTGCTAAGACAACAGGACAGCCATATGCAAAAGAATTAAATTGGACCCTTACCTCACATTATATAAAAAACTAACTCGAAATGGATCAAAGACCCAAATGTAAGAGCAAAACCTATAAAACTTTGAAAAGAAAACATAGGAGGTAAATCTTAACAGGAAATCTTAATTGGAAAAGAAGTAAAGCTATCTTATATTTATCTTAGATTTGTCATTATCTTAGATTATCAAAGGATTATCTTCATTATCTTAGATTTGTCAAAAGATTCTTAGATATGACTCTAAAACGATGAGTAACAAAAAAATGGATATATTGGATTTCATCAAAATTAAAGCATATATGCACTAATGGACTAATAAATAGAATATAAAAGGACACATAGCTAATAATAAAAAGATAATTCAACTTAAAAGTGAGCAAAGGGGTGCCTGGATGGCTTAGTTGGTTAATCATCTGACTTTGGCTCAGGTTATGATCTCACGGTTCATGAGTTCAAGCCCCGTGTCAGGCTTTGTGCTGACAGTACAGGAGCCTGTTTCAGATTCTCTGTCTCCCTCTCTCTCTGTCTCTCCCCTACTCACTCACTCTCTCTCTCTCTCTCTCTCTCTCTCTCTTGCTCTCTCTTTCTCAAAGATAAATAAATAAACATTTCTAAATAAATAATAAAAATGGGCAAAGAATTGGAACAGACATCTCTCCAAGGAAAATATGCAAACAGACAATAAGCATATAAAAAGATGCTCAATTTCAGAGATATTATGATATAATAAAAGATATATTTTTGGTCCTTGTCCCCAGTTCCTGGCACAAGAGTTTCTAAAATACTTGAAAGAGTCCTTTGATCTAATGAGGCAAATCTTGGTGGGTCCCTAGATAGCTTCAGGATGGGGACTGGTCACCAAAAAGCCTTGACTAGAAGCTTGGAACTTTTAGCCTCATCCCCAACTTCTAGGGTAGAGAACCTGGTGACTGAGTTAATGAGTAATCATGCGTACATGATGAAACCTCTAAAAAAAAAGCCTAAACAACAAGTTTCAAAGAACTTTAGGGTTAATGAACACATCTATATGATAGAAGGAAGGTGTATCTCAACTCCATAGGGATAGAGGCTCCTGTGATTGGGACCCTTCCGGACTTCATCCTATGTACCTCCTCATCTGGTTTTTCATATGTATCCTTTATAATAATAAATATATCCTTTGTAATAAATGGGTAATAGTACATAAAGTGGTTTCTTGAGTTTAAAGAGCCATTTTTTAGCAAATTATTGAAATGGAAGAGAAGGTTGTAGAAACCCCTGATTTATAGCCAGCTGATCAGAAGCACAGGTGACAATCTGGGACTTGCAACTGGGTGTCAGAAGTGGGAGCAATCTTGTGGGACTGAGCCCTTAACCAAGGGGGATCTGTGCTATCTCTGGGTAGATAGTGCTAGAACTGAATTGACTTGTAGTCCATGTAGTTGGTGTCTGGAGAGTTGGATAATTTGTTGGTACAGGAAAAATACCCCACACATTTGGTTTCACAAGTCTTGTGAGTAAAAACAGTTCAACATCATTATTCATCAGGAAACTACAAATCAAAATCACAATGAGATATAATTTCATACCCACTATAATGACCAGAATAAAAAAAGTCAATGATGGGGTGCCTGAATGGCTCATTCAGTGAAGCATCCAACTCTTGATTTTGGCTCAGGTTGTGATCTCATGGTTTGTGAGTTTGAGACCCACATTGGGCTGCATGCTGACAGTGAGGAGTGTGCTTGGGATTCTTTCTGTCTCCCTCTCTCTCTGTCCCTCTCCTGCTCCCTCTCCTAAGGGAGACAAGAATGAATAGAAACCATAACCCTCATGCACTGCTGATGGGAATGTAAAATGGCACAGCTACTTTGGAAAACAGTCTGGTAATTCTTCAAATGATTAAACACAGAGTTACCAGATGATCTAATGATTATACTCCTAGGTGTATACTCAAGAGAAAGGGAAACATTTCCACATGAAAACTTATACATGACTACTTAGGTGGGCATTACTCATAGTAGCCCAAAGGTGGAAATAACCCAAATGTCCACCCACACAAATCAATAAAGAAAACAGAGTACATCCATACAATTGAATGTTAGCCACAAAAAGGAATGAGTACTCATACATGCTACACCATGGATGAGCCTGGAGAACATTATGTTAGGTGAAACAAGCTAGTCACAGAGGATCATAGTTTCTATGGTTCCATTCATGGAAAAGTCCAGAATAGGTAAATTTATAGAGACATAAAAGAAATTAGTGGTTGCTTAGGGCTGCAGAAGAAATGGGGAGGGGGGTGGGTGGGTGGAGGGATGATGGCCAAAGGGTGCAAGTTGCCTTTTGAGATGATGAAAATACTTTAAATAGTATTTAATACTTTAAATAGAAAATACTTTAAAATAGACTGTGGTGATGGTTGCGTATATCTGTGAATATAATAAAATCCATTCTGCTACACTCTTTAAATGAGTGAATTGTATGGTATATGAATTATATCACAAACTGTTGTAAAAAATTTTGCAATAATTTTTTGTCACGTACTCTAGAACTACTAAACTGCCTTTCAAACATGGGGAAACATTTTCCAACAATAAGCGTGGAAGATAAAGAATTTGTGATTCTCAACACTATGTCTTAGGAATCAGACTGGGGTAGGAGTTCAAGTAACTGGCAGCAAGTCTTGGAGGCAAAAGCCAACACAGGGCTTCAAGTGCAAAAGTCTAGGTTGGTTTAACCTCTGCTGTCATATCTATATTTATATAAGCAACATTGGGAACTTGAAGTATTCAATCCTAAAACCTCAAAGTATCTCAAGTTCAGTTATTTGAATCTCATAATTGCAAAGCATTTGCTGCCTTAGTTATGCCTAAATAATTGCTGGTTTTTCCTTAGTAAATTGGACTTTTGTATAATTCTTGTTTCCATGTGGTATTTTCCAATACTCAGGGTTTGTATCATGCCTACCTTCTTGCCGCAGTTTTTAAATAACAACTGATCTCCTCCATAATAGTTACAAGTGACAGCATCACTCTGAAAGCCAAAAATGATATTATTTTTAATATTCTAAAATGGAACAATATTTAACAAGTAAATGTATGAGCACTTCGGGATAAATGGAGCCACCAGACTCAAAGAGAGACCCTGAAATATTTCCTGTCCTTGTACAGAAGAGAGATAATGGGTGAATGTCTTTATGTAAGTGTTCTCACTGAAGTTTATTTGCTTCAGGTCTAAGGTGGAGTAGCGTTTTGCCACGAAGAGCCTTACACGGTGCTGTGTGAGGTGTTTTACCTTCACAGGTCTTGTTCCCATTAGTACCCGCTGAATGATGGATTTTTAATCTACATGGGAATTTTTCATATATAAGAAGACAATTTTTAAATCCTGGAGATACCTATATTAATTTCACACCCTTCAAGGACATTTCAAAATTCCCTAGAGGGCTGTTTCTTTTTCTCTCTGCAATACACCTGCTGTAGGAAAATGTTAAGCACTAGTATTGAGTACTTGGACTTTCATTGTTAGGAAGGGATGATCAGGAAATCCAGGAGGATTTGAAGTTGGCCTGGAGACTAATGCCTCATGGTAATCACGACATCAAGACCCAATTACATGGGAAGAGTCTCAGTTATTCAACAACTGTGTGTTGTGTCCCTATCGTGTGCAAAGCACCGAGCCAGCTAGTGAGGCATTCAGCACCAAGGCCAACGAAGGGGATGACGCACACATAGCCATCATATCAGGCCACATGTAATGAAAGCAGTTGAAAAGGTACACAGTTCTGCAGGAATTCTGAGTGCGAGGAGCTAATATTGGCTTCATTGGAGATGGTGGTATTTGAGTTGAAACTTGAAGAATGGTATTTCAGCAGATTAAAGGAGGGTGAGCACATTAAAGACAGAGGTAAGTGGGCAAACAAAGAAACATAAATCTTGAGATATTTTTTTTCAAAGGTGAATAATTATGTTTGACTGGCCCGTAGAAAATGAATAGGAAAGAGACCTGGAAAGTACGTCAAAGCTAGCTCATGAATGAGATTAGAATAACAGTTTATGAAATTTGGATTTTATAAAGGGGAACTAGCTGACTATTACAAGTCCAAGCAAGATACATGAGGGTTTCTAGCATATACAGAAAGCGGCATTTTAACAGCTGAATCCCTAGAAGTGGGAGACAAGCTGGATATTAAGTGTAAAGGAAAGTAAAGAGGCCAAGGTCACTCCTGGGCACTGAGATTAAGATGTGGGATAGAAATGGGAATATGAAAAGAAAGCTCTAGTTTGGGGAGGAAGCATACCAATTAAGTTTGTGAAATCAGATGGAGCATTTCAGGGCATATCCAAAATGTGTTCCTGGGTATCAGGGGGAAGCATGAGATTAGTGTTTGAAGAGAAGTCAGCACCGTAGACTGTAGGTTTGGGGTCCACGGACACACCAGGGATGCCTGAAAGCCTCATGAACTGATAAATAAAGAGAATGGATTACAAATAAAATCAAGTAATTCAAGAGACATTGTCAGGAAATAAAAGAGATCACTGAAGGAGAAACACTAGGTGAGAAAAAGAAACAAAACCCAGGGACAAGCCAAGGACAGAATATGGAGGACACCCACTTTTTCAAATCAGAGAAGAGTCTAGACAAAGGAGGTGTCAGAAAGGAGAAAGAGAGAGTGGAGGGAATTTCAAGGAAAAGAAGTTAGGAGACAAAGGAGAAATAATGACAAAAGATGCAAAGCTCGTGGTTTCACAGAGGTAAACTGTTTGGAGAGAAATCATCAAAGAAGTGAATATATAATAATACTATTATTAACTTACGGTTATATAAAACATTTGCATAACTTATCAAGCACTTTCAAAACTCCCAAGCAATGTAGAAAATTTTACTAGTAAAGTTCGTTTTCAAGCTTAAATCGTCACTTACAGAAAGTGTGAAACCAATGAGAAAACCAGCAATAGATCAGAGAAAAGGCTAATTATCATTTAGAGTGTAATTAATGCACCTTATAACTAATTAATAGACTCCATGAGAGTCTCAAATTCCTACATCATTTGTAGGTGGATCAATTTTATATACCCATCTCATATTAAAAAGGAAAAGTGACCAGGGTTTTGAATTTAAAAAAGGGAAATGTAAAGGTCAGCTTTAATCTTTATAACTGTAATAAAAATGAGACAACTTTTCACTAAATTCAAAGGTTAAATAAAGGAATCAAGAAAGAGAAAAGGTGTGTTCAGGACAATCATTTTTAAACTCCAGAAGATTAAATAGACCCAAGAGATAGACTGTAAAACTATACAAATCTCCTTTCACCAATAAAACATTTACCTTTTATTTTTTAAAGATGTTTTCCTTTTCCTAAATATATATCATGTAGAAAGATCTTTCCCTGAAAGCAATTTAAGCTCAAAGTCCTACGAAGGAAAAACTGCAAATTTAGCAAATTGCTTCCTTTATTATTTTCTAAGTGAGTACTTCAAATATAAAGGCCATTTCATTTGGCTCATCGGCAAGTCCTTTTGTTTGTTAAGGTTAACTATATTTAGTTAGGAGAAGATAATTCTATAACTGCTTTGAAGGGTAACCTTGACTGTTCTGATAAAACATTCAGTTATACAATCTTCAGCACCATTACTAAATATTAGCACATGCTGGAGGGATAGGAAGAAATAACTCTTCCTACTGGAGCTGGATTCGTTGAAATGTTATGTATGTTTATATTTTCCATTTAACGATAGGCTTTCTTTTCTTTGAGTACACACAGACCTTATTTTGACCTTACATTTGTAATGTATCTTACAACTTCAGGATTTTCACAAAACTCATCGCACTGGACTCTTTAAAAAACTCCATGTGGTAAGCAAATCAGAGATTATAATTCCAATTTCACAGATGAAGAAAATGACTCAGAAAAGTGAAGAACCAACCAGAAGACCTATTGCAAGTTAATAGCAGAACCCTGCTTTTCAAGATAATCAGGGAATCTGCTTGTTCCTCTAGGATCTGTTTTCCACACTGGAACGCAAGCTCCCAAGAGACTGTCATTCATTGGCGAAACTCCTGTATCTGAATCATGGCTTGGCAGATATTAGATGCTCACTAGTTATTTCTTAAATAAATGAATAGATAGTGATAAGTTCAAGTGGACAAACATCAACAACAATAGCTGCTGCATTGATGGAATGAGGACAGAATTATGAAGAATGTGTGAAATTTGAGTCAACATTATGAAGACTGTCTTCTTTTACTTGTTAGAATAGGTTTGTTGAGTATAAATCACCCACTTAAAAGGACAATTAAATGAATTGGGCAACCATCCTCACAGTACAATTTTAGAACATTTCTGTCATTTCCAAGAGATTGTCCATGCCGATTTTCAGCCATTCTGCATTCCTACCCTGAGTCCCATGCAACTGCTAATCTACTCGCTGGTATAGTTGCCTTTTTTTGGACATCTTGTATAAATGGAGTCATACAGTAAGTGTTCTTTGTCTTGGGCTTTTCATAATGTCTTTGGGGTTCATACATGTTGTAGCGTGTTTTCAGTAGTTCATTCCTTTTTATTGCTAAATGATACTCCATTGTTTGGATAGACCACATTTTGTTTACCTATTCACCAGTTGATGGATACTGAGTTGTTTCCACTTAGCTGAAACCAATCAACCGTAAATGTAAGAGTTTACTTGTAGACTCTCAGTCCCAGTCCATGGATCTATATGAAAGATCATGTTCTTGGTTGCTTCACATTCCAGTATTTACACATTAATTTATTGATTCAATAAATATTTTTGAGCCTCTATAATATACCAGACATTGTGTTGTGCAGTGAGGTTGGAAAAATGATGAGTCTTCATCTTTAGGTAGGCTCAAAAGTAAGGTGAAGCATTGGTGAAATCTGCTTTAAAGATAATCGAAGCAAGGTACAAATTTCTTTTGGGTTTCTGGTTAATTGCTCTATCAGAAGAGTTACAGGAGTTACACAGGGCAGGATCATGATTGTTAGAACTCTGAATAGTTATATTTCCTTATATTTATTTTTATGATCCCTTGTCACAATTTGGGATTATGTGCTTGTTTGTAGTGCATGGAAAGGCAATGCTGGAGAGGTTATTTTTAAAGCAATTAGAACAACGTAAGTGCCTAGAATATAGAGCACAGTATGTGACGAATATGTACCTGTTAATAATAATGTCTGGTAAGTAAATGTTGCTGTCATTTCCAGAATATGAATTCTCCCTTTAAATAAAGCAAATATTCTTATCTTCTGAGAACTATAATACCAAGTGGTAAAACCTGATTAAAGAAATAATTTAGGTGATCCAAACAAATCATTTAATGCTTCATGAAGCAGTCTGTCTCCATCCCCACAGGTCCAGAAAACTGAAAAAAATGGAGCAAAAATAGGAAGCTTTTATGGGATAAAGAATAAATAACACAGAGGAGAAAAATGTTTTAAAACTGACTGGGGCCACACAGACAACCTTGTTTGGGATGAGAGGGAATAAGGATGTAAGCATGGAGCCCAGAATTGACTTGGCCTTAGGGGGTTGGCTGATGGGATATACTGTGTTTCTGATCAAGGGGAGCATTGACAGGTGAAAGTGATTTAAGTCCTTGATTTGCTGACATGTCTCCCTGGGCAGGCGTGGCTCCATCTTGGGCTTACGAATTTATTTCAACACAAAGTTTGCTCTCTATCAAAAATTTTACTAGAAAATACTCTGATCGGCAAGGTCAAAGCATATTCAATAATTTGTCCAGCTGCATTAAAGGATCAACTGGAAAGATGAATAATTACTGAATTGGACTCCTGACAATGAAAACAAATGAGAATAATTTCAAATGGCGAAGAACAATCTTGCATAATTTTAATGATCTAAACCACAGAAATAGTTTTAAACACTTTCAGTACTAAAAAAGTTCATTCTTGATTCTTGTCTAATGGAGTTTAATAATATAATTAGAAAAACAGCTATTAAAGTTGAAATGAGTTAAACATAACTACCTGCCTTCTGGTCAGTTCTTCCCACTTGTACTCAGTAGCTCTGATGCCCAGAAGGCAGGGCTGGGGCCACCATCAGGACTCATCATTGTACTCACTGTACATCATTCTACTCATCATTGATGGCTTCACTTAAAACTCAATCCAAGAAATGACAAATTATAAAGTGGAAACAAGTGATGAAGCAGAATGGAATAGAAATTCTTGAAGGTTTTGGAAATCATTCTGATCCTCAGAAAAAAACACTATCCATTTTCATGTCAAAGGATTTTTGGCTGTCTCTCATAAAACCTGCCAGAGGAAAGATTACTTTTCTGAATAATCTTATATATGTCATTGAACCACTAAAGAACTATAGATTTTCCTTTTTCATCTTGGCTTCCAGAAAACTTAAAACTGAATTTAGTGTCCAGTTGCTGCATGGATCTCCAAGGTTTTTTTAAAATTATATTCATACTTTAAATGTCAAATCCGAATGATTATTTTATCTTTTCTTTTTTTATTGTAAGATACTTCAATTTTTTAAAACCAGGGCAGAGTGTAATTTTTCTAAAAGAAAGATTTCTGAGGTACTACATTCCAAATCTGTTACCAGCCAGTAACCTCCTACCTTTCTGTACCCACAAACGTATTACCACTCCCCACCTAAATCCAAATAATCTAAAGGATTATCTTTTTCACCAATTAGAGGGAATCTTATTTAGAGATAGGATTTTATTTTTTTAACATCTTGGGTATTAGTAAGATTGATGGTTTTGTTTATTTTTTTAATACAGTTAAGTGCTAATGAAGAGTCTGTAGAAATAGTGGGAAGACAGAATCAGTATATAAAAATCCATAATATAGATTCTAAAATCAATATTGCACTATAACTTGAGAAAATTCTTTTTAAGGAAGGTTAGGAACTATTGAGATAAACGCAGGACTTTTTTTAATCTTTTCACTCACAAAGTGTATGTCATTCTTCTGGTAGCATTTCATTTAAAATATGAATTCCAGGGGTACCCACATGGCTCCCTGGGTTAAGCATCCAAATCTTGATTTCAACTCAGGTCCTGATCTCATGGTTTGTGAGTTAGAGTCCTGCATCAGGCTATCCACTGACCGTGTAGAGCCTGCTTGGGATTCTCTCTCTCTGCTCCTCCCCCTCTTGTGCACTCTCTCTCCCCCCCCACCCCCAAAAAAATAATAATGAGCTTAAAAAATAAAATAGAATATGAATTCTAGCAGAATAAGAACTATACCAACTGGGATCCATACCAAAGGACAACAGTTAAACCAAGATTTTTTTATAGTATAATAATATTTAAAAACTAGAAGCATTTGAGATTATACAGGTAATAAGTATTATACATAATATATAATATAAATATAGCAAGTATGCAATTAAAAACAAATCGAAGTGACATTGCATAAACATAATAAAATGTTATCCGGAAATTTGGCCAACAATCAGAAATACATATGCCTGGAACCTATTCTGGATGTGCTGATCCAGTAAGCCGGGAATAGTGTTCTGGTGTGTGGTTAGGCTGAGAACCTGAAATCAGACCACAGCAAATCTGGACATCCTACCTAAGGAAATAATCAGAAATGAAAAAAATAAATACGCATAAAGATGTTCATCACTGAATTATTTATAATGACAAACTAGTGACATGCTATTAAGTAAATCAAATAAACTACATTATATAAATGGAACGGCACCAGGCTATTTATAATTATGTATGTGGAGAATTTAAAGACACAAGATATTTTTATAACATTAGGAATCCACTAGACTGTAGGCTCCATAGAAAGTCTTTTCGTCCCTTTGGTTCACTATTCTATCCCTGAGTGCCTAAATAGTGTCTGACACATAGTATGTGATCATTAAATTCTTGTTAAATAAAAGAATGAATAAATAAGCTAAAAAAAACAGGATATAAAATTGCACATATAGTAATAGCTATATGTATAAAGAATTATATTTTAAACATCACTGAAAAGTTAAAGGAAGTGTGCTACTTGTTTTCATTCATAAAAAAATAAATAAAAGCCAAATAAAAATTTTAAGGGAGAATCTATGTTCATGGCATCTGTTAAACTCTGATATGGCAAGGTAATTCAGATTTTGACTGTGGGAATTGGGATTCATGAAAACATTTACTCATAGATTCTCCTAGATCAAAAATCTTAGAATTAAAGTCAGTCAGGCAAGGGTGGGAAGATTGATCTTGGCAGGAAAATGCCAGAGATGGCATCCAAAAGAACACACAGATAGACCCTATGTGTCTCTCAAAAAGCTACAATTACAACCGCCCCCCCCCCCCCCCCCCCCCCCGCCGTCATGCTTTCTATAGATTGAATCTGATTCTTGACACCTAGCTGTGCCTCTAGTTGATGTGGAGGGCGCTCTGGCTCTGTGTGCTTATGTCACGGCAGAGGAAGCCTGTTGGGCACAGAAGGTGTGCACAAACGCTTGATGATTGACTGGTTGATTGGAAAGAGGAAGATATGAGTCTGGAGGACAGACTGTCAGTTCCAGATGGTTCCCTGAGGAAGAACAGGAGGCGATCCAGGAATCTCTGCCCCAGAAAAACCACAGGCTGTCAATTACATGCATCAAGCAATGTTGAGAAGAGACAAAGTGGAAGGGAAAAAGAACCAAGAAGTTACTCTTCTTGAATGTGTGGGTTTTGCGCTATTTTCATCTCACCTTTGCCAATTTGCAGGATCTTCCCAGAGTCCGCATACAATCCCCCGAACGTCTGTACCTCTCTTCATGTTTCAGTTGTGACTAAAGTAAAATCAAATTGGCTTCATGATTCTATTTCAGGTTTTTTTTCCCAAACACCATCCTTTCAATAATTTTTCCTCTTTTTTTTTTTTTTTCGAAAAAGTTTATTTGCTGCCAAAGAGAAAGTGTGGGTCTTTGTTATTAATGTTGTAGAAATACAAATATGTCCACCTCAGAAAGGAGTCTTCATTAACTCCCACAGCCCAGAAAATTAAGGCACGCCTCATCAGGATCCGAGCTTGCTGTCGACTAAATTGCAAGGGACTAGTTGAGTTGCTGGGGTTCATAATGCTGATAGAGCGGTTTCCACGTGAATGAAGGATAAACAGCGATTAATTTCAGCCAATAAATAATGGTTTGAGGCCCACATTGAAAGAGGAACAATTACTTTTCCATTTTTCCTGCCAAATGAGCTGATAAGAGAAAACAGGGGAGTTGGCCACGTAAATCAGTCTTAATTTTATCTTCCCCATTAAAAAGCAGCCATTAAGACCATCTTCGGCTCATTTCATCCTCCTCTTGTTTCACTTTTTCAATTTGCACAAAAGGGGGGAGTTTGCTCGTCATAAAATTTCACTTTGGCCAACCTATCATTTGCATCTGGGCCAATAAATAGCAATTAGCATAAACATTTAAATCAGGAACTGGAACAAATTCTTGTTCCCCCAGCAAGCTGTTAAATTACAGTATTTTACTATATATAAGAAGCACTAAACAAAAGATCTGTCGGGCACTATTATCCTCTTTCAAATAGGACATGGTTGAAAGAGAAATAATAACTCCAAACCCACAAACTTCTCACTCAGATCCAGGGTATCTGTCTCCTATGGGCTTGACCTGTAGAGTCAATGTTTCTTAGCCACTGTTTAAATCTCAACCAAACAAGTTTTTATATATATATAATTTAGTTTGATAGAGAGTCTGCATGAGTGCGGGAGGGGCAGAGAGTGGGGGAGAGAGAGAATCCCAAGTAGGTTCCAAGCTATCAGTGCAGGGCTCCATGAGGGGCTCAGTCTCGCGAACCATGAGATCGTGATCTGAGCCGAAACCAAGAGTTGGACACTCAACTGACTGAGCCACCTTCGCTCCCCAAAAAGTGAGTTTTAACTCAGTTTTGTAAAGGATAGTAATTGCAGTAAAAATAAGTATATGCTCTGCATTATTATTAAAAGATAATCAACAAGAGTTGTTTTGAGCTCAAATCAAAGTCCATTACACAAAATGCAATAAGATGCATATAATAGGGAGATAAGAATTGTCCACTCTTGGCATTAAGGTGTGCTCCTGAGTGCAGAGGACGAACACTATGATCAAAATCTCAATGTGGAAAGGTTCAGACCCATAGCCCATCCTACCCAGTGCTCCTTTCTCACCGTGGCCTCTGGAGATGGTTATAAGAGATTCGTTGTCTTCTGGAAAATTGTTCTCAAAGACAGAAAAGTATCCCCAGACTTGCCTTTACCTAAACCTAGTCACATTTTTGGTTCATGTTCTCTCCTGACACATCAGAAGGCTATGATAAGGCTTTATAGAAAGAAATTAGGTGGAGAAATGTAGAGACTGGCCCTGGGTGGCTGTCTCCAAACTAAGTATTAAGTCTGGCACCTTCTTTCCTTTCATTGTCAACTGAAACTTACTTCATTATTTATCTATGGCTCATTGAAAGTCAAGGTGAGTGCTTCTCTTGATTAGGCCCTAATTAATTTTGGCTGGAAACCCAGAGTGGAACGGAGTGGTTCTGGTGTTTTTTATGAAAGCTTTCATCGGGAAGATTCGGGTTTGCCAATGAAACATTAACTGCTTCTGGTTTGCATATATGTGGAAGGATTATTTGCTATTCATAGGTTCTAGTGAGAGGACCCTGAAAAGTTGAATCAGTTGTTCCTTTCTGCTATTATTGACAGATTATTTTCTTATTTCTACAAGGCATTTAAAATGAGGAGAAAAAAACTTCCCTTACTTCTGTGGAATTTGAACATAGTCAACCTGCTGTCAACTGAAAACATAGAGGCAAGACTTCCACCATCTCTGGAACTAGTCAAATGTTAAATGTTGTTCCTTCTATTTCTTGTAGGACATCAAAAGTTGCTCAAGTCTCAGTTTTGAGTTTATGTTCTATGAGTTTAGCTATGTGAATGTACACGCCCTCCTTTATTCATTCCCCTTCATAGCCCCCACCAAACTATGCACTGCCTCTTATCCCATCATTCCTATTCTTGGACTTTGGCAGGGGGGAAAAAACAGGAGAAAAGAGAAAGAGATGCTGATGTTTCACCCCAATCTTCAAGGGAATGAGCAGAATAAAAGGCACCAGGAACCAAAGCTTCTCTCCTTCTTGACTTCCTTAACTGTCACCTTCCCCAAGTAGGTGATGATAGATTTATTTAATCTACAAGCATTTGGTAGGTCCTGATGTGTGCCAAACCCTGCTAAAGCCACTTGATGGAAGGCCTGTGGCCTTCTCATCTCAATTTTGGGGTAAGAAAATTCAACATAACAAGTGAAGCTATTTGCCAGGCTATGGATCAATACACTTCAAAGCAGCAATTATATTGGTTTGCAAAAGCACATAAACTGCTTTCAGTCTACCTGTCCAATGTATTGGAGTATAAAGCTCAAGATAGGTAGGTTACTATTCACAACTACAGCAAACATCTCAGCATTTTCTGATTGGTCTATAGCACTCATGTTGGAAAACATTTTGACAGGTGTTCAATATTACACTGAAAGGGAAACCCTGTTGAGACAGTTTCTCAAGAAACCCAGGTCTGGTAAATAGACACCCTGTATACATGTAGAGAATGTGGCCAAAGCAATACTACCTGTAGCCACACCAGTTTCTTGTCTAGGGTACACAGAGACACTGCATTTCCCAGTTTCCATGCAGTTAGGTTGTGGCTGGCTACATTTTGGTTCACGAAATATGGACAAAAGTTACGAGAGTCACTTCCAGGACTAGCCCTAAAACATCTTACCTCTTTTCTTTTTTTTCCTTTCCTCGGTAGACTTGCGACCACTGGTTACAGTGGAGTAGCTCAGAGATGGAGAAGGCAATATTAGCCTGTAACAGGAATTAAAAAATCAACTTTTAGTACATGAAACCACCAAGATTTCAGGGCTTGTCTGTTATGGCAGCTGTTCAATTACCCTCAATACTGCAGAATAGGTAAAAAAAATAAGTAGGATGATCTAAAACAAATGATCTCTGTAATTGGGACAGCCAGGGCTCAGATGTGTAGAATACCCAGAACTACAGAAATGTTCTTTTTCATGAACTTAGAGAATAGCAAAAATCAAAACTGAGTAAATTAAATAGTAAGTTACGGCAGAATGGGGCAGACTTATTTTCATGTTTAATACTATTCCTTTGTACCTTTCCTAGGTTTTAATTCATTTGTTATGCACTGGATCAGTGGGAGACAGACCATGCCTCTTCTAAGGAAAAGAATCAAACGAGCAGCTAAGGAGTTAACACTCAGTTGTCTAGTCCCAGAGACAAGCTGCTGAGGAAGTGAGGGTAGGAGGGTGGGGAAATACTTTCAGACAAAATTAAGGAAAATGAATGTCAAAACTTACTGAACTGCTTAAAGTAAAAGTTAAGATGTATTTAGAAAGGGGCGCCTGGGGGCTCAGTCATTTAAGTGTCTGACTTTGGTCAGGGTCCTGATCTTGCAATTCACGAGTTCAAGCCTTGTGTCTGGCTCTCTGCTGTCAGCACGGAGCCCACTTCAGATCCTCTATCCCCCTTTTTCTACCTTTCCCCTGTTCATGCTCTCTCTCTCTCTCTCTCAAAAACCCATAAACATTTTTAAAAAGATATATTTGGAAATTATAATGAGTAGTAATATTCTGAATAAAATATCATTATGGGACACCTGGGTGGTTCAGTCAGTTAAGCATCAGACTTTGGCTCAGGTCATGATCTTACAGCTCGTGGGTTTAAGCCCCACAACAGGCTCCGTGCTGACAGCTCAGAGCCTGGAGCCTACTTCAGATTCTGTCTCCCTCTCTCTCTGCCCTTCTCCTGCTTGTGCTTTGTCTCTCTCTCTCTCTCTCTCTCTCTCTCTCTCTCTCATAAATAAGCATTAATTTTTTTTAATATCATTATAACATCCCTTAATAAGTTAATGGATATACCACATTCAACATAGTTACACATTTGGATTTGCATTATTTATATATTGATCATATATATGAATGAATGAAGCAGAACTATTTTATTTCATTAATCTGTTGATTTCTTGCACTAAGACAAATATTTTTGTCTTATTGGGGGTTTTATACTATCTTTAAAATTTTGGAGATTATAGAAAAAGAAACTATATTATAGAATATTTAGAAAATAAGGATAAGTAGAAAGAAAAAAATCAATCTCTCGTACTATTACCTCCCAGATAATACAGTAGCATTTGTGTAAATGTGTTATGCCAATTTTGCAAACTATGTTTTACCCACATTGAAAGTTCGTTTATATTGAAATTTGCCCTATGAGTTTTTTCCCTGCCATTTACTTCTTACTAAAATTTCCCTTTGGTTTTCCACCTCGGGAATAGCAAAATCTAAATCTATATACAGTAGGACACACGGAGCTACAGGTGTGCCCAGATATTGGCTCCCTCTGCTAATATGGCCACCTGATGGGACCTGAGGCTGTCAGTATCCTCAGTCCCTTATGCTAGTGTCTTGTAAAAATCTCGTAACTTTCTATGTCAGCTGTGACATGAAAAAGATCCAGAAACACTATAGACTATTATCTTCCCTTCCAATAACGACCCGTGGATATTTGTATTAAATTTGTTAACTGTACATATAATTATTACTTGTAATAATTGTAACAATGCATTAATTTTAAAACTTATTTTCATGTTTACTACCATGCCTTTGTACCATTCCTAGGTTTTAATTCATTTTTCATTTTGCTAGAGTTTATGTTATTTTTTTCCCAGGCAGGGTACAAGAGTGATATATTTTTTTAAAATATTTGTTTGTTTGTTTGTTTGTTTGTTTGTTTGTTTGTTTAGAGACAAAAAGAGATAGAGAGAGAGAGCACTCATGAGAAGGATAAGGAGAGAGAGAGAGAGAGAGAGAGAGAGAGAATCCTAAGCAGACTCCACACTGTCAGTGCCGAGCCCAATGCGGGGCTCAATCCCAGGAACCGTGAGATCATGACCTGAGCCAAAATCAAGAGTTGGATGCATAACTGACTGAGCCACCCAGGCAGCCCAAAAGTGATATATTTTTTAGCCCTTTTGCCTGGAAGCCTTCTTATTTTGGCTTAGCAGCACGTGAGTGATAACTCACGTTGGAATTTAATTCTTAGGTCACAATCTGTTTCCCTTAAAAGTCTGCAAACATTTTTCCAACATTTTTTGACATTTAGTGTCACAGAAGTCCAAATGCTGTAAATAACTGCAAAATAACTGCTGTTATTTGTATTTATTTTTAAAACTCAACTTTTTCTAATTTTAGGGTCTCTTTTAATCAAATTGGTTTAGATTTTAGAAATCTCTTCAAATTCTAGGTTGATATTTATTGAGCTCAGAATATTTTCCATCATGACTATGGTTAATTCTATCCTTTTGTTTTGGTTTATTCCTCTGGAATACGCTTAATTAATTTAGTTAATTTTACAAATTTATTTATCGATTACCACTATGTGCCAAACACTGTGTTGAAAATTGGTAGGTTGGGTGAATATAGCAGTGAGTAGGAAAGATTCATAATAGTTAAGGAAAAATATAGGATCCTAACTCGTAAGAAGATGCATATTTATAATATTTAAGATGGGTATTCATTCTCTGTGGCTGTCATGTCCTTATTTTTTTAATATTGGTCATTATGCTCTGCATTTGATATTGTTTTTTTAGGTTTATACCATCACTTCTAAAATCTTATGGTTTCAGTTTCGCCCCTAACCGCTTTTGACGAAAACTTCAATTCTACTCAATTTTTGTGCTTCATAGATGGTTTATTACCCCTGTCTCCCCTCTTATCACGTCCTTCCCTTTAATCTGTTCAAAATAAAGTTTCTTTTTGCTTTACTGCAGAGACTATGACCTCCAAAATCTTTTCCACCTTCAACTTTTTAAACAATTAGGCTATAATTCATATACCATGCAAGTCTTACAATATATTTGTATATTTTAAAGTATACAATATAGTGGTTTTCAGTATCTTTTTAAGGTTGGGCAACCATCTGTATCTAAATCTAATTCCAGAATATTTTCATGACTCCCCCCTCCCGAGAAAAACCTTGCACTTGCTACAGTCACTTTCCATCTCATCCAACCCCCACCTTCTAGAAACCCACTAATCTGCTTTCTAGATCTCTAGATTTGTGTATTCAAGACATCATATAAATGGAATCTTGCAATAAGTTGCCTTCTTTGTCTAGCTTCTTTCACTTAGCATAATGTTTTCAAGATTCATCCTGTTGTAAAAATGTGTGAGTACTTTAGTCTTTTTAATTTCTGAATAATATTCCATTCTATGTATGTACCACTTTGGCTTTTCCATTCATCAGTAGAGGAACAACTGGGATGTTTCCATCTTGCAGCTGTTTTTGAATAATGTTGTGATCAGCACTGTATACAAGTTTTTGTGATATGTTTTCAGTTCTTTTGGATATCTACCTTGAAGTGGACTTGCTAGATCATTCAATAAGTCTATGTATGAGTTTTTAAGGAACTGCCAGACTGTTTTCCACGGCAACTGCACTACAGCACTTAATAATAGTTTCCTTTTGATTTAGTTTGGTTACTGTTTCTGTTGTTTTTAGTATAGCCATCTAGTAAATGTAAAGTTCTGTCTCACCGTGGTTTTAATTTTCATTTTCCTAGTGACTAATGATGTCACATATGAGCACATTTTATGTGCTTATTGACCATTTACATATCTTCTTTGGGGAAATGTGTTTTGGGGGTTACCATTCACTTTTTATCTGGGTGTTTCCCTTTCTGTTGTTGAGTTGGAAGAATTCTTTATATACTCTGGATACCAGAATTTTATCAGATACATGATTTACAAACATTTTCTCCCACTCTGTGGATTGCCTTTTGAGTGTCTTGACACTGTTTTTTGATGGACATCTTTTATCTTCATGAAATCAAATTTATATACCTTTTTTCTTTGGTTGCTCGTGTCTTTAGTGTCATAGCTAAGAAACTGTTGCCTAACCCAAAGTCACAAAGATTTATGCTTATGGCTTCTTCTGAGTTTTACAGTTTTGCTCTTTCATTTAGGTCTTTGATTCATTTTGCATTAATTTTTCCATATTATATGAAGTAGAGGTTCAAGTTCATTCTTTCGCAAGTGCATATCCAGTTGTCCATTTGTTGAAAAAACTAACCTTTTCCAGTGTATGGTCTTGGTCTCTTGGCAAAAATCAATTGACCATAGATGTCCTTCGGTTCTCTTCCACTGATCTACATGAGTATCACTGTGTCAGTACCATACTGTCTTGAGCGCCGTAATATTGTAGGAAGTTTTGAAATAGAGAAGTGGGATATCCCCAACTTTATTCTTCTTTTTAAAGATTAGTGGGCTGTTCTGGGACCCTTGCATTATCACATGAATTTCAGAATCAGTTTGTCCATTTCTGCAATAAAGACAGAATTTTTATAGGCATTGTACTGAATCAGTGGACGATGTGGGTGGTGCTATAACCTAACAATATTGTCTTCTAATCTATGACACAGAATATTATGCTATTTACTTAGATCTTTATTTTTTTTCAATCATATTTTATAGTTTTCAGTTTACAATTCTTACACTTCTTTGGTTAAATTTATTCCTGGGGTGTCTGGGTGACTCAGTTGGTTAAGCACCTGACTCTTGGTTTCAATTCATGAGTTCAGGCCCCATGTCAGGATCCATGTTGGCACTGAGGAACGTGCTTGGAATTCTGTCTCCCTCTCTTTCTGTCCCTCTTCCACTTGCAGTGTCTCTGCCTCTCTCAAAATAAATAAGCTTAAAAAAATAAAATAAAATAAATTTATTCCTAATTACTGTATCATTTTTGCTTCTTTTACAAATGGTCCTTGACATTTTATTTTGGGAACTTACAAACTTACAGAAAAGTTAAAAGAATAAGTAACACAATAGACTTCCATGTACCTTACCGTTCACCTGGATTCACCAATGTTAACATTTTGACATATTTGCTTTCTCTTATTTCCTCCCTTCCTTCTCTCTCAACCACTCCTTTTTTCTTCCTTGGAAAAATATTTCTAAATTTCAGAAAAATGACTCACAAATAAACATTTTGAATAATATTCTTTATATCATTTGAGGACAACTCATTTTTAAAAGAGTAACATTTTAAAAAATGCTTTCTTGGCCCTGCTTTGATGGTACTTCCCCTCCCTTAATGTTATAATTCTGAATTCTGTTTATAAGTGGGCAGGAAAGCCAAGGATGGTCAATAACACCTCCAACTGTCGCATATTCCAGTGTCCTACATCCTGGGGCAGGAACAAACATCAACAAATAAATGGGAAGTCTTGCATGGAACCTCAATGGGTGTCTTTTAATTACTGCTACAGTATTTTGTGGGACAACAAAGGACAAGTAAAGACTCTTTCAGGAAAGGGGCACCTGGATGGCTCAGTTGGTTAAGCATCTTACTCTTGATCTTAGCTCAGGTCTGATCTCAGGGTTGTGAGTTCAAGCCCTGTGTTAGGCTCTACTCTGGGTGTGGAGCCTGCTCAAAAAAAAAAAAAGGCTCAGGAAAAAAAATGATGTAGTTTTATTCATTCATTCATTCATTTGATAAACGTTGTTCCAAAGTCTGTAATTATCAGGTATGGTGTTAGGTACTAGGGTACAGAAATGAAAACAGACCTGGTCCCTGCCCTGATGGAAGTTAAAAGCTAGTGGGATGACAGATCATGAGCACACAAATAAATATATACAAGTCCATAATTCCCTATCAAATATTTTGATGTCTATAAGGATATCAAAACAGAAAACATTTTCTCTGGTAACAGAGAGTATTTTCATAATTTTGTTATTAGTGATACCTGATCTGTATTGACATAAAGCTGCTTTGTTTATTCATCTATTTATTCATCCATCTCACTTGATAGGAATATTCATGTCTTGAGCTCCAGAAATATTAATGTTCTTGATTATAAAGTGCTGCCCCACACTCTTTAAATTAAAGTTTATGCACCATATCATCTCTCTAAAAGAAAAAACTATCTAAATTCTGAAATACACCTGGCATCAATACTTCAGGTAAAGGGAACAGAAGGGAATATCTGGAACAGAAGATATTTGACAGTTATTATAAAGGAAACTGTCAGGATGGAGTGATAGCAAATAGTGAGAAATAGTTGGTTAGGGACAAATAGAATCCATTTGGGAGCCAAGCACTCTCAGAATGTACAAACTAAAGCCTGAAAAATAAGAAACCAGTTATAGAAAGTTTCAGGGAGGGACAGCGTGTGAAGCTTGTTACATGCAAAGGAAAAGTAAGCAAAAATTCTAAGAGGTAAATTTTGTGGCTGGATGTAGTAACTCTTGCTACTTTGGGAAAGTAGAGGTTTTCTAAATCCATCCACAAATGTAAGTCTACACCCCCTTCCTTCCCCCAATCCCAGCTCTTTAAACAAGAGTGTCCTATTATGTGAGAACTTCCCCCTCCCACAGAAGATATGTTCTGGAATAAGAGACTTGCTTGACTGGTTGGAAAACTCTTAGTAGCCACTAAACTTGGTACTCTGCTTAAAGTCTCCTGTCGGACAAAGGGTATTGTTTCCCTGCTCAAAAACTATGTGTTCCCCTAAAGATGGGTCTTACAAAAAAATGACTTGATCAACAGCTGAAATGTTCCATCAGACCAAATTTTGGCATCGTACTTAGAGAACGGCTCTCATAGGCCTATTCTCAGCCCCCCTCCAGAAATAAAGGTATTTTGTTGAATTCAAATAGAACAATGTAATGTATGCTTTGTATTGAATTCAGATAAACTGATCTGAAATTGAACTGAAAACAAGACCAGTTAGCTAACAAGCTTAACCACTTCTGTTTCATACTTTTGTTTTACCGAGAGGCCCTGAATGTCACTTCATTGTACTATGGAAAGCATCTCCTAGCCATGGGCAGTATTTACTCTGTTGAGAAGGGAGCCAATGTATGGCAATTCCTGTTTGGACAAGGATGAGAGTGTGTATGCAGCAACTTTTGAATCTACTAACTAGAATGAATTCTTAGAACGCTATGGTCAAGGCCCAGAAAATTGGCAGACCTTACCAATGTTACATCTGAAAGATGGCTGTGATTCTGCCCAGGTAGCTAAAAAAGAGTTAGGCAATGGAATTTTGATTGGCAAATTGCAGTGCAAATGACTTCATCTTATGTTAAGACTCTCTGTTTTATGAATAGAAATTTCTTTATAATTGTTACAGGTTCATAAAAAAGTTATCAGAACATAAGAAGTAATTTCAATGCACACCATGGTTTGAACTCTTCCAGAAAAAAAAAAAAAAAAGATTGCTAGGCAGTCAACAGTACTGCATGTCTGTAGAAAATAAAAATATGTTTCTACACAAAATCCACAGAGTCTGGAGCAGCATTGACTCCAGCAACTATTGGATTAAGAAGATGATTCTGTCATCTGAATGTTTAATCATGTAACATCTACATCAGCATAATGGAAAATAGCTAATAATTGGCCAGATGTTTGGCTTTTCATGTGATTGGTTGTTTTCAAATTATTTTCTACCCCAGCACACCTGAGGGTTACAACACACCCCATCAGTTAGAGTAATTCTCGAGGGGAGAAGGGGCCTGCTGAGCTCCGGATGGAGGGAGGGGGCTGGAAAAAGTCCCTCGGGTGACTCTGGTATGTGCCCCTAGGGGACCATCATGTGTCAAAGACTAAGTAGAAATGAGGCGTTTTATGAGTGAACTGTTTCAGTGGCATCACACAGAAAATGACATCATCAATTATGGTATTTAAGTCCTCCATTTTCAAAGATAAAAACTCTAGGGCGATTTTAAGGCTAGGCTTACACGAGCAGAGATAGAAAACCAGGTAAGAATGACGGAGGGGGACTGATCAACTTTGATGAGGATGTGTGACTCTTGAGACAAATCTGCTGCCCTACCTTCTTGCTATGTAATCTTTGGGCGGGGGAGGGGGAGTAGTGCTCATAAGCAAGAAATCATTGCAGTCTGTATCTTACTTATCTGTTAATTCAACATGCATTTTGGTGCATCTACTCTCTATATTGTACTGGATTCTACAATTCCATATTGTATAGCTCTGTTAATTGCAGTTTCTCGGGCATTAAAAACAAGTCTTGAATTGCTTTCAAAAACTGGTCCAGTAGATGCATTTCAGCATTAAGAATGTAAAACTAAATAAAATCCAGTTTTAAATAGGAGAAGTGAATTTCCTTTATGCTTTTTTTAAAAGCCATATCTTAAGGAGTTTTCGAATGCCATGTTTTGTATATTTGTATAACTACATATTATATACATGTATCTACATGCCCATGGTACACAGACACACGCAATTTAACTATATTAAACCAAGGATTAATGTCTAGAATTAGGTGACTAATATACCACATGAGCTTGGTCATTTAATTAATATCAAATGTTCAAACATAAAATAAAAGAACTCTTACCCTCACTTTAACATATAATTTACCTAGACAATTAAGAAAGATGGAATCATAGAAGTATAGTATGCTAATAACTCTGTTCCCTTTACCTTGATTAATTGTTTTGTTCCTGACCATGCCTGGGTGGATTCCCAATTTCTGAGGTCCAACTGTATATATATCTGAATGTAAAGGTCTTTCTTGTTTCCTGTGGCTCGTTAGAAAACTGTGCATAGACATATCTATGGGGCTTATGAGGACGGCCAGTCAGCTCCAGAAATGACCTTGACACCTTCCAATTGCAAAATCTACCTGCAAGCTTTTGTGATAGGCACAGTTCCGTTACACACCCAATTACAAAACACTTCCCAAAAATTACCCCTCAGAAAGAAAGAGTCACCTCATATTCAAAGCCATAAATGCTTTTATCATATTCAAGGGTTTACTCTCAGTTACTTCCTTTTAAAAAGTAACATAGTGTTTAAGAAAATAAATAAACAGCTCTAAATGATTTCAGTTAACGTCTTTGACGGAAACATTTATACGATGAAAATATAATACAGGTCAATAATTATTTAGAGAATGTATACCACAATTACCAGTACTGTTTGCCATTATATTCAGTCTTTTAATGACCACTTTAAAACGGTGCCATGCCATGAAGAAATAAAATGTACGCTTATAGAATAAGTAGAGAACCATAAGCTATCCAAATGTAATACGAATGGTCACCGTGGCTTGGGATAATATTTTTAGCAGTACTGTCATATATAAATTTAAAGGTGTTCTGTCTTGAACAGCTTAGAAGAAAATGCAAGGAAAGCCACTGGAAAACTCTTTCATGACAAGTGACGCTCAGAGGTAGAGATCCTGAGGTGAGAGACAGGAGGGAAGAGTCTGAATAAGACTGTGGTATGGGATGCGACAAATTTTATAAAATAACAACATTCAAATTAAATAGCGTATGTTTACGCTATGTATATATAAACCTCTGAAGTAAATGATGTAAGTAGACATTTGACTATTCCAAATACATCTCAAAATTATTTGTTCAAGTTCAATAATTAGTTTTAAAATCTTAACAATGAAATAAATGAATCTTGCCTTATATTTGAGCTCACATTATACGTGGGCATATATGATATTATGTTTATACCCTTAAATTTCAGAGTTTAGTACAGTAAACCGTGCCTGACTTATTTGTTCACTTTAAACACCAAGTATTGTTGTTCATCATTTAATAATAATTTTATATTAATTGTAAGAGCGGTCTATATCTATTCTTTTCTTACCTTTGCAAGTATATTTTAAGTCATTGAAGTCAGAAGATAATGTGTTGGTCGCCTGAAATTTTAATGTTTATGATATGAAATTTTCCCTGGAGTAAGGAGGCCATATTTGGAAAAATATAATACAGGATGTCTGGCTCCATGTCAATCTCAGAAAAACAAAGAATTTTTTTTAGTATAAGTACATCCCATGAAAATGTACTTACTAAAAAAAATGTTACGCTAAAAAAAAAAATCAACTGTTTATCTGAAATTCTTATTTAACTGAGTGTCCATATTTTCTCTTTTCCTAGAGTGAAGTAAGAATTTACTTTTGTCGTATTTAAATTGTTTAAGGTTTATTTATTTTTGATAGAGACAGACAGACCGACAGCATGAGCAGAGGAGGGGCAGAGAGGGAGGGAGACACAGAATCCGAAACAGGCTCCAGGCTCTGAGCTGTCAGCACAGTGCTCAGCGGGGCTCGAACTCACAATCCATGAGATCATGACCTGAGCCGAAGTCAGACACTTAACAGACTGAGCCACCCAGGTGCCCCTACTTCTGTTGTATTTAAAAGGAATGAGTGGAGGAAATTGTTCGTGGGATTTTCAGCATGCTAATTTTAGGGGCATATTTATTTTCTTGATTCCCAAACACTGAAAACTGAAAACAAGCCCAGTATGTCTGATCGACTCAGTATCTAGTATATCCAGTCCAAAATAACCTCTTTCTCTGTCTTCCTGTTGTCTTCACTCCCACAGCTGATATATATATCTTTTACTTTCACTCTATAGAGCTATTTCAGACACAAATTGCACGAAAGATGCCATATCAAACAAAGCAACATTGTGCAGGATGCTGGAAAGAACTGTTTGGGGGGCCGCACATTATTCCAATGATGGGAAATGCTCAGTCCATCAGGAAAACATTCCTCAGAGGTGTATTCCAGAGACGTATAAAAAATAATAAAATTCGAAATTCTTCTTATCATCCTTCCAGCCTTCAGAAAAGGTTTTTAAGAAAGGGTAACACGGAGGATCCCGGTGTTATTTCTGCATGACATTAGCGCCCATTACTGTTCCACATGCATTATAAACATTACACGAGGGTCATCAGGAGCCGTGCAGTGCAAATTTTCATAAGCGATTTATTCCTACCTGGTGGGCACTTCAACCTCCTTTGTGTATAGGAGCAAAGTGCGTTCTAGCAATAAATAGCAGAGAAAGCACTATCGTGTCTCTTTTCTCCCCCACAAGTGCAGACCTTGGTGGATCAGACTAATTCTTCTCCTCTTTCGAACCATTGACAGGATGCTTTGGCACAGGTACAAAAGTCACACTACTCTAGATGGTCTGTTATTGGTTAACTAGACAAAGCCCAACAGGTCGGGTGACCTATTTTTGCTTTTTGACAGTGCAAGTCAAAGTACTTAACTTCAATCACGATCTCATTTACAACCCCCCCCCCAAAATAAAAAGCATGACAGTGAACACTAATATGATGGTAATTTCATATTGTTTCTGCTTATGAATTTGTCTTTCCCTTATTAATCATCCAATAAAGTACTGACACTGCAGAATCCTGACGTGGCTCAACAAACCATGTACTAAGGACAGTAGCACCCTAAAGGAAGAGGCTACAGGCAAACTGGAGAAGCACAAAGCTTTTATTAACACCAGAGGCCCATTAGAGTGCTCTCTGTTCACCTTCAGTGGAGCAATAAATGAAGAGAGCTTCACCGGAGAGGACTCCTACTGTCTTTGTGCTGGTAATGCACAGCCAAGCTGTAGTCATGTTGTAACGCTTGTAAGAAACAGATGTTCCTTCCCTGACAAATCTCCTTTCTTGATTTATTATTCATTTGCTCAAATCACAATGGAAAGTCTTTGGCCCATTAATTAAATTCCAAGCAAAATAAAATTTGCAGCAGAACTCATTACTGGTAAATGACTTTGACACTTCATCAGATTTGAAGGTAAAATAGGCGACTTTAAGAAGTTAAAGGTGGAGGGAGCCTAGGCCTTTTCTGCAACCACTGCAAGATGATAAAGATTGTGATGAAATTTTTATGTTAAGTACTGATCTTGGAAAGTTCAATTTTCTCCCCGCACCCATCTGCCCCGCGCCCCCACCCCACCCCCACTATGCTCTACTTTCTGGCTTCTTTTAAAGGAAAGTCTGAAGGAGACACTTGGATTTCAAATATATTTATGTATGTGGGTATCATGTCTTGTTCCGAACACTAAAGCACACATTTTTTTCAGTATGCAGAGAAGCTGGGCGCGTTGTATATTTGATGTATTACCTTTTGAAAAAAGGTCCCAGGGAAATCTAATAACCGTGAACTGCAGCAGGATAAAGGAATTAAAATTAGGACTTGAGGACGGAGCAGAGGAAATTTTGATATCCTGATCCAAATATCCAAAAATATTATCCACAGGGAAGCAAAAGTGTAAGAACTTCAAGCCATGCATGACTTATACCAAATCACAAGCAACTGAAGAGCAAAGGAGATAAATGCTTTCAGGAGAAGAGCAGAACTCAGGGTTTTCTTCAGAAATAGAACACAAGTGGAAAATGGAATTTTGAAAATATAAAAAATATAAGAGGCTGTACAGCAAAGTTTGCTGGTGTGGGAAGTTGAGTTCGATTTCTATTTCTGCAATGATAGTTAGGGGTGTGGGTCTTATTAATGATCTGTCTGGTCCCAGGGACTCAAATCTACTTTTCCCATCCAATTGTGTGTTGTGATACTTTTCCCCTGCAGTTATTTTTGTATGAAGGGTATTCAAACATCAAGGGTCATTGTATTTTAGATGTCACATCTTGAATCTGGGTCACCGGAAAAGGAAATACTTGACAAATACCATATCAAAGGAGTCTGTGTTAAGGAATGAGACAAATAATATATTTTTACTAGTGGAATCCAAATATATATTTCTGAAATACGGACTATGGGTGAAGGCCCACCATGTGACAGTAAGTGGCTCTGCCAATCCATTTTAAGCAAACTTCTAATTACGGAGCTTATGAGAAAGCCAGAAAGTGAATGGTAAATGGTGGCAAACTTTAAGCAAAATGTGAATTCATTTTTGTTATTTCGAGGACCAGGTTCTGATACCTAGGTGCCTAAAATTAGGATGAAATGTGGTTTCCAGACATGCGTTAAGTTTTCACATGAACATCAAAGCCTCAGGTTAACAGCTTTTAATAAAGATGCCACAGTTACATCCTCAAAATGTAAACTCTTTTAACTGAAGATTTATGATAATTCAGGGACAGCCAGCACTGAACTTGCAGACTGTGTCAAACAGTGTTTGTTACACAAATGAGATATCACCAAGGGAGAAGGCTAATGTTAACATATTTGGGAAAATCATCTATGTTACCTAAAGAGATTGATAAGAAGTTTGATTCCATGATACAACTTATTTTTACCAAAACTTTAAGTGGATCCATCAAGTTTCCAATTGCAAACAAAGATATATTTTACATAAGGTGAAAAGTAGCGGCTCCATTTCAACTGAAACATTCTTCTCTTTAATCCAAATGGTCTTTGTTTCAGCTATCCCAGTTAGACTCTCTGTCTTCCATGTCGGTCCCTTCTACTTGCTCTGAGAAATAAAGATACAAGAAACAAACCCATATGTGAAAACAACACAGTGACAGGCACAAAAGAGGCCCATGTAAATCCAAGAGCCAAAAAAAAGCCAGGAGAGTTTTATGAAGTCTAAAAAAGGAATCTGGTCCTTGGTCCTGAAAAGACCAGCTGCCTTTGCAATAGCCAAATGAAGGATACTTTTGGCCTAATTCTTGGTAACATTGGACAACACACAAAGGTGAAGGAAGTTATAAATTATGCATCTAAATCCTATTTTTAATTTAACGAACATACCAGAGTCTTTCTGTCAAATAGGTTGCCGTCTATCAAAGTAGTCATCTTAGATGACCACCCACTTGTTCTAATGACACTGTCATTGCTCAAAAACTCTGTCATGCCTTGAGTAGGAAATGCCTTGAGTCATTGGTGTCTTTTATTAGAGTCAGACTTCTTTTTAGACCACGAGTGATATTGTACCACTGATGATCAAATTAGCTGCCTGATTTTATGCCTAAATCATATTTGGCTATCCTCTCCACCTGCCCCCCCAAAAAAGCCATTTTCAAAAAAATCACAATTTTCTATTAATCAGAACATTCTCTGGTTCTCAAGATTATTTCAAAAAATGAACTACAAAGTATTGCACTTATGTATACATTCCTAAGGTGACTGCTTTGAAGGGGACACCATTCATTTAGATGAATTAGTTCTAGCTTATTAGCTAAAATGTCATGTTATAGTTAGACCTCTAGAAAGTTAAGAAACTGGGATAGATATTTCTGTTCCCTTATTTTTGTCATACTAATGGACTGAATGTGGGAACATGAATGTAATAACATCACAGATACCTTTAGCATCAGCTTCTGCCTATTAAAGTACAAAATAACAGTTGCCAAAACTTTAAAGGTACCTATCCATCCTTCAAATACCTCAAATAAAAGTATTAAAAGAACACAGTTATAGACACTTAGATGACACAATAGGTATGTGGTGTCTAAATTATTACAAAAATAAAGACATGATGCAACTGACAAGGAAAATAGAAAAGTAAACATATAAATAAAAAGACGACTGCATAAAATGGAATAAAAAAAATTGAAGAATACCATGAGCCAAAGGTCGTTCCAATAAATGTCAAGACCTGTCAAGGATAATTAATTGAACAAAAATGTACTTTAAAAAAAAGAAGAAAAGAGAAGGTGGAAGAGGAGAAGGAGATCATGGCAGTGGACTGCTTTCTTCCATAGGTTTATAAAGAAGTTGGGGGCGGGCACACCTGTAGGAAAAAGGAAAGAATATATCATGTTGTTCTACTACTGAACGAAAAAACATCAACAATGTCAAGGTTCGGTGGCTTAATCATATTGTTAGTGGTATCTTAGTAGCCTTTTTTGGTTAGATGATTTAGTTACGTAAAACAGTGGGCTGCAGGCTACAGTCAGTAGTTTATTTTCTGATTTTCTCCCTTGACTCTAGACTCCACCTATAACTCCACATGACCTCTTTAGAAACCAGTATCTTTTTAGAAGGAGTGGCAGAAGCCAGGTATATGGATCAGTACAAATCCATGCCCCCTGCCATAAAAGGAATCCTTAAGAGTAATTCAGATGATACTGAATTTCAAATCTTCCCATTTGTATAAGTGTTATACAAGCTCTTAAAATGAGTACATTATTTTATGATGTGTATTGTAATATATAAGCATATGTAACATGCTATAGGATTGTAGATATTTGTTTGGGGGAGAAAAAAACAAAAGACAAATGAAGTCTGCATAATATACACTCCCTTATGCAAAATAAAACACTAAAGTTGAGAATCATCAAATGTTATCCACGTGAACTTCTAGTTAAATTATTGGAATGAAAAAGAGTGTTTATGCAAATTCTTGGAAAATACTGTTATAACTGCTCAGTTTCAACACCTAGAAAAGAATTAAATTTGTGTGTTTATGTTTAATATTTCAAAGGCACACATTACAGTGCCCTAAATTTTAGACTCATTAACAGCATATGATAATGGTGAGTCAGATGGTCACTTTTGCCTAGAAGAGCAGCGCAGATCTGATGAGTGTCAGCCTGCTCTAAACCATTTCGTTCTGTGATGCCAAGTGTAAGAGCTCCACTGTGACACTGGAGAGCGGCAGGGTAGCAGAAGGCATCCAAAGAAACACAAACAAGTCAAGTTTGAAGGGCCTGGAAGTTCAGTGTTGCAGGAATAAAGAACAAAAGGACTGGGAACACTCTAGATTTATGGCTCTGATCCTCTTCATGGCATCTCTGTCTCAGAGGACACCATGTGTGCCAATGGTTCAAAATATGGAGGAAGGGTCCACTTTGGTCATTACTTTCTGGGCTACCAACACTTCTTTTCCTCTTCCTCATATTTCTCATTGCTACATGTCTTTGGCTAGATTTGCACACATAATGTGCCAACATGAGCAGTAAGGGAAGAGAGCATTGGCCACTAGAATGTAATGGATGAAAGCCAGATTCACAGACTGACCAGACTTTTCAGTAATTAGCCCGCCACAAAGAGTTGGCTGTTACTGGGAGTTTTAACAACAACCATTAGTAAATGAGCAATGCGCTTGGAATCAAAAGACCAAGACCTGAGTCCCAACACTGGTCCTTATTAGCTGTAAAACCTCAGCGTAAGTAAGTCACTTTGATCTTATCGAGACTCAGTATCTTCATCTATAAAGAATCAAGTTTGTAATCCTAAATTCCTTCCATTTCTAACATTCTAGGATCTGTTCATTATTTTGAATTGATTTTAGCTCTTATCTTGGACTCTGAGCTTCACACTTAGGAATGAGAAATTTCACAGCATAATTATAACAACTGTTCATTGAGGGCTTCTTATTATTATGCATGAGCTCTGGGGAAGGTGTTTTATGTATAAATTTTCTGCTCTTTCTAACAATCCTCAATTTCCCTTTTAGTCGAAAAAACTGATCCTGAAAGATATTAAGGAATTTTCCCAAAGCCGCATTAGCTGTTAAGAAGCTGAGCTGGAACTGAAACTCAGGTTTTTAAGATTCCAACATCTATCCTTCTTCCATTTTACTACACTGCCTTCTCTTCCAGTTTCTCAAATAAGACATCTCTTTTAAAGAATCACAGGGGTGATTTGCAGGGATGGAAAAGTTGAAAATGAAACATATCCTGAGAAAACAGGTAAAAATTTAGCACAAGAGATTACACACACACACACACACACACCCATTGCACATATAGCTGTGCAGGCCGTTTTAAGTTAATGTATCAGAATAGAGAATTTTCCCTCTAACATTGAAATCCACCACCACCACCCCCACCAGAGGGGATTGAAATATAACACAAACTGGCAAACATTGCTAATCCAATAAAATCTACTAAATGTTAGGCTTGATGAGGGACACCCTGGATATGTAGCCTCTGCCCTTGGAGAGAATAAGCCAATTCTGACACATTGTAGGGGATACAGAACAGTATAGAGGAGGAGTTTCTAAGCCAACCTAGAAATTAGGAAAAATTCCCAAGAAGATACAATGTAAAAGTTGAATCTTGCAGAATTGGTACAGGTTATACAGAGGACATGGTTATGGGTGGTAGGGGACAACAGAGGAATGACAGAAGGTTTCCCAGACTGAGGAAACCACATGTTCAAGACAGCAGGAAACTCAGATCATAGGTTTCATGTAGGAAGAGCACGGTTGAAGAAGAGGCTGGACAGGAGAAAATAGACCAGATCATAGAAGTCTGTAGAAGCTTAATAAAGAGATTTGACTTTGTCCTGAAAGGAAATGAAGTTATGAAAGAACTTTAAGATGGAAAGTAGTATGGTGAGATTTTTGTGCAGAAAGTTGACCACGGCAGTAGTGTGAAGGGCCTTAGAATAAGGTAAGATACTGGACCATGTGAAATAACCATCAAGGAGACATCATTGAAACCCTCAAGAGAGATGTTCAGAGTTGACTATACAGAAAACAGAAGATGATGCATGCTATCAGAAAGCCTGTTGACAAAGTGCTATAGAAGTGAGACCTATACAGTCAGACAGGGTCCCACACACAGAAAGGTCCTGAGCTTGAGTTAATGCTCTGCTGTTGACATGTTATGTTTTGTAGGCAAAGACTGTTGGGACACTGCAGCATGAACATAAGTAGAGGAGATAAACACAATATGTGAGTCTGCTATTCCTTGACACTCCATTTGCGTATAGTGTTTCCAATGCCCGATAAGCACAGAATTTCAGTGGGCTCACAACGTGTAGGAGTTCAGCAAGATTCAAAGCAAATACAAGATTAGTGTGTTATGTCTATGATTAATTAAGCAGGGCCATTGAAAGCCACAAAAGGCTACTTTTTATTTGAACCAGAAATGCTTCAAACACAGAAATGCAGCAATGACATTCTAAGAAATGGGAATGACTGGGGAAGTCTACCATATTTTTTCATGAGTTCCTTCCTTGTGTCCACCTAAGCTGAAAATGATGACATAAAAGAAAAGAGAAAGAGAGGGCAACCCAACGCTCCTTTTCTTTTCAATTCAATCCTTTTCTTACCTTGGGTAAGTCAAAGGTAGTTGAGTGTTCATGAATATGTGCATATCAAGAAGTGAAATAAAACCAGTTGAATTTGTTTTGTGCCACATTTCCACTGTTTTGGTAAGACATGCATATCCAAGCTCTAAAATATGAACTACATAATTGTGCTGACTCTTCATATGATTACATACTCTTCTATTTGAACTTAAAACTGGCATTGTACAATATAAGGATGAATGGTAAAATTGATGTTAATAATTTAAATCATAGTTTTTCTTTACTTAGAACATTACATAGTAAATACATAACATTGTGGCAAGCCAAAAGACCATGGAAGAAAGAAAAAATTTTTATATTTAGTACCTTTAATGTCACTTCCCCCCCTTTTTTGTTTTTTGAACAAAGGGCTCTGCATTTTTTTGTGTGTATTTTATTTAATTTTTTTCATGTTTATTTATTTTTGAGAAAGAGAGAGTGCAAGCTGTGGAAGAGCAGAGAGAGAGGGAGACACAGAATCCAAAGCAGCCTCCAGGCTCCAAGCTGTCAGCACAGAGCCCAATGTGAGACTCAAACTCATAAACCGTGAGATCATGACCTAGGCAGAAGTCGGATGCTTAACCAACTGAGCCATCCAGGCGCCCCCTGCATTTTCATTTTACACTGGGCCCTACAAATTATGTATCTGGCCCTGGCTCTATCTAGGCAGGCAGAGAGATTTGTAAAAATGGCAAAAACCACAGGTGAATATTTCCAAGTAGAGGAAGGAACTGCGGGTACCGAACATATAGTCCAGGGACTGGATCTGGTCTCTAAAGTGTTTGCTCCAAAATGAAACATTAAGATACAGCAGTTGAAAGCATTTAGAAAGATTATAGCAATTAGGGGCTCCTGGGTGGATCAGTTGGTTGAACATCCGACTCTTGTTTTTGGCTCAGGTCATGAGCTCACAGTTTGTGGCATCAAAGTCCACATCCCGCTCTGTGCTGAGAGCGTGGAGCCTGCTTGGGATTCATTCTCTCCCTCTCTCTCTGCCCCTCCCCACATGCTCTCTCTACATTTCTCTCTCCCTCTCAAAACAAATAAAATAAACTTCAATAAAAAAATAGACTCTAGCAATTTGACAGAAATTCTAAGTCTGTTGAATCTACCGATATAGATATTTGAGCATTTATTTGTATGCATTTGAGTTTTTACATTCATTTTCTAGAAATTCGCTTTTATTCTATTTTACAAATAGATCTAAGAGTTTGAAATTAGAACAAACAAACCCACAAAACTGCTGTCACCTCATGAATAGTTTGAGAGGCCTTAATGAAAAAACTCTTCCTTCACTACAAGTTGTAGACATTTTGTCCATAAGCTACTTTTGCTTTTAGACATATTACTCTGTCTTTGCAGAGATGTGGTCATTTCTGGAACAGATGTTTAATTCTTTCTAGAAATACTGACAGCTTCAGCAGATTTAAAATAATTGAGAATGTCCTTAGTTGATCACAACTTCCTCTCCTACTATCCTTTCCTTCCCAATATGGTCCCTCCCCACAAATCTGGTTCTATAGAACCTCCATCCTTCCCTGTCTTCCTACTCTGCCCACCCATCCTCATCTGTCTTCATTTGTGTTCCAGAAACACATGCATAGACCTTTGATTGCCCCTCTCCTTCATCCCCTACCTGGATTTTCTAAGCTTGGTGGTTTTCCAACCTGGCTACCTGTTAAAATCACTATGGAGCCCTTTTAAAAACAATTCCTGGACCTCACACTTAGTCTTTGCATATTATTGCACTGGGATAGGTCCTGGAATATAGTATTTTTTAAAACTCCCCTGGAGATTTCAGTGGACAGGCTAACCTCAGCCCTTGGGAAATTCCCTGTTCATTTCCTCTGCTTCTTTCTTTGGGCTGTGGAATGATGCTAAAGAATTCCACAATGACTAATTAATTCCATTCCCAACAAAGTAACATGACTCACGTGTGTCATGGGGGCTGCTAGCATCTCCTTTGCCTGTGGTCAATGGGCAGCGATCAGATGAAATTCTGAAGATTGCCGAGGTTAAGGACATCAATTCTGGAACCAGACTGCCCACATGATGTTGACTCTGCTGCTTACTAGCTCTGTGGCCTTGGACAAATTTCTTAGAGTCCACGTACCTCAGGTTCTCCATCTGTAAAATGGAGGTGATGATACACTTGCGATTGTAAAAAATATTAAATAAACTAATACTAGTAAAGCATCTTTATAACAGTGCCAGGTACAGAGTAAGCACTATACAAATCTTGTTAAAATACTAATTATCAATCAGATTTTCTAGAGGATCAACTCCAGTATACTTAGCAATCCCTATTCTGTTCAACTTTTCCAAACTCCTTAACCTTTTAAAAATTAGCTTGCCTTCATTAGTTAACCACTTCTGCTCAAGAAGCTGCTTAGTGGTTTTATTCCCTTCAGTTATGGTGCTTCTTTGCAGTATTTAACACACTGACCACCTCCTCTTATTTAAAAGTCTCTCCATCGTTGACTTCCATGCTGTTACACACACCTGCTTCTCACTCGCCTCTCTCACCCTTCTCTGATTGGCTGACTAGACATTCTCCTTGGCCCACACTCCAGTGCAAGTGTTCCCTAACCATCTGAGCTGGGCTCTGATTTCCTCCCTCAATCTCTCTCCCTTGATAACCTGACTCAAGGTCTTGATTTCTCTATGTAGATGAAACGAAATTCTCTCTCCCTGCACTCCAGTCTCTATTTTCAAGGCATCACTAGCTAGGCATCACTATCATGCCATCACAAAGAGATCTCAGATTCATTATGGATAAAAGTCCAATAACTATTTTCCCTTTCTGAGTCTCCTGTGTTTCCAGATTTTATTCAATGCATCACTTCCCTGCTAATAAAAGAGACTTGAAACTTCAGTGCTAGCTAGCATGGCTTCTCCTTCCCCAGTTTTCTCCCCCTGCAACCCAGAATGAAGTCCCTCAATTCTATCTCTATAGTGTCTTTTATACCTGCTTTCTTATGTCCATCCCCACTGCCCAAACACCATTTCGGGGCTTCATCGCCTCTCAGCAGAGCTACTTCAGTGTCCTTGACTCTGCCTCTCATCTCCCCATCTCGAATTCATCTGGGACCGTGCTACCACAGAGCTCTGAGAACGTCACATTCCAAGAACCTCCAAAGATTTACCTAAAAAGTAACATATTAATCCCTTGGGCCAGTATCTGAAGTCTTCTATGATCTAGGCTCAACTGCCTCTCTAGTACCCCAACCTGGAGTCAAGCCCAGTTACTCATTCCATGGACTGAAGTATCCTACCTCTGTGCTTTTGTCCCTCTGACCACTACCAAAACTCAATTTACCCCACTATGCTCAAATCCTACCTGTTTTTCAGTGTGGGTGCCCTGAATGGAATTGACAAACAAGGCTAGAGGTCTGTCATTCATAAATTGAGATAGCTGTTTGGCAACTGCAGGTGGAAAGGCAGTCCTATTTGCTTTTGATTTCCATGATGACAAGAGTACAGTGGTCTAGAAGGCTACTCAGCCTGGATTAATTATTTCATCGGTGCCCTAAAGCAGATCGAGAAATTGCAAGGATAAGTAATAACTTTAGATGAGAATTTATCTGTAACAGAAGCATTCAACTAGCACAAAGCAATGGTAAGAATATGTCAATAGTTGTATATATATATATGTGAAAAGTATAATAATAATAATAATAATATGTGAACCATATATATGTATATATATATAATACTATGTGAATTGTATATATATATACATATACACACTAACATAAAACACATTGTGATTGTTAATCCTGTGATTTAATAATTTAAAATAACATAAAAGGCAGAAGAACATTTGGACTTCAAATGGATGGTATTGTATTATTGGGATGAACAGCATTATAGGAACAGAATACCTGAGTTGTATCTCATTCCAGCTTTGTCTTGGCTTTCCTGGATACGTTGGAACACCATGCCTCCTTTTTTAGCCTCATTTTCTCTACACAGGGAAAGCCAGGCAGCTCGAGAAGAAGCTCTACCACAAAATACAGCCCTCCCTATCTCTCCTTCTATGTAACCTTACCCTCTACCACTGAAAATTTATTTCCAATAGTATTTTTCTTTTCTTTTTCTTTTCTTTCTTTTTTTTTTGAAATAGAGAGGAGGGAGGGGGAGAGAGAGAGAGAGAGATGGGGAGAGAGAGAGAGAGAGAGAGAGAGAGAGAGAGAGAATCTTAAGCAGGCTTCACGCCCAGTATGGAGCCCAAGGCTCCATCTGACGACCATGAGATCATGACCTGAGGCTAAATCAAGAGTAGGACGCTGAACCGACTGAGCCACCCAGGCATCCCATAACATGTTTCTTGTGAGGGAATAAATATATATTACGATCATACAAAGCCTTTATAGTTCAGTTGCTATCTAAGCTAGCTTTCTTTCAAAAGGTTTAGTTTTACTTTACTAAGGACTTTTGAACTTTGTCAATTGAATGTCATCTAAATATCCCAATGGTTAAATATATGGAATAATAGGTGTAGAAACGAACAAAAGAAATGAAGACAAGATGCAAAGGGGAAAGGCTGGAAGGAAAGAGTGAATTGTGGAAATGAAGCATAACTTAAGTCATGGATCAAGCTGATACTTTCGATTTCTCATATACAAATTTGTTGTCCACAGCCCAGCCAGACCATCCTTTCTCTGCACTGTTTGTGCCCAGACGTTGCAGGGCAACAAAACATGTTCTCCCGAGTAAGGAATGAGTGATTAAAGTCTCTTTGCCAAAAGTAAAATTTATAACTTTTAAAATATCAAGTTACATCTAGTGGTTAGAACCATAAAGCTTTCATTTAAATTGCTTCTTATGAATGGATCATGATATAAGAATGTGACTTATGCTAAAGCAAGAAACGAAGAAGCAAAAATGTAGGGATAATTTGGGAATGTAAGAGTTTACTTCAGGTGTGACCTTGGAAAAGTCATTAAGCCTCCGGGCCCAAGTTTTTATAACATGGAATAATAACTTGGATTTCTGTGAAAACGCAATGAGCAGCTCTCAAAGCCAGCATGCGACCAGGTATTCTCCCAGCAGCCACAATATTCTCCACAACGGATGACAGCTTTGTTTTTTTCATATACAGAAAGATAGACACAAATACTAGAGAACATCCAATGATTAAAGTTTTCTCGTGCATCAAATAATAATGCAAGTAGTCAGAACACACTAAAACTAAGTGTAATCATTCTATCAAGGTTTAACTAATCAGAAGCTTCCACTGCAAAGCTGCTTGAGCAGTATGTGAAACACACACACCATGGGCAGCAAACAGCCGTTTTACATTTAATTAGGCAAAGAAACTCCAGCTGAATGGGTTAAAAATTGCCACTATTTCACAGTAAGTGATTTTCTTAACCCCCAAGGGTTCAAATTACTTTGGCAGGAAAAGCAATTATGCAATTAATAGGGGAAAAATCTCCAGAGCTCTGTAATTTGCAAAGAGGTAAAGGTTCTGCTGTGGCCTGCAGGGGACAGCTGAGCTCTGAAGTCCCTCTTTCTCTCTCTCTTTCTTTCTTTCTCTTTCTTTCTTTCTTTCTTTCTCTCTTTCTCTCTTTCTCTCTCTCTCTCTTCCTTCCTTCCTTCCTCTCTCTCTCTTTCTTTCTTTCTCCCTTTCTTTCCTTTTCTTTTTAATTTTGACCACACCCGAAATAAAAACCAAGGATATTTTAAGGAGTAGGAAAGCACAACAGCTCAGATAATGTCCCTGCCAGTATATTCATTACAGGCTCATCAGAGTGGATGCCTGCAATCGGAAGATTAAATACCCATTTACCAGGATCAGAAGAGAGTTTGGTTTTATAATGTATTGTCCTCCATTCCCCGGGAGGCTGCTTTGTTTGATAAAATGCTGAGTGTGGTGTAAAAATATCCCTCTCTCTGTAATTTGCACTCCTCTCCATTTAAAGCTATTCTTGCTGCAAATGAGAATTGAAAGCTGCTAAAATTAAGTGGTGTCAGTTCTCAATGACACTTTAATGATAGAGCGCTCAGCAAATGAGATGAGAATGAATTCCAGCATCCCTGCTACAGACAGTAACCAGCCCCAAACACTGTAATGCTCCAGCGGGGCCACACTTCACCTGCTTCATTCATATTTAGTAGAACTGAAATAGGGAAACTATAATTTAAATGGCCATAAAAAGGAAGGTGAAAATAACTGATGGACATTGGTTCAAAGCAATTGGGAGTTTGAAGTTGTAAGTCTAAGATAATCTTTCTGGCTGAGCACCCTACCTCGGTACCAAGACACCTTCTGTCATGGACATAGGATATTTTATTTCAAGCGAATGAATGTCCCATTCACCAAGAAAATCTTTTCTGATACTGTGACCAGAAGGACACAAGGCTCTAAGTCATTTTATAGAAAGTACTAGAAATAGTTAAATTATTGGCTTCACATTCTTAGTATTGTCATGTCCTGGCTCACTTGAGTGTCTGAGGCACTTTTGTGCCACCATGGCATCATTCATGAAGAATGACTCTACTCTTATTGTGGGTGAAGTAGAAGTTCTAGGACAATAGGAACAACCTTCCTGAGGCCCCTAATGCATCAAACAACACCACACAGGGGGCCCGCTGGAAAAACACAAATGTCCTTCCAACCCAAATTCAGGCGGTCAGTATCATATTTAGAGTCATGGGAACTTACTCTTGAATGCAAATTTACCAAAAGTTTCTTTCACGACCATACAACTCAATTCAATGCTTAATTTCAGCGTCTAAGACTATAAAAGTCACCCTAGGCAATGAAAAATACCTATGTAGAAAATAAGGTCTTCAAGGTGCTTAAAATCTACTTAAAGGGACAATCATTAAAAATCTAGATAACTATCCGTTTCAAAGTAATACCTAGACATATCTAGACCAACAAGGCACAGACTCTACAGATGGATAAAGAGAGGAAAAGACCAGTGTGAAAGGGAGAGAGGCACTTGGTTAAAAATGGCTTTCTGGAGGAGGTAATCTGGGAGAGGGCCTTGAAGAAGTTAAAAAACCTGGGTCGGTAGAGAAGGATAAGGAAGGTGTTCTAGCAAGGAAAAAGCATGGAGCAAAAAAGTATGGAGGAACTACCCTAAGTGACACAGTATCATAAGGAATAGTGAAAGACAGGCTGGCTGTCTATGGTGCATATTGCACGGAAACCTTAAATGGGCGTCTGAAAAGTTGAATGTGTTCTGAAGAGTACCCAGATGTCAGATCCCTCACCACCTCACGGGTGTCGTAAAAACTCAATGGAATGACACACGGGAAAGTAACCAGCATGACGATACGTGGCAGTATGGTGCCGTATCGTATACGATACGTATCTTATACGATACGTATCGTATCGTATAGGAATGTCTTGCAGAATACGAGGCCACAGATGTAGCGGGAACAATACGTGGTACAATACGTGTTAGTATGGTGTGGTGTTATTTCTGAATAGGGGTGAGACATAATGAACACAAAGCTTCAGGAAGAGTGATCTGTGCAAGATGAACTCGAGGCAGGGAGATCTGTGACTGGTGCAGCAATCCGGCCACAGGGTGACTCACACACCTCACCACTGAGAATATAGACCATATGTCACTGGATTTCAAAAAAGCTACCATCTGCCACTGCTGCAGTCTGATGGACCTCTGCCGCCCGTATGATGCTGGCCAGGGACCTTCTGGACAATGTATCCTACTGTAAAATGTAGTTCACACATGTTTCTTAGAATTATAGTCTGGTTTCAGAAACGGGACGATGTGACACGCAGGAAACTGAGGAAAACAGCGAGGCTGTTGACTGCTCTTTCATGCCAAGGATTCATTAACAATCTTCCAGAGCGCACTGGAATTCCTTCTGGCCGGGTGCCAACAGTGTTGGTGAAAAATGCTTCAAAGTTTTTAAATGAATCCCTATTTTTGCGATCATAATGGAAAACATTGAAACAATCTATTTCTACCTCTCCTGAGCGCGTTAGTGGTCTGACAGTATAGCAAGGTTAACTGCCATGATGCTAGCTAGCCTCCCCTGAGCGCTCAAATTCTTGCATATCCATCTACCAGCTTGGCAGGGAAGGCCGACAATGCGTTACGCTCTTATGGTAGCTAAAGGTGCTGGCAATATGCGTGATGCCAGCCAACACGCCTATGATCTTTTACCTTAAACATAATTGGTAAACAAAGTGGTTACGAGTTCTTAACTTCAGAACACAAGGGACACCTAAGTGAATTGCTTTATTTGTCTTTGTTGAATTGTCAACAGTTTGGGTTTCTTCTGAACCCATGGCAACTTCTTATCAACTTCACTGAGGGATGACTTACGTATTATAAAGTACACTTTATGCGTACAATTCATTTTAAGTATACACCGAAAGTACATTAACATTAAGAAGCTTGAAAGAAGAGGAGAAACTAGCAAAGAAAAAGCAATGATCGGTGACGGAGGAGGAAAGCTAGGGGATGTGGTGCCCTGGAAACCAAGTCAAGAAAGCACATCAAAGAAAAGAGATGGATCCATGATGCCAAATAAAATGATCCTCCAAGTAAATGATCCTCCAAGTAAAATGAAGAGCATCCACGATGGGCTTTCCAAAGGGCCTTATTAGTGGCCTTTCTATCAGATAGAAAGGTAGAAGAGATATAGATTCAAGTAGGTATAACAGAGAATGGGAGAACACTAACTGGAGACAGCAGATACAGACAACTTTTTCTAGGAGTTTTGTTGGGAAAGAATGGCTTAGTATTTGGTGAGAAAGTGGCGTAGATCGTCTTTCTTTTCATGCCAGTCATCTTTCTATCTGAAGCACTTGAAGGACTGGTATGGATTGATCAAAGTGAATGCATATGACATCTAAATTGTACAGATTACAGTACTTACTGTGCAGAGAGCATCAAACACATGACGACTGACTGGAGGGAAATATGGCTGGCTGGAGGTCTCATTGGTCAGGACTCCTTCGGTTACAAGTAACAGAACCCTTCTGGAACCAACATAAGCCAAAAGACGTTTACTATACGAATATAAGAATGTCTTGCAGAATACGAGGCCACAGATGTAGCGGGAACAGCCTGGAACTAGGCATGGACACCTGTAGTACTCATTCTTCATCTACATCTCTGCTCCTCTCTATACATCTGGCCCTTTCTTCTCTGTTTGAAGGCCAGTTTCCTCTGCACCTTCCAGTTAAGTGCTGGAGCACACCTCCATCAGTAACCTCCCCAGGCTACCTATCGTTGGCCCACTCTCCAAACCAAATTCCTTCATTAACCCAACCATGTCAAGGGCCCATCTCTGAACCAAACATCTGAAGTCACGGGGATTGTCTCACATTGTAAAGCTATAGCTGAAAAGAATCATTCCTGTGGACTGAATGGGCAATTCCTGGATTATGTAGGGGCCGAGCCTGGGTAGACAACACAAAATGTAAGCACTATGCAGATTAAGAAATCTCCTCAGTACAACAATGACTTTACTGGAACATTTATCTTCCTAATTGTGATTTACCTAGGCTTAGAATAAAAAAGACTTCTATGTGATTATGATTACATTGAAACAGGATATATATGGCTAGATAAATGAGGAAGTCTTAGTGGTTACCTGCAGATATGCCCAATCACAGATTTTCCAGATGAAGATATTGAGCTACTAAGAACTAGAGTGACATGTGCAAGACCTTCTACCTGGTTATCAGAAGAGCAAGAACTTTTTCACCTACACTAATCCTACCATCTGCACAAACACTGCTTAGTATGAAAACTTCCTTAAAAACTCATGATATTATTATACATAACTAAGATATATCTGGAAGGAGCACTCTTTGGGGCACTTGTGTGGCTCAGTTGGCTGAGTGTGCAACTCCTGATTTTGGCTCAGGTTATGATCTCACAGTTCGTGGGATTGAGTCCCACCTTGGGCTCCACACTGCCAGAGTTGGGATTCTCTCCCTCTGTCTCTGCCCCTCCCATGCTTATGTATGTGTGTTTGCATTCGTATGTTCTCTCTCTCTCTCTCTCTCTCTCAAAACAAATAAGTAAACATTTTAAAAAGAAGAAAGCTCTCTTCATCTTTAAAGATGAACTGATGTAAATCGTAATTGTGTGGATTGAGATTTAAAAATATATATGCCTTTCAGTTTACTTCGCTTAGAAAACAACAATCTATTTAATTGATAGCTATAGCAGCACTTTTATAAATGTGAGAAAACTAACCTTGAATTAAATTCACATTACAAGAGAAGAGGAGGGCTGGAATAATGCCCCATGGCAGCTGGGAGCCTTCTAGACACATCCACAAGAGCAGAGAGACAGCTCATCACCCGCGCCCCACTTCCCCTCAGTTCCAGCATGTCCTCCAAGTGGTAGGGCATCCCTTCAGAAAGTGTTAGGAGACAAAGCAAGAATATTCTCTTTTGAGCGTGACACAAAAAGTGTCTTAGGAGCCTAGTTAGCAGAGACTCATCTTTTCCTGTATCTTCTATCACATCTTATTAGATTTAGGATACTGCCATCCTACTCACCTAGGAGATTTCAAATGTCGTTTTGATAGCTAATGCCACAGGTAAAATGTTAAGCTGTGGACATTTTAGAATAAAAAAGTAGACCAATTTCTCTAAAAATGATGCTAGAAGGGTGTCAGGATTTCATTAAAGTTTATCTTGACTTCCAAGTCAGCTTTATCAACTCTTCATAACTGACCTGGTATTTTAATCTTGCCCTACCTCAGTTTTCTCTTTGAAACAAAAAGCTAACAATAGTTACTTGATGGAGTTGTTTCTGAAATTAAGTTAGGTAATTTACACAAAGTTCCCAGTGACCAACTCCTGCCAAAATAGAACAGAACAAAATGAAAAAAAAATGTTCTGTTGTCTACCCTCAATCCTTATAACCTCACAAAAGCCCTGGACATACAGATCCTGTACAGCTGGGGCAGGGAGAGGTCAGAGGTGATCTTAGTTTAAAAGGATGTTGAAGAGGTGCATGAAGACAATAACATGCAGCCCATGAGAGGAATTTTACCTTTAACCTAAAAAAACTTTGAAGCATTAAAGGTTTTAAGCAATGGAATGGCATACTCAGTTTCACATTTGATAAACCTAACTTTGACTTCTGTGTGGGAAATAACGTGAATAGGGACTGGACTAAGCATTGGGTAGGCTAATTAGTAGGCTATATGATAAAAAGTTTATGATTTTTTAATATTTTTTTTAATTTTAGGGATAGAGAGAGTATATACACAATCAGGGGAGAGGAGCAGAAGGAGAGAGAGAGAATATTAAGCAGGCTCCGTACTCAGCACAGAGCCTAATGAGGGGCTCAATCCCACAAGTCTGGGATCATGACCTGAGCCAAAATCAAGAGTTGGACACTCAACCAACTGAACCACCCAGGTGCCCGTATGATAAAAATAATTAAGATAATGGTGATTGTAGATACTGAAAAGTGTTTATATTAAAAATATATCCAGGAGATTCTATTTTGGCCAAGATAAGTAACTAGTATCAGACAGTCCTTTTGCAGTTAGAAAATATAAACTTGGACAAAATATATGATGCCACTCTTTTTAGGTATTAAACAAACAGAACTTGTGGGAAGGGTAACTCATGAAGCAAGCCTCATAAATGGCCTAGATCTCTGACTGGGGGCAAGTTCCCCACTGTTAGTGCAGGAGGCAGGGCTTAAACGGAACAGCAATTACACTGAACTGAGGAGACAAAGATCAGAATTTGAGGCTGCTGAAGTTGTCGGAGTTTGTAGGACAGGGTACCTGAAAAGAGGAAGTTTTGCCAAGATCAATGTAGCCGATGCCACTGAACTGTTATGTGTGTTTTACCATAACAAAAAAAAACATTATTTCTTTTTTTGAAAAGGGGAGGGGAGTTGTGCAAGGGTTGGGTGAAAGTCACTAAAAGTCTGCATTGGGAGTTCACCATGAGTCCTTAATTCAAGGTGAAGCTGTACATGAATAGGGAAAGACTTGCAAGACCTAGCAGGAAGTGACCTAGCAGAGAGTCCTGTGGGACTGAGAGCCAAATGGTGATCTCAGAGTCAGTGCTGGGAGACAGTTGAGGTTCAGTTCAACCAGAGAAGAGAGACCTAACAAACTTCTCAGCATTTAGTTAAGAACTCTCAAGAGTCACAACTTTTAAATAGCAATATTGCTACACCCAAGGACTAAAGTCGAAACCAGAAGACATTCACTCCAATAAAATTATAAAATGAATATTGACAGATTCAAATGGCATTGCCAGTAATTTGTCTTCCAGAACAAAACTGAACAGCAATTAAATGAGCTGACATTACATGGAATCTCTACAACATGTCATCCAAAATGTCTAGCATATAATTTTGAAAATTCTAGATATGCAGGAAAATATGGCCCACGATCAAGAATAAAAGCAGTGAATGGAGGCAGAATCTGAGATGTATCAAGTATTGGAATTAGCAGTCAAGAACCTTAAAAGAGTTATTATAAATATGTTATGTTCTAAGGCTTAAAGGAAAAGATAGTTATAGTGAATGAAGAACTAGCAATCTTCACTGTAGACATGGAAACTATGAAAAGAGAATCACATGGAAAAATCTAGAAATGGAAAATAGAGAATCTAAAGTGGAGTAAAAAATAAAACAAAATACCCAAAGAATTTAACATAAATTAAAGCAAAAGAGTCAGTAGACTTGAAAAAAAGATCAATAGATATTATCTGATCTGAAGAACACAGAGGAAAAAAGTCTAAGAAAACTGCAGAAGAACAGTCTCAGTTACCTGTGGGATAGTATGTAGAAGTCCAATGTTCATTTTGAGTCCCAGAAGGAAAGGGGAAATGAAGCAAGAAAAAAAAAACTTTAAAGAAAAGTGGCTAAAAATGTCCAAAATGTTTAGGATAATACAAAGAGAACCACATAGGCACATTCAGTCAAACTGCTAAAACCCTAAGATATAAAAAAACTGACATGAGCTTGTACTTTAAGAAGCGAGAAAAAGAAGAGTAAATTAAACTCAAAATATGTAGAAGTAAGGAAATAAAGATATCAGATGTCAATTAATTAAGAAATAAAGAGAACATTTACAAAGAAAAAACTTGTTCTTTTTAAAGATTAACAAATTGACACATTACTAATATCAGGAATGAAGGATATCCTACAGACATTTAAAGAATAAAAAAAAGTTTAAAGAATAAAAAAAAATAATTCATTTAACAACTTAGTTACAGTACACAAATTCCTTTGAAAATGTAACTGGCCAAAATTAACACAAGAAGAAATAGAAAATTCAAATTGCCCTGTATCTATTCAATTGTTTAATTCATCCTCAAAATGTGACATCACATCATGGCAGTGTGATCATTCCTTTTTTCTAGAGCAGAAACACAATACATAAAAAAGTGGAGACTGAGAAAATCACCATGGAAAATCACCAAATTACAAAGGTAGGCATAAACAAAAGAAAAAATGGAGAAACAATGGACAGAAATAAAATGATTAGAAGGTAAAAGATAAAATGGCAGCACTACATCCTTACATATTAATAATTACCCTAAAATTAAGTGAATGGAACTCCCCATTCAAAAGGTGCACAGCACCTGCATGGATTAAAACAAACAAACAAACAAAAACAAACAAACAAAAAAACAAGATCCTATGTGATGACCACAGAAGCTTCATCTTAGCTCTAAAGACACGCATAGACTCAAAGTGGAAGGATAGAAGATGATATTCCAAATAAACATAATCCAAAAGAAGGCTGGCATAGCCGTATTTATATCAGACAAAATATACTTCAAGAAGAGACAAAGAAGATTATTATATAATGATAAAGGGATCAACTTATCAAAAAGATACAACAATCCTGGGGCACCTGTGTGGCTCAGTTGGTTGAGCGTCCAACTTCAGCTCAGGTCATGATCTCACGATTTGTGAGTTCAAGCCCCGCATCGGGTTCTGTGCTGACAACACAGAACCTGGAGCCTGCTTCAGAGTCTGTGTCTCCCTCTCTCTCTGCTCCTCCCCCACTTATGCTCTGTCTCTCTCTGTGTGTGTCAAAAATAAACAAACATTAAAAAATTTTTAAAAATTAAAAAAAAAAAGATACAACAATCCTAAATACATGTGGTCCCTACACTGAAGCACTGAAAAAATAGTAAGCAAATACTAACAGACCTTAAGGGAGAAATAGACAACAATAAAATAATTTTAGGGGACATCAGTATCCCACTATCAGCAATGGATAGATTGTCCAGATATTTCTGTCAACAAGAAAATGTTGGGATTGAAAGGCACTTTATAACAAATAGACCTAAGAGATATATATAGAACATTCCATCCAACAGCATCAAAATACACATTCTTCTCAACTGCATATGGAACATTCTCTAGGATAGATGATATGATAGACCACAAAACAAACCTTAGCTAATTTAAAAAATCAAATCTCTTCTTTAACCAAGGTGGTATGAGACTAGAAATCAATAAGAAGCAAATACAATATCTACAGGGGGACCTGGGTGGTTAAGTAAGTTAAGCATCAGGCTCTTGGTTTCGGCTCAGGTCATGATCGCCCAGTTCGTGAGTTCAAATTCTGAGTCAGGCTCTGTATTGAGAGCATGGAGCCTGTTTGGAATTCTCTCTCTTTCTCCCTCTCTGCCCCTCCACTGCTAATGCTCTCTCTCTCTCTCTTTCTCAAAATAAATAAATTAATAAAAAAAAAAGAAATGTGCTATTTAGTTTGCACATATTTGTAGATCTTTTTTAAGTTTATTTATTTATTTTGAGACAGAGAGAAAGAGAGCAGGAACAGGGGAAGGGCAGAGAGAGAGGGAGAGAGAGAAAGAATCTCAAGCAGGCTCTGCACTGTCAGCTATAAGCCTGGTGCCAGGCTCAGTCTCACAAACCATGAGATCATGATCTGAGCCAAAATCAAGAGTTGGACACGTAATGGACTGAGGCAGCCAGACACCCCTAAACAGCACATTTCTAAACAACCAATGGGTCAAAGGAGAAATCAAAAGGGAAATAAAAATTCTCTTGAAACAAATGACAATTGAAATACAACATATAAAATATTGTGGGATGCAGCTAAAACAGTTCTAAGAGGAAAGTTTCTAGCAATAAACACATTTATTAAGAGGTTAGAAAGATCTCAAATAAGGAACCTAACTTTACACCTCAAGCAACTAGAAGAAGAACAAAGTAAGCCCAAAGTTAGCAGAAGGAAAAAAATAAGAAAAGAGGATATCCTCCCATTTGGGACAACATGGATAGACCTTATGCACATTATGCTAAGCAAGACTACAGGCAGGCAAGCACTATATGAGATCACTTATATGTGGAATCATAAAAAGTTAAAACAATGGAAAGACAGACTAAAATGAGTTGCCAGGGGATGGGGAGGAGTGGATAACAGGGATGGTGTTTAAATTGTTTAAACTTGTAACGAGTAGTAAATAAGCTATAGAGACCTAATACACAATATAATGCATATAGACAATAATATTGTACTATAGTAATGTAATGTGACAAATATCACTATGTTGGCAATCATATTACAGTCCATAAGTGTATCAAAGTAACATACCGAAGGGAGCCTGGGTGGCTCAGTCAGTTAAGCGTCTGACTTCGGCTTAGCTCATGATCTCACGTTTGTGGGTTCAAGCCCTGCAGCGGGGCCTGTGCTGACCACTTGGAGCCTGGAGCCTACTTCAGATTCTATGTTTCTCTCTCTCTGCTCCTCCCCCACTCAGACTCTTTCTCCCTCTCTCTCAAAAATAAATAAACATTAAACAAAAGTAATATACTATATACTTTAAACTTACACAAAGTTACATGCCAAATTTATAAAAAAAAAAAAAAAAAAAACTTTTCACAAAGAAAACTCAAGGTCCAGACAGTTTCATTAGTGAATTCTATCAAATATTTTAGAAGGAATTAATAACAATTCTGAGCAAATTCTTTTAGAAATTAGAAGAAAAAAGTGAACATGTCCCAGTTCATGATGAGGCCAGTATAACCCTAATACCAAAACCCTAATAAAGATATTTCAAGAAAATCAAATTACAACTCAATACCCCCCATGAATGTCAATCCAAAAAAGAACAAGCTGCTGATATATGCAAACCTATAAAAGCTCAAAAACATCATGTTGAAGGGAAGAGAGTAGACAAAAAATGCATATTATTTAATTCCTTTAGTAATAAGTCCAGGAAAAGACAAAATAAATCTAAAAGTGAGAGAAATTAGAACTGTGGTTTCTTATGGGGTGGGAAAAAGAGATTGGCCAGGAAGAGGTATGAGGAAACTTTCTGGACTGAGGTAATGATTATACAGATACATAGGTGTAAAGGTATATAATGAGAGATAATTAGATAGAAGATAGATAGATAGATAGATAGATAGATAGATAGATGATAGATATATAGTGAATAAAAATTCACCAATCATATATTTAGGATCTGTGCATTCCTCTTTATGTATATTTGACCTCAGTTTAAAGATATGGATATGTGGGCAAAATGATCAGAATTTCATGGCCAATTTCATATGGCATGTGAGAAGAGAAATGCAGTTATGATGGAATAGAGATATTCAAGAAGAATAATGATATTTGAAGAAGCATTTTTCATGCTTTAAAACTGCTTAAATTTCTCTAGCTGGCACTGTGTAGACAACAGAAGAGAGATAGGACCGAATAAGATATGGTCTTAAAGGAACTTAAAAACTCTAATGAAGTCAGAAACATAGAGTTCTGACATAGGCAACTGTAATTCATTTGTCCTGTAATTGAAATATAACAAAATTCTACAGGAAATGAAATAGGTTGTTGATATCCTGTGATGCCAAGTATATTATTCTGGAAGCTTTCTGAAGTCCATCCACAATGGATTGCTCTTGTTTTCAACTGCATATACTGGAAGGGGTTTTTTTTTTTTTGTTTTTTTTTTTTTTGTTTTTTGGCAAATAAGGACATGTACATGGAAAAATGATCATTGCCAAAGAAGGGGACACTAAAAGAACAAAGGGATGAAAATAGCATGGGAAAGCATCGCTTTATAATTCTACTACATATTGATGGATAGAACTAGCATTTTTCAAGCTCTGTCACAACTGCATTATAAAGCCGTCACTGCACAGGATATTGATGAATACTCTCAAACATGCAAATAGCAGGAGAGATCATTTTTCACAAAGTTTTGGGTAATGAGAAGGACTTGAGTCCCAGGGGGAAAGGAAAGGGAAAGGTCAGCCTTGCACTCATTCGGAAGGAAGCTGTATCATCCTACTGGGCTTTGGACGTTAGGGTGAGTTCCAGAAGCTGCCAGTATCCTAGTTAGTGTGGGATGGGGATCCACAGTAGTTAATTGGAGAACATGCATACTCTAGTTTAAAGAAAATTAACAATTTTATTCCATAAAAATCTGTTGATGAGGTGAATTAGCTTAAACACATTTGCATTCATGATAGCTTGTAGTTTTCTTCAAAAAAAAAAAAGCATGTAGTTCAGGAATGGCATATTTAGCATCCCATCAATATTGGTAAAGATATAAGGAGACGATATCCTTTATTGGCCATTTTTATATATGTAAAATTAAGATAAAATACATTATTAATTTTTAAGAATGTAAATCAAGTCAATGAACTTATTTTGATACACCAAAATATTATTCTTTTTAAGTTTTAGAAATTGTTTTAGAATAGTATACCCTGAAGCAGAAAATAAGAGACATACACATACATATGTATGTATTTCTCTACCATTATAAATAATGCTGTTTAAAATTTCTCTTTATCTCTCCAAGTTTTTGTTGAGTTAATTTGGATTTTAGATGCGGAATTTAATAATTAATTTTATGACCTATACATACATCCCTCAGGAATTATTATGATATTTGCATTGTTTCATGACTGCTGACAACCAATGTGGATATAACCCCATGCAGATATGCAGTGTACTGGCACTGGATTAATTATACATTTAATGGTTCCATTGCTTGACACTGGTGGGTTTTTTTTTAAATTTTTTTTAATGTTTATTTATTTTTGAGAGACAGAGAAACAGAGCATGAGTGGGGGAGGAGCAGAGAGAGAGGGAGACACAGAATCCACTGCATGCTCCAGGCTCCAAGCTGTCAGCACAGAACCCAATGTAGGGCTCAAACTCATGAACTGTGAGATCATGACCTGAGCTGAAGTCAGACACTTAACCGACTGAGCCACTCAGACACCCCTCGACACTGTTTTTTTTTCTTTTTTAACCTAAGCCTTCCCTATTCTTAAATTCCTTTTTATGACTCATTTCTCAATCTTCTACACTTTTCCTTTGAGAGAATTTTTTTCCAGAAAAATTTGAGAATGATATATCTTTATTTGGTTCTTTCATGTCTGAGGATCTGAAAAATGGGTAGGATATAGAATTCTTGAATGAAGATTTTCATCATCAAAATTCTGGGAAGTGTATTCCAAGGGTTTCTGGTTAATTTAGTATAAGGAGAAATCTGATATCAAGGGGAGATTTTTTTTCTTTTGCATGAAATCTATTTTAATGATTTTTGTATTTATTTTTCTTTCCTGAACATGCATAGATGTGTTTTTCTTTATCCTTTAAATACAAACCTCTCACCAGCTAACAAAAATATAGCTCTTTTTTGCTGCTTTCCTCTAATCCTTAGAACTTTCAAGAAAATTTATTCATTTATTCAACAAGTATTTATTGAGAAGTTTTATGTCCAATCAGTATTCTAAACTCTAAAGACACAATAAGGAAGAGATAAGACAAAAGTTCTTGCCTTCATGGAACTTACATTCTAGTGGGAGAGAAATGAAGGCAATAAACAAGTATTAGATTGTGCTACATGAAATTAACGTTTTTGTAGGTCCAAAAATGGCGTAATGCCAGCTACTGCCTGTGGCTTGACCTATTATTATTATTGTTTTAATTAATTTTGAGAGAGAAAGAGAGAGAACAAGCAGGGGAGGGGCTGAGAGAGAGGGAGACCGAGAATCCTAAGGAGGCCCCGTGCTGTCAGCACAGAGTCCGGCATGGGGCTCCATCTCAAGAAACCTTGAGATCATGACAGCCAAAATCAAGAGTCAGATGCTGAGCTGACTGAGCCACCCAGGAGCCCCAGGGCTTGACCTATTAAATGAATGGTAGATAAGATGGTGCTAAGTGCTGACGTTAAGTTAAGTAACGGGGTGAGGGACCTGGGAGAAAAGGTGGTCATAGTATTCTGTTGTTAACGGCTCTCTGTATTCTGATGATGCACATCAAACCCAAGACGTGATTAACACGCCTTTCCCTGCCCTGACTGCTGCCTAATTTTTTCAGCCTCATCTCAAATCACTCTCCACTTCTGCTCCGGCCATACTAGCCAAACTACTCTGCCTCAAATACATCTATTTTTCTTCTCCTGATCAGACATCTCCTGGACAATTGTTTAGTTCTCCCCTAGAATTTTTTCTGATTTCAGATCCTGCTCTAATCATGTGCCCCAGTTAGTTCTACTTAGACACTTAGATGCTTCCCCCACGCCTGAATTATACTTTGAAAATCAGCTCAAAACCGCAGTTCCTCCAGTTCTAAGACTCATTCTTCTTGGGTTTTGTTCTTCAGGTAATTAACACGTGCTCTAATCGTTCTCAGTTTCGACTACAGATTTTATTCATTTTGAATTTTTTTTTTTTTAATGTCAATTTCTGGTCCCATCCGGATTAAGTCAGAATGCCCAGAAGCAGAATGCCACTACCAATGTGGCTTAAATACTACCTCAGGTGATGTTCATTTGCTTAAACCTTTGAGGAATTTTAAAAAATTCAAATATCTGAGCCCTACCCCCTAGAGATCTGATTGTATTAGTTCTTGTGTCCAGCCTGGGCACTGAGATGTCTTAATGTTCCCTAGGTGATTCTACTATGCAGTCAAAGTGACAACAGCTGGTTTGAGCAAAATTGTTGCAGCTAAACCTATATTGGGAGCTGGGAGAATATGAAGAAAAAATATATAAGGATTTGGTAGAAGGGAGGATGGAGGGAAAGAAATGAAATACAGATGGAGAAAATTACTATAATAAAAATAGTTAAGTGGAAAACATGTAGTGAGTGTGATGTGCTTTTCTATGCACCTTGCATATTTTCACTCATTTATCCCCCCACAATATTGCTGTTCTGTTCTATAATTTTGACAAGACTAAGATCAAATATATCAAGTATCTTTCTGGAGATCACACAGCTAAGTAACTGGCACGAGTCAAGATTCAAACCCACCTTGGCTCCAGAAACCCACCTTCCCCGTCAGTAGTCTAGACTACTTTGCCTATAAGTGTCCCACAATACCTCCAAGGCTGTTTTTACATAGCACTAAAAACATTATTTATTGAAGTTGACTTGCATTAAGTTAAGATGGGAACAAAACTGCATTTATAATTACCTATCTGTATATTGTTTGTATCCAAGATTACCCAATAGCACGGTAGACCTCCATGTTTAACCTAAAGAGGATTCTGAAAATGTTATCAAATCCAGAAGCAACCTTTATTATAATCCAAGGCTGTGTTTTCCAAAGGTGCCCTTGAAGACAGTAAAAGGGGTCCATGAGATATTTTCAGTATTTTTAAAATTCTAGTGGAATTTGTATATCTACCTGGCTCGTTCTGAGGCAGCACAGGCCAGTTAAGACATCAAACTTGCTTTTGGCTGGAATTTAGAATTTAAAATACTAAATCTGGTATCTCTGCTAATCTGAACTCTGGTTACCAAATGTAAGCACATTCACTTATTTAAAAATGGGAAAATGACTTAGTTATTATTGGCTGGTTCAGGAGACACAATCTTTGTTTTTCATTAATTTATTTAAATTCAAGTTAGTTAACATACAGTGCAGTACTGGTTTAATGAGTAGAACCCAGTGATTCATCACTTACATATATATAACACCCAGTGCTCATCCCAACAAGTGCTCTCCTTAATGCCTATCACCCATTTAGCCCATCCCCCCACCCCTGCAGCAACATCAGGAGACACAATCTTACAACACTGAGTGCACAGAGGAAAAAAAGAGAATCTTTGAAAAGGGTAGATAGCAACGATAAATAATTTTTTTACTAAGGAGAGAGTATGACAGTGGGAAAGCTATTCACAACTTTGTTTCTCTTATTTTTAGCTAGTTATTTATATTTTTTTTCCATTTCCACATTAGTGACATTATAGAAGAGTTAGCAAAAATGGTCTTTAAGGAATTTCTAGGATATTTTCATTATATAGAACAGAAAACAGAGCTCCATCTTGCGAGAAAGAAATGTGATGGCTCATGTCGAAGTTCAGGGTAATGCAGCTATGGCTGGGTCTGGGCTATACATACACCACATGCTCTTTCATCTTCTCAAATTTGCTATCTTCTCATTTTGGGATCACTCTCAGGCAGGTTTCCTATGGGATGGGCAAGAGCTTCACTAACCACACTCAGGCCAATTGCTAGGGAAGAAAAGAGAGCAATTGTTCCCTATGTGCTCCCATGAAAGATTCCAGGACAGTATGGATAGGGCATGCCTGAGTCATAAACCTGCTTTCAGAACCAGGGAAGTAGAGTCAGCCCTACTTGATTGAAGGAGAGGCATTCTCCCAAAGAGATGCAGGCAGGCCAAAAGGATATGTCTATTAAAAGGAAGAAACTGTGGTTATACTAGATGATTTTAAAAGATCTGAAATATCAAGGTTAATCTAACCCTTTCCATCAACATTATATTCTGTAAAAATGTTCCTGTTGGCCAGAATCATACAGAAGTTAAGTGGGAGGAAATTATAATTCAACCATAAAGTTTTGTACTCCTTTTTAATTTTTTTTTTTTTTTTTTACTGTTTATTTATTTTTGAGAGAGATAGAGACAGAGTGTGAGCAGGGGAGGGGTAGAGAGGGAGACACAGAATCTGAAGCAGGCCCCAGGCTCTGAGCTATCAGTACAGAGCCCGATGCAGGTCTCGACCGCACCAACTGCAAGATCATGACCTGAGCCAAAGTCAGATGCTTAACCGACTGAGCCACCCTGGCACCCTAAAGTTTTGTACTTCTTGAGTCATAGTATTCAGCTAATTCCAAATATATTTTTTCAGGTCTTTAATTTTAGGAAATGTATTCTATTTTTTTTTAAGTCCTTAAAGTTTGAGAACTGCTTTTGCATTTCATATTATGAGCTAGACATTTATTGTTCTTGTAAAACAGAGAATAAACTTTGAGATTCAAATTTGACCCGTACTGGATCACTCTAACTCACGTATATGAAGACATACAAACTATTGCTTAACAACCAGGATATTCAATCATTTTCAGCTGGGTTTAAGACAAGGTAGGTTGAATCTCTCTTAATACCAGAGTGAGCTTTTACAAGAAAAGGCCAGGAACCATGTTGGATTTTGTGTTTCAGCAAGCCAATTGAAAAAATAGAGATTCAAACCCCACAGTGAGAATTTTTCAATACTTCTCATTCTTCTGATTTTCTTGAAAACAAGTCTCCCCTGTTTGGTGGGTGTCTTTAACCTTCAGACTGTCCTTTCTTCAACAGCCCTGCTCCTTTAGAAGATACATGTTGACTTAGAGAAATCTAATTTGTGTTTTGTTAATGTGTGCTGTCTCCACTTGCTATATTACATTAAATGAGAAATAGAGTTACCAAAAAATCATCTTACTTGAAATCATTCATAAGCTATCAACAAGGGAATCCATATGCCAATTTCCTTTTTGCTTTATAACCAGCCACAGCACCAACTTGACCTTTACCTAAACAGGACTATAATTGCAGTTAAGATTATATAATTTACAATAACAACAAAAAATTACTTTGGAGGAACTGCTACTGGGCACAAATGTCTCGCAGCCATTAAGTGTATCATTCATCTTGAGAAGAAAATTATTCTTATCCACATCGACATTTTTAACATAAACTGTAGTACTCTCTGTTGGCACCTTTTTACGTACCCATTAATCTCAATAGTAAAGCCTCGGTCTCACCCACCTAGTCTCTGAAGTTTGGATGTCACTACTGTGTACAATAAAAATTGTATATTCATGAACTCCATTTGTTTTATGTCCTTCTCTCTGTCAAAGCCTCCCAAGCAGCATATGCTTTGCTCTGTGGAGAATAAAATCAAATTTGTCTGTCTTGTCATATTGTCATCAAAGTGATAGTATCACAATTAGATTAACATTTTGTGAAGGAGCTGAAGGGAGGGAAATGAAATAGGAGCACATTATAATAAAATCCACTTAACCCTTTCAGTCACAAATCCCTTTTTCTCTAACACCCGGAGGCTAAGAAGGCAATCAGACTCTAAAATAAGTGACACTGTGAAATTATTATGATCTATGTTGGAATCAAATAGGTCAGTTACTAGGCCTGCAAGGTACATTTTCATTTGAAAGGACCATTAAGATTTTGTGACAACAACAATCTTAAGAAGTAACACACTTCCTGGGGTTCTTTAAACGAACCAGTTTGGGATTAGGTCAGCAAAAATTGGCCAGAGTGGTTGGGGGCACTATTTGACCCTTCATACATTATCACTCATTGAAGTCTTAGGTCCCAATTAAAAAAAAAAAAAAAAAAAAAAATCTCACATCCTGTAATGGCTAGGCCCTAGGAAATTTATTGAGTTAAAATTTATGTGTATATCGTTGAAATAGTATTTTTATTATTCTGCCACCTTAAAAACAAAACAAAACAAAAAAACTATGAGGTTCGAACAGAAAGTTTTATGAGCCAGAAGTGAGGCGTGAATTAAGAATGGACCGAAATCGGATAATCATTCTAATGTCAGTTATTCTTCTGATAAGTTTTTCCTCTTTTCCATTGTGTGAAGAACAAAAGAACTCATGCATGCCAGGAAAACACTAGTCAAAATGGAACCCACATCCAGTTTTTGCCTTTGCAGAGAAAATTTTGAACCACCTTCACACAAGACTGCCTTCACTAAGGCTACCCAGAAGGACAGAAGTCCTTGTCCCACTGCCCAGAAGGGTGTTGGGTGAGAGCTTTCCAGTCCTTGGAGCTGCCAGGGACCTCATGGTCTGCGCTGATGTGGGAGCATGGTGACCTCCTCATGACCTTTTTCCAGAAAGAAGGCATATTTGGAGAGTTAAGAGTCACAGGTCTTAAAGTGCAGTCACATCCCACTCAGCCCCTTACATAACCTTTCCCCATCCATTTTGCATTTAACTTTTCAACATCAGTCTTTAACAAGCAGCCTAGCACTAAATCATGTATAATATGGTATTGTTTTCTAGTTAGTTCATATCAATTCATCTTGCCCACCTCTCCACCATCATTTCTTACCTTTTCCCAGACAACTCTATGGGTCACACTGGCTATTTTCCCTGTCTCAACGGTTACCTCTGTCACACACCTCTGCCCCTTTACACATACACCTCACTCTTCTTAAGATGTCCTCCCCTTCACGGTGGTTCACATGTCTTGAAGACTAGCTCAAGTGTCACATCCTTAAGGAAACCTCACAGGAACCCTGCCTCTGGACTTGCATGGTCCCTGTTATAATTTCCTCAAAAAAATTATGATGATTATTTATATTTCCTTAGACTATAAGAAATCCAAAACAATAATTTACGTTCATTTCTTGATCTCTAGTATATAGGTCATTGGCCGATTCATAAAAGTACTCATAAAGAAAAAAAGAAGGAAGAAGGAAGGAAAGAAGGAAGGTAGGAAAGAAGGAAGAAAGAAAGAACTTATGAGTACTAAAACATTTATGAAAGACAGTGATGATCTCTAGTATGGTAGATATTCACAGAGGAAGAGTCATACATAATGAAAATGTGTTTCAGGTTTCGATTGGGGTTATTTACTCATATCAGGAGAATATATTGTGCACCTTGATTTGAGCAACATATGTAACAAGAACTCTTATTTTATTTTTGTGAGAAGGAGTCGGACTGAATGCTACTCCGACCAAATGGATTCGTCACTGGTGAAATAAGCAAACTCAAATAATTTTGATGATTAAATCATTGATCCCTGGAAAGAGATTTATAGTAGCTTATGGATTGGTATGTGGAGTCTGGTCTTGGTTTTGAGTTCATCATTAGCTTAAATCAGTTTATTGAATAATAATAGCAATCGTAATATTTTAAGTATTGAGAGTTTACTATAACTTTTCATGCATTAACTCATTCAATACGCAGAAGAAACCTTTGGATTAGATATTATTATTATCCCCATTTTATAGATGGGGAACTGGGTTGCAATATGTCTAATGACATGCTGATTATGTCTGGAGATTAGATAAAGGTGAAATAAGGAGTCATCTATTGGATCATCAAAGTAGGCTTTCAACAGAGCTCAGTAGACTGGAATAATGGATGAAAAATATGATTACTATGGTATGAGGAGTCTTTGACAGAAGTTTGTAAAGAAAAAAGCTTTTAGTAAAGGCTTGTGAAAAATCTCAAATAATGGAATTGTTCACTAGGGAAATATTCATAAGTTTATTTACTGACTCTTCTTAAGTCCCTGTCACTGACAATTAGAGCCAGGTAAATTTTCAATATCACTCCTTCTTGGAGATGGAACTCAATAATTTGATAACAGATGCATCAGAAATTTCTGCACACAGAATTACTGAAGCCAGTCCAAGTATTATTACAACATTTCATTACCATATTCCAGGATAACCTGCCAATTTCACCTCTTGTCCTTCAACTTTGTCATTTATCATCCTTAATGATGCAGTTTCCCAGTCTTGGAAAGAGCAGCTGCTAGGTACCTATAGGATACCCTCCTCAGCTAATTCTTCTCAGGTGGTGTCTCCTCACTCAAAGCGTGTTAGGAAACTGAGGCAATTTACAGATATCCAAGTTCAATACCACATTCGTATCATCATTTAGATCATTTAGACGGGAGTATTTGGAACTTTTAGGCACATTTTGTATGGAAAATGGTAGCAATTCTCAACTTCATTTCTCATGAGTAGAAATAGTCTCTAAAATAAGCAATTTAGAATAATCTGCACATGTATAACCAGTTATTTTTTATAATATGATCCTTTTCACATGTGCTCCATACCATCTACTGAGGCCTCCAAAAACCTTGTAACAACAAAGAAAAACGTGAACTTACAACCCCCAACTAATTTATGGATCAGGCAGGCCTGAAAGTAGTGGTCTTGAGGTAGAGGTCTCAAGGGTAAGTGGTGAAACAAGAAAAACGAAAAACAGCTGTCTTCGAACCACTCTTCAAATCTATTTGAAGAATTATGATAAAATGATAAATTTGTGCTTTGGGTGTGAAATTATTTATTATTTATAAAATACATCCATGGTATCTTTATTTTTTAATGTTTATTTATTTTTGAGAAAGAAAGCACAAGTGGGGAACATGCAGAGAGAGAGGGGGACAGAGGATCTGAAGCAGGGTCTGTACTGACAGCAGAGAGCTCAATGCAGGGCCTGAACCCATGAACCATAAGATCATGACTCGAGCCACAGTTGGACACTCAACCAACTGAGTCACCCAGGCATTCCTGTCTGTGATTTCTTTTTAATGTGACTTGTTGTTATATTTCTAAATAAAAAAGATTGACCAAGTCTTTAAATGATTTTAGAAATAATACTCAGAATTTTTTGAAATCTTCCCAACTGGTTAGCCTATAGCAAAATTGCTCCAGTAAGAATTAAATGAAACTTTGAAATAAATGAACAATATTGTCTTTCCACCCCTACCCCAATATTTATCAACAGGGGTTCAAATGTCTATTGTAAGCTGTAACATCTTATGTCAATTATAATATTGATATAATATTTCAATTAAATATTATAATAGCCATAATATCTAAAGGAAATATATGTATATAGGTACATATTTATAGACATAAATATACCTAAGGGATTGTTTCTGTTTCTTCTTGTATTTTTTTCATAAGTTGTGATTTTCAAGGAATTTATCCATTTTATTTGATCAATTTATTGGCATAAAGTTATTCATAATATTCCAATATAAAACTTTAACATCTTTAGACACCACCTTTAGAATGCCTCTGTGAGGAGCTTGGCCAAACTTTTTCCTCAGTGAAACAACCATTTAATTGGTGAAAATCATTATTTTTTTTTAATATTCAAAGTGTCTTGAAATTGACCTAAAACCATACAGCAAATAGGAAAACATTTGCCAGAAAGTCTGCTATAGCTCAGTAAGAACAAGGGCCACATGCATCTGAGTCATGAGCTGCTTTTATTCTCCCTTTGCCCAGTTCTGCTACCGAAGTTTTCCTTGGCTTTTAGCCTATGGCTTTGGTTTCATCCTAAGAGGAACAGGGCACCAGTGTTTCTCATCCCTTGCACCCACCCTACAGCTCTGTGTCGTAAAAGTTCTATTGTGACCGGGCATTATGCAGAGCACTGGGCTCCCTTTCCTCACCTAACTCTTAGTACAGAATGTCCATGCTAGCTTCAGCATGCCAATAAGTTGCTGGGGCCTAATGACCCCTTACCCCATACTCCTTATCCCAGCATGCTTGCAGGCCAGAGATTCCATGATGAGAAGGGCAAGCCTAGAAGACCGGGAGCCAGTATGCCTTTCTCTGGTGTCTAAAAAGAGGCTCACTTCAGGAAAAACAGGCAACTTTTTCGACTCCCAGCAGGTTCACTGGAGAGGTAGATGGTAAATACCGATGGCAGCTCCAGAGCTCCACCTGAGAGGACTGACTTTATCTGAAATAGAATGGAGAGAACTCCAGGCCTACAGGCATTGGTCAAAGATACTGGAGCTCTCGGTGGAGAGCAATTAAGAAGAGTCTGCTAGCTCAGTGAAATAAGAAAATCACAGGGCAGGCAGAAGTTTAGAAGAGAAATAGCCAAAAGAGCTCTCCTGTGATCACAGTCAACTCCGGGTTCTAGAAGTCTATGTGCATGTTCTAGGCTGCATCCATATGGGACTAATGAGAGAAGAACATGGGACAGGCTTCAAAAGCATACCCCAAACCACACACAAATTCATTAGCAAAGGGCAGAAGCCTTACTGCCTCAAGACACTTCAGTATAACCTCAGACCAACCACTGGCTGAACAAAAAGCTACTCTCACCTGGGAACATTAGAAATGCAGGCTTAAATCACACTCATCCCCAGTGGCCTGGAAGATTGTATGCATGCCCAAGGCTGAACTCTCTCAGGAGTGACCAGAAAGAGTACCTCTGAGCTATTAGTTTCTGGATGAAAGCAGAGCAGTCATGAACTCCCTGAATTGTGAAAGCAGCGTCTTAGACACATACATCCAATTGTCAAAGGCAAAAATATAACTGACTAAGGGGACATAAGCATAAACTTTGACCAATAAATACTTATGCTGACCTGAGGTGACCTCTAGAAAGCTAAAAAATAAAACAAAGGGAAAAAAATCTGAGTAAGGATGTCATAGGGACTGGACACTGTAAGGAAAATAGACTTCACAGTATTCCAACTGTCACTAAACAAATGAACAAAGAGTCAAACAAACAGTAATCAACGCCAGAGGGATAGAATCAGTATCCGGTATTGCTATAACATATTGTATAAAATGTTCAGTTTCAACAACAAAAAAAGTGAGACATGCAAAGAAACAGGAATGTATGATTCATATCCACATTGGTGTAATGATTGTAACAAGTATACCTTACAAATGTTATGTTAGTAATGAGGAAACTCACTGTACTGTCTTTGTAATTTTTCTATAAAACTTAAACTGTTCTAAAGTAAAGTTTTCTAAAAAACAAAAATAAATAGATTTAAAGAGTTGTAAAGTACCATAACCTAAATGAACAATTCAGTAGAAGGGCTCAACAGTAGATTTGAATTGGTAGAAAAAAGGACCAATGAGCTTATAGATCCATAATGATTATACAGTCTGAAGAACAGAAACAAAAAGGAGTAGAAAGAAATGAACAGAACCTCAATAGAAATTGTGGCATACCATTAAGTGCACAAACACATATATAACAGAAGTGCCCGAAAAAGAGAGGGAAAAAAAGAGACACAAAAAACATCTAAACATAGGTGAAAACTTCCCCAATTTGATGGAAAATACTAATCTACATCTTCAAGAACCTTATCAAGCTCCAACTAGGATAAACAAACAAACACAAAAATCTACATGTGGCTACTTCAGAGCCAACGTGATGGAAGAAGAAGAGACAATCTTAAAAGCAGCAAGGGAAAAGTGACTGATCATATACAAGGAAACTGCAATGAGATTAACAGTTGACTTCTCATCAGAAATCATAGCAGTCAAAAGGGAGTGGGACAACATATTCAAAATGTTGAAAGGAGGGGCACCTGGGGGGCTCAGTCAGTTCAGCTTCCAACTTTGGCTCAGGTCATGATCTCACGGTTCATGAGTTCAAGCCTCATATCAGGCTGTGCACATGCAGCATGGAGACTGCTTCAAATTCTGTCTGCCTCTCTCTCTGCCTGTCTCCTGCTCACACTTTGTCTCTTTCTCTCTCAAAAATAAACATTTTTTTAAATGTTGAAAGGAAAGAAAAACCCGTCAACCTAGAAACTATGTCCAGCAAAACTATCTTTCAAAAGGTGAAATAAAGACATTCCCAGAAAATTAAAAGTGAAAGAATCCATTGATAGGACACTTGCCATAAAAGAAATACTGCAGGGAATTCTTCAGACTGAAAGGAAGTGAGACCAGACAGTAATTCAAATCCACATGATAAAGAAACAACAACAAAGACTTCTGATAAGGATAATTATGTAGGTAATTATTTACATTTTCTATATCACTTAAACTATTAAACCTTTATATTTGTGATCTCCTTTATTGTCCTAGCATGTTTAAAAGATAGAATATTATATAAAAATATTATATAAATATAAAGATAACAATATATTGTTGGGTTTGTTACCTATATGTTATATACATATATATATATATATATATATATATATATATATATATACACACACACACACACACACCATATATAAGCAATTGTATAATATGTTATATATATGTTGATAATAATGTATATATTACACATATATATATAACAGTTTAAAAATAATACACACACACACACACACACACACACACACACAGAGGAAAGAGGAAAGTATCTTCTCTTTCATTCCCAATAATGGTAATTCATGCTCTCTCTCTTTTCTGTTTCCTTGAAGAGTCTGGTGAGAAGTTTATTAATCTTTTTAAATAGCCAACTTTTTACTGTTGATTTTCTCCTTGCCTTCAATTTTATTGACTTGCATTCTTATCTTTATTATTTTCTTTCTTCTATTTACTTTGGGTTTAAATTGAACTTCTTTTCCTGGCTTCTTCAGGTGGCAGCTTAGATAATTGATTTTATAACTTTCCTCAGATCTAATATAAACAGTTTAAAGTAATGCATTTCTTCTAAGCATTTCTTAAGCTGTTCCCATAAATTTTGATATATTGTGGTTTTATTGTCAGTAAGATATTTTTTAATTTCTCTTGTGAATTCTTCTTTGAGCTATTTTCATTATTTAGAACTGCTGTGTGTTAGGGGCACATGGGTGGCTCTGTCGGTCAAGCTTCCAACTTTGTCTTAGGTCATGATCTCATGGTTCATGAGTTTGAGCCCCACATCGGGCTGCCTGCTGTCTGTCCCCCTCTCTCTGCCCCTCCCCCACTCAACCTTGCTCTGTCTCTCTCTCTCTCTCTCTCTCTCAAAAGTAAATAAACATTTTTTAAAAAGAACTGTTGGGCATTAATCTGTGGAAAGATTACTACGGTCAAAGCTACTTCACCATTATTTGAACCTGAGACAACTATAGTTCTCTTAAAATTTATTTTAACACAAAAATTGAAAGACATTTTGCAATTTCATATGTTGAAATCAGGATAAAGTCTTATGACATTATTTAAATGACCTAAAAAAGATATTTCATGTTGAACATAGCCCCTAAAAGGGCTTAACTAAAACTTATAAATAAGGAATAGGTCATGGCAGCCTCTTGATTGGATGAATTTGGTCAAAGTGAATGTATTTTGCAGAGATATAGACCTAGATTGAAATCTTAGCTCTAAAATTCACTAGCTGTATGAACTTGAATGAGTTCACATCTCATAGCATCTGTCTCCTAACCTTCAAAATGGAGATAATACTTATCCAATGGAACTCTACGACTTAAATTAACAAATACATGTGAAGCAGCCATTACAGTTATCTGATACATGGTGTTAGTGTCCTTCCTCACCATCCATAGGGTAAGCAATAGCAAAAACAACAACAGCTAACTCCTCAGAAAAAGAAGCTCTAAAGAACTGTCATACAACTTAATTATTAAAGACCGTGGAATGCTAACCCCAAGGTCAGAAGTCATCTATTTCAACTTTCTCATTTCACTGGTAAGAAAACAGATACACAAATTCACTCTCCCAGTGACTTAACAGCCTTAACATAGGAAAGCCCCCGAGTTCCCAAGGCCAAATGCAGTGGATCACAGTGTGTTCTGGATAAGCATTTATTAAATAGCAGAGTGAATGAGTGTGTGGATGTATGTATTGCCATGGATCACACTTACTGTGTTTAAAAGACTCTAAAATGCCATGCACAGGGGCTCCTAGGTGGCTCAGTTGGTTAAGCACGGGACTCTTGGTTTCAACTCAGGTCATGACTTCATGGTTTCGTGGGTTCAACCCCTGCATCGGGCTCCATGCTGGCAGTGCAGAGCCTGCTTGGGATTCTCTGTCTCCCTTTCCCTCATTCTATCTCTCTCAAAGTAAACAAGTAAACTTAAAAAAAATGTTTTCAAATGACATGCACTGTAAGACATACCATGATTTTATGTATCTCTGATAAAAAAGAAACACCATCGATTAAACTATATATGCATCCTGATTTCACAGATATTAAAATTTGGCCAAATACATCTTTTAAAATCTATGAAATAAAGTGTAGATCAGTGATAGACAGAAATCCAGGTTTCCTAATTCCCAGTCTAATGCTTTTTTATTTTATTTTTTTACAGTACAACACTGCCTCAGTCATTCGATAACGATATTTCAAAAATCATTCCCTTAAGCATTCCTGTAAGTAAAGATTTTTTCTGTTCAAATGAAAATACTCTTAACTTTAAACCCTTGATGAGGTCATATCTAGAGATACTTTTTTTCAAATGATTTCCAAAAAGAACAAAAACAAACCTAAAAAGTTGGTGGATACGGAACATAAGACAGGCACTTATAAAAACAAAAAGAATTGGGAGGATATAATCTGGAGGTGGGTGGCAACAGCAGGTAGAGGGAAATTGGGAAGCTACAAGGAACATTATTTGCCAACTAAATTTTTGTCCTTGTTGTCCTTGCTTATTGTAACCTTTGTTTACTGCAAATCCTAAAGGTAGGGGAAATTTTTCTTTTTTTCTTTCTTTTCCTTATATTTTTTATTGTGGAAAATTTGAAACATACAAAAATGGAAATAATAAAATAAACTCTTAAGTACTCATTCCTCCACTTTAATGATTATCTCTTCATGGTCCACTGAGTTTCATCTACAGCCCTGCCCTACCCCTTGTTCTTTTGAAACAAATCTGAGACATATCATTTCATCTGTAAATATTTCAGTATGTACCTCTTGGGGAAAATGATTCAATCTGCTAGAGAAATTTTCTCTGAAATTAGAATTCTTTCTTTTCTTGTAATTGATTATTATGTGTCAGCCATTTTCTTTTAAAGGTTATTTATTTTTATTTTTGAGCGAGACAGAGAGAGCATAACAGGGGAGGGACAGAGAGAGAATCCCAAGCAGGCTCCATGCTGTCAATACAGAGCCCGATGAAGGGCTCAAACTCACAAAACCATGAGATCATGACTTGAGCAGAAACCAAGAGTTGGATGCTTAACTGACTGAGCCACCCAGGCACCTCTGTGTCAGCCATTTTCTTAGCTATAGTCTAAAAATATATCTATAGTTTTATGGATGCATGAAGAAGTGTTTACAACTGTAATCATTACAAAAGACTGCAGACTAACATGAAAATACTGCTTAAATTGTAACCAGAGAAATCAAAGTAATGTAAAAAAATATTTGCGTGGAAAAAATTCTATGCGTACATACATTGTATTCAATCTAAAATCAACTTTTATGAAACCCTCAAAAGCATCAGGAACAACACTAGGTAGTAAGTAGGTAATCAAAGGTAAATCAAACGTAATTAAATCTCAGTCTTTGCCTGAGAAGCTCATCCCATTAGGGAGGCCAGACATGTGGACAGAGGACAAATGTTCTGGGATGCGTGTTCCCAGAGCACAAGAGGAAAAAGCAAGAGTAGACATCACCCCAAAATGTTACTGAAACAGAGAGGGAACAATTAATTCTGCATTCCTAGGAACTGGAGTGGGGAATCAATAAATCTGACCAAGGGTACAGTCAGAGGACTGTATTCTACATGCCTCTTGGAAGATGAGTAAGCATCGGTCAAATGGACAAGATGGAAAGTACAAGTCTGGTTTTCAGTTCAAAGTCTGCAACTAAAAACATGAAAAGTAGAGCATCTGTCTTGTGATACATACTTGGCAATTTTTCCTTAGTTTTTACTCTCTTGCTATTTGTGGCATTCCTTCCTCTTCCTGGAAAATGTTAAAGTACTTTGGAAAAACTCCCTGCATGATATCGACTAAGTGTTCAGGGTATCACTATTTTTCTGTGCTCCATCTGGGTCCTTGGACTCATTGACCTTCTTATAAAATAAGACTGCCAAGATGTTCTAATATCTACTGTCATCACATGGCCCCTCTTGCTTGCATCTCAGTCTCTAGAATCTTGTCTCTGGTATGAACCACTAACTCGATTTGCACCTGAAGTGTTCAAGGACATGCTGTTGACACAGTGGTGTCTAGAAGCCAGATAGACGGCTTCAGGCCAGAGAGCTGCTGTGGAAAACTGTCCACATCTACCTAAATTAGAACTGACAACCAGCCCTGGATTTGTATCATAAGATTCTTCAGTTTGGAACGTTGGACACTAGCTGGAAAAAACAAGGGCACAAACTGAGTTTCTCTGTTTCCTTGTTTTGCTTTGGGGCACCTCCTTTGTAAAAATGTCTCTTTATTTTAAAGGAAAATATTTCTGAAGCCCAAATGATTAATCAAAAGGAGTTATTCCATTTATACTGTCCAAAGTGACCTCAATGTAGCCCATGGTTAGTGTTTGTGCTGAAGAAGTGGGAGGGCACAAAGACTCTGAAGTATGTTACCCTCCCACTGATGTGGGCTGTAGCTTTTGCTATAGAGAGTTTGTGTTGTGGAAATAGTTGGCTATTGTTAACATGTGGGACATGTTTTAAAATTCTTGCCTCTTACTCGAAGCTAATGGTAAGGTATTATGACTAATGACAGATCTACAGTCTCCAAAGTAGGGGGCCCGCATCCAGAGGATTTGTGAGAATCCTTTAGATGTGGTAAACAATAATGACACAAGTTTTATTTGTATTTATTTGATGTACAAATTGTAGAAAGGCAACGAAGCTCTACTGATCTTGCATATGGGGATTGATGCTGCCTCCACATTCCGGTCCTTATATGCCATATAAAACCCAGGGGAGCCCGAGAACCCAGCCTATAAATTGGAACAGTTGACAGCGTAGCTCCTAATCTCCACTTACCAGATGCAATGTGTTGCAGTTCACACGCTATAGGATGCTATCGATGCAGTTAATTTTCTAAAAATCAGTCCTTTTAATAACACAAATAAAATTAAGCACTTTACGTATACATTTTATATCATACAAAATCCAACCCACTTAAGATCAAAAAGTATGGAAAGTGACACTGCCTTTCTTGATTCTAACCTTCAGTACTTGTCTTAGAGCTGATCAGATGTACCCCCTCGTTATGGATCCTTCCAGAGACATACTATGTACACGCATTAAGATGGCATAACTCCATCACCACCACCCCTTTTACTGTAGTAGTGGCAGCCCGCACGTATTTTGAACCTTAAATTTTTTCACTGGCTGTTCCATAGAGACAGGTCCCTCTCAGCACATTGAGTTTTCATGCTCTTTTTTATGGCTGCACCGTATTTCTTTGTATAGCTATACCATGATCGATTTATCAGTGCCCAAAGAGTAGATATTTATGTTGTTTCAGTCTCTTGCTATTGCAGATATCGCTGCATCGCATAACGCTTTTGATGTGCCATTTTAAACACCATGTTCGTATAGCTGTTAGATAAATTCTTAAGAGGTTGAATATCTGGACCAAAAAGTGTGTGCATTTGCAATTTTGAAAGATACTGCCAAATTAACTTCATAAATGTTGTACCAATTTACACTCCCACCAGCAATATATGAGCATGTCTGTTCCCCATCGTCCTGCCAACAATAAATATCTTTGCATAATTGGAGTTTGGGATTGAAAAATGAGTATCATGATTTAGTAAGATGAGCCAAGAATGAACTTCTTCCATTTGGATCTATCTTTCTTTCTAAGGCACCCCTTTTCCAGCAATGACATTCCTTAAAACTCTGAGCTAAAATAAAGACCTTAAAACCACACCTTCAAATACTATACTACAAAGTATTTACCAAAAAAATTTAAAACCAATGAAGCCTATTCAATCCCAGTTTATATTATACTGTACTGTTTATATCATCAAGAAAATTGTATTTAAACATTGCTGATTTCATATTTAGCTTAGCCCTTTTAAAATTCTACTTTATGTAGGTTTTATATGTATACACACACTATATATATGTTTCATGATAAACACACAATTAGCATTTTAGAGTATTATATAATTTTTGAGTAAAAATTTTTCTGTATACATTTTTGCTGATGGATTCTAGGACAAAATCATTTTAAAGACCACTGGTCTACATCATCTAAATTACCTGGTACTCATAAAAATAAAGGATGTCTAAAATTCACAAGTATTTAAAACATGTAACTTTTTCCTCTGTTTAACCTCCTTCCAGGGGCAGCAAAATTCTGTCTGGGAATCTGGGCATCGGTCTATTACTTATGATCCGTAAGGCTCCACCCAGAGTGAGCTTCACGTATCACCAGGTGGCCAGGAGAAAAAGTTTTCTCTTAGAGCGGATTATAATGAAAAGTCTACAGTCTTCGCTCGTCCCTAAAAGGACGAGTAGAGAAAAGGAGGCCGAGCCTCTTCATGGGCACGACGCCCCTCACCAGGAGTTGGGGGGAGGGAGGCTGATGATCTCTCTGCAGAAAAGACTTCGCCTATTGCTCCCACTGCAGGGGTTTCTGGGAAATGAGAACAAGTCTTCCAACAGCTGCTCCTGGAGTCTGGCTCTGGCCAGGGCTTCCTTCCCCAGCAGCAAATATTACCCCTCTTGGCAGAGGTTCCTGACCACAGCTCCTACCAGAAACTAGTCTTCCTTCTCCTTGAACGGCTCCTGGATTCCTCAGTTCCTGGACGTCTCAGTACAACCTCCCCCTGAGGAGCGTCTCTGAGAATTGACCACTAAAAGCCACTCTCTAGGGGCACGGCTATTTTAAGGTGTTTTTCCTGAAATTTTTTTAACCTGGAAAACACAGGAAACGATTTAAAAAAAAAAAGCAAAAGAAAATGAACTATTATCAACATAGGTAATTAAGTATAACATTACAGTTCAGAGATAACTGCTATTAACCTTTTACCAATGACTCCAGTCCTTTCTCGGGATAGAACATGGTCTTTTGTGTAATGGGATTGTATGGGATACACAGTTTTGCATTCTAATTTTTGCTCTCAGTGGAATGCCATGAAAATTTCCCATGCCATGAAAAGCACTGTCAAAATAACTTTTAACAGTGACTACTTAACAGATCATGTTATGACTGAATACCATTTAGCTGCCCCACCACTGCTGGGTGTTTGGGCTGCTTTCAGTGTTGTACTCTAATTTATCTACTGAACATCTTGGTATAATGAATTTTTGCTAACGATCCTGAGTTCAAATTTCAGATTCTGTCCTTAAGATGAATTCCTGAAAATAGCCAGAGCTTATGGATAGCTCTTGAGCCGTGGGCACTCTCTATATTTGCACTAAGAGTTCTGTCTCACCACACCACACGTATTCACTGCGCGTCCACTGCTAATGTAGTAGGGAAAAATGGTAAGTTGATGCTGCTATAATCTGTACTTCTTTAATCACCAGTTAGATTAAAAAGCTTCTGTGTGTTTTTCCTAAATATTTTTTTGTATGATACAAGCAGCACAAACTGACCGTAGGAAATTTGCAAAAAAGAAGCGTATAAATAAAAATCATTGTAAATGCACAGCTGAGAGAGATCATACATACATAGTATTTTGCTTTTTATCAAAATCTTATCCCAATGAGAACTTTTATGTATTCACATAATTGGATCATATAGTGTATGTAATTTAGGAACTTAGTCTTCATTTACAACATTTTTCCCATTTTTAAGAATGATTTGAAAATATAACTTTAGACAGCTGCATAACTTGCTACTATTCATTGAAATACAATAGTTTACGTAAGCATTATCTTTTGTTAAGCATCTAGTTATGATTTTTAATACAAATAGTGATATTTTCTTATTTATTTAGCATTTATTTGATTACAAACAAAGTTAAATATCAAAATGCTTACGGGCTGCTGTACTTTTGCTTCTGTGGATCATTAGTTTATATCCCTTTGTTCATTTTCTACCTGGAATTCATGGTTTTCTTACTTATTTGTGACAGCTGTTTAGATTTTAAAGATATTAACCCCTTCCCGGTTCTATTTATAACAAATAATTTCCCCATTTCAGTTGCTTGGCTTTTATTTCTATTTATTTGACATGAAAAAGCTTTACATTTTTATTTGGTCAAATTTATTTACCCATGCTGCCCTTTGAAGCTTTGTCTATTGCTTTTATGCATTAAATATATACATATTTTTTTCCAAGCCAAGCTCAGTTAGATATTCAACTCTGTCCTTCAATTCTTTTGCTTTTTAGTATTTATATATTTGACATTGAGTTATTTAATTTATATAGAACTTGCTTGGGGATAGGGTAACTATTTTTAAAATAATCATATTTCTACATTTTTTGTTAGAGAACTTTTTCTTTCATAGAGAAAAATCATTATACATGGTGAGACTCACTTAGAATCAAAATTACCCTTGAAAAACCCTTTATGTAGCACCCAAAATATCATGTGCAGATATATAGTCTCCCTATATACTCAACACAGCTACTGTCTTCTTAAGTGGTGGAATAATTGATATGTTTTAATATATATCATAACCCAGTTAAGCCAGTTTTTAATTCTAGAATAGCACACAATATGAGAAATTCTCACACTGTGAGAGGCTCCAAGGAACTGAGATTGAAGAAATAAAAAGTTCCTAGGTCTCTTTTACATTCACTCACTCTGAGGCACGTGGTCAAAGAGTGGAAGGGAAGGCATGTGGAGATCACCTGTTCTATTTAAATTCTCCAGTCTATCTCTTTCTCTGTTTTTCCCCTCCCTTAATATACGTTAAAGATATATATGATGTGAGCCATGCTAACCCTTCTTGGATCACACTTCTCTGCCCTCTTTAGCTATTCTCCAGCTGCCTCTCTCCCCTTTGTCAAAGTCACACCCCGGTGGCCCCTACAATAATGTTCCAAGACATCCTAGAATCCATTGCTTCCTGAGTGTCATTTTCAAGTATCTGGAGAAGCACTGGCCAATAGAAATATCATATAAGCCATATGTTCCATTTTAAATTTCCTACTAGGCATCTTTTAAAAGTGAAAAGAAAGAAGAGAGATTAATTTTATTTTTTTTTTCAACGTTTATTTATTTTTGGGACAGAGAGAGACAGAGCATGAACGGGGGAGGGGCAGAGAGAGAGGGAGACACAGAATCAGAAACAGGCTCCAGGCTCTGAGCCGTCAGCCCAGAGCCCGACCCGGGGCTCGAACTCCCAGACCGCGAGATCGTGACCTGGCTGAAGTCGGACGCTTAACGGACTGCGCCACCCAGGCGCCCCTAATTTTAATAATGGATCTTATATAATCCAATAAATGGATCACATCAATGTGTAATCAACATCAAAATTACTGTGGTATTTTACATCTTTTTAAAATACCAAGTCTTCAAAACGGTGTATATTTGACAACTTGCAGCATATTTAACTGTAACTATCAACATTTCAAGTGTTCAAAAGCTACATATGGCTAATGGCTACTGTATTAAATGGTGCGGATTTAGAGGGCTTACTAACAATCTGAAATTCATCACGAACTCATGAGCAGCTATAGTTTTGTGCAAGTGCTCTAAAAACTAACTCCCCAGTGATCCCATGCTACACCATTTAAAAAGTAAATCAGGGGCACCTGGGTGGGGCATCTGACTTCGACTTAGGTCATGATCTTGAGCTCAGGAGTTCGAGCCCCGCATTCGACTCTTGGCTGTCGGCCTGCAGTCCACTTGGGATCCTCCACCCCGCCCCCCTCTCTCTCTGCCCCTCCCCCACTCTGTCTCTCTCTCAAAATAAAATAAACTGAAAAAAAAAAAAAGTAAATCGAAGTGGGGCACCTGGGTGGCTCTGTTGGTTGAATGCCTGACTCTTGATTTCAGCTTAGGTCATGATCCCTGGGTAGTGGGACCCAGATCTGTGTCAAACTCCACACTAAGCATGGAGACTGCTTGGTATTCTCTCTTTTTCAATCCCTCTTTCTTTCTTTCTCTCCCTCTCTCTCTCTCTCCTGCTCTCTCTCTCTCTCCCCCCCATCTACCTCCCCCACTTGCCCACTCTCTCTAAAATAAAATTTTCAAAACATTTTTTTAAAAAGTAAATTGAAGTAAGAATGAGATGCTGCTTATTTTTCTTCTCTTATCCTCCTCTGTGGAATTATTTCTTTTCTCTGCATCCATAATCTTTAAATCTGGGTTTTTTTTTTAATGTTTATTTTTGAGACAGAGATAGAGAGAGTGGGAGAGGGGCAGACAAAGAGGGAGACACAGAATCCGAAGCAGGCTCCAGACTCCAAGCTGTCAGCACAGAGCCTGACTCAGTGCTTGAACCCAAGAAACTGTGAGATCATGACCGAGCTGAAGTAGGACGCTTAGCCAACTGAGCCACGCAGGCACCCCTATATTCTATATTTCTATAATCCTATTGCTTTGTATTGGACAGAGGCAGCCCTGGGACAGGGCAGTGAATTAGTCCCTGAGACCCCTCCATGAAAAAAATGGGACAGAAACAATATATTTTCTGCCTTTGGTGACTTAAAATCTCTTTCCCCCCCCCATTATGTACTCCTTTTTCCAATTCTAAAAGCGTAACAGATACGATTTTATTTTTAACTGGGTTTATTTTAGGGTTTTAAGCATTATTAAACACAGAATAACCGGGTTTATTTTAGGGTTTTAAGCATTAGTAAACACAGAATATACACCTTCTGCACAGCTAAGGTTATATGCCTTTGCGAAGGAGCATGCAAATGGGGCTTTTGCTGGCATTGTTTTAAAATAAATAGAAAGCTCTCAGTAAACTTTTACATCACTCTGCAACATGTTTTGTTAGAAAAGCCTGTGGTGGTATCTAAAATTGTGTAAATCATCAGTTTTTAATCTGGCAGGAAGTAGATAGTGGCCCATTAAACTTCCGTAATTAAATTTTCCCTGGACTCCCCCATAGAACCATTATCTGAGTTTTCTAATTAACACAAGAGGAGGGAGTCAATTCAGATTGATGGGATCTAGAGCCATCCCCTTTCATTCTAATGACCTTTAATAAACTTTTATTACTATTGATATTGATAATTATAATACACCCTTTAATTCTGCAATGTGATTCTAAGGACCTTTTCAAAAATTGCAAAATTCACCTTTAAAGCTAGAGTAGACAGAATTATTATATTCCCAAATGCTGTGCATTTAAGGCGGTGACTTTAAGTGAGCTGAAGGGTAGATAGACATCACGGAAATGGCTTTTCCTTTCCTTGATCCACAATGCAGGACCTCAGTCCTGACATAGCCTCCCAGTTTCAGAGCACAGCTCCCTTTCCAAGAATGGCAATCAAGTTGAATTGGAAGTTATTTCATGATAAATAATCCACAGGGAGTAAGGTGGAGTTTGTTATATTTGCTGTATTTTCAACTGGAAAAGCCTTAAGACTGGGACGTCAGATGCCTAAGAGGACCAGTCATCAGGCAAGCTACACTGGTTTCCCAGAATGATTTCGGGATGTTTTGCCAGAGGTTTTATAGTTTTATATCTTTTCAGAGCTCCACTCCTTTCATTGAAACTGGTCCTTCTGGGTGAAAAAATGATCTGCCAACATAAACATCTAAGCACTGAGAGGAACTCTCCCACTATTACTATCATTTGCTTTGGAAGCTGCAAGATAAGCATAAAACTAAAAGTATAAGCTATTGGGGTCATGTGCATAGTACATGATGGAGGTGGGATTTAGGTAATGCTCTCACTCACCCAGCCATGCTGCCCACAAAATCACAAAATCACTGTGTTGAACTCCCAGGGCCTTGATTAATGAAATCAGAAGTTGTGAAGTTGAGATCTACCAAACTCAGGGTGTGTAGGGAAGACCGAATGCAATAGTTTCATAATCTCCTCATGTACAAAGTCAAGATTAGAATATTTTGTGTCATAAGAATGTTGTGAGGGTTAGATAAATAAGGTATATAACATGCTTAGCATAGTGTCTGTTTCAACAAATGCTATTCTCATTTTTATTGTAAATATTGTTTTCACATGCTCTTTTTTTTTTCTCACCTATGTGTGTGTGTGTGTGTGTGTTTTTAATCTCACCTGTTTTCTTTTTTTCAAAGTTCAAGTGTTTGGTGTTTGGTATCCCAATATACAAAATATATATACACATATATATATATACATATATATATATACACACATATATATACATATATACATATATATACATATATATATACATATGTACATATGTGTATATATATATATATATATATAAAATAAACGTCTAGACTTACCTAAGGGAAGAGATTAGAAGGGCACACTCAAGATCACAATCATTGTTTTCAAAGATTTTATAATCTAGCTGTTGTAGTAACCTAAGGACGAGGTTGTACCAGCCTGTTCTTGTATAATAGCAAAAGGAATAGAGGAGAAAGGAAAAATGTGAAAGGCGTTTAAACAGCAAAAATCATGATTTACATTTATTTGTAAATTTAGTTTCCAAGAACAATAGACATGTTTTAAAATACTTGTTGAGGAGAAGCCCCGTTTCATAACATGTTGGACTACCTGGGACCAAATATGCCCTCCCACTGAACACAACAAGAAAAGTGTATGTGTGGGAATACGTAAGGCAATCATTTTGGGAGAGTGTGGAGCTCATTAGAGAAGAGAAGTAAATGAAGTAAGACTCCTTCCTCACTGCCCTGAGTTTCTGTCTGCAGGCACTTGCAGGGCAGTGAAGGGGTCCCAAAGAGAGCATGGCAATTTCATTCAGCTGAGAAAATACAGATCAGTTTCAGAAGACTGAGGTGGCTAGAGAGGGAAGAAAACTGTGTGGACAACAAGCTCCAGAAATGTTCCTAGAGGTCCCGTGAGCTATTGAATACTAACTTCACATGCATAAGGTGAAAGTACATGAGGCCAGGCAAACAGCAACACAAGAACTGTATGCAGGACTATTCCCACAACTCAGGCAAGGTTGAGAAACACTTTCATTGGAGAACACAAAGAGGTTGCACTTTATCAGTTATGCTAAACCAGTCCTAGAATAAAGGATACTCTAGATCAGAATTGACAAGAATGGTTTAAGGGCCAAATCCAGTCCATGACCTTGTCTCATACAGGCCCCCCACTAAAGATAGTTTTTACCTTTTTAAAGTGGTAAAAAGAAGAAAAAAGAAAGGAGGAGAAGGAGGCTATAGAATATATAGCAGATATTAGGTGTGATATGGAAAACTTAAAATATTTACTACCTAGCTCTTCGTAGGAAAGGTTTACTGACCCTGCTCTAGACCTACTGTAGACCAATGTAAAAAGTCTAAAACATAGCCTTTGAAATAAACTGATCTTCAGTTCATTTATTTTATTTTTTAAGCTTTTATTTATTTATTTATTTATTTATTTATTTTAAATTTTTTTAATGTTTATTTTTGAAGGAGAGAGAGACAGAGCATGAGTGGGGGAAGGGCAGAGAGAGAGGGAGACACAGAATCTGAAGCAGGCACCAGGCTCTGAGCCATCAGCACAGAGCCCGATGCAGGGCTTGAACCCACGAACCTTGAGATCATGACCTGAGCCAAAGTCGGACACTTAACCTACTGAGCCACCCAGGGGCCCCAAGATTTTATTTTTAAGTAATCTCTACACTTAACATGGGACTTGAACCTATAACCCCGAGATCAAGAGCTGCGTGCTCTACCAACCAGCCAGGTACCTCAAGAAATAGTTGGCTGATCCTTAGTGAATTTAACTTCCAACCAGAACAGGGTCCAACATCCTGTACACAGATACAAGAAAATCTAGCATTTAACAGCATACAATTCACAAATCTTTAGCATCCGATGAACAAGTTATTAGACATACAAAAAAGCCGGAACATTCTGCCCATAAGCAGAGGAAAAATTACTCAATAGAAACTGACTCAGAAGTGACAAACGTGATGGAGCAAACAGACAAGAACTTTAAGCAGCTTTTGTGAATATGCTCAACAATTTAAAAGAGAATATTGTGGTAATGAGGAGAGAAATAAAGGGTATATAAATGAGCCAAACAGAATTTCCAAAAATGAACAATAAAGAATCCAATAGAGATGTTTACTGTGTGGGATTAATAGATTATATTCTGCAGAAAAGGGGATTGGTGGATTTGTATACATGTCAATAGAAGTTATCCAAACTGAAGCACAGAAGAAGTTTGAAAAAAATGAACAGAGCTTTAGTGACTTATAAAACAACATAAAATGGATTAACATATGTATAATTAGAATCCCAGAAAAGAAGGATGGAGATAAATATTAGGGAAGGAAATATGGTTAAAATGTGCTAAATTTGATGAAAGCTGTAAATTTGCTGATTTAAGAACTTCAATAAGCCCCAAGCAAGATAGACACAAAGAAAACACCCCAAGACAAATTATAATACTTATAGATACTTGAGGTTGTGCATTTGTCAAAACCCTTTGAACTTTTCAGCCCAAAGAGTGAACATTAACATAACATATGCATTTGAGATAAATCACTTAGGAGGTTTAGAAAATACCAGGATGGAATGCAGAATGTTACAGAACAATCTAGCTGTATGACAAATGTATAAAACGACCTCAAAGAAAGGGTGGGAGGGAAAGGGATGATTTTAGTAACTTTAGAAATAAAGTGTTCGAAACTAAAAAGAAATTTTATGTAAGGCACTGTACTCTGGTTGATAAAACTGTATCTCACAGGAATAGAGGTTAATAATTCTGATACTTCTCTCTGTGTATAAAGACATCGAATGCCGGTAAATGGAGCATAGAGGGTAAGAGTCAGGTTCCTCACTGTTGGAGTGACAATTTACAAAACAGGAAGAAGAGGAAGCTACAATAATCCATGTGGTAATTGATTTGGGTTGGGGATATCAGCATGAACTCACATTTAGCTTAATATAGATACAAATATTTACATATAAAATATAGCTATATATTTATAAGGGGTTGATATATACACATACACATTTCTTTGTTCTGTCGGCTGAAAGGGCTTAAAAGCACTGATACCTGCTAGCAATGAGAATGTCTAGCACCTAGATCTTGGTTTCTAATATTATCCTTCAGTAAAAGCACCCACGGTTTCTTTAGAGAAATGGCTGATTCTAGGAGTGGGGCAGAAATATACAAAATGAGCCGGGCATGTCTTGTAGTGCCAGAAACCAAGGAGGTGTTTGAAACAAATGACCCAATCCTCACAGTGATGGGGTTAGGTCAAAGGACAGAGAACGATTGGGGCAACGACAAACTAGCGTATCAAATCCATCAATAAATAAGCTATTCAAAAAATAGAAGAGGAGGGGCGCCTGGGTGGCTCAGTTGGTTGAGCGTCCCACTTCAGCTCAGGTCACTATCTCGCGGTCCGCGAGTTCGAGCCCCGCGTCAGGCTCTGGGCTGATGGCTCAGAGTCTGGAGCCTGCTTCCGATTCTGTGTCTCCCTCTCTCTCTGCCCCTCCCCCGTTCATGCTGTGTCTCTCTCTGTCTCAAAAATAAATAAACGTTAAAAAAAAATTTTTTTTTAATTAAAAAAAAAAAAAGAAGAGGAACTCTTTCCAAATTATTTTGTCAGGCAGTTTTCTTCTGAAACCAAAAGCAGAGATATCACAAGAAAAGGAAATTACAGCCCAAATCCCTCACGAGTACAGAGGCAAAAGTTCTTAACAGAATAGGATTAAAGCACACGAAGCAATGCATAAAAGGTAGTTGTGGTTGGTTTGCATTGAATCAACTTAGCTAAGTTGGCACAGTATTTTCCAGAATTCTTGTCCTTCTATACTGTAAGTTAGTATTGGCTTGAGGAGACATATTGCATGAGATTTGGAAGGGAAGTCGAGCTGCAAGCATATTTCTGCTCTGCACAGAGCGGGGGATACGGGCTCACTGGGCCCGGTTGCAGGGTGCTCGCACTGCTGTTGACCTGCCAGCTCACTTCATTGGCACGGGGCAGTGGCTGTTCCCTCAGGCCCCTTAACCCCCATTGGATTGCTTCTTACAACTTTTTCCAATTCAGAGCCAACGTGTGCAGCTCCAGAAACAGCAGCTGAGCCCAAGACTCTTCCAGGTCCCTCCAGATCTCCTCCTTCAGGCTCTTGCAATCTTTGGCCAACATGCGCACCTTCTGGGGCAGCCGCCAAACCCATGACTCTTCCAGCTCACATTGACTCTCTTCCTTCAGGTTCTCCAACACTTGGGCCAGTTCCAGCACCAAAGATAGAAGAAATCAGCATACATAAAACGTTTAGTCCTCCAAATGACATGAAGTTAAATTCTTATAATAAATTTCATCATCTGTGTGATTTACAGTGGTTCTTTTCCTCTGATCAAATCCTGAATGATACAATAATACAACTTGCCTAATTTGAATGGATCCCAGGAATGCCAGGTTTGCTTAAGATTTTTAAATCTGCAATGTAATTCACCATACTAATAGAGAAGTGTGACACTGTGTGATTATCTCAATAAATCAAGAAAGGGATTTGATCAAATTGAACCGTCCTTTATGATAAAAATTATAAAAGGAAACTAGCTATTTAAAAGGATGCTTCCTCACACTGATAAAGAACATCTGTGAAAAATGTATAGCTAACATCATATTTAAATGGTGAAAGGTTACATGCTTTTTCTCTATTAGGAAGAAAATGATATGCAATTTCACCACTTTTATTTAACATTGCATTGGAAGTCCTAGCCGGTGCAATCAAGCAAGAGAATGATAAAAAAGCATCTAATCTGAAGAAGGAAGTAAAAATAGTCTTTATTCGTAGATGACACGATCATGTAAATAGAAAATCATGAGGAATACACAAAAGACACTCTAGAACTGATTTAGCAAGGTTGCAGAATGTAGGATCAATGAACAAAAATCAATTGTATAGTAGCATCAAACCATGAAAGGAATAGGGATTAATTTAAAAAATTATGTGCAAGACTTACACATTAAAAAATTCTCTCAAAATATTGCTGAGATTAGTTAACGAAGATCTGAGTAAGTGGAAAGACTTCCTATGTCCACTGACAAAGACTATGTTCATTATTCATTTTTCAAAGGCTTTCTATGATTGGAAGATTCAACAGTGTGAAGATATTAATGCTCTCTAAATTCATCTATAGACCAAGGCAATGTCAGACAAAAATCTCCATAGGATTTTGTGAAAACTGACACAGTCATCTAAAATATATTGATAAAAATGCAAAGGACCAGATTAGTCATAGCAATTTTAAAAATAAAAGAACAAAGTTGGAAAACTTACGCCATCTTAATTTTAAGACCTATTATAAAGCTGCAGTAATCAAGATTGTATGGTATTTGTATAAGAATGAATGAAAAGAACAGAATCCAGAAATAGATCCACATGAACGTGGGCAATTGAGGTATGACAGAAGCACCAAGATGATTCAATGGGAATGGATACTCTTTTCAACAAATGGTGCTGCCTATCCATTTTTTTAAATATCAACATCAATCTTTTCTTTACACCATACACTGAAATTAACTTGAAATGAATCATATACCTAAACATAAAATGTCTAAAAGAAAACATAGACGAAAAGTTTTTAACTTGAAGTAAGCCAAATTTTTAGATAGGATACAAAAAGCAGAATCCATAAAAGAAAAAACATATAAAGTGCATTTCATCAAAATTAAAAATTATGCCGTTCAAACACCCCATTAGAAACATGGAAAACATAGGAGTGCCTGGGTGGCTCAGGCAGTTAATCTTCTGATCTCATGATCTTCATGATCTCACAGTCTGTGAGTTTAAGTCCCGCATCAGGCTCTGTGCTGACAGCTCAGAGCCTGGAGCCTGTTTCGGATTCTGTGTCTCCCTCTCTCTCTGCCCCTCCCCCACTCACACTCTGTCTCTCTTTCTCTGTTTCTCTCTCTCTATCTCTCTCTCTCTCTCTCAAAAATAAATAAACAATGAAAAAAAATTAAAACAAAAAGAAACATGGAAAACCTCTAACTGCAAGAAAATATTCTGGCAAAAGACTTAAATCCATAGTTTGTATTAGCTAACCTATATCTGACAAGTCACTGTTACCCAGATTTTATGAAGAACTCATAACTCAGTGCTAAGAAGACAAAAAAGCTTAGCTCTGAAAAAATCGACTTGATAATGGGGGAGGCCATGCATGCATAGAGGCAGGGGTATATGGGAAATCCCTGTACCTTTCTCTCAATTTTGCTGTGAAACTAAACTGCTCTAGAAAATAAAGTCTATTAAAAAATAATAACAGCTAAATACTGCAAAAATTAACAGAAGACTCAAACAGAGGCTTCACAAAAGAAGATATTTGAAAAGGCCAGAATCCCATGAAAAGATGTTCAGTAGTATTGGCCATCATGAGTCATCAGGCATATCCAAGCAGTTTAAGCTTTAATAGCTCCACGCTGGAAATGACCCAAATGTCCATCCACAGGTGAATACACAAGCAAATTATGGAACATCCATACAAAGAAATATTACTCAGCAATAATGGCCATGAAGGATCAATACATAAAACCTCATGGGTGAATGTAAAAAATGTTATGCTGAAGAGAGGAAGCCTGACACAAGACTACCTACCGTGTGGTTTTATTTATATAAAGTTCTAGACAATGCAAATGCAATATGTAATGGCAAAAGATAGAACTGGGGTTGCCAAGGGTCAGGGATGGACAAGGCGGCTGACTACAAAGGGAAACCAGGATGACCTTGGGGTTATTCGGCACCTTGACTGCGGTAGTGGTTACATGCGTGGATACTTCTGCCCTGGTGAATCAATCTACACACTACACTTCCATAAAGTTGATTTTTAAACATGATTATTTTCCATTTTATGAGTAAGGCATTAACGTGCTCACTTGAACGTTCCTCCTCTGTCATTACACTAATACACATCTCCACTATCTCACCGAAAGCCTCAATTTCTCACAGTGTAACATTTTTGATAGGGAATGATACCTTCTTGATTGTAAATACATCTTAAAATCTAAAATATTGATAAAATGCTATTGCTGGAGCTGGTTGTCTCCATTGACCTGAGTAGTACACTTTCCCCAAATGGGAAACAGATGTTACTAGAAAAACTTGGCACACAATGTAGAGGCATTAATTTTAATGGAAAGTAAGTAATTTAAAATAATACTTTTTGGATGAACCACAGATAACTTGTGAATTATAATGCAAAGTAAACATGATGTTTTTAATTATTTTTAATGTTTATTTATTTTTGAGAGAGAGAGACAGAGTACGAGCAGGAGAGGGGCAGAGAGAGAGAGAGAGAGAGAGGGAGACAGAATCCGAAGCAGGATCCAGGCTCTGAGCTGTCAGCATAGAGTCCAACACGGGGCTCGAACCCACAAACCACGAGATCATGACCTGAGCTGAAGTTGGACACTTATCTAACTGAGCCACCCAGGTACCCCAACATGATGTTTTTAGATAAAATAAGAAACTTCTAGTTCGTGGTTGTCTAGGTCCAGATTATTGTATTTAAGGTACAGATGCAAGAGGAGATTGATAAAAAAGGCAACGTTTCCAGGTTTTGATGTAGAATTCAAAAGGGAGAGGGACAGTCTTAGGAAAGAAATATAACCCGAGGGTAAGGTATTGCTACAGAATGGAAATGTAAAAAGTTCTAAAAGTGGAGTATTTACTAGAGTACAATTTTAGAGAGAAACGTAATAATTCTTCAATAAATTTTTATTTTGCTGGTAATGATATTTAGATTTTGTTTTGTGCCAAAATTTTTTCTTGAGACAGAGAGAGAGAGAGAGAAAAGGCACGTGAGTGAGCAGGGGAAGGGGCAGAGAGAGAGAGGGAGAGAGAGAATATTAAACAGGTTCCATGCCTAGCACAGAGCCTGACGTGGGACCCGATCTCACGACCCTGAGATCATGACCTGAGCCAGAATCAATAGTGGGACACTTAACTGACTGAACCACCCAGGTGCCCCATGCCAAAATTTTCAATTTAATATTTTATACATACAAAAGAATACATGTCAGAATATAGCTAAGAGATTAAACAAAATGCCATGACCACTAGTAAATCTACTATCCAATTTAAAAACTGTATTATTACATTTGCATGCCGCTTTACAATGCCATTTACATTATGAGTGCCCCACTCGCTCATGCCCTCTCTCTCTCTCTCTCAAAATAAATAAGTAAATTTTTAAAAAAGAAAAAGAAAAGAAAATTACAATGACTGAAGAGAAAACCTCACCCAATAGGCAAATTTGAAGAAACAGAGTAATCAAGTAAACTTGAAAACAAATCAAGAGAAATGACATAATCTAAAGAACAGAGAAAAAAATATTGCAGAAAATTGAACAGAGCAAGAGACACAAATTGGGGCAGTATGAAGCAAAACAAAATACATACAGTAGAAGTCTAAGAAATAGTGAAGGGAGAGACAGAAAGGAGGGGGGGAACGTAAATAATAAAAATGAGGACTAAAATCGTCCCAAATTTGATGCAAATATTAATCTACCCATTCAAGAAAGTCAACGAAGCATTACACTGAATAAAAACAAAAGGTCCACACTTAAAAGCATCATAGCCAAAAACTTCAAAAACAAAGAGAAAATTAGAGCGGAGAGGGAAGATTACCTCTCTCTGTAAGGGGAACAATATTTTGATTAACAGTTGACTGCTCTTTCTAAAGAGCAGGGCTCAGAAGTAAGTGAAATGAGGTATTCAAGGTGCTGTAAGAAAAGTCACTGCCAACCAAGAACTCTACCTCCCACAAAACCATCCTTCGAAAGGTAAAGAAGAGACCTTCCCACATTAACAAAGACTGGGAGAACTCACTGTAAGCAGACCTGTCTTAAAAAGAACACTAAAGGGGGGCGCCTGGGTGGCTCAGTTGATTAAGCTTCAGACTTTGGCTCAGGTCATGTTCTCAGGGTTTGTGAGTTGGAGCCCCGCTTAGGGCTCTGTGTTGACAGCTTAGAGCCTGGAGCCTGCTTCGGATTCTGTGTCTCCGTCTCTCTCTGCCCCTCCCATGCTCATGCCCTGTCTCTCTCTGTCTCTCAATAATAAGCGTTAAAAAAAAATAGAAAAAAACAAAAACAAAAAAGAACAATAAAGGAAGTTCTTCATTCTGAAAGAAAATTACACCAGATGGTAATAAGTCAAGATAAAGAAATAAGTGATAAAAGAATGACAAAGAAATAAAGCTGCCATAATTTGTAGATGAACTGATGGTGTACCTAGAAAAGCTTTAAAAAAACACATAGATTATCGAAATATTAAATAAACTTAGCAAAATAGATAAAATGTCAATAATCAAAAATCAACTGTGTGTGATGTTGTAGCAAGAAATGAGAAAAATGAAAGCTTAAAAATATGTAATTTATGATGATATCACAAACATTAAACACCTAATAAATCTAATGATTTATTAGGCATCTCAGAGAAAACTACCAAACATTTCTGTGAGAAATCAAGTAAAATCTCAATAAATGGACGAATATATCATATTCATGGCTTGAAAGATTCAACATTGTAAAAATGCTGGTTCTCCCCCAAATGAGTCTTTGGAAAATGCAACTAAAATTTGAAAATTGCACATTTTTTTTGTGGGAATGAAGAATAGATTCTAAAACTTCTAACAAAATGTGAAGGATCAATATCAGCCATAACAATCTGGAAAAATGACACCAAAACCGAAGAACTTAGACAACCAGAGGATTTATAAATCTACAATAATTGGGACAGTGTATTATCAGTGTAAGAACAGACAAACTGACCAATGGAACAAAGCGGAATCCAAGAACGCATTCAGATATGGGCAGTCAGATGGATGTCTATGGAGACAAAAATCGTGACCCTTTCCCTCATAGAAAACATGAAAATCGACTCCAGATGAATTTCCTAAATGTAAAAGGCAAAATAACAAAGCTTCTAGAATTTAACATAGAAAAACATTTGCAGAACATGAGGATAGGTGAAAATTCTCAAACAGGATACAAAAAGCAATACCTGAAAAGAAAAAAAATTGAAAAATTAGGCCTTATTGATTTTAAGAACTTCTATTCATCAAGATACCATTAAGGAAATGAATGAGAAAGCCACACAATGGGAGAAGATATGTGTGATACATATACCTACAGGTTACTTAAATGCAGAATATAAATGAATCTTTACAGATCAAGGAAAATGTAGCAACACCAACAACAAAAGATTTAAACGAGGCATTTCATAGTGTATTTAATGGCCAGTAAGCATGTAAAAAGATATCCAACATTATTAGTCATCAGAGAAATGCAAATTACATCTTTATATATTTTTGAGTGATTGTAATTTTAAAAACAAACTAACAAACAAAAAACTCTATCAAGTGTGAGGAAGAATGTGAGCAAAAAACTCTCAGACATACTGGTGAGAACTTAGTGCAATCATTTCACAAAACTGTTTGGCAATATCCCCTATAGCAAACGCAGACATACCCAATGGCAATTCCAGTTTTAGCCGTATACTACTCATCAGAAATATGTACATGTGCAGGCACCTGGGTGGCTCAGCAGGTTAAGTGTCTGACTCTTGATTTTGGCTCAGGTCATGATCTCACAGTTTGTGGGATCGAGCCCCGTGTTGGGCTTTGTGCTGATAGCACAGAGCCTGCTTGGGATTATTCCACCCCCCCTCTCTGCTTCTCCCCTGCTTATACTCTACTCTCTCAAAATAAATAAACATTTAAAAGAAAAAAGAAATAGGTACATATGTTCACCAGAAGACTTGCTCATAGCAGCACTATTCATAATAGCTCCAAACAGGAAACTACCCAAATGTCTATCAACAAAAGGATAAATAAATTAATTATATTATACTCACATAGTGGAATATTATATACCAATGACAGTGAAAGACTATACACATAAAACGTGGGTGAATCTCAAAACCATAATGTTAAGCAAAAGAAACAATACGAAAAAATATATAGTGTGTGATTCCATTTATATGAAATGCATAAAAGGCAAAATATGATGAATGGGGTAGTAATTGTGGTTTTCTTTGGAGAGGATATGATTCGGAGAGGTTCAAGGAGGGCTTCTGTGATGCTGGTTATTCCATTTTTTTTTTTAATTTAGCTGGTGGTTAGACAAGTGAATTCACTTTGCAAAACATTCATGAAGCTGTCACCTAAGAGAAGGTCACTTTTCTGTACTATTTTATGATTAACTTTGCTTTTATTATAGCATTATGTAGCCATTCATAACAAATACATTAGAGCAAGAGGAGAGGGGCATAAGAAAGGGAAAATATCTAAGATAAATTTTTAAACTTTTAGCTCAATGTAATTCTTATGTCATTTTCTGTTGAAAAAATTAAGCACTGCCAAGATACAATCCCAAGTGTCCATGGTACTTTGAAAGCTGTTCAAGGTGCATTCATGGATTTGAAATCTAGAGCACTGTAGATACGTCTTCTTTATCCTTTGACTTAAAAAGGAGATGTGGTAAACCATTATAACAACCAAAGAAGGAATCTAATTACATTTGTGCTACCAGTTTAATGAATCATCTGGTCCCTGAAATTTGAAAAGGATTTTAGTGAGACTATTGGGTATCATTATTTTATATGATCTATTAGGTTCTATCTCTACTGAGTTTCCTAAAGCAACTCAAAATTTTTACCTTATACATATGGAGCTTTGAAGTATCACTGGGTTAATAGCGAATTATTGATAGGTCTGCACTCCTTTTAGAGAAACAATGCAAGGGATGAAGGAACGCAAGGAAGAATATGTTTCCTTGCCTTTCCCAGCTTCTAGAAGCCCACATCCCTCGGCCTGTGGCCCCTGTTCATCTTCAAGGCCCGTATTGTCATCACTCTGTCCTCTCCTTCCATCTGCACGATTTGTGCTCTGACTCTCCTACCTCTCATCCCTTTATAACTATACTTGTTACGTTGGACCTACACTGATAATCCAGAATAATCTCCCCATCTCATGATCTTTAATTGCATCTGCAATGTCCCTTTTGCCATATAAGATTACATATTCACAAACTTTAGGCATTAGGAAGGTCATGGACATCTTTGGGGGTCATTATTCTGTTTACCAGTGTCTATGGTCACATAGACTGCCATTTAAAAAGCTTTGGAAACATTTCACCCAATTCAACATAATTGTTTCTATTATTTGATCTCCTCTTTTTTTCAAGTATGCCTCAACATAAGTGAAATAATTAATGCAGATTATCCAGTAATGTGGTCTTAAACAAAAACAAAACACAACCGTTGACCTAAAGTGTGCTGCACTGAAAAATCACTACATTTACTCATTCCTGCATTCACTATAAGAACTCAGCTTTGAATTTCATTTTACATGGGGGTGTGTATTATGAGTGTGCGCGCGCGCGCGCGTGTGTGTGTGTGTGTGTGCCTGTGCTGGAGAGACTCTCCACCTTAACTCAATGCAAAAAAGAAAAATGTTAATTTTAAAATATAAATTAATTTTATTTTTTTTTAATTTTTTAACGTTTTTTATTTATTTTTGAGACAGAGCATGAACGGGGGAGGGGCAGAGAGAGAGGGGGACACAGAATCGGAAGCAGGCTCCAGGCTCTGAGCCATCAGCCCAGAGCCCAACGTGGGGCTTGAACTCACGGACCGCGAGATCGTGACCTGAGCTGAAGTCGGACGCTTAACCGACTGAGCCACCCAGGCGCCCCTAATTTTATTTTTTTAATGTTTGTTTATCTTTGAGAGAGAGATAGTGAGGAGTGTCGGGGGTGGGGGGAGACAGAGAGGGAGACAGAGAATCTGAAGCAGCCTCTGTGCTGTCAGCACAAAGCTGGGCACAAAGCCCAACATGGGGCTCAAACCCGTGAACTGTGAGATCATGACCCGAGCCGAAGTTAGATGTTCAACCGACTGAGCCACCCAGGCACCCCAATTTTCTGATTGTTAGAAAAAAACTATTATTCTACAGCTATATTTAAAATTTTATTAATTATAAAATGTAACTATTTTCGATATGTCACCAGAAATACTTAAATGAAATAAAACAGCTGTCACAATTAAGTAGAGGCTTCTTTTTTTTTGTTTTTGTTTTAATGTTTATTTGTTTTTGAGACAGAGAGAGACAGAGCATGAACGGGGGAGGGTCAGAGAGAGGGAGACACAGAATCTGAAACAGGCTCCAGGCTCTGAGCTGTCAGCACAGAGCCCGATGCGGGGCTGGAACTCACGGACCGTGAGATCATGACCTGAGCCAAAGTCGGAGGCTTAACCGACTGAGCCACCCAGGCGCCCCAAGTAGAGGCTTCTTAAGATTGCAGTTTTTACCATTTGTTTTTAACAGTTACTGACACTTGAGTTTTTGTTAAAGTTTTTTTTGTTGTTGTTAAGGGACATCTGGATGACTCAATCAGCTAAGTGTCCAACTTTGGCTCAGGTCATGATATCCCGGTTCGTGGGCTCAATCCCTAAATTGGACTCTGTGCTGACAGCTCAGAGCCTGGAGTCTGCTTCAGAGTCTGTGTCTCCCTCTCTCTACCCCTCCCCCTCCCTCAAAAAATGAATAAACATTAAAATTTTTTTTAATATTTTTCATTACAATAGGGAACTGAAACACAGAAAACATACCTAGTTCTTAAGAAGTCTCATTGTAATGTTCTTATTCTTTGAACATCTTTCTTTAATCCAAATTATAATTTGTGTCTCATAGATTATTTTTTTATTTTTTTCAATTTATTTATTGTTTAATTTACATTCAAGTCTGCATATGATGCAACAATGATTTCAGGAGTAAATACCTTAATGCCTCTTACCCATTTAGACTATTCCCCCTCCTATAACCCCTCCAGCAACCCTCTGTTTGTTCTCTATATTTAAGAGTTTTTTATGTTTTGTCTCCCTCCCTGCTTTTATATTATTTTTGCTCCCCTTCCCTTATGTTCATCTGTTTTGTATCTTAAATACCTCATATGAGTGAAGTCATACTATATTTGTCTTTCTCTAATTTCGCTTAGCATAATATCCTCCAGTTCCATCCACGTAGTTGCAAATGGCAAGATTTCATTCTTTTTCATTGCCAAGTAATACTCTATTGTATACATATACAGCACATCTTCTTTATCCATTCGTCCATAGATGGATATTTGGACTCTTTCCATACTTTGGCTATTGTCAATAGCACTGCTAAAAACATTGGGGTGCATGTGCCCCTTCAAAGCAGCACACCTGTATCCTGTGGATAAATACCTAGTAGTGCAATTGCTGGGTCATAGGGTAGTTCTATTTTTAATTTTTTGAGGAACCTCCATACTGTTTTCAGAGTGGTTGCACCAGTTTGCATTCTCACCAGCAGTGCAAAAGAGATCCTCTTCCTCTACATCCTTGCCAACATCTGTTGTTGCATGAGTTGTTAATGTTAGCCATTCTGTCAGGTGTGAGGTGGTATCTCATTGTGGTTTTGACTTGTATTTCCCTGATGATGAGTGATGTGGAGCATTTTTTTCATGTGTCTGTTCATCATCTGGATGTCTTCTTTGGAGAAGTGTCTATTCATATCTTTTGCCCATTTCTTCACTGGATCATTCGTTTTTGGGGTGTTGGTTGAGGTTGATAAGTTCTTTATAGATTCTGGATACTAATGAAATATATTTCACATGTATATTTTTAATCCATTTATTTTCCATACTTTAATACTCTAATACCATCCATTTTAAAAACTAATCTTCAGCAAACATAAAAGAGATCATACACGATTGTTCCCCAATCCTATAACTTAAAATAGGCAAGCTACATGGATTATTTTATGCCATAACTTTTCCTTCCTAGCACTCATTACAACTTGGGATTACTGTTTTCTCTGTTATTATTTGTATCCATCTTCCCCAATATAAACTCTTTGAGGATGGGAATTACTATATTTAACTCCTATACACATGGTACACTTGGAATATCGTAGGATCTCAAGAGGCTTGGGATGAATTAGTGAATTAAATAAATTTGTATATGTGTATATGTGTGTATTGTGCTTTGAAGGTGGCTTAACCCTGACAATGAACTTGTATCTTCAGCAGAGAAAATGTAAGGTTCTTTTCACTTTGTGTCATCAATTCTAATTATTTGAATTTTTGAGCTTAACAGCCTTTCATAGAATCATTAGTGTCTGTGAATAAATGATAATGTACTTGTATTTTCCTATGTTAGTAAGTTACATATGCTTATATATTTTGAACGGGTTCTATTCTGATTCCTCCAAGTGTTCGTGCATTTGTTTAGAGGAAGAAACAGAAACTGGCCTAAAATAATATTATTTGTGAGGTACATTTCCTTTGTACTTGGTTTGTTGAGACTTTTTATCATAAAGAGATGTTGAATTTTGTCAAATGTTTTCTCTGCTTCTGTTGAGTGATGATATGATTTCTATCCTTCACTTGGTTGATGTGGTACATCACACTGACTGATTTGTGGATGCTGACCCATCCTTGCATCCCTGGAATAAATCCCCCTTAATCCTGGTGTATGATCCTTTTAATGCATTGTTGAATTCAGTTTACCAATATTTTTGAGGATTTTTGCATCTATGTAATTTTTTTTTCTTGTGGTGTCCTTGTCTGGAAGAGTTTGAGAAAAATTGGTATTCATTCTTTAAATGTTTGGTAGAGTTCACCAGTGAAGTCATCTAGCCCTGGACTTTTGTTTGTTGGGAGGTTTTTGATTATTGATTCAATCTTCTGACTAGTAATCCACTGTTTACCCTAATAATTTTATACATATGTGTGTATAACATAATTTTATATATGTGTGTGTATATAATCTATGACATATATATATATACATATATATATATGGAATATATATAATCTATGAGATTGAAATGTAAACCGATAATCAGCTCTTGAATATCCTCTTTGTGACATTTTGCATGATGTTTGTGTTTCCACTTTGGGTTTTGTGTCTAAGGCCAAACTGTTTTAAAATTTTATTTATACTAATATATTCCTTATAGAAATTCTTTTTTTTATTTAAAAAGGATTTTTTAACATATATTTTACTTTTGAGAGAGAGAGAGAGAGCAGGGGAGGGGCAGAAAGAGAAGGAGACACAGAATCTGAACCAGGATCCAGGCTCTGAGCTGTCAGCACAGAGCCTGACAAGGGGGTTCAATGTGGGATCATGACCTGAGCCGAAGTCGGAAGCTTAGCTGACTGAGCCACACAGGTGCCACTAGAAATTCTTGATTTTTCATTTACGACTTAAATATCTTCTCTTTGGAAGAACTCCCCAGTTAACTGCAGCTCCTGTACCCAACCAGCCTACTCACTGAAGGTTTCTAAGTACAATTATTTCTGCTTTCATAGTAGAAACACCACAACTTGAGGAGTCCCATCCCTCATAGGGGTTATTAAAAGAAAAGTTGAGAAACTGAGAGAATCATCCCAGTACTCCCTCACAAGCAATCCATCTAGAATAGGCAGCCCTTTATACAATACCCCTTTTAAAAAATTAGGGCCTCCTCCCCAGTTTTGAGCATGTCCTTTCAAATCCTTTTGACAGCCGTATTCTCGAAGGAAGAAGACATATGTGCAGACTTATGCAATTTCCCCTTTTAGTATAATTTCACTAGATGTGTGGTCCCATTTTCATTTCACATGATACTCACCTTCTTGCTTCTTTAGGTAATTGCCTGTTTCTATAATGATTTTGCTTTTATTTCTGTTGATGACTTTCAGACATAATGGGTTGATGCCTTCTTTAATGGGCACAATGATTATAAACCTCTATTAAAGCAGGGATCTGTATGCCTTACACTGACAGTAGAGTTAATTGCTTTTACAATTAAGATTTTATGAGAAATACATTTTTTAAAAAATTTGTTAGTACTCCAAGTTGAGGTCTTCCACAGAAGAAGAGGAATCCTTCCCAAAGCTGCTGATGAATTACTTTTCTCTCTTTCAGCATTATGTCTAGATTTCTCAGCACATTTCTTCAGGAGGTGGGTCCTGCCCATTGATACAGACTTGTCTCTTACTGTACTTTGCAGGCAATCTATACCTGCCTTATTGCACTCCTATGGGGTTGTAGACTGGCTTTTTCCACATCTATGCCTCTTTTCATGCTGCTCTTTTTTGCCTCCTTCTCTGGATAGCAGTCTCCTCCTTTAAAGTATTAATTCCTTCACAAAGCCCTTCCTGATAATGGTGGTAAAAGTACAGTTGCCTGACTCCTCCTCTCAGAGGAGTGTCCTGTGTGTGTCCATGAGACTGCCCCCATCACATAATCCCGCCATGGTCTCGTTACTCAAATTACGGCTTTAGACTCTAAGCTTCTGGAGCTGTGTTTTTAAATCTGCAGGCATCACAGAGCCTGCAGATGGCCCCATCGTGTTTGTTGGATGAAGCAAGCAAGAAAGCAAAACATCAAGAACATGGCAAAACCAAGTGTATTTATTTGGTGTTTTAGTAGATGTGATTTCCTGCGACTTGTCTACTCTAGTGAGATGAATTGCAAGAGCCTGAACTTACAGGTTCCTGCTGTTCATGTTTAGCCTTCTTAATGCATCATGGCTGATTGGACACAGAGAAACTCTCAATTAGTCTTGTTTTGTCATGGTGCACACAGCTCTATCCAGAAATGATAACAAAAACATCACACAGCTGCCTGATATTGTAGAGGGAGAGGTACCCTATCCGACCCTAAAATCTTAACATATATGAGATTGTTACCATTTGAGGGACTCTACCCATGAAATGTGGATCAGGAAGCCTCCAATAGGTATTCTCAGAGTAGTCTCGGCTTCTTTATGCTGGCTACGTCCAATTTTGCTTCACTAGACAGAAGCTAGGAAGGGACATCCAAGCTATGGTGGCCAGAAGTTAAAGAACCGAAGTGGAAAGCCCAAGACAAAGTCCTTCAGCAACAAGTAGGCTCACCTCTTTATTAGCATCAACCCCAAATCTTAGAAAATCCTGTTCTTTATAATGCCGAGTTAACCAGCATGTCTCAGTAAGCTCTTTTCTAGCGCTGAAGGAAACTCAAAATCAAACAAACCAGAACAAAAACCTTGCCTTCCCTACCCTTCCTAGTCCCCACCCCAGAGCTTCATTCTTGCTTAGTTGAATCCATCTCTCTCTCTCAGAAGAAAGAGTGCTTGTTTTTTTGTGCCCAAGGACATATGTAAAATTTTATTACTGAAAAGTTGGAATTCAAAATAGCCAGAATAGAATGGTCTAAAATCCAGAACAGTTGGCACTGAATCTCATGGTGATCGCACCATGACCTGAGGTTATGTACTAGACATGAGAAAGGGGGTGGAGCTTTGTTAAGGCAAAGGTTCAAGTCTCACTTGATATGTTGTATTTGACCTCACCGTGTCTGAAAGAAATGAACAACCCAGACAAAAACAAAGTGGAAGCAGAATAAAGTGGTCAGTGTCCTTAAGTGACTCTCAGGGTTTGCAATGCATTCCCACTAACACATCTGATTTGAGATGAGTAGAATTCCTAGGAAAAGCTTCTGAATTAAGAATTAAATGTAGGGGCGCCCGGGTGGCTCAGTCAGCTAAGCTTCCTACTTCGGCTCAGGTCATGATCTCGTGGTTTGTGAGTTCGAGCCCTGCATCGGGCTCTGTGCTGACAGCTCAGAGCCTGGAGTCTGCTTCGGGTTCTGTGTCTCCCTCTCTCTCTGCCTCTCCCCCACTTGTGCTCTGTCTCCCTCTGTCTCTTAAAAATAAATAAAAACATTAAAAAAATTTTTAAAGAATTAAATGTGCAATGAGTAGTAAATGTCATGATAGAATCTCTAAAATACTTGATTGACTCTCCCACAATAGTTCCACTGAGAATTAAATTTATGTAGGATGGGGTTGAAGGGTTTTTGAAGATTGTCTAATTTCTGAGAGGCACACAACTGAAGCTTACAATAAAAACCCAAAAAACAAAAAAGACACACACACACATGCACATACATGTGCACACACAGGGAAGTTTACGATATCCTTCAAAGAGAACGAATGTCTCTTGCCAGTGTGATTAAAAGAAAAATGTTATTAAATCAAAAATCAAATGCTGTTATTTAACAGTATTTGAATGTGTACTAGTGCTTGAAAATAATTTTACGAACAATATAAAAAATGCCATGAGAATAATCTTTAAAGCCACCTATAATATATTTTCATTTATATATATATATTTTTTCATTTATGCCCTTCTCAATTTGAATTTAAGTCATTAGTTCAATCGATAGCAAAAGTAAGGTAATGGATAATGGAAAGAATGCTTTGTATTTCCATCACCTTCCTTTCAAGAGTGTAGGCATTTTTGTCGTTAGAGCTGATGCTTAGATGTGAAATTATTTTTACTGAGTTATTGATGACTGTATCTATACAGAGCCTAAGTCAAATTATAGTGTATTATGGAAGCAATAGCTTCCTTCAATTTTTTGCATTATTGTGCTATAAGAGCCACCTCAGCCCATTACCAAGCTGCCATGAATATTGTGTCTAGACTATAAGTCACCTAGGTTTTAACCAAATTAAGTCTCTACTGCATGACGCAGATTTGGTATCTTCTGAACATAGCAATGTAATCTGTAACCATGGAATTATTCTAAGAAAAAACTAAAACGCAGTGCCTTATACACAATGGGCATTCAATAAATATTTCTTGAATTGCAGATATGACCTGGGCCTACTACAAATCTCTCCTATTTTTGTCCTATCAATGAATTAAGAGCTACCAATCTATAACACTTTTATCATGTCATCAGCCTTGATATATGAAGTGATGTTCCTGAGGAGAATTTGGAACTCATATTAAACAGAATAGAATAGACTAACCCACACCTTCTGAATGAACAATGCATGCTTTTAATCTACCCCAGTAGGCAATCAGTTTCTTAGTGGTAATCAATAGGTGTTAAAATTTCTTCTTAAAACTGACTTCACTGGCAAGGACCACTCCAAGAATATGCACAAATAGACTAAAGAATAAACATTTTTAAATGGCTATTTATTTTTGAGAGAGAATGCACGCGTGCGCGTACGTGAGCAGAGGAGAGCCAGAGAGAGAAGGAGAGAGAGGATCCAACGTGGGCTCTGCGCTGACAGCAGTGAGCCCGATGTGGGGCTCCAACTCAGGAACTGTGAGATCACGGCCTGATCCAAAGCCAGTTGCTCGACCGACGGAGCCACCCAGGTGTCCCCAAAATAAACATTTTTATTTTACTTTATTTTATTTTATTTTATTTTATTTTATTTTATTTTATTTTATTTTATTTCATTTCATTTCATTTCATTTTATGTTTATTCATTTTTGACAGACAGAGAGAGACAGAGCATGAGCGGGGAAGGGGCAGAGAGAGGGAGATATGGAATCCGAAGCAGGCTCCAGGCTCTGAGCTGTCAGCACAGAGCCCGACGCAGGGCTCGAACTCACGGACTGAGAGATCATGACCTGAGTTGAAGTCGGACACTCAACCGACTGAGCCACCCAGGCGCCCCAAGAATAAACATTTTTAAACAATAATGTCAGGAGTAAATTCCATTAGTATTCAGGAAATATATCATACATTTAAAAGGAGAAAAACAATACATTTGTGAAATCTAATCAATGAGTTCAGCTTTCTCTAAATGTCTAAATTTTTAGTTGGCAAGAATTCTCAGATTTATCAAGCCAGTGGTATGTTTTGGACCACAAGCATCTAGGGGAATTAACTTCTGTCCACGAATGCTTAACTAAAGATGAACCTGTTTAATTTAAATAGTGTTCTACATGGAGATAAATGTCCAGCTACAATTCATCTCCACTAAGAAGAAAAGGAAGAAAAGAAGAAAGGAAATGGATTTGAATAAAAGAATAAAGAAAAACAGGCAATTAACGGGAGTTTCTGTATGGATCATTCTATTTAATGTAATTACTCAAGAGGGACCTTTAAGAAACCTTCTTTTGGGGAAGGATTTAAAAAGGAACTCTGTCCTCTCTTCCCGCACAGTCACGAGGGTGCCTCGCCTAAAGGTGGGGTGAGAACAAACTTCATTTTTACAGCAATGAAAATTTTGGAAGATGGGTGGAGTTTGAGTTCCGATTTGTAATTTTCTCCACAATCAATCAGTTGGGTTATGCAATTAAACTCTCCTAGTTTTCATAACCACCAATGTGTCTATTTTTAATCATATTAACACATATACATTCTTTTACTCGATGTATATAAACTTACAACCATAGTTCCTGAAAGAATCCCAGGGACTTAAGTCAGGAAGGATGGATCGTATTTGGAAAATACCGCTCCTTTTTTGGAATAAGCACTCATATTTGTGGATCTTTTTTTCATTTTTTACAAGTTCCCATCGGTACTAGAATCTTCTGTTTCAAACTCACCAGCTGAGAAAACCGAATAGGTTTTCCCCATGAGATTCTTGTTCAATTTTCTAAATTCAAAGGGTTATAACGTTTACCAGTGTCCGTTACGCCGTAACTATAAAGTTAAGATGTTTTCTGAGAGGCGAGTCTCCAGCACCACTGACTGACTTGTCGGCCTAGGTGTGCGAAGAGTTAAATACAAAACAGGAGAATTAAAGCCGAACACTAAAAGCAGTAAGTGTTTTACTCCTATCTCATTTGGGACCTCCTAAGGGAAGAAACTAGTGAGCTATGCAGACTTGAGGGGAAATAAAAAAAGAAATTGTCCCAATGCTATTCAGTAATCAATTGGAGAAAAAAAAATCAGTCAGTATCAGGTAATAAAATATGGAATTAGGGTAGAGCACTTGCCTGAGGATATATCCTGTAGTAAAGGTTATTTTTCATGATTTATAAGGGTTTTTAAAGAAGCTTGCGGAATGCCACAGGAGAAATGAAGACTTCAGAAAGCTATACATTGTTCTGCAAGTGCTTTCATAATACTTGTTTATGTTTTAAGGTGGGGGTGGCGGGGTGGGGGAGAAATTGTACAGTGAGGTGGAACGTTTATTGACCAGATTGATCATGGGAACAAATCTGCCGGTGGTAACCTTGTTTAATGATATGTTGCTGGGCTCAGCACCTTGCTGAGGCTGTGATTCTTCACCGGCTGGGGCCGCATGATGGATCGCGGCAGGAAGCTGATGGCGCAATCACTCACCGGCCCGTCACTGCCACCGCACCGCCTGACACTTGTCCCTGCTGAATGGGGCGGCCAGGCTGCCCCGCCCACTGGGAGACCCAAGGGCTCCACCAGAGAACACACGGAGCGCTCTCTTGGCCCTGCACCTTCCTTTGTAGGGCATTTCTTTCCACTCTGGGCTTCTTCTTCTCCCCCCCCCCCAAATAACCTGAGTCCCCCCCCACACCTTTGGCTTCTCATTTGCTTCCTCGCACCCGCAGCTCATTAGGGTTTATTTTCCCGTGGCCAAACAGAAGACCAAGCGAGGCCTTTAAATCGGAGTGTAGGTTTCCCAAAGACCTAAAGATTCAGAAAATAGGAGAACACGATGAAATCGTATTTTATCGTTATTTTTCTATTTTTAATAAATGCATTACTGGGGCAAAATTATGCTGAGGTCCTTCCTTAGGAATGGGGCCACGTGGGCCTAGATTAAACGCTGGGAGCTGTGCTTTTCATCTTCCTATATCCACCCTCTCACACACGATCGCTCAAAAACACGGACACGTGAAATTCATTTCAGAAAGAACAAAATAGGACAAATGAATACTTTCACGCAGTCACTCAACCAATCTATAATTCCCTATTGCTTATCACAGTAACTCTAAGCTGGTCTCTCCCTCACAAGGTAACCCCAGACACCAAAAATTCCTGCACTCTCCAACATCAACGCTTTGGTTTAGCCAGGAAGGCTTGTGTTCTCATTGTTCACCGCTTGCTCTTCCCCGTCCCCTGCTTGGAGTAGTCTCCCCTTTCCCTCCATTTGCCAGTCCTTCTAGAGCCAACCTGCGCCACCTCTTACAAGAAGTATTCCTCGATTCCTCCGGCCTTTATTCACCCCTTATATTAGAGGTTTGTTGTCTGCCTCCTCATCCTTCACTCCCTCCCTCTCACGTCCCACATTCCATTTGGCAAGGCTTGTTCGCCCCAGCCTCAGCTCTAAACTGGGACCCGAGACTTGGGCTAAACCAGTCAGTGCACTGAATTGCCTTGGTGGCAAATTTGATTCAGGGACAGGAATTCAAAATTTATTAAGGTTTTGCTAAAATGCTGGGACAAAGACGTACTACTCTTCCTGTGCACAAATAGACATGTAGGTATAGGGGCTTCTGGAAAACATCTTGGGACTGTGAATAAGCGAGGCTTAGGATGAAGCGGACATTGCTGAAGGTAAGGAAAAGGAAAAGAAAGACGCAAGATATCTGATGACTCACTGAGATACTCCGGTCTTATCGTTGCCAGTCCTAAGAGTACTCAGGAGTCGGGGCGCCTGGGTGGCCAGTCGGTTAAGCGTCTGACTTCAGCCAGGTCACGATCTTGCGGTCCATGAGTTCGAGCCCCGCGTCAGGCTCTGGGCTGATGGCTCGGAGCTTGAGCCTGTTTCCGATTCTGTGTCTCCCTCTCTCTCTGCCCCTCCTCTGTTCATGCTCTGTCTCTCTCTGTCCCGAAAATAAATAAAAAATGTTGAAAAAAAAATTTTTTAAAAAGAGTACTCAGGAGAGAACTCTCTTCGGGTTTCAGCCAGTTGCTCAAGGATTCTGTTACTTGCAACTAAACACCGCCTTCTTTGAACTCAATTTGCATTTATGATAAATACAGTGCTGTGGGCTTTGGCTTTCCTATTTTTTGAATAAGCAACCATCCTCTCTTCAACAACTCAAAAGCTTTTATTTTTTTCAGTTTACAATATACATATATATATATTTTTTAATTTACTTATTTCAAGTCAAGTTAGTTAACTGGCTTCAGGAGTAGAACCCAGTGATTCATCACGTCCATATAACACCCAGTGCTCATCTCAACAAGTGCCCTCCTGAATGCCCATCACCTATGTAACCCATTTCCCCACCCACCTCCCCTCCAGCAACCCTCAGTTTGTTCTCCGCATTTACGAGTCTCTTATGGTTTGCCTCCCTCTCTGTTTTTATCTTATTTTTCTTATTTATTTCTTCCTTATTTTTCCTTCCCTTCCTCTGAATTCATCTGTTTTGTTTCTTAGATTCCACACATGAGTGAAGTCTTATGACATTTGTCTTTCTCTGACTGCAAAGTTGAGAGCTTTTGCAGGGTACATGGACTGCTTTGAGTCTTCTGTGTTTCTTCCCGATACTTTGCACCATGCTGGGATTGAGTATACCCTCAATACGCACTCGTGGTTTAATTCCACAATGACAAACTCATCATCTCTTCAGGCAGGTGGTGGTACTACGTGTTTTACAGCTTGCTAACTCCATTGGCAGGGGAACTCCATTGGCCTGCAGGAAATAAGTCGTTATCATCTGTATCAAGAAGGAGATTTATAGACAGAGGAAGTGATTAAGAGTTCGCTAAGCAGATTTTTACTAAACTATTCAACGTACGTGTATTGACCCGATCTAAGTTACACTAGCTATTCTTTTATGGGCATCTCAGCCTTGACTCAAGAGCTGTTTCCCCCAAATGCCACTTGTTATTTTTGCCAAACAACATCACTGCTTAGAGGATTTTATTTCTCTGTTTCTCCTGCTCTCTCCCTCCTTTGGGATCCTGGGTGGAAAGTGATCTACACAAAAGAAACGGGCTGGTAACAGACCTTCGAAAATTGTGGCTGGCAAGTCAGAGCCTTTAGGGCTACACGTGTAGTCACTAAAAACAAAACACCCAAACAACAACTGCATTTACATGTAACTGCTTAACACGCTTGTGCTTTGTGCTAGTAAAACTAATATAGGAAAGTTTGTACATTATGAATACAAGAAAGTTTGCCCATCATCTCAACCTTCAAGCCGTCAAATTAAGCACATTATGTGGACAGTCTATGAGCTTTAGACACAGGTTCCAAATCTCTAAGACTTTCTAATCAGTCTCACTTCTTATGTGAGAAATAACTTCTCATCTAAACATATTTAAAGTGTAAACTATTTAGAAAAAAATACATTACTGAGAAAGACTAAAACAGCTTACTACACTTCAAGTTAGGGTTCTTAAACATTACGGCACCTAAGATTTACCTGTGTGCTTGTTAAAATAGAGCTACCTGGGCCCCACTGTTGAAGGATCTGGTTTGGGGCTCTAGCTGATGAGACGTGATACTGTGGCCCCACACTTTGTGCAGCACCTCCCTACGTGGTGCTGCTCTGCCAGAACTCCCTCAGGATAGTTGCAAGTTTACCTGTTTTCCGTTTTTCGGCCATCTAAGGCAAGTAAGTTGCTGGGAGACAATTGAAAAAAATCACATTTTTACCTCCATGCTTTTGGTTTTCTTCAATTTCTCTTTACAATCTAGAATTGTAGATCTAGTAATTTTCCTAAATTGCTCTTTAGCTGAAGAGAAAATAATAAGACACATATTCTGAGTTTATGCATTGAGTTGAAGGGATACCTGTAACCTGACTTGGTTCCATGTTAGAATTTGCCCATTTCTCAGACAGGCACTTAAGCCCTGTCTGTTTTGAATTCCCGATATTACTAATTACACTGCTTTCACTTGAAAAATATTCCTATGAATATTATTTATACTAGTACGAATACATCAGTATGCCGGTCTTCATAAATTTACATGTGCAAGCTACGTATACAATACCTCATAGGAAAAAAAAAAGAGCTCACGTTGTAAGCCATGAAGAATCAGAAGCATATGATATTAAACAAAAAGTAGCTGTCTTAAGATCAACTGGGAGTAAAAGGGATGTAGAAAAGTAAGAACTGTGGCTTTCCAATAGAGAGCTCGGCTGTGGTACGGTCTCTGTAGCCAGCTTACTCAGCTCACTCTGAGGTTTATTTTTAAAGGCGTTATCCTAGGTTGCAACTAAAAGGTGCTTTGGGAAACTGAACCTGAGAACCACGTTCTCTCTCCCTCAAGAAGCAAAAATTGAAACAGACAAAAAAATGGAGGTACATTACTCAAGCTAACTGAAATCAATTTTTAAGCTCGAGATTTTCATATAATGTATTTTTTTCTTCCTTCACTCCCACCAATGTGGCATTATGGTATTATTCTTTGAAGAATGCCAGTGTGGGGTGTGTGTGTGTGTGTGTGTGTGTTGAGAGAAAGACAGAAATGTATACACACTTTTATTCATTTAACAATACCTCCTATTATTCAGAAAAAATCTCTCCACTTCTCTTTCTTCCAGGGTGGCGTCACCCCAATCGGCAGTGCAGATGATGAAAATGTCCCCCCACTGCAGCTTCTGGATCCTTGGCTGACGGTGGCAGCTTCAGGTCTGCTTTGGAGCATATCATATGCTGTAAAACCTTGGTTTGCAACCCTAATTCATTCCAGAAACATGCTTGTAATCCAAAGCACGTGTCTATCCAAGCGAATTTCAAGAACCATTGGTTCAGTTGTAATCATGTGGCACTGGGCATCACGTACATGATACTCACCTTGCAAGACATCGCTCATTTATCAAATTAAAATTTATTAGAAATGTTTGCTCATCTTGTGGAACACTCACATAACAAGGTTTTGCTGTATTTATAAAGGCAAAGAGAGGTTAACTTGTCAACTGTGTGGTATCTCATTTTGGCTTCCTAATTTTGGGGTCTATGTCTATACTTAAACACAACTATCAACAACCCAGTGTGAAAAGGACAGACACATATTTATACCCAATGCCAATCAAAGCGTCCTTCACTCTCTCACAAAGTTTGTTTCATTTAACTATAACCATCTTTTAATCTGTATTCATTTTATTTGTAAGTCATCAATGGACTTTGAAACAGAACTGAAATTCACTGATATTTAAGAAAATGGCAAGTTTCTCTCTATGTATACACACAAGTTATTTCTTCTGGAATAAGAACGTTAACATAGTGATATTCTAATATAAGAAAGAGGACATTTTGCATTTTCAAATAATAAATGACATGCTAAAGGCACATTCTGCATCATGAACACTTTATAACTACTGGTCTCGTATGATGGTTAACATAAAACAAATGGACAGAATTAACTATGAATCTAGTATAGCCTGGTGTTAACTACAATAAAGCTAAGTGCATTTTAAAATTGCTTCTTTATATTTTAGCACCTTAAAATGGGCTATCCTCGGGGGCAAAGGGTGTTACTGTTTTTCAACATTGTTCCAAATGAAATTAATGCACAATTTTTAAAAGATAGGAGTTGACATTGTTTGTAATTACATACGTTATATCCATAAATACAGCAATCTACACATTTATTTGGCATTATGCTTATTGAAATAATATCAATTTTCTAGTCATTGAAAACTACTAGAAAACATTTAACATTTTATACCCCTTTCATTCCAATTTTTACAAAAAAAAAGAGAGAAAATGGTAATATAAGTGACCTTTTATCAATATACCTTCCTAAATGCTGTTATATAAACATTTACCCCAAATGACTTAGATTTTTTAAACTGTTGTATTATGCCAGATTGTTGCTATAATAAGGGAAATATGAAAACAAAAATTCTTTATAGGTATAGGCCTCTTTTCTAGAAAGAAATTTATCTGCTAAAGTGTTTAATATATCCAGACTATATATATATATATTACTATATATATACACTATATGTATATATATGTACATATGTGTGTATATATATATATATATATATATATATAGTTTGCCAGTTTAAGAAAAATACACTAAGCATAAATTGATGTTTGAGAACATAATTTAGTTGGCAATTTCTTAGGTGAAATTTAATATTGTTTGATACAATTACGGAATTCAGATGTATTGATCTAAAAGAATATTCTGGAGTCAAAAAAAAAAAGGGAATGTTTTAAATCCCCACTCCTGTTCTATCATTTTCATCAATCTATCAGGCTGTGTATAAAAATCACAAGGAAAAATATTAAAGCACTGTGATAAGTGCATGAACATCTGTGGACATCATTGAAAGCCACTTAATAATCCCAGTGAAAGAAGTTTTACATTTTAAAATCTGAGACCTCCTTATGCAAATCATTTTGCCTTTAGCCATTTCAAAAAGAAATGAAGGACCTGGAAGATTTTGCAGTTTTACATAACACTGGTGACTTGGTTATCAACTTTGATCTTACATTAATTAGTTAAGATCTTGACTGATCATAGCAAAAGCAAACTAAAAAATCTGGTCCCCAGTTAAAATGAAGTATAGTTACCATCTATAACAACGAACATTCCTGCTTTGTCTGTGATAGTCTCTGTGTTTGGTCTAGTATTGAAGGGCATATCATAACATAATTCATTGTCTAGTAAAGCGATTCACATGATATAAGAACATTTTTAAACCTTATTACATAGACATCAATCTCAATGTTAGGTTGTTGTATACTTAAGCCATTGGGGGTATAAATCAAACATGTTTGGGGTGTTTTGTGTTTAAAGACTAAGATTTGAGGAAAATAACTTTACATGCTTTAACCCAATTATAGGAAATTAGGTTGTGGCTGTACTTCTAGAACACGTCGACTTTAAAGTGAAGTCTATTTTGTTACAATTCACTGTTCTGGTTTGGTTTGGTGTGGCTTTCCCCCACCATAACGTTTATGCTAAGATAAAGCTTAAAGCTATATTTGAGTTGTAGAAAATATGACCTTTCTAGTATATATGAAGAACTAAAATTTAAAACTCACTAAACAGCCAATCCCTGTGAAGAATTTCCTTTTCCCTACAGGTAGCATGAAATGGAGCCCAAATGACAGGACCCCAGCTGAGCCTCCCCAGCTCCCCCAGTCTGCACAAACCCACCCTATCAATCATAGCAGGATAATGCATAGTGGTTGCACCTGTGACAGGAAATGATTGAGTGCTGAACACAGGGCCGGCTTCGCCTGTCGCTTTGTGCATTGGTATTTCTCCAGGGCCGGTTTGAGAATTTCCAGAACTTGGGGGCAGGGAAGGAGGGATTCCCATTGTATTTTGAAAAAGAAATAATAATGCATTTTGATTAGGAAGACATAACACAAAAGAGAAATTAGGCGGCAGAATGGCCCTGTCCGCTCAGGTGTGGGAAGGCCTCGGTGCAACACAGGATGCAATATTATTAAGCTGTAATTTAGTTTAGATAAGTAGAGGATGCTGACCATGGCCGTTCTTTTGGAGATGTCTTACTCACCCAGTCGCAACACAGATGTTTGTTCCTTTATGACCACATAAAAGAAAAAGAACAAAAGGTCAAGGCTCACTTCTTGTCCAAAAAGACTGTATAATATAACCTAATTTAGGATAGGAGACAAAAAAATATATATTTTTTCACCTTATAAGCTCTTCTGCAGTTTTTTGGAAAACTCTGATTTCATGTCATAATCTTATTTGAACGGTTTGAGTAAGTGCGATGATGTTAAGAAATTGAAATTACAGTATATACAGCTTAAATAATGTTCTGCTAATCCAGCCATTTACTGAAAAATATATATGGTGGAAATCTTTGTGAAAGTGCCTATTTTACAACATTTAATATTTGAATTGATCCTTCTGTGTAGAACCATACGTATTTCCTATTATACAAGAATGAAATATTGATAATATATTTTGTTGTATACATTGTTCACATAATTCGAGTTGGGGTTTCTTAAATGACCAAATGAATACTTTTGTTAAAATAATAAGGGTACCTGTTAAAGAATGTTGGAGGGAGGGAATAACCAAAAATTAAAAAAAAAATTTTTTTTTAATTAAAAACACAAACAAAAAACCCACCACACTAATTGAAAACTCTCCCCAACAAAGGGAAGGAGGCAGAACAACAATGAGAACAGCAAATCTAGATGTATAAACTCAGTTTCTCCTGTTAGAATTTACATTTTTGTCTGAAGGGCCATTCTCCGTGGCCCGGGACATCGCCACATGCTGACACTTCTAAAACATTTTGTGGGGAAAGAGTAGACTGCCGAGTGCTCTTTTATTTTTCCTATGCGGTGTCATTACCTTCCACCTTCCCTAAATGTAGGCAAATAAAATTACAGAGAAATAAAAGGACTGCAGCGTTTTGAGGGTGGCTTGTTCCGGGACAATCGGATTTCCCTGGGTAATGTCTATGCAAACACACACGTCGCGTCTATCTCATTGTTTCCACCGCGGAGAATCTTTATCGCCGGTTCCCCAAGCCTTTGTTGACCCTTGGCGAGGAAAGTTGCTTGGCTGCTAGCAGATAGAGGCCGCTGATTAAGCAAGAGGGGCGGAAACTGACTTTCTCCGGGTGCTAACCGATCGGTCACTGCTAACGGGGTAGGGGGTGGGGGGTGCAATAAAGTAAACTGCGGGGCACTTTGGCGCAGTGAAGCACAATTCGCCCCAGGGCTGTTGTGGCCAGATGTGCGCCACTCCTGCAGCCCCGAAGCCTTTTCCGTCAGCGACGGGTCACCAACCACACCGCGGGATCGGGGTGGGAGGTCGGGCCGGTCCGAACTGGGGGAGGAATGCGGGCTGATCCCCGAGCCGGCGGCGCGAGCCCCGCGGATCCAGCCCGCCCTCGCCCTCGCCCTCGCCGGGCCCGGCGCTCGCTCCTCCCCAGCCCGTCGCGCACTTTCCCCGGCAGGGGGCCGGGGTCGCGCCCGGAAGGTCCCCGCGCTCCGGGCACGACCCCTCCCCGCCGCCCACCGCGCGGCAGCTTGCACCCGCCCAAATTGGGGGGGGAGGGAGGGGAGTCTTCTCCATCACCCCCGCCCCGGCTTCACAGCGGACTTGGTCTGCGGGCCGAGGGAGGCTGGCTTCCTGGCTGCCCGGGCCTGCAGGTGCCGGAGCGCCCCGGGGCGGGGGAGTGGGGGGCAGGGGTCGTGGAGCCGCCGCTCGGCTGCGCGCCCTCATCTCCTTCTTCTGGGGGATCCCTGCTCTCGGCGGAGCGGGGACCCCACCCCCACCCCACGGGGTCACGGAAGGCCAAGTCGTCCCGGGACGGCGCCTCGCTGGGGGCCCTGCGCTGACCGCGGCACCCTGTCGCCGCACCGCACCCGCCACCTCCGCCCGCCTCCCGGGGTCCCTCCTCCGCACCCCCACGTCGTGTTAACTGACCAGGAGCCTTACTTTAATTGCAGAGTTAAACATAAATCATTAGGTTCAAAGAAACCTCGCCTGCCTCCCCCTAATCAGCTAGAAAGGGAGGCCGGGGAAACAAAAGACGTAAAGGAAAATTAAGCTACTTCTCACTCGGCGCTGAACTTGGAGGTGGGGGAGCGGCGCGGGGCGCGCGGGGAAGGCTGCCACGAGCAGGGTTTCCAACGAACCCCGAGAAGGGGGAGGGGGGAGCGGAGGAGGAAGAAAGACAAACATCTGGGGATTGGACCATATGCTGAAGCTTTGTCTTGTCCTTCAAAGTTCGGCTGCCCTTGAAGTGATTTGTCAGGCGGCCCACGGGTGACAGGGAGGATGTTCGGCGGGGAGCGGGGAGGGGGAGGGCGGGGAGGAAGGGGGAGACGCGGCCGAGACGGGGAGCAAAGTGACCCCACCGCCCGAGGAAAAGAAGCCCCCAGTATCCGCGGAGGTGCGCGGCCAGAGACGGGGGAAAGCGGGACGGTGGTTCCAGGGGAAACGCCAAGACAGCGAAAGAGAAGCGGGAGGGAAAAAGAGGTTAAGGAAGAGGAAGGCCGAGTAGCAAGAGAAAAACGTGAGAACGGGAAGAGAGGAAAACAGACGGGCAGAATAAGCTGAAGGCAGTCATCGGGGTGTCTGAAGAAAGGGTGCATATCTCCTAGTTTAGGAAAAGTGGCTTTCAGCTATACCGAGCCCCCCCCCCCTTTTTCTTTCTTTTTTGCCCGCCAACCGCTGAACTGATTAGACTGTAATTAAGGCCATAAAGCCCTCAGATTATCCACCTGTTTATTCACTAAAGTCGGGGTCTCATCAAGCAAATTAGCTGCTTCCAGGCTACACATTGGGCCTCGAGCTTGCCTGATTAATGAAGTTTATTGGGAGCTGTTAAAAGCATTAACTGGAGAAAATCTCAGCAATTCGTCATATTTAAGGGATGGAAATTAAATCTTGCTATGCAAATGAGAAAAAAAATTTTTAAACCATCTTTAGGGGCTACTATCTGCATATTATTTTTCTTTAAAAGTCTGTTCAGGAAATAGGCATTAGAACACAAAACATTATTTGGACTTGAAGTCAGAAATACTGCCACCTTACTTGGCATTATGATGGGGAGTGGAACAAAGCATAATACAACCTTTCCCAAGTCAAAGAGATTTTTCAGACATCCGGTCCCAAAGCCAAGCTCAGGAGAAACTCAGTTTTTAAATTAAAGTTAGTGTATCCTTCTACAGAATGGGATTTGGGAGGAATCCTTACAGGGGCTTAGTGTTTGATTTGTGGGAGGGAGTGCGATGAAGTCAACAGATAACCGAGAGAGGAGGGGAGTTAGGTAAGTGCCTTCAGTAAGGAGCAAATGTGAGGAACACAGTGGAGTGACATTAAAAGCACCCACAATAAATCAATATTCCTATAGACTGGCCATAGAAAATGTTTCTGTACCCAGCGTTTGTAGTCACAACTAGTGTGGTTCTTTGGATGGGTCTGGGCAGGTGTGATTAGAAGAATAAACCCGGGAAGTGGGAGAAATAGAACCAGGTGGAAAGAGGAAATGTGGTGCAAATTGAGAACCTCATCCAGAGTCTGTAAAGTACGTATTTACTGTAGGTGGTGCTTAGTGATGTCACTGCCACATAAATGTTTATTAATGGTTGTCATTCTAGAAGTGAGGGGCGAGGGATTTCAGGATGTTAGTTATTCTTGAAAAGGGGGAAATCTTTTCTACAAGAGTAACAAAAGTCCACGTAGAGATGTCTTCTATTTCAACAGAATATTGAAAATAAAAATGTGTAATGAATAAATCGTTTAGTCAATATAAAGCTTATTGTAATGCAAATCTTTCAAGATTTATTTTTAATATTTTTCTATTATCTTTTCCAGAGACATTTTAAGTATTGGGGCAGTGTGAAATGTTTGCTTGACTAGTACATTCTATATTTGTTTAAGGACAATGGTGTATGTTTTATCATTTCAGTAAAATATATAATTATTAGAGTGCATAAAATTTGAAAATATGAGACAAAAGGGACAGACGTAGCTAATAGGAAATTAGATAATTTTTAAGAGTATTTATCAGCATTATACTCATCTCTTAGGGATTCAGTTCCAAAATAATACACTTTTATAGTTATTCTTACTGCCCTTCAAAATTGATCTTCTAGATAATTCTAAGTTTTTTTATTTTAAAAACTTAAAGTGTTGAGGTTTATTATTTTCTTCCTTCTTGATAAAGTCACTTACAGTCAGCTAAGGAAAGTAACAGTAATCATTTGTATTAATATTTCTGTTTCAAAGGTTCGAAAAATTCTAATGTATGTATTCCTACCCTTTGGTAGACAGAGTATATAGCTTTGTGAAACCAAAAAAATATAAATGTAAATTTGAAGTCTAGAAAATTCAATAAGACTCAAAAGCATAGGTAACCTTGAAAGGCAGTCTTCATTTGTCTTAATCTTTAAAAATCTTTAAATTATTTGTTTACTGTCCTCCCAAAATTCCAATATATTCTAAATATGAACCACAAAAATCCCCTTTTGTTTCTGTTAATACTATATGTTAGATTATTTGGCTTATAACATGATTATTTTATAACAAATTAACTAAATCTTTTTATTTAATATTGAAAATAAGATAATCACTTAATATAGCTTTGGTTAATCACTAAAAATTCTTGAAAAACGCATCTGATACTGTCCACTGTATTATTTAGAATGTATTTTATCCTTACATACTAATTATTAAGGGTTTATTTGGGAAAAAAAGCATGTATGCAATTCATTTTGCTTTTGCAAGTACAGGTTTTAAAAAGACTTAGTTCTCTAGAATTTTGAAGTAACTTGAAGAAAAACAATTATCCTTTGTACTGAAAATTGGTCATTCATTAGGACTTGGCTTTGTTTTTAATATTTGACTTAAACACAAACGAGAGAAGAGGGACAAGTAAATTCTCTGAGGGTATTTAACAATACGTTTTGCTATCAGCAGAATTTTAGAAAATGTTTTGTCTCACATTTTTAAGATCCAAACATTTTTAAATGATATTATACTGATCCCAGAATACTTGTCATCACAGTACCACGTGTATAACCGTTCATTTAAAATATGCATAGTTTTGTACAAGGATAATTTGCCTTTAGAGTGTAAAGTCATAGAGAGTGGGCTTCTGAGCTACTAACTAATGGGTATCAATTATTATCATTTGTAATTCTGATCTCCAGAGTGGTATGGATAAAGAAGGTCAAAATGGTCCCTGATGAAAAGAAACTTTTAAAGCGTTTGGAAAAGTTAATGAATTAGATTTCCCTGCACTTGAAGATATTAGGATTGGGAGATCAAGACTCCCATCAGCCAAATCAAGAATATTCACAGTTGACAGGAAAACTCAAAGTTTCTTTTTTCCCCACCAGAGAAATGCCCTCCCGCAGCTCGTGGTGGTAATTCATAGGAGCGATTATATTAGCTTAAAGAGTATGTTTCAGAAGCAATAAACTTTAAGTACACTCAGCCTGATTTTTGTCATGTTTATTTCACGTAGCTCCTCGTAAGTGCTTGAGAATGCTTCTTGTAAAAAATATCCCTTTCACTTTATAAAACATGTTTTCTGCTGTGGATAAAATTGCAATGCGAACACACCATAATTATTGTTTTTTATCTTTGTAACAATAATGAAAGTTCAATGAAATGAACAAAAGGAGAAGACATGGGCAGCACTCCCACTTTTCTCCTTAATAGCCTTTAAATGATTTATGAAATAAAAATGCTACTTCAGTTTGCCTTTAATAAACAATACTTCCTTCACCAATTAGTCTCTTTCTTCTTCAATATTCAAACTATTAGGACGTAAAAGAGCTCTTACCCTGGGTTAAGACCTACTGCATTTTTATCAAGGCCTCCAAGAGATGGAAAGTATTCTGGTGCCTATGTAATACGATGAATTGGTTTTAAAAATATAATTATTTGTTTTCATGGAGTAGTATAGGAAATAAAGAAATATGGAATATACTTTTAAAGAGAAGCCAGAGTGTCCACAATACTCAGCAAGTGCATTTAAAATGCTACATTTCATATCTGGGGGTTCTTAGAACTAGGAGCTTCTCTATAGACGCTGACTTACATGTTAGAATTGACAGTTCAAAACTGTGTTTTAGTTCCCTCAGTCCTGTAAAACTATTAATGGAAAAATAAGTACATGAAGATAATAAAGCTGATAATATTTTCATTCTCAACTATGCAAATATTGCTCAAATGAAATATGTTTCATTATTTTATATTTCTAGAGCAACCTTTTTGAGTCTAGAAAGGTCAGTGCCGGGGTTTTATTTTGATACATGATATGACCTAATTCTTTTCAATTCATTTTTTCATTTGTTGCAGAAATCCAAAGGGGGGAGACGGTGCCTCTCTCTCTCTCTGTCTTTTTTCTTTGATGTAAGTCTAAATTGCAACAGCTAAAATGCCTTCCCATAATTGTAATGAGATCAGTGGGTTTTAAGTATGGAATGAATCAATTATTGTAAGCAGAGCCCCTGCGTAAATCACTGAATGCCAAACCAGCCTCAGGATTATAAAATGAATCTTTGACAAGTATTCAAGGTTTCAGCATGGTCTCAATAATGAGGATTAAGTACTTACTATCAAGTGAAAGCAAAGTTTTATTCACTTACTAAGGAATATGTGCATATTCATTAAAAGAGGTCAGATTGAATAAGGCTTAAAAAAAAAAGGGAGCATCTAGTAGCAGAATTGAAGGTAAAAATCAATGATAAATATGTCTAGTTTATGGTAAAAAGGGAAAGATTCCAAAAGCGTATTTCATGAAATGGCAGTATGTTTGTGATTGAGAAATAGTTATATTAACAATGAAAAATAACAAGTAGCTTTTGCATTTTCATTTCTATCAAACTCTTAAAAAACAAACAGAAAACACACACGCACACACAAACAATCCAGGGATTATCATAAAAGAAATCAGGACTACCCATTGTCAGTTTTTGCACTTCTTGGAACATGATATTTTTGACTGGCAAGAACAATAGAATGTAAAGTTGTACCAGAACAGAAGACAGGGAAAGATTAACTTCATTATTTTTGATACACTGTCAAAAGCAGACAGATTTTAACAGGGTAGGGAGATTCCGTTTAAATAAGACAGTTCCCTCGTGCACACATTCCAACAGTCTGCTTCTCTTCCTTTTCTTTTCTTTTCAGATAACTGTCTTTTGTTAATTTCGCTGTCACTAGTTGTAGAGTAATTTTATAATTTACTGTTGTAAATGGTAAGTCAGAAACAAACTATAGTGGCATATGTTTGTGTCCTTACTAATCTGCTAACATACTTTAATGCTTATGCTTATGATAGGCCTTAGAGGTCTTTAAAAAATCTTTAATTATTTTGGTTCTTCATCACATAGAATCAGATATTAATCAAATTAATAAATATTAAATTTAAAATCTAAATATAAAAACTGTAATACTGATGTTTTGATTATTTTTATATTTTTTTATACTATATTTCCATGTAAGCGTTTCTGGCAGCATAGACAGAAATAAAAGATAAGATTCTTTTTAACATGGGATAAAGTTTTTTAACAAATTATTTCATGTCACAACACTTTTTAACTCAGTGACAAGATAAATTTATATTTTAGTAACTTTTACTCATTTGGGCCATAGTACATACAAAATGCAAATTATGTATATTACTCTGGTGTTTAATTTTTAGGTAAGCTAAGTTAATTATGCTTATTTCTCTAATGAGAAAATCAAGAATTTTGGTATAGATGTTGTATATATTTGTGAGAAAATAACACCTTTGTAATGGTTGCATTTTATGTGAAAAAAATATAGTACTTAAGTAGTATTTTCCTACTGGGTTTCTTATCAATAAACTATATTCTGATATTCTTAAATTTTAATTTTCCATTTTTCTACATTTTGTTTCAAGTATAGTCCTATCGCTTTGGCGTTTGTATATGTCACTTTAACTTTAAAGCTAAGAGATCTATTATTGATGTGCATATATAAGCGTAGGTATCACAAAATAAATAGAAAACTCACAAGAGTGAATTGAAAGAGGAATACTTACATAGAAACTGCAAAAGTATGCCTGAAACAGCTATAATCAACGTCTGCAAATTCATATTCAAAGATAAGTTTTGAAGTCGTGTGCAGAAGTTGAAAAAGATGATTTCGCAATAGTGAACATTCACAAATAAAAAGATAACGGTGTCTCCTATGCCAGGAAGGAATTGAAATTTGCAGTGAAAGTCTGACATCTGGTGGTGAGAAGGAGGAGCGTCAGAAGAGGAGAAAGCTATTGGAAAGCCCCTCCTGACTTTCATAGGACAAAAGAAAGCAAATTAAAAACGAAAAGAAATTCTTTTTTTTCTAACTTTTAGACATTTTACATTTCACCCCCTATTAATTATTTTTCCATGAGTCCTCGTTTATATTTACATTTCCTAAAGACTGTTTGCATTAAAGATATTTTTTCAAGAGGCTCTAAATACTGATCAGCAGTTGTTTCTAAAACAATAATGATTATGCATTTAGAAATAGTTTAACACTTGTAAAATTGATTAAGCTTTATATTACAGCTTTAGAATGAAAATGAAACTTTCCTAAATTTTCCCAGTAAACAAAGGAAAAAATTTTAAATTCACAAAGAAATTTCATTATTTTTAACAAAGATCAAGAATGATAGCAAAAGAATTTTAAGCTTTGGGTTGAAAGGTAATCCTAGTTCCTAATACACATTAAAAAGATTATTCATAGAACACTTATTGATAAGTAATACCCTCTGAGCCCAGAATACCATTTTTTTAAATTAATATAGTCCAAAGGAATCACCAAATTGATACAACAAACTAATAACCCACTACAATGCAATACGTTTATACTATGTGAAATTAATTTGGTTTAAATTATGCAAAATAGATTACAATGACAGCTTAAATATAATATTAGTAGTAATACTATTATTTTATAAAGTAGATTTTTGTAACATATTTCATCTTACCATTTTAACATGTCCCTCAAATAATTTTTTAAAATGGCACCATATCAGAATAACACTAGGCTTTTATTTTTACCATAAAATTTCAAAAACCCAAACTAGGAATTAATGCAGCATTTGGTATCTTCTTCTGCATATTTAAACTGGAGTGAAATAGCCAGAGACGAAAGCTTTTCCATAATTTATATTGCTTAAAGTATTTGACCAAATAGTGTGAAAACTGTTAGTGGTTTTAAAATCAGATCCTGATAATTGCTTCAAATCCCCCATTTTGCTCAGTATATGTAAGTAATATTTTACTGCTATAATGATTGTTTTTTGTTGTTCCTTTTTTTAAAATGTTTATTTATTTTGAGAAAGAGAGGGCACTAGCAGGGGGAGGGGCAGAGAGAGAGAGAAAGAGAGAATCCCAAACAGGCTCCCCGCTGTCAGAACAGAGCCAGATATGGGGCGCGATCTCATGAACCAAGAGATCATGACCTGAGAGGAAATCAGAGTCTGACGCTCAACCGACTGAGCCGCCCAGATGCCGCTGTTGTGCCTTTTTGATGTCTTTATCCAAGAGGCAGTGTGGCACTCAGAACAGAGAATGCTGCTGATAAATGAAAAGGTTCCTGTCATTGTAGCATTACATAAATCCTTCTGGAGTAGCAGATAAGTGATAGTATCATAAGGTCAGCATGTGGTTCTTCCATGTTTCCCCACAGCTTTAAATTAAATTAACATATAGGGCGGATGGTCATATTAGGTTGGTTACTGGTCTTCTTCATGCCATTTGCTAATGTCATATGCGTGATGGTGTAATGTCGGAGATTGAATTCATAGCTTATTATGAATTTGCTGAATGAACTTCCAGGAAGACATTCCAATACTCAGGACAGAGCACCCAGTAGTGATGGGAAGGATTCCCTCATACCAATACAATCACAGATAGGAAATCATTTCTATTAATTAATTCATGAAAAGTGGGTATTCCCACACATGGAAGAGAGTCTTGAGAGTGTTTAAAGGGGAGAAACATTTTTACCAGTAACATAAACATTGCTCTCTTCTTACAGGACAGGTAATTTTAGGAATGCTTATCAAATAATAGAAACCGGAGAATTTTTTTGCCTTTAGAGATATTTCTTTTTATTCTATATTAAGTAATTACTGTTGCAATTATGTTATGTGTCAACACACTCTAAGTGCTCTGGAGATAGAAATCCCTTCTTAACAGAGAGTTCAGAATAAGTAATCCAATTAATTTCAAAGCATTTTAGAATAGAACAACTCAACATGTCATTAATAAATGTTGCTGTTCATTTTGCTCATAAAAATACTCAAATTTTCTTTTTCATAAAAATTAATATATTTTTGTTGCAGAATATACTTTTTGAGGGCTCTTCAAATAAGGAGCCTCCCTTCTTCATTCATAACACCCTGGCTACCCGTGATTTGAGCTCTCTCCTTATTTGCCCAGGTCCGAGGAAAAAGAATAACCAGTTCTTGCTGACCTTTAATTTCTTAGTGCCCTACACAAAGTAGGATTTCAATGATGATTTTTTGAACAAATAACTAAATAATGAACGAATGCAAAATACTTTTCTCCCCCCCATATCAGTTATTTCCTTCTAAAAGAGAACATAAAATTCAAATATGTATCTATCCATGTTTGAGAGAAAACAGTAAGATAAATTGTTACAACAAAGACACAGTCACATTAGGCTTGAGGTCTTTGAAGATTCCTTTCTTTGGACAGAAAAAAAAAAAGATGAAACAGATGAGAATCGTATATCACAAACCTTCACAATTAAGCAGTCCTCGGGGTCCATGTTATAGAAGTAGGTACGTGAAATAGATAACGTTTTAGTCGCTAATATCTGCATTGATAATGTTTATACAGTGAGATGCCATCTGTTACATGAACATTTGCACATATTAATGGGCCCTGAGCTTGCGATAATATATTTTACATGCAGAGGCATGTCAGAGATTTGTAACAGATCAAATATGTGGGTCTGTAATAGGCATTCTATTATCATGTTAACCATAATTCGACATTTGGTTTTCTGATGATTTTACTGTGAAATTGTATATTTTTAGAGCCCTCTTAATTTCCACATCTTTCCAAATCACTACTGACTACATTATTTTTCCCTTTGATTCTATCCTATAATATTTACTCTGTCTGTTTCTCATTAGTACAGAAAACCTTATTTTACTATTTAACTACGTCATTAATGACATAGTTGTCTTTCCCAGATGGTTGTAAGTTACCCAGATCAGGGTGTGTGTCTCCTGTCTTTGGCATCCATGGGATACAGAAAAGCAGGGTTTTCGGAGATAGTCTTAACTTTTGAAGAGCCAGCACTAAATATATCCTGGAAGTTTGTTTTTATAGGAAAGCTACTAAAATATAATGCAGATTATATAAGACATAAAATATGTCTTTTTCTTGTTTGCTGGCTCATCTAATGTTATCTGGCCCTGACCCCAGTCATTCTTTGTACACTAGCCTAGTTTCTTTTTTCATAGCACTAACCGCTATGTAAAACAAACTTATTTGGATATTTTTTTTACTTACCACCCATCTCCCTCAGTGTATTCTAAGTTCCACAAGGACAGGGACTTTTCTGCCTTGATGAAAGCTGTATCCTCAATGGCTAGAACTATGTTTGTCTATATAGTACATACTTAATAAGTGTTAATGTTCCTTATCCACTCTCCTTAGAATCGATACCTTACTAGGATTAGATTCATCGTATTAGAAGGGAATTTAGAATTTGTTCAATCTCACTGTCCACGCAGGACAAGAATCCATTCTATAATATCCCTGGGAGATACTTGTGTGGTTTCTGCTTATATTTTCATTACTGGAGGCTCATTGCACATTAAGACAACCTGAGCCATTGCTGCAAAGCGTGTGTTTTAAAAAGATCTTCCTTGTAATGACATGAAACCTGTTTAGCCAATCCATTCACACCAGGTCTAGTTTTGCTTTATGGAACTATAAAAGCAAGTCAGTTTCAACGTAACTACTCTTCCAATATGTTCACACACACACACACACACACACACACACACACACTTATTTTCCTCTTTGAATAAAACATTACTGACATCGTTCGTTCGTTCTGTGAGGTGTGCCAGACAGGAACAATCCCTGCTTTCATGTCCACATAGTCAAATGGGAGAGACAGATAATTAAACACATTATGTTCATAACACATGTTAAGTGCAATGCTTGGCTAAGAAGTACAAGATCAAAAAGAACCAAAGTAAAATCTGGTCCCGAAGAGAGGCGTCCCCAAGTTGTGCTGATTCAAACAGATGTACAATGTAGCACCCTCCTGCTTCTCCCCATAAGATGTACATTACTTAAAAACACTTCTGAAATTGGACTGTGGTCTTGGTTTTTTTCTTCTAGATATGGGAACATAGTAAGTATGGTCTCAACAGAGTCACAGGCAAGAGGAAATTCTACCAAAAAGAGCACATTGTATCTGGTTTGGCTACATACAAGATTGGATGTTACCATCATCTGCTAGAATTTCATCTTGTTCTAATTTTATCTGTGGTGTCTCGAAAGATTGAATTGGCTTTCTAAATACGGTTTCATATCTTTCCTAATAAAATAATGTGTGAGTCTCCTAACGAATCTTATGTGTTTCTAGAACTTGCTTATTTCTGATACATACTTCTAATTTACTATTGCAAATGTTTTCTTCATAAACATTTGGATCATTAATCAAATGCGGAGCTTTTTAAATAATGTATGTCATCAGCCATATCACACAAAGTTGTTGATAATAAAATTTTGAATGGAGATGCTTAGATGTTATGATATATACTTATAACTAGACTTAATCAGGGTGAAAATTAACTCCTGTTATAAATATTTGCTTTAAAATGTTTTCCCTCATGTTTGTTTACTTTGAATCTTGATTTTTTTAAATTTTTTAATTTTTATTTTTTTATATATATTTGAGAGACAGAGAGCAGGGGAGGGACAGAGAGAGGGAGACACAGAAGCAGAAACAGGCTCCAGGCTCTGAGCTGTCATCACAGAGCCCAACGCGGGCCTCGAACTTGCGAACAGTGAGATCGTGACCTGAGCTGAAGTCGGACGCTTAACCGACTGAGCCACTCAGGCACCCCTCAATCTTAATATTTTTGTTTTTAACTATGCCTGACAATTCTTGTCACACATACTGAAACACACATTCTTTTCACAAACCCACATTTTATTTACACCATTATTCTCTCCTATTCTTTCACTTTCTGAATTTCGTTTGATTCTTGTTATGAAGTCCAAGTGGTCCTGGAGCTGCATGGAAAGAAAGACTGGCTTCCTAAGTCTGAGGAACTTAACAATTTTGGTCATTGCACAGATTTTAGATATAATGAGAACACAGCAAACTTAACATAAAAGAAAGAAACAGAAAAGAAAAAAAAAAAAAAAGCCAGAAATACAAGCCTCACAGAAAGGTCTTTCGTGGCTGACTGGTTTTATTGTCCAAAGATGGCCACCACAGTATCTCTCTGGTTACATGCGTTTCTAGAACCTGTCAAAAGATGGAGTACAACTCCCTTCCCCTTGATTCTAGGAAGGCTTCTGGCTCACTTGCAAAAACAAAATAAAATGAAGCAAAAATACTGCTGTGTGACTTCTGGGCCAATTCGTAAAAGGCAACGTAGCTTCCATTTGGCTTTGCTTCTCTCTTGAAATCTTTGGCTGCCATGTAAGCAGTCTGACTATGCGGAGGCCATCGTGTGAGAGGAAGCCCAAACTAGTCCATGAGCAGAGATCAGATGGAGAGGCCCCGAGATCACATGGAGAGAACCAGATGCCCCACCAGCCCCTGGCTGAGTGCTACTCTGGCCCCACCCTTGCCACTGTTTCAGCTCGAGCCGCCATCTGACTGTAGAGTCCCGTAGCCAGAACTACCCATCTAAGCCCTTCCGAAACACCTGACCCGTAGAGCTATGAAGGATAATAAAATGAATGCCGTTGTTTTAAGTCACGAAATTTGAGGGTCATTTGCTATGCAGCCATAGATAACCACCATGGCTTTCAGAAACTTGGTGCTGAAATTAAGATAATGAAGGATAATCTTGTTCTATGCACAACTTCAAAAGCAGTGTATGAGATTCAGAATTTTCTGGTCCTCTAGAAATTTCCAGCAGCTGGTGGTATTTGTAATACAGCAATATCTATCATTATGTTTTACCATAATTTGTTAAATGTTATTGAACTTAATAAAATATGCATCACATTAGTATAATCTCTTAAAATCAGCTTCCACATCTTTATTAAATCTAGCAGGAGATTTTTTTATTATGTTCTGTAAGGGTAGATGCCAAATCAAGGTCTTTTAAATGTATTACTTTTCACATGTGTTAAATCCTGATATAAAATAGCGTGTTCAGATTATTTCAGCAAGAAATGATAGAAACCCTTACTTCAAACTGGTTTACATAAGAAGGACATTTATTGTCTCAAGAAATTAGGAAATCAGGGATCTGCAAGGATGGCTTGTACTCTGCCTCCTGGAGTCTCTCGTGTCTGCCTCATCCATGGGTTGACTTCATCCTTACATCAGTAGCAAGATGGCTACAGTGGTTCCTCCATTACACCCAGACACAGCAATGTCCAGAAAGAACAATCTCTTCCAGTGAATTCTTGCTTTGAAGGAAAAACTCTTTTACATTTACATTTTGTTCAATCAGCAATTATTTATTCAGCACCTGCTAAATGCCAGGCAGTAGCCTAAGTGCTTGAAATGCTTGTCGTGCTCCTAGGAAAACAGTAGACCTCCCACCAACCACTGTGAATGGTTGAAATCTAATCCAAGGTATTTCAGGAAAAACATCATTCTCCCCTAATCACTTGTACCACTTGGGGCTTTTCTACCAAGGGTACAATGGAGGAAAGGATATTCAGTAAGCAGTGAACGCTGTCTATAAACAGAACTTATAAGAATATATTGTTATTCGGGGCACCTAGGTGGCTCAGTAGCTTAAGCATCCCAACTTCAGCTGAAGTCATGATCTCAGGTCTCCTGACTTTGAGCCCGGCATTGGGTTCTGTGCTGACAGCTCAGATCCCGGAGCCTGCTTAAGGTTCTGTGTCTTTTTCTCTGTCCCTCTGCTGCTTGTGCTCTGTTTCTCTCTCTCTCTCTCTCTCTCTCTCTCTCAAAAATAAACATATATATATATATATATATATAGTTTTCAATTTGTGAGGACTGTGTGATAAATGTAAAAGTGTCTTGTTACCTGTTAGCTTAAATAATCAGGATTTTTATTTTCATTTTTTAATGTTTTATTTATTTTTGAGAAAGAGAGAGAGAGAGAAAGAGAGAGAGAAGGATGCAGACAGAGCATGAATGGGGGAGGGGCAGAGAGAGGGGGGAGACCCAGAATCTGAAGCAGGCTCCAGGCTCTGAGCTGTCAGCACAGAGGCCATTGCAGGGTTCGAACCCATGAATCCTGAGATCATGACCTGAGTCGACGTCTGAGGCTTAACTGACTGAGCCACCCAGGCGCCCCAATCAGAATTTTTAAATGTGTATATAAAATGATTGGAACTATATTTTTAAAGATCTTGGCATATTCAAAAAGACCAAATAGCAATACTAAAATGCTAGCAACATATTGCCTGTAGTTCCGGTGATAGAACTATTTGCATATTTGCACGTTCTATTTATGTTTCCACTTTCCCCCTAAATTTTCTTTAATGAGCTTGTTCTTCTTTAAATAGTTCTTTAAATAAAAAGTAATTTCTTGTCAACTGTGTCCAGTGACATTATCAACTGCCTAATCTAAATCAAATAAAACAAATTTATGGAGCCTGAAGTTTCCCAGTCTCAGATCATAGTAATGACATCTTTTTTATTTTTCTTCGGCACTCCCAGCTCAACCGAGAAACAAGCAATTTTAAATAGAGAAAGAACTATCTTGCCAAGAATCTTTAGGTCAATGATCAGGAATATATAACATTTTAGACTTTAAATATTTACGAAAGATTGAGATGATTATAAATTCACTACATATATATATTCTTACAACCATACTTGGTTTTGGTTAATGTTAACGTATCTTCTGTTTGAACTAGTTAACGATTCCCTGGAAAGTCTGTTTTTAGAGTATAAAGAGGAATAAAAACCATTTCTTCAAGCATCTATATCATGATATGCCTGGAGCCTACTAACATCAGGCCTAAAAATAAATCAGATATAGTCCATCTATCTATCCTTTCCATTACTCTTTGGTTTCAATTTTCATTAGGACTCATGTTTGAGGGGCTAAATATGACCACTTCCAGGCTGTTTGGAGACACACATTCTCTTGGGAAGGAAGGGTATGCAATGGAAAGGCAGCAAGCCTGCTTTCTACCACTGTGAGTAGGACAATTCACAAAATACACTCAGTAAGAAGAGTTTGCAAGCAAAAAGAAGAAGAAGAAGAAGAAGAAGAAGAAGAAGAAGAAGAAGAAATCACAATTTCTCGTTGCACTAACACATCTGTATTCACTAGCAGAACTCCATTTAAGATTTCGAAAAAGTAGTTATGGAGGATGAGCATGCAGCGATCTGCTTTTTAAAGGTGACTACCGGGGCGCCTGGGTGGCTGAGTCGGTTCAGTGGCCGACTTCGGCTCAGGTCATGATCTCGCGGTCCGTGAGTTCGAGCCCCGCGTCGGGCTCTGTGCTGACATCTCAGAGCCTGGAGCCTGTTTCAGATTCTGTGTCTCCCTCTCTCTGACCCTCCCCCGTTCATGCTTTGTCTCTCTCTGTCTCAAAAATAAATAAACCTTAAAAAAAAAATTTAAAGGTGACTACCCAGGAAACAAACTCCCGTGACCAGCGTCAGTTGCTAAGCACTTGCATCTAGAGGAAGGAAGCCCACATCTGGTCGCACGGATGTGTTCGCTGCTGACCTCTCAAAGCTGTTTGCAGGAACACAGTGAGTCCTGCTCTCTCCTATCAGTTTGACACCTCGACAACTCAGAGCCGGTAGGATTCTTCATCAATCACCTTGATCACAATGGCTGTATGGACAGGGAATTTAGGAGAGCTGATCTGCCCTGTCACTTTGGGCTATGTGAAGAACATTGTTCTTTTTTTCTTTCTTACTTTTCTTTAGGCTATCTCATCCATCAACCGAGCTGCACAACAATTGAGACCCAAAGCTAAAAAACACATATAATGACACTTGGTTAAATGATTGGGCACCACTAAACCCACAAGGGATCAGGCTAACCATTCAGTTTGATTTACAGAATCAGTCCCCCGGTTGTTATATACTCATGTAAACAAATGAATGTTTGCCGTCATGCATCATCTGGCTATAGGCTCTGGTCTTGCAAAGACTTTAAATGTCCAATGTAACGGGATACATTTTCAAAATTAAACCAAAGACTTTGAAATCTTGGAATAAATCAAAAAGTACATTCTTGGAAAAGAAGAGGTGCCCACAGAATATCGTAGTGCTGGTAAGGAAGTTTCGACATGGGAGGCAGATGCAGGTGTACGTAACCTATTAGTTCAAGGGTAAGCAGTGCCTAGGTGTGTCAGCCCAAGTTGTGGCGATGCATCGTGAGAAATACAGTGAGCGTGGCTGCAGTGCCTCCTAGAGACAGCTGGGGAGCCTCTGAGCTCTGATACCTTGGAGGTCACATCTCCCTCTGAATTTAAAGGTGCCTTATTTTGTCTTTTACATCAGTGAATATGATTAAACTCCTACTGTTGTGTTAAATTTCCAAGATCGTAAAAAGTCAGGGGAATTAAAAAGGTCACTGCAGTATTTCATTTCACTGGCAAATCTGTGGAATAATGTTATAGGAGGACAAGGGAAATTGTTTGAACCGAGAATCTGTATCCAAATTCTGGAAAACCTAAGTGGGAAAACCTAGGTGGGAAAGGTATGTACTTACATACCTCAGAGTTATGTAAGTACAAAATGAGACTCCTTACCATGTGGTAGTATACAGCCAAGAAAATTAGGATGCCATTTTAATGGCAGAAGGAGACTAGATTCTGGTCACTTAACATGAAGATTTGCCACCCGTTAGTGCCAGTGGCCCTCTTTCTGTGAACACCTGAAGTTGTTGATAAATTAGAAACGTCGATTCTATCCCTCAAAGCCATAAAGTAACCTTTCCTATTTCAGTAAAATACCACTATTTTACACAGATGGAAGTAAAAAATCAGATATAAATACGAAATTAAGATATAGTGAAATCAACAAAAATTGAATATGCGCATGCATGAGCAAGTCTGCACCTCATTTACCCAGGAACAAAATGTAAAATCCTTTGCTTAAGTCTATAAGATGAAAAAATATTCACGTGGCCCATAATAAAAATAACTACAATGCATGTTAATGCATATGTGTTCTAAATTCTGGTGCGAGTCAAGTCCCATTAGCAATATGATACTTTGCGATATTTTGAAATTCAAGTTGTTTCAAGGACAGACCTTTCAAGGCATCCAAAAGGACTGCCTCAACTTTAACCTAATTTAGTGTCTGCACAACCTCAAACACCAACATAGTCCAGCTTCAAAATAAGCTAATAGTCATGATGTTTGATTGTAGAGAATACATTTTCAAAATCCTATAAATCTTTGATATTAGAATTTTGGATAGGATTTTTAGGCTTTCCAAGGTAAATGGTGTGCTCTATTAATCAACATTTGCTGAACTCTAAAAACATGTCAGGCAAGTGCATTATGGGTATTACCTCATTTCATATTCTCAAAATTCCTATGAAGTAATATTATGATGCCCATTTTATAGATTAGGAAACTGAGCTAAACAAGCTAAGCAAATTGGATGAAGTATATGGTGAGCTGTAATATGACTCCGCAGCCCAAGCTCTATTGTATACTTATAGACTTATATATTTGGTATCCTCTTTTATGTAGACACGATTTAAGCCCCAAACCACAAAGTCCTTCATTCAGTCAATTGTGTTGTCAACAATCACATGGTTAGGAAAATAGTTTGATGACATTCACGTTAACAATTTTTGGTCTTCTTCATTTTTTTAATCGTCTACTTAATCAGAAGAAGATTAGAACACCAAACTGATGACTATTAAAGAGTACGCGTTAATCTGCTGTCCAGCAAGGGTTTGGTGAACTACATGAAGAGTGAGCCACAGGATTCTCAGCCAAGGTGAACTGAGCACTGTTACAATTGTGTGCAACATGTGACACACACTCCCAACAGACGAAGCTCCTAATATTGCCCATGTTTGTCTCAGTGTCACCTCATAACCTCGGGACGACAAATATAAACATGAGCTATGGTTTGATAGAAATGACAGGTAATTTTATAACATACGGAAGAGGGTCAGAGCAGAGTGTTGGCTTTGGCTGTCCTGAGATCGGCCCCGGAGCCAGGGCATGCAGGCAGCTGGTCTGCGTAGGAAGTGACCGTAGGAAGCATGAGTAAGAAAGCAAGGGGAGTCAGGAGAGTGGGAAGCCCCAGCCAGGCTGTCCTCTTAGCTCTCACTGGGGGCAACTGGGCTTCATCCCACGGGGACCCTCAGGGATCCCATGGACATGTCCACATGGACATGTAGGTTGTGCCTCAGAACGGTCCCTCTCAAAGATGGAGAGCTGGAGCATTAATCCACAGATTCCTGTCCAGCAAAAGTTGAAAATCTCCCAGGGATCGAGGTAACTGATTTGCACTTCTCTGCTGCACTCTAAGCAGACTCTGGAGAAAGCTTTAAGGTGGAAGAGTGGAGAGAGCCTACAGCAGCAACGTCGTCGTGCACATGGGAAAAGTGACCTGAGGAGTCAGAAGTGAGCGGGAGACGTGCAGCCAGGCACAGGTGTGCCCTGTGAATTAGTTTTCTTATCTATCCGTAGCCTCACCTACTGACCTTTGTTTAGGAGAAGATAGATGTGTATGAGGACAAAGAGTTGATAAGTCTGAGGTCATCGGGACTCTGCAGGAGTTTAAACTAGAATTGTGACCTTATTGTTCCTGCCATCTAAGCGACTGACCTAACCGGTGTGTAATCGTGGGTTTTTTTTTTTTAATTGCTTTAATGGAGTATAGTTGACATACGATAAATCGTGCATAAAGCGCATAATTTGCTATATTTTGACATATACCTCTATCTATGTATATCTATATCTGTACCTATATCTATCACCACAATCAGGACAATGAACATACCCATAACTTTCAGCTTCCTTATTTTTTCTAGATGTTATAATGAATTCTTTTCCATTTTTTATAATAACAACTATTATTATTATTAATATGAAGAGTGACTAAGCATGTGAAATGGCCATTACCTTCCTTTCCCAGTAAGACTTCATTTCATTTGCAACTGTTTATGAATAGAAATGATCATGTGGACTTAGGCATCAAGAAGACCTGGCTGGAATATTGGCTCTTTCTTCCAATTGCTAGTTGTGTGTCCTTGATCCAGCCACTCATTTCGGTATTTGTAAAACAGGGATGATTAAGCCTATCTCAGATGTGAGGATTAATACAATGTCAAGCACGTAGGGGGCTTCAGCTCAGGTCATGATGTTGAGGTTTATGAGTTCAAGCCCCGCCTCTGGCTTTGTGCTGACAACCTGAAGCCTATGTCTCCCTCTCTCTTGGCCCCTGCCTCACTCGCACGTTGTCTCTCTGTCTCTCTAAAAATAAATAAACATTTTAAAACTTAAAAAAAAAAACAAACCCACAACACCAAGCACCTAGAGGTACAGCCACCACATCATAGACACTCAGTAAATGGTTGTTTTCTCTCTTACTATTACTTCAAGGTTTGAAATGTCTGCAACCGGAAAGTTATTCAATTTAAAATCCGATTGTGTAATGCTTTGAGCTCTTTAAGGACCTTCCATATTCCAATAATGGACTATTTAACCCCATGATAATACTTTTCTTCTCTGTCTTCTCCTTTCGCTTGTGACCAGACAGTAACTTATATGATCAAATGGTAAACCATTCTAACAATACTATTTTGAGAGGCCAGAAACAAAACACTGATACAATCTTTCCCTTTTAGGAGGTCCCAGTCCGGCTTACATTCTGAGGACATTCTGAGGACATGATCTGATTCATTCTAATTATGTTTGCATTCGACAGGGTCCTTTACAGGGGTATTTTTGTACATAAAATATAGCAGAGGTTACCACACCTGGCATCAGATTTATCTGGGATGCTGTTTGTTAAGAACACAGATTATTGGGGTGCCTCAGTGGCTCAGCTGGTTAAGCGTCAGACTTTTGATTTCAGCTCAGGTCATGATCTCAAGGTTCAGGGGTTCAAGCCCCGCGTTGGGCTTTGCACTGACAGCACGGAGCCTGCTTGGGATCCTCTCTTGACCTCTCTCTGCCCTTCCCCTGCTCGTGCACATGCTCTCTCTCTCGAAATAAATAAATAAACTTAAACACACACACAAAGATTATTATTTTTTTTTTACACACACAGATTATTGTACTCTATTCCAGACTAACTGAATCAGAATCTCTCAAGCTGGGAGCCTAGAAGATTCCGATTCACTAATGAAGGGGAACAGCAGCACCGGAAGACCTCGCACTGGCGTGTGACAACCACAGAGAAAGCTCACGGTATACTAGAAAGTGTAGAAAGCCTGTGGTTTGGTTTGGTTTTTGTTATGAACGAGTTTGTATGTCTTTATGCAACATGGAAATTGGAGACAGGATGTTTAAGCAATGCTTTCGACTGTTTAACCTAAATAATTGGCCTCATTCACCCTCATGCTGGCATATTCAACCTCCGTGGACTTGGGGGACGTTCCTGAGCAAGCACAAACACCTAGTGAAGAGTTAATTTCCTTTCTTGTATTTTGGGCTCCTGTGAAAGCTAACGTAATTGTGAGACCAAGCTCTGTTTAATATCAGCAGATGTACTTTCTAAGTTTTTCAGTGTGATCTTTGTCTAAGTATTCAGGGATTTCGTGGTTATCCGTAGCGTACTCGGTCCATTTGCACACCTGTGTAATCCACACCTTATGCAAGTCTAACAGGGTGAATACTATGAACTGATGTTTTCTGCCATAAGCACGCATTAGGTAAAAATGGAAAAAGATTCTTTGACATTGAAAACCATCAAGCTCAAACACCTAGAAAAGAAGTATTTGTGGGTAACTAACAGCTTTCAGATTGCAAAACTAACTTATTTCAGACTCAAATAATAGTCCTGGATAAGAGCTTTTGTGGTACCTGGATTTTTAGGTTAATTTGTATAACAGAGAAGCCATTTGTGTTTCTGACCTCTCTATGTGAGTTGGCCTTTCATGTAAATAAATAGAAAGATCGTTGAGGACTTACTCTACGTTGCAGCCAAACCCTTGGCATACTTAACATTTACTATGTGCTCATTAAGTATCTGTTGATTATGTGAGCTAATCCGTTCATTCATTCATTATTGAACATTCAGTGAGGCAAACCCTAGTCTGATGAGCAAACTATTATATGTATTACACACCCTAAAAGAGGCTTCATAAATATGCAACATTAACTTACCTCTGGTGATTTTCTATTTCGGTCTTGTTCCAGAACAGAGTGGTATTTCTAAACTGTCAGAGTAATCTTTCTAAAACTCAAACCTAATCAGTAATCCTTCTTAAAGGCCTTCAAAACAATGGCTCCCATGCTGAAATTTAAAAAAGAATAATAATCAAAAAAAACTTCCTTGGCCTGATATATCAGGCCAACATGCAGTGACACTTTCCCACATCTCGAATCACGTGGTTCGCCTCTGACTTCCTAAAGTCTTGGCTGGACTGCCCACCTTCTCATGTGCTCCCAGGCCTCACCTTATCCATTCTATTTTCTGCCTGCTCAAGTCACCTGTATCTGCCTCCTGATTCCTCGAGTCTGTGCACACGGGTCTCTCTTTCCCTGAGGCTTTCCCTGACCCTTAGCCTGAGTTCCAAGCCACCCGTTGTGCTCCAGGGCCCCTGATCACACTTGTCTCACTGTGCAATGCACTGTGTGTGTCACTGTGAGAACCAACTCTCTCCAGGAGATGATGCATTAGCAAAGAGCACAAATGGTGTTATTTCTGTGTCTTCAGTGATGACTATGGAGTCAAGCACGTAGTAAAGGTTCACAAAACACATAACGTTTATAGAGAGTTGACTATGTAGCAGGTAATGTGTCACATGCTTTGCGTGGATTATCTCATGTAATCCTTGCAGCAAACCCTAGAGGGGGCTCTATAATTATACCCACTTTACAGATGAGGAAACAAAGGTATAGGTAGGTAAGTAATGTGCACAAAACAGCTAGTAATGGAAGAAACATGATTTTTTTCCCCTCTAAAACATCACTGAAGTACGAGAGAGAAGCAAGTCTAGAATTTGGTTAGAGGCCACAAAGGAATAGAGTTCTAGCTCTATTGGATCCTACTCAAACCATTTAAACTCTCTTGGTCTCAGTTTCCTTAAATGTTAAATGAGGGGAAAGGGTGCTAACATTTTTTGAATGGCTATTGTGTGACAAGACTGGGACTGTGCTATACTTTGCATGGATTATAGACAATGAGGTAGGATAATAGCGTCCCCATTTTAGAGATGGAAAAACTAAGTCTCCAACAGATTAACGTGGAGATACACGTTTTCTAGACCCTCTCCTATCTTAAGATCCTGGACTTAGATCTGAAAAAAAAAAGGAAAAATGTAATCATTGGAAAGCTTTTGCTAAAGAAGTCAAACTTATTCAGGTGGTTAAAAAAAAGGTAAATCAGAAGTTACTTCTGAATTTAACTTTTTGGATACTCTATAGAAAATGGAGAACAATATTTATACTGGAATCACAAGTTTAAACAAAGGCATTGTTTTAGTTCAAGCTGCCATAACAGAATACCATAGACTTGGTGGCTGAAGCAACATTTATTTCTTGGAGTTCTGGAAGCCAGAAAGTCTAAGCTCTGGTGTCTGATTAGGGCCTTCTTCCTGGTTTGCAGATGGCCATCTTTATTGTAACCTCACATGGTGGAAAGGAGGGGAGCAGAGAGAGAGAAATCTGTCTCCTATCCCTTATAAGGGCAGTAATCCCATTCATGAAGGCTCTACCCTCATGACCAAATTACCTCCCACTGCGCCCCCCCCCCTTAATACTTTCACTTTGGATTAGGATTTCGACACATGAATTTCAGTGGGACACAGACATTCAGTTCATAACAGACATCAAAAGAATATCAAGTCAATAATTATTCCTGTTACTCATTCTTTCTTCCTCATATGCCTTTGTTCTGAGTTATATTTCTGCTCTTCAGTTTCAGATTTGTGACTTTACCCATGCCTGTGTAAGAATATTACCAATTGTGCACAGTAACCTATGCACCCACATTAATTTCCTCCTGAGTGTGATTAATAATTAATTTAGCTTATAGGTGCCAAATAACATACCACGATTTCCTGCTTGCCTAAGACTATAGCAAAAGTATAGTCTGTAATGAACATATATATAAAATCTCTCAATATAACTTCAAAGTCTTTCTTAAAACTGTGCTTCTGTACAACAGCGAGATCGCTTGTGAATACAGATATCAGGACATCCAGAAGAGTGGTCTACTCTCCACTGATTGCCTGAGACTCTGGATTCATTAGTATGCCAACTGACTCATTAATGTTTGGACTGCTCTTGACACAAAGTAGCGATGGGGTTCCCATCATATCATTTACTTCCATGCAACCAACATCTTTAACAAGGTCCATTTTGAGGGCCCCAGTAAAAGTTTATGAATAAATGGGGAAATATTGTAACTCTCACCCCCTTGAGGTAAGGGCATACCTCGTTGGAGGATTGTATTCAAAGCTCTGGCATCTCTCTTAAAACCCTGAAAAACTAGAGGAAAGAAGTGACACCAGGTTCTAGGTGTGCATGTTCTTCTACACTCCTGTGTTTCAGACCACTCTAACTTGTGTCTCACAAAGACAGAACTACAGACCTGAGAGCCTGCTGAGTACCTTCTTTCCATGTTAAGAAGATGCATGGCTGGAACTGTCCAGTGAGCATCCTGATTTGGGGAAGAGAAATAACCATTAATATTCAAGTCCATCAACATCGTTCCTAAATTTCCACATCAGAACATCAGAATAATCAGTTTACAGGCTTTCTATTCAAAACTTGGATACTAAGTGATGTCTTGCTTTCCCCTTAATAATCCCTCCTCATTGGTTGCATGAGCAACCTTTAGTAAGCAGAAATTGACCCATTACCTCCATCTCCTTCCTCCCCCTAAATTCCTTGCCTGTGTGGCTAGCAGATTCAACATTTGTGATTAAAGAGAGTCAAACCAAATAATAGAAGCAAAATATTCAGCCTTAAGGGTTGAGGTAGCCATTTACATGATCTGTCTCTGATAGAACAGGCAATGGAAAGGAAAAAAAAAATCTACATTTTGAAGGCAGTTTTAATAAATATTTTATATGCTTCTATTGAAATATAGTGGTATTTCACAGAGACATATATGCTCAAGTTTATCCATTTTATCTTGAAAAAGAAGTTTTCATTTTCACACAAAGTAGAACAGTAGATAGAAATAGAAACATAACAGCAATCATTATAAATGTTTATAGACATAACTAAAGCCTTATCTAAAGTTCATCCTGTTTAAGGACATGTTTTATGTTGTACAATTCCTCTTAGAATATCAATCTAATAAGCACCAAGTGAGGCTGAAGACAATGCTGTTATAAAAAATGGAGAAAAATGATTAAAATATGATAATTATACTGACAGCTTATATGCTCAATCTAATCAACCAAGCTTCCAATTTGTCATAATGTACACTCACTCATACATTATTGCTTAATTATAGCAACACTTCTATTTGGAAAGGTTGTCAATCATGTGAATACCCATCATTTTTCTTTTTTTTTTTTTCCCTTAAGAAGGGGCATATTTTAAGCAAGGATTTGAAGCCACCGTGCTATTAATTTAACCCTTGGAGTACTCTTTATGCAAAAACCACAATTCCTATTCAACATTTTTCTTTGTACGCAGATTAATATAAATTTATATTATGTAATATTACTCTTTTAAGTCAGAATTGATATTCGTGTTCAAAATAAAATTAAATGTTGGCAGAATTTGATGATTTTAGGGTTATTAAGATATCTACGTGCTGGCACTAAAAGAGAGAATACGTAGCTTTTTTTTTTTTTAAGAAAGAGAAAATTTGGCCCGAATGCTTCCAGTTTGCCTGTGATCCATACTGATCAAGAAATGAAATGCTTGAGGGTGAATTCTAGATAGCTCTCTAAAAAGAACATGAACGCTTATGGCAACAGACTTTACCCATAGCAATTAAACGTTTCTCTCACCCTTCACTCCATCTTCTCTAATTCCATCATTCGTCTTCCAATTGGTAAAAATGCTTAACATATTACTAAAACAGTCATGTGAGTGAATCTTTCAGGGTCACCTACTCAGCATTAAGCGACCTGGCCATATTGCTAAGTCTACCCTAGCAAAAATGAAGCAAAGTTGAAACATCTATTCATAATATTTAAAACACTGAAACTTTGCCTCAATTATTTTGAACATAGCATTGATTTCATGAGATACATATATACATCTTTATATATATATATATATAAAGATGTTATAGATTAAATAGATATTTATATATGTATATATGACTTACATGTATATAGTTTATTCTCAATTTTTTAACCTAGTTTACTTAATAGACCATTTTGTCAAGATGGTGAGATCAGATTATTAGCTAAGAATTTTTAAAATATTCTGATTGAGTGTGGGCATTTTGGGTACTTAGGTATAACTGGATAATTATTTCTATGACTCCATTCAACCACCAGGGTAGAAAAGTCCATAGAAAATGCTTTTCATTGTTAGAAAGAGGGAGGGAGAGAGAGAGGAGAAAGACTATTTCTCCTTCATTTCTCTAAATATTCTCTTCTGCAAGCATAAAATAAAGCAGCAGATGTGCACATTTGCAAGCCTCCATTATTCCCTAAAAGCTGGTTTTGTGATGATGAGATATCCTGATATATACAATTGCAAATGTGGAATACGAGCCCATATGTCAGTGGTACCATATTCCTACCACTTTTGTGAATTACTAACTCTTAAGCAATTATGTCAAACGTTCTGTTCTTTAAAGACTTAGGTGTAATACAAGCTGCATCCAAGGACGTAAGGACATGTAGCGCATACCTCACTGTTTTTAAGGGATTGATTTAAAAATTCATTACAAGTGTGAAAATACAAAAACCTAAAAGCATAATTAAAAGTGAGTAATAGTTTCATGGGGCACCTGAGTTAAGTGTCCGACTTCAGCTCAGGTCATGATCTCATGGTTCGGGGGTTCAAGCCCCGCATCGGGCTCTGTGCTGACAGCTCAGAGCCTGGAACCTGCTTTGGATTCTGTATCTCCCTCTCTCTCTGCCCCTTGCCCACTCACGCTCTGTCTCTCTCTCTGTCTCAAAAATAAAAATAAACATTAAAAAAAATTTTTTTAAGTGAGTAATAGTTTCATAGCATTTGGAACTATAATACTGCTTGCAACGTTCGACCAATTTCTCTGTGCTGGCATGCAACAGAGGCCTGCACCACAGGTCGGGCTCCATAACCAGTTGGTTCCATTTTTTAATTAAAAAAAAAAGTGTACTCTTTTCCTTTATAAACTAGAAAATTTTAACTAATAGATCATTGGAAATTGAAACAAGTGACTTTATCAGATCAATGTGAATATCACCATTAACTTGAGCTAAAAAATAACGGTGTAAATTCTCAATGTAAATTATTTTTGATGTTCTGTCAGATACAAAGTGAACATGCATATTGTATTCAAAAACTGGAAGGGGTAATGTTTTACCATGAGAGATATCACCAGTAAAATCCTAAACCTCCTTTTGGTTACATTCAATTGTGGAAATAATGTTTGTATAGTTTGTTCCTGCACCAAGGTGTGCATTTAAAAAAAAGCCCAATAAGGCAACATGTATAAACATCTACAACTTACTCTGAAATGCTTCTAAAGAAAAAGGTGAATGCGGTCAAATGTTACTTGTAGAATCTAGGTAGCAAGTACATATATCCACCTACCTATTTTTTACTGTACAATTCTTTAAACTTGTCTGCATGTTTGAATACCTGCAGATTACTTTTGTAATAATATGTTGAAAAAATAAATTCAAGAATATATCATTGATTTCTTTTCTCCCAAGTAACAAAAATCAATGTTGGAAAGAGTTACAATCTTGGTATTTGACCTGTTTTCCGGAACTGTAAAAACTGTAATAGTTCACCCCTAAAGTAATAAGTTCAGGCAGTTGGAGATACCCAACATATGATAGTAACAGGCCATTTGAAATCATAGGACATGGGGGGGTGCCTGGGTGGCTCAGTCGGTTGAGCGACCGACTGCAGCTCAGGTCATGATCTCACGGTTTGTGAGTTTGAGCCCCGCGTCGGCTCTGTGCTGACAGCTCGGAGCCTGGAACCTGCTTCAGATTCTGTGTCTCCCTCTGTCTCTGCCCCTCCCCGACTCACGCTCTGTCTCTCTCTGTCTCAGAAATAAATAAACATTTAAAAAAAAAAAGAAATCACAGGACAAACTCTGATGGTATCAATGATGTCATGAAGAAAATGTTTTCTCTTTTACCAGATCACAAAATCTCCTGTAAGCACCTTCCTTTGTAGAGCCCAGGTATGTTTATATGGAGGAGGTGAGGTGTATTTTTTCCCCTTCTACTCACTTAGTGACTGCAAACTAACTATAGTCTCAGTTTTCCCTGTTTCTTTCATTTTAAATTAAGATCAGGGAGTATATTGTTTATTTCTACCTGTTCTGTGTAAATAAAATGGAGTGTGGATTTGCATGAAACGATAACCTCTCGTATTCTCCGCATTGCCTTTTCCTGTTTACAGCAGTTTTTAAAAAATGGCCATGGATTCATTCACAGCTTTCTCATCCAGAGTTGAGGTCTAAATGCCCTGTCCTTGAATCTGGGCTAAACAGCACTTGCTTGTAACCAATGCGATGGGTGGATGTGAAACCATACGATTTTGAAGGCTAAATCAGAAAGGCCGTGGAGTGTCCCCTGAGTCTCTTGGGACAATTGCTCTGGGAGAATCCAGTTGTCTTGTCTTAGTACCTCAAGAATGTCATGCTATAGAGGCCAAGGGGGGTACTATGGCTGATAGTCTCCCAGCCACCCCACCAAGGTGCCTGGAATGGGAATGAGGCCTTTGTGGATCTTCTGGGCTAGCCCATCTACCAATTAAGTATCACTACACGATCTTTGTCACTAAGATAAAGACCAGAAGATTGCCCAGCTGAATTCCTAACCTATGCAACATAATTGACTGGCTGTTGTTTTAAGCCTCTATGTTTTGGGATAGATTGTTATGCAGCAATAGTAACTAAAACACTAGAGAGAGCTGTTCTGTCAGTTCTGATGCCAATTCATCTTTTCTAGTAAACATGAGGGCTCACAAAATTACCAACTAAAAGCCAAAGTCTCCAACGTGAGCTTTCACTAATAATCGGAGAAAAAAATAAATCTCTTTTCGGTCATTCTATACGTCATATGTGCCTGAGAGTAGTTTTATTCAACGTTAAACTGAAATATCTGACAGTCTTAATAACTGCAAAGTATGGCATTGAGATTAAGCAATATTCAACAGTTGAGTTTGATGAAGTAATTTTTACCAAAGAATTCATTCAGCTTTCTCTTTGAATGTATTTATCATTAATATTGTGGCTGGATTTATAAAATTATCTGGAAAAGTTCAATTTAATTACCAGAGACCACTGAGCTTCTTTGTGTGTGGGGGGGGAGGGGGGGCGGAGGGCAGTGGAGTAGAATTGTTACAACTTTTTGCTTCTTTCATACAACACAACTGGAATAATCTTTGTTTACTATGAAAAAAGGCAGGAAAGTGAGTCTTGTTCCTGCGTGTGTGTCCAACAGTGACCAGAAAATGCAAGGATCTTTTGATAGTCAAAAAGAATATTGTAAAGAACTTACGTTGGCTGTAAGGAAGAACAACCTGACATGGAGAATATTTCAACATGATGCTAGAATCCATAATAAATTTTGATCAAATTTCAGCCAATTGGATTAAGAAGAAAAAAACCAACCAAGCCATTTACATGGTGGTATTAGATCTAGAAAGCCTGTTAATGATTTACTGAATTCTTTATTGACCTGATTAAATTTACCACACAGTTTGATATCAACATGGGTGTCATTAAGTACTAAAGAGAATCTATAATCTCATTCCCTGGAGATGTTGAAAAATGTAACACCTGCCCTCCTGTCTCAAAGAAAGAGGCTCTTTTGAAAGAGAAAACAATAAACAACATTGATGCATTCAGTTTTTTCTTGTTCTTCTAGAGGCACCTGGGTGGCTCAATCGGTTAAGTGACTGACTTCGGCTCAGGTCATGATCTCACGGTTGGTGAGTTCGAGCCCCACATCAGGCTCTGTGCTGACAGCCCGGACCCTGGAGCCTGCTTCAGATTCTGTGTCTCCCTCTCCCTCTGCCCCTTCCCCACTCACACTCTGTCTCTCTCTCTCTCAAAAATAAACATTAGTGGCGCGTGGGTGGCTCAGTGGATTAAGGGGTTGACTTCGGCAGAGGTCATGATCTCACAGTTTGTGAGTTCAAGCCCCAAGTCAGGCTTTGTGCTGACAGCTCAGAGCCTGGAGCCTGCTTCGGATTTTGTATCTACCTCTCACTCTGCCTCTCCCCGTCTTGTGCTCTGTCTCTGTAAAAAAAAAATGAATAATCATTAAAAAAAAAGTTTTCAAATACAAAAAAACTTTTAAAAATTAAAATAAATAAATAAACATTAAAAAAAATTAAAAACCAAAATTTTTCTAGTTCTTCTAATCAGTAACTAAATACATACGTAAAAATTGTTACTATATGTGCATACATATATACTTCCAGGTTAACAGAAGCAGATATATTGAACTTTTTCTCCTTAACTAGTATAATGATTAAAAAATTCAACACACATTTATTTCAAGCCTACTATGTGTCTAGTGTTATAAATAGGGACTTCTATGTTCTCTATCTTATTTAACATCGCTATTAAATAGTCATTTTCATTTTCCTTGTAAAAAATAAAATCTAATTCCTCTGTTGCCTGAGGGAAACCACTTAACCTTTATTTTTCAATTTTATTTAAAATTAAGATGATAATATTTACCTCCCAAGGTACCGTGAATACTGATTAACTAATGTTGGCAAAAGATCTTGATCAAAAAATATTGAAGCCCTAAACCTAATATTATTATGTTTTTCTTCTTCACAGTCCTTAGTATTATTTTTCTTTTTTATTCCATTTCCTATCAGTAAATTAACATTTAACTCAAAACAATTTGGCACTGGCTATACCTACTAGCTATTACCAAGTTCACTTGGCTAGAGATATTTATGCTCATGTTTGTATATACATACCAAAGTATATGTACTTGTTCACAAAACATAGGTGTATTTAAGTGAAAATGATATGACGAAATTCTGAAAATATTTAGGATAGCCCCAAAGCACTGCAGATGTTTTAGAAATACTCAGAATAGTATTGTTCTTACCTTTCTGCGGTTTACTTCATAATAATTAAGCAACAATTTTATATTCTCAATCCAAGATCAAAGCTCTTTCAAAGCTATAGTTGAATTGGGTTCTTGTCTGAAAATAATATTAAAGTTTTCAAGTATAGTATATTTTATATGGCATTCATTTGATACATGCTACTGTTTGAGTCCTAATGCCTGTAGCAATGAAAGAACCTCAGAAGTTCTGAAATAAAAAGGAAGTAGTTTGCAAGTAAACAGAATGAGTGTATCCATGAACTTATAGTATGCTTCTCTTTAGGCACTGTTATATGTTATATATTTTTTTTTTAATTTTTTTAATTTTTTTTTATGTTTATTTATTTTTGAGACAGAGAGAGACAGAGCATGAACGGGGGAGGGTCAGAGAGAGGGAGACACAGAATCCGAAACAGGCTCCAGGCTCTGAGCTGTCAGCACAGAGCCCGACGCGGGGCTCGAACTCACGGGCTGTGAGATCATGACCTGAGCCAAAACCAAGAGTCAGACACTCAACCAACTGAGCCACCCGGGTACCCCATATGTTATATTTTAAGTGAAAAAGAAATGAAAAAAAAAACCTCTCTTTTAACTTCAATGTCAATGTCAATCTCAGTCCCTTCCCTTCCCTTTCTTTTCTATTTCTAGCTTAAAGATCTATGAATTGTGACGTGATATTGCAAAAGCACTATCTTTCAATATAAAGCAACATATATGCCTTGATTTCTACCATATTCTGAGATTTAAAAAATTAATTCAGAAATGTGCCTGCTTTATCAGACTCAAAGCAATTCTGTCACTACCGTTACTATAACAAAATATTGTATATATAAATCCTTATGAATCCTCTAAGATACAGTACAATACTAACACAGTAGACAAAATCTGTAAGGAGCTTGCAGCCTATATTAAAGTTATAGAAAATATATAGGAAACAAAATACTATTAGAATCAAAATGGGTTGATGTATTATAGCATAGGTTCGAAATTAGGACAAAAGAGGGATGTTTGTATGACCTTGGACAATTGATGAAGCCATCTTAAATGAAGGCAGTGATATTATATTAGAAATAGAAAATGAGACAACAGAAGTGAAATTGTTTTAAACCTCTATACAAATGGTAGATGTTATTATAATTATATAAATCAACGTGAACTTAGGGGAAAACCTGTTATGTTAAACTACTCCATGTTTCAAAAGGATGGGATATGGAGAAATGATGCAAGTCTCTACTCCAGATGGGAAAGTTTTCATAGAGGGACATTACAGTGCTTCAGACCTAGCATATTGCATACTTCATGTCCATGTTTAATATGCATGCACAGGAATATCTCATGCTTGCAGGGCAACATCTCCAGAATGGGAATAGAAGGACTACCATGGAGGAAGCTTGGGAGGATCTTGGTACTGAAGGAAGCCATGTTCATGAATGAGAGTGGTGGTTTGTAACCCAAGGGTTCCTCCAATTTCGGGGGCCCACCCTTGTCTATGACTTTAGAACAAACACTTCTGCACAATGATATTTGGTCAGCTAATGTGGAATCTAAAATAGTCAAACTCATAGGAGAGTAAAATGGTGGCTTCCAGGAGCTTAGAGGAGAGGAAATCAGGAGGTAATGGACAGAAGGTACAGAGTTTCAGTTATGCAAGATAAATAAATTCTGGAAATCTACTATATACCATAGTACATATCGCTAACAATACTGTATTGTGTATTTAAAATTTCCTAATGATGGAGTGATGATCACTTAATATAATATTATATCCGAATGGTGAAATATTTTAGCAATAGTTATTTTTGTCTTTGTAATGAGATTTCTTCTAAAAGGCATGTATATTTTGTGAAAAATCGTAATTTTCCAAACAATTTGGGAAATTAAGCACATAGTAAAGAAAACTTGGCTAGGATTAAAATGAGTGAAAACTTTAAAAATGGGCTGTCATTCTTCACTTCCATAAATTAAAAATAGTAAAATCTGATAATATTATTAAATATTATGAGGGTTCAATGAGATAGGGATCTTCATACACTGCTAGGAAGACTTTGACATGACTGATCTGGAAAGCAAATGGGCAATATGATCTAAAAAGGTGCAGCCCTACACCCTGTAATATGGGTTCTGGAACTTTATTTAAAAAAAAAATCAGAGTTTTATTATAGTAACAGTAAAATTTTGGAAACAGCCTAAAATTCAACAACAAAGCAATGACTAATGAGTAATCGTATACCCATTAAAAATCATATTTGAAAACTAATAACCTGAAAAAATGCTTATTACTCAATATGAAATTTAAATAAAAGCAAAATTCTAACTTGTATACACAAGGTTTCAATTTTATAAATCATATACTGAGCGTGTATGTGTGTGTGTGTGTGTGTGTGTGTGTGTGTGTGTGTGTGTCTATGCATGCATAGGAAAAAAGACCATTGGTATAAACACATCAGTAACTATTTCTCTAGTTTGTAAGATTGTGTTTAATTATTATTTTCATCTTCATACTTTTCTGTATTTTCAAGGTTTTCTACAACTAGAATGGGTTAAAAATCTCTCAAAAATTAAAATTTTTTTTCTCATTAGGAAGTAACATGTTTTGTCAAAATTTATTCTAAGAACTAATACTGAATTTGTGGGAAAAATTATGTACTAAGAAACTTATCACAGAATAATTTATAATCTTAAAAAATGAAAAAAAAATATATCTGTGATGCCCATGAACAAAAAGGATTACAAGTTATGTGCGACATCTCCAAAGAGAAGGTACTGCATGAATTTACACCAAGGACCAGGATAATTAGGTAAAAACAAGGAGAATGCTTACCTGGAAAAAATAATCATCAAATAGCATGCAAAGTTTAATTAAAATTGTTAAATAAGTACAAATATATATGCACACAAAATATTAGAAGAAAACATGCAAACGCTAATTGTTATGCTATTTTTGTGTTCAATAATGAGTGAACTTTTTACTTATTTACCTTCTCTTCAAACTTTTCTGTATTATGCTTATTTCTTTCATTATGATAACACCTATTTAGAAGACAAGCCATGACGTCTGAATCAGGGAAGAACAACAAGCATAGTCACTCACTTCAATTCTGGTTCTTCTTCTTAATCTCTCACCATGTGGATGAACTCACATTTTCAGCCTCACTTTAAGAAATAATGTTTGTCGGTGTAGGATTGTGGACTTTAATATTGAGCTTACAAGGTATTGAGTTAATGTGACTCATTTACTTCACATTTCAAGATGTGTGTATGGTAGCCTCCTTCCAACCTTCTCTTATCCTCTTGAATCAAATATACTGATGTTCCAAATGTCTGTGGAGCCTGCCTTTTGTAGGAATCCTGCATCAGAAACCATTTTTAAGGATAACACACATGGGGCTAACCTTAAAAATCTCCATCATTTATAATAACATCTCATATATGTTAACATGATGAGATACAGAGTCAATATTTTGTGAGACAATTTTATTCAATGGCTAGGTTTTTATTTAAGTTATCAAATAATTAACCTTCACAATAAAGTACATGTATGTACTATCTTTTTCTTCTATAGAATTCAGGCTCTATCGAATAAGCAAAGTTACCATCTTATTAAAAGGAGATTTTCTCTGACACTTGGTTTTATTTCTTCACTTAAGATAATGAAATTGTTTTGAGAGTGTTCCACTGGTTGGGGTGGAGAGTGACAGGGAAAGAGAAAAAAATAAATAAAAGAAAGCAACACATACTTTGGGAATTTTCCCAAACGGGTGAACAAAGAGTCCATAGGATGGGTGAGTTGCTCAAGCGAGGCCTTTGGATCAAGTCCTTTCTTTGCCAGGTTCGTACACATTCTCCATTTCACTTCACCTATTGCCAAAAAAATGGGGGAAGGAAATAAGAGAGCACAAGAGTGACAAATTGAGGATGAAATATACTTTATATGTAATCTCATTGGATGAAATATATATAAATAGTTGGAAACGTCATGTTAATTACTACCTTGTGAGTACAAAAGTATTTGACTCAACACTAATGGTCTTGATACTCTCACTGAACCATAACTAATGTCAAAAATTTGCAAAATTTCAAAGAAGAATATCACCTATAATATCCATGTGTCCTAACATCAAGGTCATTCTCTAATGATGAGGATTTTATCCACTTACATAATTTATGTGTAAATGAAGAATATGGATGCTTTATGTTTCTGAAGGAAAAAAAAAAAAAAACCCACTTCTACCAATTCCAAGTTTCTGATCCCAGGCAGTGCTCCCATTAATATAATTCCAAATGGTATCACATTTCCAAAAACATCTCCTTAGAGTGACTTGAGGGCTGTGCCACTCTCTCTAAGAATTACCAATTACTGTCTTGCATTTCCTCTGGAGCTGGATAAAAATTACCCATCTCCAATTTATCAGCAGATACATTATGGTTCGGTGGCCGAGAGTAAAAGAAGCTTTTCCTTAAATTGCCAGCTCTCAGGAGACTGGCCTTTTCTACTGGTTAGAAGATGTAGCCCCTGTTACCTTGGCCTTCATCAGTTTGAAGACTTTATCTGAGGAAGCAGTCCATACAATGTCCTCTTTACCTAGGGGGACAGGGTCAGTTTCCCGGTTCGGGTCAAGGGAAAATCCCTGTCTTTCCAGCCCGTGTCAAGACGCGCCAAAGGGATCTTGGGAGAGTGTAAAATGGAGTCACTCAGACTGGTGCCACGGGGCTTCAGAAGCCTGTTCAGTGAGGATTGCTGTAAACTTTACACCAGACTTCCAGACTCATGAGTTGAGTGAGTGAGCCCTCTCAGCTTCTGCTTTTATTCCATCTGGTATTTTAGGACCCTTTGCAAAGCTGTAGGAGCCCTAACAGCGGATTGACACTAACAGCAAGTGCAAGGGGCAAAGCCTACTGGTTAACTGACCAGCATAAAGGAAACCTAAGTTCCATGTGCTGAGGCACCTGTGCTATGGTAGGTCAGTCCAAATTAGGCTCAGAGAGGTTGAACAACTAACCCTGCGTCACAAAGTTTCTAAATGGCAGAGACAGGATTAAATCCTGAGTTGGTTTTTTCCCAGGATCCTTGCTTTTTTAACCACGTACTTAAGAAGGAATGATATTCTAGCATGTGAAATTGTGTGTTCTCACTGGGTGGTCAGAGAAAAAAGAAATCACTGAACCCCTGAATTCAAAAGCTCAACCAGGGTCATTATTGTGAAGAACGGAGGAAGTTATATCCTGCAATGAATAGTTCTGTGCATTGTGGTTTTCTAATGGGAGGCACACAGGCAGAGCAGAGGTGAAATACGGGGGGTGGGGAGGGCTGTTGGAAATAAAGATCAGAGTCTAAAAGAAGCAGAAATAATCCAGTAATACAGCGGAAGACGAATAGCTTAGGATGTACTATAAACAGATAAGTGCAGACCAGCTCAGAACTGTGTTTTCAGCTCTTGTGTGAAGCAGCGGGTTTCAGGCTGCAGTAGTAACGGCCAAGTTTTCACCTTCACATTACACCCAGCTCTTCCCCCAGAAGATCATTCTTTGAGCTGCAAGAAATAGGAGTCAGGAGCTGTGCAGTGGCGCATGCCTGCTCAGCTTATTAAAACATGGGAAGAAGGCAATATTTCACCCCCCAGAAATAAAAAAAGATAGACAAGTGAGAGCAGCTAATCCATCGGAAGAAATTAGCAGGCAGAGTATGTAGCTGTTTGAAATGATGAACGAGGCTGAAATAGCTACACAGGCTAACATCCAGTGGGATAATTACTCCAAGCTCTCAGGCTAAAATCTGTCTGGAAGGAACTGGGAGGCTTTGATGACTCAATTTCAATGGGCATGCTTATGAAATACATAGTAAAACCTATTAAAATTGAAATTGTTCTTGGTAGGTATTCTGTGACTGGGCTGCTGACCCTGTCAGGCGGCTTTTAATAAGGTACACACTATTTTTATTCTCAAAAGTGGCATGTACTTTAGCTGCCCACATACTCAGTTTTAACCCTATAGTAACCCGCTCTCTGATTTTTCCATCTACGTGTGTCGGGCACACTCGTGTTCTTCTTCTACCAAAAAAAGTGGGTCTCCCAATGAATGCAGACATTGCTGGCTTTCGCTGTAACAAAAGCTGCTCCTTTATTATTCTGTCAACCAGTTTTCCAGCTTCAGGAACAGCACCCATCAAGCTTCATATCCACATCCAAGCAAATGTTGCCGTAATACATACCTGCTGATTTAAAACAATTTTGTTTTTCCCTTAGATAGAGTCTATTACGTGATGCCACAACCATCATTAGGCTATTCATGTGGAATATACCCAAGTATAATCCCAAATAATCCCCACATTCTGAAATACGGGGTGCCTGGGTGGCTCAGTTGATTAAGCATCTGACTTTGGCTCAGGTCACGATCTCACGGTTTGTGAGTTCGAGCCCCCACGTCGGGCTCTGTACTGGGCTCTGTGCTGCCAGCTGGGAGGCTGGAGCCTGCTTTGGATTCTGTGTCTCCCTCTCTCTCTGCCCCTCCCCCACTCATGCTCTGTCTTTCAAAAATGAATAAGCATTAAAAAAAAATAAAAATTAAACATACATTGAAATAAGTAGATCCCACCACTCACATGCCCGGGCAGAATTGTTGTAAGGAAATCCTCAACGGTAAGAAAGAAGCTGGAAGCTAGAGAATTGCTAAGGCCATACTACTTACTGGAAGTGTGCCCTTGCGAGCAGTTGGAGAAGACATCTGGGAGCTTGACGGCGACGCTGGATCTCACGCTCCGCCTCGGACCTGCTAAATTAGAATCTGCATTTTAACAAGATTCCTCAGGTAATATGCATATACATTAAAGTTTGAGAACCGCGCTTCTCTTGCACACCTGGTTTTAGATTTCTACGACCGTTCATCATTGAAGCAGCTCTGTGCTCAGCCACACCTTTCTCAGATAAAGCCTATTTGGAAGGGAAACAACTACAAAGAAATAGGGAAAATCCACTCACACTCCTGGTATTTCTAAAATCTTCCTCCGTTCAAATATACTAAAAGACAGGGGCGTCTGGGTGACTGAGTCGGTTAAGCCTCCGACTTTGGCTCAGGTCATGATCTCACGGTTTGTGGGTTCGAGCCCCACGTTGGGCTCTGTGCTGACAGCTCAGAGCCTGGAGCCTGTTTCGGATTCTGTCTCTCTCTCTCTCTCTCTCTCTCTCTCTGCCCCTCCCCTGCTCATGTTCTGTGTCTCTCAGTCTCAAAACTAAATAAAAAAATTAAAATTAAAAATTAAAATTAAAAAAAAAAAAAGAAAATGCAGAGTCAAGGTGATGAGGAGAAGGAGGAGCAGAAGAGGAAGAAGAGGAAGAAGGAAAAGAAGATTCATGTAAGATCAGCCCAGACACCTTTTTCTCTCATTTACTTCTAGATTAGGGTTACACCAGTTGGTAAATATAAAGGCACTAGGAGTTGTTAGTTGATCTCTCATACATCGTGTTTGTAGTTCTGGGGGTGGGGCACAGGTCCATTCATGCTTCGTGATATTTGCTAATGCTTTTATGAAGCCCACAGTCATAGAATCCCTTCAGGTATCTTAAAGGATACATATATCTTTCCCATCCTGCTTTGATATTCTGTCATCCTGTATATTCCACACTAATACTGATCATCCCTCAACCTGCCTCTATGTTACTCACTCCTTATTCTACAGACTGGTTCATCCATTACTACCTCCAATTGTCAATGACCTTCACCCAGCCTCCTCTTTAATTATAAGTTCCTATGGCCACTCTATGAAGCTGGTTTTTTGTTTTGTTTTGTTTTGTTTTGTTTTTCTTCCAGCAGGTCCAGAACCCTGGAAGTCTTAAATTCTTCCTGCTCTCTCTTCCTGTTGAACCCAACTTGGACTCAATTTCCTTTTTTTATTGGTATGTCTAGCATCTACCACCCAACCCATCACTCGATCCAGGTACCTGCATAATGTTTAAGAAAAATCAAGCAGTCATGAAACCCCTGGAAGTATGTAATTTCAGATCTCTGCTGACCCTTAACCTACTCTCATCGCCCTTAACATACTTCAGATCTTCATCATTGTCCTCAAACTCTCTTTTCAACTCCTGCGTCCTCCCAGTTGTCAAGACACAGGAAGCCTCCTGTTTCATACATAGAATTAAGGCATTATCTCTCAAATGCTACCACCAGTTTAATGGTGTCTTTCTATTCATGCTCATTCCTAACTTCCTTCCTTTCAATCTTAGAGAAAAAGAGATCCGCACTGACTCCAGCCCGATCTGTGTCCTTAATTCCTTTACCTGCCAACACCGTGACTTTGCCCCTCAATCATCTCCTCTCACGTTCTCTGTTGAATCTTCAATGGCTCTTCCCCTCCTCTCTCTTCTAATTCATTGTCCCCAACTTGGAAGCAAAGCCCAGTGTCTCCCAGACCAAAAAGACCTGGCTTTCGCCTCATAGCTCTCTAGCTTCAGGCCAGCTCTCCCTTTGTATTAACATTCCTCTAACGTGTCGTTTTATTAATTTCATATTCTCAGTGCACGTCGACCCACTGCGTATTGGACTTCTGTTTCCTGGCTGCACTTGCCAAAATGTCAGTCACCTTCTGATTGCCAAATCCAGATTGACACTTTATCATTTTTCTGTATGGTATTTGACACCTACATCTATTTTTTTAGCCTCCGAACTCTCCATTCTGCTGGCCGTTCCCACATCTCTGGCCATTTCCTTCACTCTTTCTTACTCAAGCGTTCCTCTGCTTTCTCCCACTTTTAAATGTTCCTACATTTCTCCCAAGACTTTACTAACTTGTTTGTATGTTTTTTCCTGAGAGATTAGATTGACCCACTACTGCTTATGGTTTCGGCAACCATTTGTATGCAGATGACTAACAGATTCACACCCTGAGATCATACCTCTCTTCAGGTTCAGGCTCATTTATTCAAACCCTCTGTGGGATAGCTCAGTCTAGGTTTTACTCAAGCACCTAAAGTTTGGAAAGCACTAAGTCGCTTTTTTTTTTTAAGTTTATTTATTTATTTTGAGAGAGACATAGAACGTGCAAGTGGGGGAGAGGCAGAGAGAGAGAGGGAGAGAGAGAGATGTCTGCACGGAGCCGGATATGGGGCTTGAACCCACAAACCATGAGATCCTGACCTGAGCCGAAGTCGGATGCTTAACTGACTGAGACACCCAGGTGCCACTTTACTCAAGCACCTAAAACTCAGTATGTCTAATATGGACCCATCCTTCCACCAACCTGCATGTCCTTCTCCCATGTTCCTAGTCTTCGTGGTACCACATCCACAAAACCCCCAAAGTTAGAGCTTACCCTTGACACCTCCCCCAACAATGGATTATAAAGGCTCAGGGTCCAAATTTCCTGAATATCTCTGGGCTCTAATTCTTATTTGCCCTTCCTTCTTGTTCAGGCCATTAGTCTGTCTCATGAGGATTATTACAAAACCTCCTGCTTCTAGTATTAACCTCGCAGATTCAGCTACCACACAGCAGAGGCTTATGTTCATTCATTCATTTCACAAATATTTATTGACAGCAAATGTTTATTTACAATATACAGTATAGAGGGAACAGCTGTTATGTTAACGACTAGATAAGGGTGATAGCAATGTAAAATTAAATGCTGTAAAGCAGGGGTCAGTCACCTGTTTTTGTACAGCCCATTGTCCTATGAATGAATTTCATGTTTTTATGTGGTTGGAAAAATAAAAACAGAAGAAAAATAATATTTCATGACACATGAAAATTGCATGAAATTCGAACTTTGTATGCCAAAATAAAGTTTTATTGGGACACAGCCATGCTCAGTAATCTGTGTTTGTTCTATGGCTGCTTTTATGTCACTGAAACAGAGTTGATTCGTTGTGGTAGAGGCTGGTCAGATTGTATGAAAATTCAGACATCTGAAAATACTCACTATCTGACCCTTCACAGGAAAAGATTACTGATACCTGCAATATGGCATTTTAAAATTTTAATCATAACATTACCAAAATAATGTCCTGGGGAAATGGATTAGACACGCTTACATCTTAAAGATTCTAAAAAGCTTATTTAATATTACATATGTTCAAATAACATTAGTTTAATAGACATTAAATGTAAAAATGATCTCTCTGGTTAGTTTAATAAAGGGTTGTTGAGTATTATGCATCAAGTATTTTTTGAGACACAGAACATACAAAGATAATAAAAACAGGCCACTGAGGGGCGCCTCAGTGGCTCAGCTGGTTGAGCGTCTGCCTCGAGTTTTGCCTCACAGTCCTGAGATCGAGCCCGAGAGCCCTGAGTGTGGAGCCTGCTTGGGATTCTCTCTCTCCCTCTCTCTGCTCCTCCCCTGCTCACCTTCTCTCTCAAAATAAATAAACATTAAAAAAAAAAAAACAGGCCACTGAGCTAAAAGAAATAGATATTTCTGTAAAATTAATCAGACTGAGAACAGCCTTACAAAGGATTATAGGTTATGAAAGAGGAGGGGCCATTGGTCAAGCAGGAATGTTCAGGAAAGTCTCTCCGGTAGGAAGCACTGCTCAGCTAGAACTAGACACAGTGTGTTCTTACCCAATCCAGTCCCCGGATGCAACATTCTTCTGTTACAATCGTTGATTCTTACATTCTTAGTGATAAGAATGATTCATGCATTTTTAAAGTTTTAATTATTTTTTTTTCAGTTTTTACTATTGAAGGACAATTGACATACAACACACGGTGTATCTTTTAAAGTAACCGTATTTTAAATTCTCCATTACTATTTCGAAACCTGCTGTATCTGAAAGCTTTCATCATCACACAACTGCTTGCACACCAGTGTCTTCACCGGTTTAATGCCATTGCCATTTGAGCCTGCAATCATAATGAACGTGGAAAATAGCATAAATCTGATGGATGGCGCATAATGCAAATATTTTATACTTGTTAGCTGTGTATGTGTGTCAGATAATTGTACATTTACTACTCTTGGATCTCAATTAATTCATTCAGGATGATTGGATATTAGTGAAAATAAAAAAAAAAAATGCAAACACCATAATAATGTTACCTGAAAGGGTATTTCATTACCTATAGAATGTAGGAGACATTTTTCTCATTAGCATCTTCTACTGAATTGGGGCTTTATGCTGTTAGAGTATTTGTGGCTTAGTCAAAGCTCATAAAATAGACAGTAGCCAATAATGGAGAAGAATGATTTACTGGCAAGGAGCCATGTCTCTAAGTCTTTTTTTTTTTTTTTTTTCATTTATGTAGTCAGAAATTACTTGGACTCATTTTTTCACATCTCCTTCAGGAAGAAAGCGAGAATAGATATATTTTAACATCACTGACTTTTTAAAAAGAATAGATATACATTTAAAGACCTCCATCCTTTTATACTGGCCACTAAAATTTCATTTGCATCGTTCCAAGTACCAACTTGATATATAGATAGATATATAACATGGTTTTTCGAAAACGTCATTTTTCATTTGTTCCTCCTGTTATATTTTCCAATTCTACCATCTAGATAAGGAAACAATTTAAGATGGGCTGCATTAGTGACTTAGGTATGTACTAGCAAACAAGATCAGAAACAGGACTCAGTTTTGGGGTGCCAGGGTGGCTCCACTGGTTGAGTGTCTGACTCTTGATTTCAGCTCAGGTCGAGATCTTGAGGTTGGGGACAGAGCATCGCATGGGGCTCTGTGATGAATGTGGAGCCTGCTTTGGATTCTCTCTCTCTCTCTCTCTCTCTGCCCCTCCCCTGCTAGGGCACACATGCTGTCTCTCTCTCTCTCTCCCTCTCTCTCAAAATAAATTTAAAAACATTTAAAAAAAAAGAAACAAGAATTAGCTTTAATAAATAATACACGATGTTGTGCTAAAAAAGCCAAAAAATTAATAGGTCTTAGGGTTGCACAGCCCTTTTTCCTGGGGCTTTCTATATTTTTACAGATGAGTTTATTTACATTTTATCACAAGATGATAGTCTCATTTTAAATATAATGTAGAATACAATGAGGTATAAAAGATTATATTCTTATTTTTATTTATTTTATTTTATTTATTTTTTATTATTATTATATGTAGTTTTTATTTGAGAGAGACAGACAGGTGAGCAGGGGGAGAGAGAGAGAGAGAGAGAGAGAGAGAGAGAGAGAGAGAGAGAATCCTAAGCAGTCCCCACGCTTGGCACAGAGCCCAACGCAGAGCTCCATCTCAGGACCCTGGGATCGTGACCTGACCCAAAATCAAGAGTTGGACACTTACTCAACTGAGCCACCCAGGTGCCCCCCAAAATACATTTTTAAAACACTTTCCCTTCTTAGAAGTAGTATTAAGTAGCATATGCCCCGGCCATAATAGTGGTTGGCATATGTATCATTTAGTAAAAAAATCTCAGAATGCTATGACAGTTATAACAAACTGTTTAATTACATCTTTTTAATGTACATGGACAATGTTGGCCTCAATTCGTGTAATTTAAGTTGAAAACTAGATTTTCAATTTTAGAATGTCTAAGATCTTACAAGTATCCACTGGAAGAATCATACTTTGAATTGAAAATATTTATTCAGTGAGTTTTAGACGTAAAACACTGTGACAAGTAATTGAGTGTTCTCACACCACTTATCCTCAATGATGGAAACATCAAAGTAAATAGGATATATCACACCAAAGAAACAAAAACAAAAACAATGAGCTAGGCTTTTCTCTGGTAGAATAATAGAGCTTCTTGTATGATTACTTAATTATGCACTGTCTTAAAAATTAATTTCCTATGTAATACATTATCAAAAATATTTATAACCTAAAAAGTACTGTTTTGCTTCATACAAGAATGTGCTATTTTGATATTCTATGACGGTAGAGTTTCAAAGATTTAGGAAATATAAAAATTAAGAAAATGCCTTTCCAAATAAAGTTTAGTCACTATAGCTGGTTTAATTCACAAGTGTCTTTTTATGTTTTAAGGACAGGATGACTTTCTGATAGCATCAATATCAGAAATTCTGACGCCTTCTTCAGTTTTTAAAATCTAATTCTCTAGTCCGCCTCTCATAGCCTCATAGCCACTTTGGTATTGAAAATCTTTCCTGCCTTTGCCTTTTTTCACATAATGAAAATTTACTCAGTTCTTTGGAAGCTGTTAGCAGAAATAAAATAACCCTTTTCCTTATATGTATATAAATAAAAATTGCCTGGTTCGTCCACTTGTATATACACAATCCCAAATCTTATAACGCTAGCACTTAGATATTCAGTGGATGCTTCGTTGATACCTCTATTGTCCAAACCTACAAGAATAAACATTATTGGTATTTTCTTAATGTTCGGTCATAATTTGGGTTAGTAAAATCCCAAAGTAACAAACAGTTTTCCGAAGAGAACTATCTCACAAAGTCCAATTTAATTTGCTAGCAAAGTAATATTCAGACTGGACGTAGCAACAATAGAGAAACAGGATGTTCAATTTTTTCCTTAGCTAATAAAAAATGCTATATTTTCAGTTTGAATGGATTCTCTCCTCTACGTACAGATGTCATTTTTCACACTGCTTGTGGAAACAGTGTAACATTCCTGCCATTCACCTGTTTCAAAACAAACCGTTTCATAGATCAGTATTATTTCTTTGTACAAATAAATGAGTGCCGTTAAAAGAATCCTGTTTTTGGACTTCAAAGCGATCAAACTTGACAAGCAGTGCAGCTCCTGGCTGTCCGTAGCTAACCCTATAACGGTAGGCGTTAATGTACAGCATTTAATGGACTTCTAATTTCCCTGTAATTTAGGGAGCTAAAAGGAGCAAAGTATGGCAGATAAAGAATTATAGTGTTCCAGATTTTAGGAAAAAGGTGCATTATTAAGTGGGAAACATTCAGTTATAAGAAAGAGCAGAATTGCATTTCCTAAAAATGTTAAATATAAATTTTCTCACTTCAACATTTTAATACGAACTCCTGAAGCTTTGGGGGAGGATCATATTTCTTCGCTTTTATTTTTTTAACCTCTCTGCCTTGGAGGAATTTAACTACATTTTTAAGCAATGGTCCATAGACATTATAAACATAATTTCAGTTCTCGGAAAGTTATCTTGCAAAGTGCAGTTGTTAGTCAGAAATCCTCCACCAAAAACCTATCAGATGTAACAAGATAATTCAGAAAGGTGACTGGTTGCAAAATAAATCTCAAAACCAGCAACATTTCCATAGACTAGCACTAATCAGAAAAGTCAATGGGAACATTACGATTCCATTGGCATTAACAACAAATAAATGTAGATGAGTAAGACGTAAATACAAGCAAGGTACAGGCTTTCTTTCACAAAACAAATCAGAACATTTTCCTATGGGATACGAAAGAAGACTTGAAAACAATGGACTTATTCCTAGCTGGTAAGATCTAACGGCCAATTTCTCCTAAATTAGTTTGTGAGTTAATATACATTCTTTCAGAATGCAATGGGATTTTATTTTTTGCCTTTGTAAAACGATTCCATGTTCACCACAAGGAACTATAAGCCTCTGTATGCACATGTACATACACACCGTGTGTGTATATGCAGTTGAACTTTGAACAATGTGGGATGCCGACCCCCACGCAGTCAAAAATCCACGTATAACTATTGACTCTCCCAAAACTTAACTACAAATACCTCCTGTTGACCAGAACCCTCACCAATAAGACAGTCGATTAATGCATATTTTGTATGTTATGTGTACTGTACTCTGTACTTTCACAATCAAGTAAGCTAAAGAGAAGAAAATGTTATTAAGAAAACCATAATGAAGAGAAAATATGTCTATAGCATTATACTGTAAAAAATCTGCATACAACTGAACCCAGGCAGTTCAAACTGAGTTGTTCAAGGATCAGCTGTAGTATAGAGAGAGAATGATGAGGGGAGAGTTGAATTTTTATGTATTTCAGGTTATGTGTTATAACGCTACAACATTTAGGGGCGCCTGGGTGGCTCAGTCGGTTGTGCATCTGACTTCAGCTCAGGTCGTGATCTCGCAGTTTGTTAGTTCAAGCCCCACGGTGGACTCTGCGCTGGGAGCCTGGAGCCTGCTTCAGATTCTGTGTCTCCCTCTCTCTCTGCCCCTCCCCTGCTTGTGCTCTGTCTCTTTCTGTCCCTCAAAAATGAATAAATGTAAAAAAAAAAATTTCATAAAGCTAAAACATTTAATAAAATATCATTATCAGTTCAACGGTTAAGAGACAAAACAATGAATACATTAGAAAGTCCCAAATCTACCTAATTTATGTTGGAGTTTAATATATGATAAAGGTGGTATTTTTGAATCAGTGAAGAAATGGCAGACTATTCATTAAAATTTTCTGGCACAATTAAAGCAGGTTGTCACTATCCTCATTTTACCAATGAGGAAACTGGAGCACAGAGAGGTTAGGTAAGGTGCCCATAGTCAAACAGTTTGGAGGCAATAATAGGTGTAGGACTCAAACTCAGGCAGGCTTACTACATAGTCTGAGCCTTTACCATTACACTGTCTCTTCCTAAGTTTTTACAACAATCTTATTTTACAAGTAGAAAAACTGAATGACAGAAAAGTTAAATAACTTCCTAAGATTACATAATCAAGTAATTCAGGCCATCAGAGTAGTCATCTGATTTTTAAAAATAGTTTGTCCATTAAATCTGAATTTACAAAAATCTAAATCTTTTGATGTAGGCAGATTATTTTTATAAGAGAATCTCATCAATTATTATTAACTACCTAATACAGTGTTATTTCTAGTATTTGGGTAAACTGTGAGAAGAGATATCTAACATAATCAACTATGGCCCTCCAATTTAATAGAAACATGGATAAAAATTATTTACGTACTGTATCAAATTTTCCAAAATAGGCTACGTTCAGATTTCACCACCTTTGAGAATATTTGGGGGGCCTTATTTCACTTCCTTTCCCAACCTAATGATAAAATAAGTTGTTCCCCCCTTCACTGTGCTATGTTTTTCTTTCTTTTATTTCCTTCTATCTTTGGTTGAGTACATAACCCACTGGATGGTAGTTACCTGTAAAAATGTTTTTGTGTCAAGATACCAGGAGTGAAGCAAGAATTATTTGTATTCTCAGAGCATATTACAGTGCCTATCATATATTAGAGACTCAATAAATATTTTGCGTTGTCCTGAAACTGTTCATCTATATTACAGTATAATATATATAATATATATACATATAGTATATAATACAGTGTAAGATATAGAGTATCTTTCTCTACAGTACAAAGCTGGAGGCTCCTTGGAAATAGACAAGAACATTTGTCATAATCTCCATAATCTCTGGAAGATGTAAGAGAGCTAATAAAACATCAGAAATAAGAATTTTAAAATCTGGTTTCAGACCCTGGGTCTACAACTGTTTATTGATTACCGAGCTTCCTTCAATCCTGGTAGGATTCCAGGGTGTTTGTGAACTATAATAGAGAACAATTTAGTAGAAATATCGATTATGATGCTTACTTGTACTGTCAGTCAATGTTGTTTATCCTTTTAACATTAATATAGCCGGGGCATCTGGGCGACTTAGTTGGCTAAGCATCCAACTCTTGACTTTGGTTAAGAGCATGACCTCATATTTCGTGGGATCGAGCCCCGTGTGGGGCTCCACACTGATAGCACAGAGCCTGCTTGGGATTTTCTCTCTTCCTCTCTCTCTCTCTACCCCTCCCCTGCTCACATGCCCATTCCCTCTCTGTCTCTTTCTCTCTCTCAACATAAATAAAGAAACATTTAAAAAGTCTTTAATATAGTCATTTATTAAGCTATTATAACACGTCATCTCTTCTGTCAACCACTTCATGTACTGTATCATCTAATCTCATGACAACGCTTCAAATGAGATAATGATATCCTCACTTCACAGGTAGGGAAACTAGGAGGGTCAGGCTGCCAAGGTCACACAGCTAGAGAGTAAGAAAGTTGGAATTCAAACTCAGAAGTGCCTGATTACAACTGCTGATCATGGCCACAATAATTTTTTCTATAAAGCAATACCTTAAAAAATTGCAAATTGCAATACTCTAAGAAAGCTATATTCTGAAACATAGACAACTAAGAGATATAGATTTAGATGTAGATAAAGACTTCTTAGATGACTTACATTTCACAGAACATTTTGGAACTGAAAAAGAACATGTACTACCAGAGTCAGGCTTCAGAGCATGCCCAATGGTTTCCAATTTCTTTCTCTATTCCAAATTTTGTTTCTAATCTAGAAACTACTATTTTCACTTGAGTGTCTCAGAGACTCCGCAAACTTAACAGATACAGGCATTTATTTATTTATTTATTTAGCGAAAGCATGAGCATGGGAGGGGCAGAGAAAGAGAGACAGAAAGAGAATCCCAAACAGGCTCCACACTGTCAGCAGCGCGAGCCTGATGCAGGGCTCGAACTCATGACAGCAAGATCGTGACCTGAGCTGAAATGAAGAGTCAGACGCTTAATTGACTGAGCCGCCCAGGGGCCCCTAGATTAGGCTTTTGTCTTTAGAGTTCTTATGACTGGATTGTACAACCCCACCCCCCCACTCCCCGCCTCCAGTTCACTCCTCTCTCATCTACTTGACATGAATTAAAAGAAGTGTTTACTGTCTGCTTCCAGACTGAGGAGGTTGTGAATGCACTGATGGCAGAAAATTTATCTTCTTCAAATTCTGTGTTATACTTTGCAGTACCTAGCTTGGTGCCTGGCTCCTAATTAAAACAAAACAAAACAAAACAAACTTCTTTATATGCATGTATGTGCCTACCAACATATCTAATTGGTCAATTGAACACAAAAACTAACCAATTTAAAGACAGTTAATTATTTGACCATGGGTAAAGTATTCCGTTTTTCTAGTTTTAGTTCATTTATAGCTCACCTCAAAGAAATTCCCCAAACCTTCTACCTAACTGCTGGTTAATTTTTATACTAAATAACACTTTACTACAAATGTAATCTTTAGGCAAAATGTATTCCTCTCATCTCAACCCCTTCCCAATTTAAAAGTACTGCCTACTTCTAAAACACTATAGAATTTTGATGTGACCAGGGGCGCCTGGGTGGCGCAGTCGGTTAAGCGTCAGACTTCAGCCAGGTCACGATCTCGCGGTCCCGGAGTTGGAGCCCCGCGTCAGGCTCTGGGCTGATGGCTTGGAGCCTGGATCCTGTTTCCGATTCTGTGTCTCCCTCTCTCTCTGCCCCTCCCCTGTTCATGCTCTGTCTCTCTCTGTCCCAAAAATAAAATAAAAAAAAAACGTTGAAAAAAAAATTAAAAAAAAAAAAAAGAATTTTGGTGTGACCACATGAGGAAAAAAATTCTGTAGGTTATTCCTTTGTTTTTGCCTTCTCCAAAGTATTAAATACTTTGGAATTCAAATTCTCTGCCCAAAAGTTAAATGATAATTTTTAATTAAAATTTTTTAGAAGTTAATTTTTTTTAAAGCTAACTACCTATATTTATATTTGTCTAACAGAAAGATTTTGAAGACCTATCACATGGAAGGCACTTTACTAGTCCCAAGGATAGATTTATAAAGCAAGATCTCTGAACTCCAGAAGCTCACAGCGTATGAAGGCTGATAATGTTCACGTTCAGGGAGGCAACATAGAGTCTCCAGTTAAGTGTTTTTGTTACATAGAAAGTACTCGATCAATTTGTTGAAAGAAATAATCAGAATATGATATAGTAATTACCACCTTATTGGTTTATACAGAAATCACATTTAGCATACTCTTTGCAGCTGAAATTATTTTACAGAACACAAAATTCCAATAGATTTACTAAAGAGGTCTTGATTTAAAAAAATAATATCTCTAAGTCTGCCTACACCTGACATATATAACAATTTTAATAAATCATAACACATTGGGTCGGGGGGAAGCAATTAATGCCAAATTAAATAAAAGGTAACTGATAGAAGCGAATTCACAACCTGAGTAACTGCAATTATTTTAGATATTTCATTTTTACCCTAAACCTAATGTCACTGAATTGTTTTAAATGGCCTTACCGAAGCAAGGTGATTGTTTTGCCACAGATTAGGGAAATCATGGTTTATTGGCCAAGTCACTGACCTTCCAAGATCCTGAGCTAAAATCCCGTTAGCACAAGTTGTTTTAATGTGAACTTGATACAGAAACTCAGAGCCTGAGAAAGGAGATCTGAAAGGCACCTTTCTAAAAAACAATTGATTTGCTTCATTTCATTGAAATGGCTAATGCTTTGATGGTTCATATTTACAATGGCTTGTCCTGCTCTTCAGTGGAGTTGATATGTTGGAGTCTTTAACACCATAAACTTGATCAGAACTTCCTTAGTAATAAACAGACTGGATTTCAGGGGTGTGCCCCTCCTCCTCAGGCCTCTGGAGCCCATTTGCTTACCAATTTGTAGCTAAAGACATCGAGAATGGTGTTCTTCATGCTCAACTGCTCTAGGTAGTTGAAAATAGTTCTGGGAAGCTCAGTATGCAAACTGGCTTGGGAGCCTGAAAGGCTTCAAAGAGAAGAAAATTTGACCTTCCTTAGAGAAAGGCTGTTGCTCAGTGCAATTCACTTCTAAGTATGGAATTTCTGTAGCATTCCTAAAACACATGAAGAATGTCTATTTTCCCTGGAAGCCACTCCCTAAATGACTGAGAAAATTAAAAGCGGGGATTCTTGTTTGTGCAGTTTTCTTAAATACCGAAGATGTTTCAAATTTCACAGTGATTCATGTTGAAGCCCATGGTTGAAACACGTGGCCTGTTAAAGAGCTAGGGACACATGTCTCTCCTACACATTAATGCACATAATGTCGAGGCTGAAACTTAACAGCTACTGAAGGGCCAGGGGTCGATGGGCTTGTTTTTCCTTTACAAATCCGCTCCTTTGGAGGTGTTCTAGGTGTATTTTCTCTCTTTACTTTTGAACAACAGGTCCAATTCAATCATGAACGTGTTGGAACCAAGCTATTACATTAGTACAAAAATGCTGATTCTCTCTGCCCCCACCTTTTTCTTTTTGTAATGTTCGAAGGTTTTCACTGAATGCGTATTTCCTATGCCAAGGTGCAGAATCTCACCCAGATTACTTTTCTATCTGTTTGCAAAGCAATTTTGCCATAGCAGCACTAGCTAGGGTCTGTTATGGTGAGTTCAGGGTTAACCTAACAGTCACCAACCAAAATCCTAAAAGATAAAAGAAGTCCATGGGAGTCATACTTCAGTAATCATGAATAGAAAATTATCCTCTGCTGCTCTGTCGAAAATCCTTGACAACTAATGCCATCCCAACCTCTCTACACATATATCCTGCCTACAAAAAGAATTCCATGAATGCTTTATGGAAAAAAAAATCTCGGGCCCCAAATTAAAGGATCTATTTGTACCCATTAGTGGACTCTAACTCAGCATCTCACCCAGATTTCAACATAATCCTTCCATGATTCCCAGCTCTATTTTTAGTGTATGTCTCCTGTATTTAACTTGTTTCTCTTCATGGCGAAAAAAAACACCCCAACTCATTGGGTCTTCATTAATACGATAGCAATCATAACAGCATGATTAATGGTAAAAGTCATTGCAGGAAACAAACGCAAGATGACATGATTTTATGTCAGGATTTCTTAAGTGTTGTTAATTTGACTGAAAATAAGCAGCTTGGGAATTGTTTAAATCATTTTTGAAAACAAATCCAAACCTGAAGGTGGATCAGAAAGCTTTTCTGTAAAGGTGTTCATGAGCTAGGGAACATTCCCAAAGAGGAGCTGAGCCAATTAAAAAGCAAAATCACATTTTAAATCAAATTAAAGCACAAAATTATAAGGTTGTTTTATTATTTTTACTGTATATTAGGTATGGGTATGTGAGTATGTATATATGGGAATAACATATGCTGCTTCTTTTTTTAAATTTTTTTATGTTTTTATTTATTTTTGAGAGAGGGGGGGGGGGGAAGGGCAGAGAAAGAGGGAGACACAGAATCCGAAGCAGGCTCCAGGCTCTGAGCTGTCAGCACGGAGCCAGACGCTGGGCTCGAACTCACCAACAGTGGGCCAAAGTCAGAGGCTTAACTGACTAAGCCACCCAGGTCTCCCACTTATACTGCTTTCTTATGTCTCAGTTATATAAATTACACAGCAATTAATAAAAACAAAAAATTAAAAATGTCCTTATTTCCTTATATTTTAATGTTTATTGTTATAATAATAAAACATGCAAATAATTTTTTTCTCATTTTTTTCTTTAGGAGCTTAGTTGCCAGTTAAATGAGAGAGTATCTACATAAAGTAAAAGTTAAGAGGATAATTAATTAAAGCTAAAGTATACATACGGATTTAATAATCTGAGTATTTCAGGCTCTGTAGATATAAATATTATCAACAAAGATGGAAAATTAATTTAATGTCTCCAAATATTTGTATATATATACATATTTGTATTTATGTATTTATATAATATCTCAACTCAATCAATAAATAATGGCTTGGCAAAAATATCATGATACCTTTTGCATTTCAACTATGGTTCCTAATCTCAACAAAAATACTCAAGGAAATTTTAAATCTCCTCCTGACTATCTCACCGGATTGCTAATTTACACTTCAGAAGTCACTTATCTTTCCTGTGTCTGTCTCAACTACAAAACTGGGCCAAAATCTTTCCTTCTCTGTAGATAACTTCTATAAAGTCCTCAAAGTAAAAATTATATATCAGGTACAAAATGAGGCTGTCAATTCTCCTATTTCTTTGAAGAAGAGTTAATGTGAAATACAACTTGCACAGTTACAAATGAAAGGTGGAAGTTGAAAGAAAGCAATAATCGATAGCTGTGAAATCCCGAAAGCTACCGAATCCAATCGACAAGGGAAGAGTTAAAATATGAGAACTCCCAAAAGCTTAGATGACTTTGGAAACACAGATCAAAAACAAAGAGACGGAAAGTATAATTAACTCCATTACTGCTCAGTCAAATGAAAACAGCCATGACATCCTTTCTTATTTATGACACCAGCAAATAGCTCAATTCCACTCCTGGATATTGCTGTAGGACAGCACTGGCTCCACAGTGGGTGAAAACAGAAACAAGCTGCTAAAATTTATGTCACTAGATCACATTAGAGATGTAAGATTTATGCAGAAGTCCCATAAAGAATAAGTAGCTTTTATATCTTATAACAATTCTTGTTCTCCAGCAAACAAAAGTCTAGATGTAGAAATATCCATGGAGACCTAGAATTTTCCAAAGTGCACTAGAATAATCGAGAGTTATTTACCTAAATCTACATTTCATCTCAGATATTGGAACTTGCCAATAATAATAAAAAATCTTAAGTAATCAAGCCATTTATTACCACTTATGAAATATTTTTATTTATGAGCCGTTCTTAGTGATGGGAGAATTCATCAACGTGGTACATATTCACCATTGTATAGAAGGGACAATAGAAATAGCAAAGGGACTATTCAGGTCACACACAGCGTTTCTTCCTGGGATGTTTTCGATTATTACCTACCTCTGTTCTCATCTTTCTGGTCAAATTTTGCCTTCTTAACCATTTTGGTAATCCTACTGCCTGGCACAGTACCTAGCAGGTAGTAGTTACTCAGTTAATGTATTTCCCCATAAAGAATCCCATCGTGCATACATATTCTATTACTATTTCTTTGCACCTATTATCAATGCCTAGAACAGGCACTTTATTCACAGTAGGTGTTCAATAAGTATTATTTGTTTGCCTGATTTTCTGAGTTAAATAAGTAGTTTTACAGTGATTTAAAACCTCTTCTTCACAGCTGGTGGAAACATGAATTGGTACAACCATCTGAATGGCAACCTGTTTTTCATACTTCCGGTCAAGAACGTTCATAGCAGTATAGTTCCTGAGAACAAAAACGGAAGGATGGATAAAGAGTAGTATATTCCTATAAGACAAGGTCGTAGGACAGTGGAAAAGTATCAGTTACCCCTGCACAGGTTATCGTGAATGACTCTCCCAAATAAGATGTTGAGAAAACAAAACCAAATTGTACATCATTAATTATGTAAAGTTTTGAAGCATGAAAGCAATACTATACTATATTATATACTACATGTTATAATTATTTATTTTAAATGCATAGAGGTAGGGGCGCCTGGGTGGCTTGGTCGGTTAAGCGTCCGACTTCGGCTCAGTCATGATCTCGCGGTCCGTGAGTTCGAGCCCCGCGTCGGGCTCTGTGGTGACCGCTCAGAGCCTGGAGCCTCTTTGGGATTCTGTGTCTCCCTCTCTCTCTGCCCCTCCCCTGCTCATTCTCTGTCTTTCTCTGTCTCAAAAATAAATAAACGTTAAAAAAAATTAAAAAAAAAATAAATGCATAGAGGTAAAAAAGCACTGCGTCCTGCAAAATGGTTGCCTTGGCACAAGGAAGGATACTGCAGTCATGGAGAGCTTCAGGAACCCAGGACACTGGGGAGTCCAAATGTATTTGTAGCATTTTACTTTTTTTTTTTTTTAATGTTTATTTATTTTTGAGAGAGAGAGACAGAGTGTGAGTAGGGGAGGGGCAGACAGAGAGGGAGACACAGAATCCGAAGCAGGCTCCAGGCTCTGAGCTGTCAGCACAGAGCCCAATGTGGGGCTTGAACCCATGAACTGCAAGATCATGACCTGAGCCGAAGTCAGATGCTTAACCGACTGAGCCATCCAGGCGCCCCAGTGACGTTTTACTTTTTAAGCTGGGTGGTAAGAAAACGAGATTTTTAACTACTCTTACGCTCTTCACCTTTCAGTAGCTCTGTAATGATTTTCAAAGGAAGAAGAAAATAACATTAACAAGATAGTAGTTACTCTTCCATGGGATAAACATCTTAATTAGATTCTTTTACCATCCCCAAATTGTTAAGGATAATACCACCTTGAATAGAATGGCGTGTTGACATGAGGGGCACCTTTCAGATCATGCTTGGCAAAGAGATGCAAACCTCAAATACGGAACCCGGAAGAAGAGAGACAAAACCGCAGAAAACAAAGGAAGCCACTCTCTTGAGTCACTCAAGAATAATATGAATAGAGACCATCGTGGTCAAGAAGCCATCAGATGCCAGTTCTGCCAGCGATCTCCCTCTTGAGAAAGACCCCCTCTGCTCACATTCCTTCTATAAATTGGGTGAACACGGAGCATCATCCAAATAACATAGTTTGAAAATAACTAGGGACACTGTTAAAGACTACACTGGGACAAAACATGTAAACCAGAACTATCCTGGGCAAACTGGGCTGAAGAGGCACACTGACCAGCAGGTTTACCTATGTGAGCGAATTCTACAGAGGCAACTGTGGAAAAGAGGCAGTGTTGCTAGACTAGGTTTCTAACAACATAGACACTTGATTTGAAGTGCTATTTTTAGATAAACTGGAAAATAAGCTAACAAAATCCAGGTGGACCTAGAAAGAAGGGAAGAGAAATCGTTCTCTTTCATGGTGGCCTGTCTGGAGATTCTGTCTAAAATTGACATTTGGGAATGGCATGTGAAGGCATTGAACTTAGAGTTATGGTGACAGTTTTAAAAGTGTTAAGTGGTTATCTCTGCGGACTGCAGACGAAGGAGGAATAATCATGTCCATATCCATTGACATAGTTTGAGACTTTCTTTCCTATATATATGCATTATTTTTATAATATAAAATATAATATAATATAAAATATATAATATATATAATATAATATAAAATATAATATAAAATAATGCATATATATAATCCATATAATATAATAAAAATATTAAAAATTTAGCAAAGTGATAATACGCAGTACTGACCAATGGATGGAGTAAATATAGTAATACCTAATATTTATTGTGCATTTAAATGCCATGCGTTAAATGTTTAATATAGCTTATGTCATTTAATCTTCAAAACAACCCCGTAGATGATCATGCCCACATTCTAGATGAGAAAACAGATGTTGGGAGGTAATGCAACTTGTCCACAGTCACGTAGCTCGTGAGTGCTGGACCTGAGTTTTGACCAAACTCCAAAGCCAGCCCTCTGATACTATTCTTCTGTTCTGCTCCGCACTTGAACTTGAGGTTGCAGAGAGTATATACTGGTACAGATTTTCACGTGGTATTTTGAAATATGTATCAAAACATTTAGTGTTGAGAAATTTAGAAATTATATTTCTATATGTTTGTGCTAAGAAAGCATGGTAAAATGCACCAATGGATTATCAAAGGAAGCACACCTCAGCAATGCATGTGAAAGAAAAAAAAAGTCAAATCCATCAAAAGGAGATTGAGTTGTAAAAATTATAATGTCTTCACACTGTATAATATTCACAATCCGTATTTATTTACCTGGAAGATTTACATTAACAGTGTTATATTGAGAAGGCAAGTTGTAAAACAGTATGTGTCTATAGTTTTGTAAAAAATAAAAATGTCTGAACACAAACATTGCAAACAGTTTAGAAGTCTCTTGCTCTCTCTTGCAAGGCCGCTCGCTCCCTCAGAGACTGTCTTTAGCAGCCTGACCTAGGTAATGCCTCTTCTGTTGATTTTCCACCATGATTCTCTGTTCTCAGCCTTCATAAGAGTGTAATATATACTCATTTGTTTGCTTTCTTGTTTATTATTTGTGTCTTTGACCGATTTTATGCCGGCCAAGTGTAGGAACCACATCTGTACTGGTCACCACTGTTTACCCGGGCCCGAGTGCTATGGAATATGTGCTCGGAAATAATGCCCAATAAACTCATTTGGAAGTGATTTTCACTTCCTACTCTATGCCTTCATCCATTGTTTCAGCTTTTACAAGAAGAATGGTGAGTACTGCAATGGGCGGGGGCGGGAGAATAGTAAAGCTATTTTATTGTGGCTAACCGATCAATCGATTAATCAATCTAGCAATGCAGAGGCAGTCTTGATGAAATTTAAACCCCTACTAGGTTTGCATCCACAAGACTTTCTTACAGCTTTTTTTCCTGCTCTGGCACTTTCCAGGTAGGAGCATTATTCCCTACCCCCACATTATTCCCCCACATACTCTTTTCTTTTTAAAGTTTCTTTTTAAATTTTTTTAAATGTTTATTTATTTATTTATTTATTTGAGAGAGAGAGAGAGAGAGAGAGAGAGAGAGAGAGAGAGAGAGAGATACAGAGTGAAGCAGGGGAGGGGCAGAAAGAGAGGGAGACCCAGAATCGGAAGCAGGCTCCAGGCTCCGAGCTGCCAGCACAGAGCCCTATGTGGGGCTTGAACCCACAGCCTGCAAGATCATGACCTGAGCTGAAGTCGGTTGCTTAACTGACTGAGCCACCCAGGCACCCCATCTTTTTAAAGTTTTAAAGCACAGGTCTGTTACTCTCATTGAAACATGTATGTCATTGTTCATTTGCAGGGCAAAAAACAAAAAAACAAAAAAGAAACGCTACCTGCCCACGGGAAGCAAGAGAACCTTCCAATCTCATGGCCCTGAGTGGACCAGGGAGAGTCAAGGGTCAAAACCTGTACAGAGACGGGGCCACTGAGGATTTGTTTTGGGTTTTGTTGTTACTTGTCTTGCTTTTGGCGGGCCATCAGGAGGTAGAGGCCATCATTGAAAGGGCTGCTTTGCCTTGAATTCTTCTGGAAGAGAACAGGCTGACCTCGCCCCAGCCTTCTCCTGTCAAAAGAATAGTCATTCCATAAATATCTGCTGCAAAAAAGAATGAAATAGTGAACGTGTAAAACATTCTTTTCATTGGTCTTGCTGTGGCAGTAAAAGCCATAAAAACCATAACTGAAAAATATAAGATTTGATAAATATTGAGTTTGGGGAAGAAAAAAATGTATTTATAAATTAATTTGTTTTCAGTATAAGACCTTATATGTAAGGTTCCAACACAGTGAATTTTTACAGTGAAGCTATAAACTCTAAAATGGGGATTATGAGTGTGGACAATATAATTTATAATACTTGCATAGCTTTCAATTATTCAGGTGCTCAAAGCCCAACAAATTGAATAATGAACAGGGGTAATGAATTGAACCTGGAGAAGATGATAACAGAAAACACGGGGTAGCCACCACGAGGAATTCACATACAGAAGTAGCCCTGAAAGAAATAAACTTGTTTGAAGGACACATTTTCTCTTTCAAGCCGAAACATTTACGGAATAGTAATGCAAGTAGGAATTGCTTTGAAGAAATACCTGTGAAAGGTATAAAGCTGCTAAAATAGTATATTTCAGATGACCAAACAGAGAATTAGAATCATAAATTGGCCTGTTACATTCTCTGAGAGCGTCGATCCTCTATTTCATTATTTTTAACAACACTGGGGGCAGGGGCGGAGTGGGGGAAATGCGGTCATATAAATTATTAAGCACCATCGCTTTAGATTTAGGCTTGGAAGTGTGTTGATATTCCACAGACCCTAAAGCACAGAGTTCCTAACGGTATTTCATACAACACTGCAGATCAGAAATTTAAATAATGGAAATGGCTTCTGAACTCACTGTTCGGACCTGGGTTGGATGATGCATGTACGTGTCTGTTAGTGAAGGTTCTAAAGGAAGGGTGCATAGTAAGTGTTGCATCAACTCCTCTGCTTCCAGGGATACTGCAGACCAGCAAACTGTGCACTCGGCCAAAATCAGGGAAAGATTCAAATGAAGTACAATTAGCTAAAGTCAATAAAAATTAACCATTCGCCCCTCACCCCCGCCCCCCCCCCCGCCCCCACCGTCACGCACAGCCCCGAACCTGCACACACAGCATCCTGCTACATGAAGTGTATTTATCAAAGCAACTTAAAAATAATCTTTTTTGTAGAATGTTGCAAGCCAGAAGGCGATACTGTATAGTAATCAGTGTATTGCCCCTGAGGTCAAACTAACTGGTTTCAAACCTCAGTTTTATTGTTTTCTAGATGTGTCTTAGGCAAACTACTTAATTTTCTTCTTTTTTTAAAGTTTATTTTTATTTATTTTGAGAGAGAGAGAGAAAGAGAGAGAGAGAGAGAGAGAGAAAGCACAGGAGGGACAAAGAGAGAGGGAAACAGAATCCCAAGCTACTCTATGCCATCAACACAGAGCCTGACACAGGGCTCGAACTCACATACTGTGAGATCATGATCTGAGCCGAAATCAAGAGACAGACGCTTAACCCAGTGAGCCACCCAGGCACGCCAACCTACTTACCTTTCTAATCTCCAGTTTCTTTATCTGAATAATGTAGATAATAACAATACCTACCTCATATGATTATTGAGGGTATTAAATGAGATAATACGTGCAAAACACTTAGTATAGTTCCTGGTCCACAGTTGGCATTCAAACAGTATTGGTTCACACCACTGGGCAGCAGCTGCCTTGGCCAAGGTTGTTTGAATGTATTTGAGACACTGGTATCTAATACCTGTACATATATATGAGCTCTAGCATTCACAAGAACTAGTTAAATGATTACTGTTGGCTTGGGGCTATCAGTGGTGACTAATGCTACTGTGTCCTTAGTAACAATTTTGTAGCAGCAAACACAGGATAGTTTACAGGGACACCCCATGCTTATTTACCTTTGACAATTATGCTGAGGCAGACAAAAGGGTCTCAACAGTCTGATAAGAATCGTCAAATATGTGTTACATCTGTTAAACTGCTATGCATGTGTAACTTGAGTTTGATTGTTCTGATCCTAAAATACGGTTCTACCCAGCGGGCTTCATGATAATTAACCCGAATCTGTCCTGGAAGTACAAGGTCGACAGTGCACGGCTCCAAAAGCAGTGAGTCTAGCGGGAGAATTTCATAGAAAATTCTCAGCGGTATTTCACCACTCAGACAATAATTTAAAAAGACTGAGGTGCATCCAGACTTTTCTCAGATCCAAATGTAAATCTGCTAGAACATCTGGAGTGTTTTGCATTTTGTTTTTGGTCATTCATTAATCAAGGGAGCATAGAAGGTGAAAACGTGTAGTGACCTTAAAGATCATCTGATCTGACCACTTTATATCAGAGAGGAGGGAACCGGGATCAAGGGGAAGCTGTGCTTCAAAGAGCCGAGATTCAAATGGATTTTGTTCCTGGGTCCTAAGCATATTCTCAATGATGTGAATGGCCACTGAACTATCCAGAAAACTTCAGTGGTGTAGATCATAAGGTATCAAATCTTATTTCACACTTTCATCTCACAATACCTAATACATTGATGGCCCTCCACATATTTATACAAATCCCTGGCCATGAATTTCTTTAAAATAAAGCTTAAGATGTCCATTCACTAGAATTCTCTTCACATTCAGCATTTACGTACATACATCAGGCATTTCATTTCTCCTGTTGATATTTATACTTCTTAAATCTCCAATTAAGATGTAAGATAATTTAAGTGCAGGCACCTTTTTTAAATCACTTATAAGTGTGGAGTACATTCATTGTGGGTTCCCATCATATACCACCAAATGCAATGAGTTCTAAAGGGAAGCATTTCAAACTATTATAACTGATGGGTTATGAACTCTGAACTCTAAGAAACCTTGAGAAAAGATTTTGTGTAAGAGTGACCTGGAGCAACAAAAGGACAATAATTCACAACATGACCTTGGATAAGTCAATTAACCTCTTTGGACCTGGGTTTTTTCACCTGTAAAGTGAAGGGGTTGGCCAGTATGACGCCTAAGGAGCCCTCCGCGTCTACTACCCTACGATTCTGTTACTTCATTACCATGGTTTCTCAGTACAGTGTTAGGTTATACCCATCACCCCTTCTAATAGCTATTCAATCTTACTTCTAAAAGTCAGGTCCCACTGGTGTCGGAGGGTGTGATTCCTGTTTCTAGTGCACAGTGGAGAATTCAGTGGTGGGGAACAGATGAGGATCGATGCCCCTGTTATGGCCACAGCTGGGAAGCAATTTCAACCCTCGTGCAGAGGGGCGCTTTGCTCTGGGGCTGGGAGCATTTGAGATTGGAGGGGAATGACCACTGGTAGTATAATCCCAACAGAAGAGCTTTGTGTCTGGGGATGTTTTTGCCAGGATGTCACTCTCCTCTAGTGAGTATGTGATCTGAAGAAAAAAACAAAAAAACAAAAAATAAAACTGATCTGTTGATCTGTGTTAGCATGTGGAAGCTTCCACCCTATTCCACAGAGTACAGAGATGGACCCTGTAAAATCACAGAAGAGTAGAAACGCTCCCCTTTGCCCTCTATCTCTAGCTTTTCCCTCAAACTGAGATTTATGGATAGAATCAGGAGCCTTTGCCCTGCCCCCCTGGAGTCCCTCAGAGTGTGCAGAGATTTATAAAGAACCAAAACTCCTCCCCAAATCATAACACTGGCATGAAGAGAAGGCATCTACAGAGGGGATTAAAAGGAAGAAAGAAAACGGGTTTGGGTAAGAGTAGTGTGACTATGCTACTTGAATAAATCTTGTTAGATGAGAATGTCACAAAAGAAACAGCCAGAGGCAAGAAAAATAGGACAATTCTACAGCAATATTAAAGGAGTAAAATGCTATGTGCTTTTTCAGTTGAAGTTAAGTTTGAAGGTTTGAATACAACAGGTGTCATTGACAAACTAAGGTTGCAAATACCAGTTGCCTCCTTGGACAAAGCTATGACTCACCCAGAAGTCTAGAGAAAAAAGAATAGATATAGACAATGTGAAATGACCATCTCCTCTTCATTACCACAAACCACTCAAACATGGTTTTTCCCAAACTGCCCATGGTTCTCCATTCATACCATAGTAATGTTGAGAAATGGGCTTCAAGAACAAGCAAGCTCTTAGAAAAGTAAGCCTATTTGAGAGAGAAGGATAAAACAAAGTCTCTTAGAGAAGGAAGTTTCCAAACTGCACACTTCCAAACTGTGCCATTCATTCCCTCAATAAAAACTTGAGGAGACAGCGATAATAATGAATGTAAAATTCCTATCTTTAACAGGATTGTCAAGTCTCTATCTGACTCGGACGGCAGAAGGCTGGAACACTGGGCCGACTGTGGACAAGGACTTAATCTCTTCAAGTCTCAGCTTCCTCATCTGTAAAATGAAAATAATAGAATATTTTTTTTAATGTCCAATCATTTTTGAGAGAGAGAGAGAGAACACAGACACAGACCCAGACACACACACACACACACACACACACACACACACACACGTGTGCGTGTGTGTGAGTCAGGGAAGGGCAGGGGGGAGAGGGACACAGAGGATCTGAAGCAGTCTCCATGCTGACAACAGACAGCCAGCCCCATGCAGGGCTCAAATTCATGAACCATGAGATTAGGACCTGAGCCAAAGTTGGATGCTTAACCAACTGAGCCACCCAGGTGCCCTAGAAAATAGAATATTTTTAATAGACTGCCATGGTACTGAAGCCAGATACTGGACATAAATGGCTAGAACAGTGCTTGCAACATAGTGGGATCTCAGTAAATGACAGCGAGAATCATTATTATCATTGCCATCATTATTTCTCTGACATACCCTATGTCCTGTTAGCTACCTTCCAGTTGTGTACTGATAGTTCTACTTTGATACAGGTTTCAAGCACAAGGGTAATTCTATTACCTCAAGAGTAAATCATCTTCTTTTCTTATCAGTTTCAACACAGGGAGATCATAGAAACAGGAAGGGTCATAGTCAGCCAAAACTAGGGCCCATCCACTCAAGTAGTCTATCTCCAAAAAACGCTATCAACAAATTGTTAGTAATAGTGCTAATTGTTGCCATTTATTGAGCCCTCAGTGTATATAGGGCTTGCTAGGGACTTTTATGGGTTGTTTCATTTAATCCTTACCAAAACCCCTATGAAGGTGGTATTTTTGTCTGCATTTTCCAGATGAAGGATGGAGTAACAGTGGGGAGTTGCTTGAGAAGAATGTATTATCTTACCCAAAGTTGACACAGCTAGTCCCTCTTCTGAGAAAGTTTTATGCTTTAAAAAGTATTGAAGGTCTAGTCCTTTTCTGAAAAATCACACCATTTTTTGAAATCTAGAGAAGGTTGGAATTTGGGGGTTTTAGTGCAAAGCCATCACCTGAGAAGGTTGGGACCTGAAGTGTTCTAAACACTTAAACAGTAAAATCTCTGGGTTTGGAGCCCAAGATATATATGCTTCAAAGTTCCCCAAATGATTTTGATGATTTTTGGAAACCGTTGCTCATCTTAATCCCATTTATAGTTCTAACATACATGAATTTTTTACATTCTTTCTTGATCAATTTGTATTTCATTCCAGGGCTTCCTCATAGAATACTGAATCCCCCGAATTAACTATTAGGTAACTGAAATTATAAATCATAATTTAAAAAATTTGTTTGAAGTTTATTTAGACTTAGTTTCAAATGGTGGCTTCTCTTTACAGTATTTCTGGCTTTATAAAGATGGTCAGATTTATTTACCCACATTCTTGTCTTCAAGTTCCTTTTCAGAGGAGAAATTTTAACACTCTTATTACAGGTACTTTCCTCCCATCTCATGTCTTCAACCATTTTAGTTACTCTGATGCTCGTTCAGTTTTGTAGATTATATATGGATGACCCCCAATGAATCACACCTCCCAACACCCAGACCTGTGTTAGTTCCTTTCTATGTTGTCTCTAGACTTGGCCATGACTTGCTTTGGCCAGTAAGACACGAGCAAACATGAGGACAAGAGCAGTGTAGTAAACAAAACTTGGGTTTTGGGGTCAGCAAGACCCAGGTTCAGTTCACAGATCTGCGATATGTTAGCTGAGACAGTGAAAAAATGATTTGATTCCTCTGGTCTTCATTTTGAGAAGGACGTTGCAGTGGTAGAATGGGACCCAACTTTGAGTCCTTGTTCTATCATTGTGGACTTGTGCAAATCAGGTTCCCTGATTTCACGTTTCTTAACACTAAAATGGATATAGTAAACTTACCCTGTAAGTGTTAATATTATTCACTTAGCACCTCACAGGCAATAGGCACTCAAGAAATTGCAATACTTGTTGAATGATTCTTTCCTATTAATTCTCATTCTATTTTTTAAAGAGAACAAAATGCTCACAAATAACCCACTAAAATTTTCAGTGGCTCATGACAGTGTTCATTGCATTTATGTATTATAGCTTGATTCAGCACGTCTTTCATAAATGAGAGGTATGTTGTTTTCACTTCATAGAAATGAGGACATTTTTAAAAACACACAAAATAAAAATTTCCCATTTCCTGCCAACTTAATTTTTTTTTCTTAATGTTTATTTATTTTTGAAGGACAGAGAGAGACAGAGTGTAAGCGGGTGAGGGGTAGAGAGAGAGGGAGACACAGAATCCATCGGAAGCAGGCTCCAGGCTCCCAGCTGTCAGCACAGAGCCCGGCGTGAGGCTCAAACTCACCAAGCTGTGAGGTCATGACCTGAGTCGAAGTCAGACGCTTAACTGACTGAGCCACCCGGCGGCCCCTCCTACCACCTTAAAATTAACAATCATTAATACTTTTGTTCCTAGACATTCAGACGTTTTTCTGAAAACCTGGAACCATACTGCTTCACAAATTCGCCCTTTTTTCACTTAGGAACACGGTGAACGGCTTTACGTGTCTATAAATATATTCCCAAGACAGCTTTATCAATGGCTGGCACATATTCTATTGTATGGCTATATTACAATTTCTTTAACCAATCCTGATGTTCACATTAAAAAGTAGCTACATTTTGTTTATTTGCCATATACAAATCAAGTCAATCATCAGACTTCAACAGAAAAAGATTTCGTGTTGACTTTAATAGAAAAAAATCTTCAATTTATAGATGTCATATTGGAAACTAAAATTATGGACTCAGTCATTAAATACACATTTGGCTTGTATCTTACCACTAGCCAGGTCCCTGGCTGGGGATGTTTGTTGACTAGGGAAGTATATCAATACAGTTGCACTAATGGCCCTCCTATTGCTCTGGAAAACAAGTAACCTGTCTTTGTCCCAGAGAGAGACACTCCTGGGACTTTGAGGAAAACTAAGTCTATTTTTTCCCTTTCCATGGACTTGTAGAAAAAAATATTTTCCGAAGCCAATTTATAGGTTGGAGGCAAGGAGAATTGGATTCAAAGGGAGAGATGCTGGTATACTGAAGCAACTTGACCCAAGCCAAGAGAAAGTTGGAGGAAATGCTGCTTGGCCTTCTGGCCAACCCCTGCCTTGAGAAAGAAGCAAGTGACCTATGGAACCGGCCTGATGATGAACATCTGTTTTTATAATAAACCTCTTCTTCAAGCCTGACTAAAACACGAGGGCTCCCTAACAATTCTTTAGAGATAAAACCAAAAATAGGAGGACAGTATGCCTCAGCAGAGTATAGGCAGGAGATTTAGAGCCGCAGCACCAATGACACATCAGACACTAATTGACTCGCTGTGGGTCAGGCACTATACTTCGTGCTTCACGCACATCTATCTCATTTGGTTCTCACAACAACCCAGGAAGTAAGGACTAATATCATCATCATTTTTCGGAAGAAGAAACTGAAGCTCAAAACAGTTAGTGGCTTGCCTTACGTGTCATAGGGGTCAGAGATAGCTGGAAGTCTGGTGCCTGAATCGATGTGCATATTCTCTGCTAGCCTGACTTTCCAGAGCATGAGCCATTCTTCTCCAAGACAAGGCTTCCATTTCACCTTCATCCCTCGATGGGATTACTGTGTATTTCAACCTCACCCTTCCCTGGAGGCACAGTGCATGTCATGTTCAAAATTGCCTATGTGTGGGGCACCTGGGTGGTTCAGTTGGTTGAGTGTCTGACTTCTGCTCAGGTCATGATCTCATGGTCCAGGAGTTCAAGCCCCAAATGGGGCTCTGTGCTGACAGCTCAGAGCCGGGATCCTGCTTTGGATTCTGTGTCTCAATCTCTCTCTCTCTCTGCCCTTCTCTCCCCCCGCCCCGGCCCCCACTGTTCATGGTCTGTCTCTCTCTGTCTCAAAAATAAATAAACGTTAAGATTTTTTAAAATCACCTATGTATGCTAAACCAACACCATATGCATATTTATTCTATCATATCCCAAGATTTCCTCCAGAAAAATCTTTTCCTGAAGATCAGTAGCTTTATTTGAAGGGAGCTTTAGCAATAATAATATGATAGCATATCCTTGAAAATATTATGGCAAATCTGTCCTGCATAATGCATGTATTCATCCTTTCATTCATTCAGAAGACAGTTATTGCAGGATAATTTAGTGATCAGGAGTGCAGGCTCCAAACCACACGACTTGTGTTGCAGCATTAGCATTACCCTTCTCTATTTGGATGGTCTTCCACAGTTGGCAGGGTCTATACACACAAGGGGACAATTATATGAGAGCTTCAAGTCAATTGCCTAATCTGAATTATTCAGTCACTTATCTATCAGCTTTTGTTGTTATTGTTGTTCATTCTTTTTGGAGAAGCGTATATGCCTCAATTCTCTACTGCATTCTGAAGTTATAGGCAGTACCTCAACAAAAATTCACATGGAGTTCTATTTCCAAACTTCATGTCTCTAGCTGCCTGGGGGTAGTTCGGTTCTTCACTTGAGTTTACTCACGTCTTTTGTGTTGAGACTGCATGAGGATAAATGAAAATTAGGCATATGTGAAGTGATCATCAAGATTGGAAACAGAGAGAATTTGGAATGGAATGCTGTTCGCTTTATCCATTCCCCTTGTGAGAACACATCATCCTTTTCAACAATTCAGAGCTTCAGCAGAAAGAGGGTCTGTAACGCTGCTAAGAAGAACTGGTCTGCCATCTGTAGAATCCTGGCGCTTAAGGCAAGTGTGAGTTTTCTCCTCTCAGTGATTTCCTCACTTATCAGACATCACATTGAAGGGACCTTTGTAGACCTACTGAAACCCCCTTCCCTTGACTATGGTTTTCATAGCCATGAAAACATAATTAACATGTGGAGATACTTGTTTTATAGTTTCCGTATCAGGGGAATACACATGTAGATGCACTCTGTCCAATAGAAATAAAATGGGAGCCACATAGGGTAATCAAACGTTTTCCAACAACCATGTTGAAAAAACTAAGAAGAAACAGGTAAAATTCACTTTAATATTATATTTTATTGAACTCCATGTATCTCCAATATTATAATTTCATTTTGTAATCAATATGAAAGTTATTAATAGGGTACTTTACATTTTTTTATATTAAATCTCAATTCTGACCAGCCATCTTTAAGGTGGCTGATGGCTATCTTATTGGGCAGTATAGGTCGAGATCATCAGAAAGGGGCTGCAGATCATTAAGAGTAAGTTAAAATAAAGTGCCTTCTGAAGAGAAACCAATTTCATTTGACTCAAAACTGGTTAGTTTCTAGTGAGAGACCTGTATAACTGGAGTTATACACTTACACTAAAGATAAAGGTTCTATGTAAACAGGAATCTACTCTCAGCTGATGGAGTCTAACTATAATGAAAGTTTTTTTTCACAAGGTCCAAGGTCAAGGATATTTCTGTAGACCACAAAACTTTTCAGTATTTTTGTACTATAAATAACAAATGTTCCATAAAAAGTTACAACTGAGTAACAAGAATTAATTGTAGAATAGTATGTTCAAGTTTGCTTGCTCCCTGTATAAAAATAATTTGCCAAGCAAAAACCTTTATTATGGATACCTATTAATTGTACAATTCTATATACAGAAAGTTATCCTAAGGGAAAAATTTAAAATGTATAAAATTATCTGTCTATAGGGAAGTTTACTTCATCACTGTGTATAAGAAAATACAATTGTAAGCAATATAAATGCCCAACAGTATGAGGTCGGTTACATAAATATGACACAATATAGTATTGTTCAAATATTTAAAATTATTTTGTAGATAATACTGACTACAGAGACATTTTTATATTTTGGTAATAAATAGATTATTTTGTAAATAGGTTACTGTTTTTAAAAAGTATATACATGTATACACATATGCATAAAAAACCTGAAAGGATATTCACTGTGATATTAATGACTGTGTGTGGCAGAATTACAACTAGTTTTTCTTTTTTGCATATTTGCATTTTCTAATTTTTCTGCAATAAATACCTATTCTCTAATAAAACAAAATCAGTTAACTTTTAACATAAAAAGATACATTTATCTATTGATTATCCTTTTAAAACAATCTCTCTTGGCCTAAGAAACCCAAATGTACAATTTATCAAGGAAAAAACTAGCATAGGATTTAGAAGAAATGCCCATAAAATATTAGTAAGTCAATTGTTAATAGAAAGTACTCTCCCTAGACTCAAGGATCTCAGGAATTCACACCCCCAAGTCAGAAGAAGTTTACAATAACAAATCTGGTGTGGGAAAAAAATTTTTTTTTCCCTGGGACCTCACTTAATTGCAATCAACTATGCTGAAAAAGTTAAAGGAAGATCTGGGATCTTCACCATTTGGACCAGCTATCTTGTATTCTAAAGCAAAGAGAAACAATATTTTCTAACGCTGTTTGGTAATTTGTTGCAGACTCCGGGTGCTAATGATCAGAATTATCGCCCTCTGCCACATACATATTTCCTTAATGTACAAAGTCACAGGTGGCCTCTTCTGAAATATTCATCTTAATTTGATTGCCAGTTTGTGTGTTGGTGGGTTTTTCCCTTATTTTCTCTAACAAGCCAAACCCCAAAGAACCATATTGATTCACATTTACCTACACGTGAAATAAAAGCAATAAATAATCTGTTGATTTTGAACGGGGAGGAAGGGACTTCTCTGTCAAATCACCAAAATGAAAAGTTCTACATCTACAGAGAGAAGAAAATCACCATTACAATTCTAAACACACTTGCAGCGTTCATTACATTGAATATTATCCACTGAATACTTTTATCTCTCCAAGCTAACAGAAGTGGATGCTAGCTCATTCACAGCTACACTGAAAGTGAAGATATTGGCCGTTTCTCCTCAAGTGAAACAGGCAAGTATTATAATGACCCAATGATGCCACTCTTAGATATTTACTCAATAGTAATGAGACCATGTATTCAACAAAGAATGACAAAAGCATGTTCATAGCTTGAGTAAGAGAATAAAGAACTAGAAACAACCCAAACCTCCATCAACAGGTGACTGGTCCTTCACACAATGGAATAGTACAACTGTAAAAATCTGCAAACTGTCAAGTGCAAACACCCAAGTAAATATAAAAAATAATGTGATAAGCGAAAGAAGCTGTACGGTTACATCTACATGATGTTGTAAAACAAGCAGAAGGAAGTTGTGGGAAAGAAAGCATGTGGAAGTCTGACAGCTAATTGCCTGACCGAGACAGTGGTTACATGGGTGTACATTTCTGTCGGATCTCATTGAACTGAGTGCTAAAAGCTGCTGCATATACAACAAAATAAATAAATAAATAACATAAATTCAAAATTAAGTAAAAACTTTTAAAAGGAATAAAAGTAAAATGGTCACCTTTATTCAGACTCTAGTTATCCATGTTCTTGTGTGACAGCATTCTGTCTCTTTCACCTATTTCACAGACATTGTAACTGCCCCTTACCCCCACCAAGTCATGCTGAGGATGAACAGCGAATGGTCTCTTGATGACCATTTTCACTAAACAGCTAATATTAGCTGAAAATATGGATGGGCATTTGTAGGCCACTCACACTTCTCTGTCATTTCTATAATAGTTTTTTTTTTTCTTGCAGGCATTCAATGACGACAAATGATTTTTCAAAGGGTAAACAATTAGTATATAAGATTCAGCACATTAAGCAGACTTCATGGTCTCTTTATGAATTTTGAACTTGACAATTTCTGGAAATTTTGAATCAATGGGTTTCTGGTTAGTTTCCAATGACATTTAACAGTTAGACTTAAAAATACAGAAGAAAGCATTATAAGTTTTATCCAAAATGATTATGGCCATCATTTGAATAAAATACAGATTTTGCAAGCTGTAAAGCATATCATTACTACACCCTGGCCTAAGTAAGGTTTGGTTCACAAACTACAGAGCTCGAACCAAGTCATTAAATCTATCTAAAAGGGCCTCATTTGAGAAGCAATAAAATTTTTAATCATTTTATTATTAAAAGAGTGTTTAATATGTAGCTAATTAAATGCCAAAGGCAGGTTATCTGAGTTTAACCTTCAAAAAGAAAATGATGTATCAAAGTCTGCCTCTGGCATCATGGGATAGAAATGTCATCCTCATAATCATTGCGTGACAACTAGCTGGTGGCCTTTTCTAGAGCTATAGTTAAATTACCTGATTAAATTAATAGCCATTTAGATGTTTTAGGAACTGCACAGACCTATACTAAATGAAAATTAGGTCCATTACATTTTCTGAGTGGGCTAGATAGACCCTAAAATAAAACACGTATGCCATTGCCCACATTACTTAGATTAGGCAATTAAAAGCTCTTTCTAAAAAGCGACTAATTCCCTATAATGTACAGACAACTGGATTTACACTAACACCAGAAGTAAGTTTTTTTCTCCTTATTTCTCCCCATCCTTGAACAAACTCTCTGTGTTTGTTTATCCTAAAATAAAAGGTTAAAACTTCAACATATCACCTAAATGGGTAGCTAGATAAAACTGTTTGTTATTATATTTCTAGAAGACAACGAACAGTGATTCTAGGAAAGTCAAACAGCAAATTACAAAGCACAGTAGAAAATCGTCCTAACTGGGAATTCACCAAACCATCACTGAAGCTTCCTAGGAAACAGCTTTCAAACTATTCAGTCTCAGCTACCTGGAATGAATACAAAAGCAACTCATGCATTCTTTCTTTCTTATGAAATCCAGATAATCATATAAACATATCAGAAAAATGCAAACAGTATATTAAACTATTAACTTATTTAGGAAGCAAACTGTTACTTGGTTCTTATTCCTCCAGCTGCAAATGAATATAGATTTAGTGTAAGTTTTAAGAACAGAAGTTTTGGTCACTGCTATGCCCCAAGTACCTAGAATAGTGTCTAATACATAATAAATATTCAACAAATATTTATTGAATTGAAGGCAAGTCTGAAATTTTTTCTCAGCTTTAATTAATAACTTATTTGAAAGTCAGATTGGAATGCCAAAATCCTTCATTTGGACAGTATGTTATAAAATTAAATATTTGGCAAAGAAGTTTTAGTCCAGTGCCATTTCACATACAACTATGAAGTAAATGAAATGCCACCAGTGTGGGGGCTTCCTTTATTTATAATTAAGATTTTGCCTAACTTCATTTCTTCTCCCTTCTTTCACACTTAGCAAGGATATAAAGTTCTATCTTATTCATGAACTTTAAGGGGTTCAAGACAAACACAAGCTCTTAAGAATACTTATTCTCAGAATCCTCCCCATGGCTCTAAAACTTAGATCCACTCTAAGTTCTGGTGTTATTTAAAGATATATTTCACCTATGACATGTTCATGATGCTTCTAACATTAAACAGAAAGAACCAAAGCAGCATTGATAAGAAAACTGATAAGCAGCATTGATAAGAAAAGCAGCATTGATAAGAAAAAGAATGCAGATTTTTGGAAATCTGCAATACCTATGGCATAATCTGGTTTGATGTGTGTCAATCTTTATCCATTGAATCAACATTAACTGGGGGGTTTATGGTATGTCTGCATTGCACTAAGCTGTAGAAATACAAAGATTATTAAAACAACCACTGTCTTCAGTCTAGTGTAAATAAATATTCGACATTGATTATGAAAGAATGTACATGAGCAGTTTCGTAATATGCAGAAAGCACAGTGGTTATAGTGAGGCAGAAATGATGAACTGAACTGTCTTGTGGACAATTGGGGCAAGTTGGGAAAGAAGTTATAAGAGAGAAGATTTTCTGAATTGTCACAGGGCAAAATAATAAAGGTTTTACATGAGGATGTCAGATCTAAAATACACCATTAAAATGATGAGCAAGAAACTAGATAAAATTTAGTGTAGACTAATGTCAGAATCTGATTTAATAGATTGAGCTTTTAAAGAGTTTTTGAATGGTATGTCAAAAAAAATATTCCAGGTGTAATGCATTCCAAGCACTGTGTGATTTTTCAATGTTATCATGGAAGAAAATTCCTACAAAGGAACACCATGGGACAATTCCATAATAGAGAAGACAAAGGAATGTTTATAGGAATGCGCAGAAATAAAAATTGAAGACTTTCAGGAGTCCACAGGCTTTAGAATGTATTTTGTTGATAGCATGCAATGCCCCACAGACCCCAAAGTGTCCTGGGAAGACAGGTGTGAAGGACAAGACCCAAAGTTTGTGAGGATCTCAGTTCATGGTAACATAAGGAAGAAAGAGGGGAATAGAATATCCAGATAACCATAAGAGCTCCAAAACAGAACATATTGGGAAATGAAGGTTAGAAAACTATTTTCAATTTTATTTTCAGACTACGCCTTTCTTGCTCTAGTTGTCTTGCATATCAAGGGTTTTTCTGTTTGACATACAATAATATTGACAGGAAAATTCCTTTATGCATGCACAGAAGTCTGTTTCAGCCTAGATCCATTTTGAATGTCACTGGAGCTATTGAGAATAGTTTTTAAGTATGTAATTGATTATGTACATCTCCAAGGAAATCTTGGAGTTAATTCATTATAAAGGCTAGAGAAATATTTAGTCTATTCACTCTACACACACAATGTTTTTACATTAGATCTAGTTTTGAAACATTGCAGGTAATAGTAATAACCATCACCTCCTGTCCACCTGCTATGTGCTCTGCACATATTCAAGTTTTCTACCCTCCATACTGTTGACACTTAGGCCAGATAATTCTTTGTTGTGAGGAATGTTTTATGCATTATAGGTTGTCTAGCAGCATCTTGACCTCTTCTCTAGTTGTGTAAACCAAAAATGTCACTAGCCTTTGCCAAATGCCCCTTGGTGGAAGGGGGTGAGTAAGGGACACAAAATCATCTCCAGTTTAGAACTACCGGTATAAATAACAATTTATTGGTTACCTATTTATTCTTGTAACAATCCTGCATGGCAGGCATTATTATGCCTATTTTAAAAATGGGAAGACTAAGATTTATAGAAGGATTTACGCCTGGGTCTTTTAACCACAATCTTTCTTCTGCTATATTATCTATATTCTCTTCACTATATGAAGATACGATACTATACTATTTTATACTATACTATATTATATTATCTCCACCTTTAAGGAGTTGGTACTCTGAATTTTCTAAAGGTTTAACATTCATTCCAGAAGCATCCTTATGATATAACTCTAGAATTATAGATTACTATACAACCACATTGAGTATGTGAAGGACAGTGGGTCAAGATTTTCTCTTAAGGTTGCTCTGCCCCACGGATTCTGCTCCTATTCTACACTGTTCTATTCTGTTACAGCCTCAGGACAATGGCTGGATGGCAAATAAAGGCATCAAAACCTTTGAGTGACTTTGATTATTGGCCAATTTTCAGAAGAAAGGGTGATTTGTATGTGTTATATGGGGGAAAATGGAGGAATTCAAATAAATCTTTGTAATTTATAAAAACATTGTTTTGTGTTCCTACTGAATAGTAAGCTTCGTCTAATCTTACAATTGTGAATCGGTTTGCATACTTGTGAATCTGGCAAAAGATTTAGGGATTCTCAGTGATTTTACAAATGGAGTAACATGGGAAATGATGGAAGAACTGTGTTATCTCTTTTTCCTTTTGTGGACTGCTTCCTCATATCATGCTCCAAATTGCCTTTGAAAAGTCCTGGCTGTCTGATAGAGAAGAGTTTCTTCCCTATGGTCACCAAAGGCAATGGTTTGGTTTTACATTATACACATTTTTACCTGATTACCTAGCACAGAAACCAAGGGTCAAAAATTTCTGTTGAATGAATGAATAAGTAAATAAATGAACCAATGTCAGATGAATGAATAACTGGCATTTTCTTGAATTCTGACTACGAATAAAACATGTTTCACTGATATTGGTTGCAATGATTCATCTGCAGAATGGAATAGAATATTAGAGATGATCATTTCTTCAATTTCTAAACTTCAGCCCCCTACTCCCCACCGCCCCCAATTTATGTGTGTGGGTGGGGGGTGGTGGTGAGGAAGAAGGTAATATCAATTCTTTTTAAAAGAAGAATAGGTATTTGGGAAGTTTGGGTTTTCACACTTAAAATATTCATTATCTGGAGAAAAAAAAAAGCATACAGTATAAAGAAAGAGGGAATGATTACTTTTTACCTGCTCTTCTAAAATAAAAGAAAGTCTGAAGTTTACTTGTGGATGTTATAATATGGCTTTTTAATCTGTAGAAATCACCCGTATCTATTATAATCCAATTTTTAAAAGACTTGTGTATACAAATTATCAGAATGAACGGCAATTTAAAAAACAGTTATTTGGTATGATTTGACAAAACAGAATAAAGCCTCACTTTACAACTTATTGTGTTGACCAAGAATTTTGAATTTCTTATAATTACGAAATATTAGTATTAGTATTAGTATTTAATTTGCTGGCATTTCCCTTATTCCTTCTACAAATATATTATGATTCAAAAATTATAGAATGCCATGTTTTTGGAGCTGAAAGTGGCCCAGTATTATCCACTCCAAACCACATCCCCTTCTTTAAAACAAAACAAAACAAAACAAAACAACCAACAACAGTTGAAGAAACAATGAAACCCAAGTAAAGCAGTTAGGTTTTACCTTTTTCAACTAAATAGAAATTTAATTGAAATTTTAACATTTTAATTTGTAAAATGGGTTTTTATTCTGATGCTTTGGGTCCAGGGAGCACTCCTAGCATTATCAGAATTTCTAGAAAAGATTCTTCCTCTACATTTGTCATTCAGATAACAGGGGCTGAGATTTCTGCCAATTAAGGCAGGAAGCCTTGGGTTAACTTCTTAGTCATTCTCTGCCTCAGTTTACTCTCCTAGCAAATATGTGCTTCAGCTACGATGCTCTGAAATTCCTTCTAGCCTTACTTCTCTAATTCTGATTCATATTAAATATTCTTTTTACAAAAAGCAAGCTTCTTTTCTTAACCTCAAGGTGAGTAAGGGTTAAAGTCTATTTTAAGTATTTCTTTTGGAAGGTGTTTGTCCATTGTACTGCTATTTGGTTATCCGAGAGCAAGTTTCTATGAATACCTCTCTTCAAAATGACTTTTGAAGTGGAGAGTTCAAATGTATAATAAATACCAGGAATGAAAGAGTTTCACACCCTACAAGGAACAGGTCATGACCATCAAAGGAGACATACTGGTAGTACATTTCCCAGGTAAGACACCACAAACAGCAAATATTTATTTGTCACCCACTCTGTGCCCAGTTCTCATTTTCTTTTACTTTATCTCTTTAGTGATCAAATCAGCATCTTGACTTTGAACTATCTGTGTGTCCTTATTTCATTAAATAAAATTTCTCTTCTCAGATCTAGAGCTTCACCGACAATAATTTCCACACATTTGTCCCATGGACACCTCAAATAGAGAAAGTCTCAGATTCTCCTTTCCACCCACCTTATAATTGTACTTTCTTCCAACACTTCCCACCCATGTGCAGAGTGGCTGCTCTCACTTGTAATTCAACACACCTGGAAGATCCTGAGGGCAGATGAAGGACAATGGGATTGGAAAAGAAGAAGTGAACACACAAGATGGAGAAAGAGAAGGTGAGAAAACAAGCAAAAGATGGTTATAATTGTCCGGGCACGACGGGATAAAGGTTTGGAACAGGGAACATGCGTGACCACTCTGTAAACGAATGAACGAATGAACGAATGACTAAATGACTATGTGTATGCAGTTTGTCTGTTTGGTTTACCAAGAAAAATAATAGGACAGGGGTGCCCAGGTGCCTTAGTCAGTTGAGAGTCTGACTCTTGATTTTGGGTCAGGTCATGATCTCAGGGTCGAGGTATTGAGCCCCCCGTTGGGCTCTGCGCTGAGCGTGGAGCCTGCTTGAAATTCTTTCTCTCTCCTGCTCTTCGCCGCTCATGCTCTCTAAAATATAAATAAATAAATAAATAAATAAATAAATAAATAAATAAATTCTTTAGAAAATAAAAATAATAGGGCAAAGAAGAGACATTGAAAGGAATAGAACTGATGCATTAGCTCTTATTTAAAATACATGGTATCATCAGTTTTTATTTTTCGTTAAAAAGTCACAGAGTGTGCTCATTTTTATTAAAAGCGTGGAGGGAATGTAAAATCTGAAAATCATGACCATTTTCAAACTAATTGCGGTTTGGCTCCATGTGGTTTGCAGCAAGGAAGATGAGTGCTGCTGTTTCGGTGTGGACTCCACTCTGAGCCACGCTTTGGAAACATCAGCAACTTACTCTTCACTGTGTGGCTCTTGAGAATGTCTTTCCTAGACTTGGCCTATCACCCTCAATTCCTATTCCTGTATAAAAGCACGTGGCGACGTGTCCAAAGATGGAATGTCGACACAGTGATACTTTTCTAGAAAATTAAAGATATTTCTGGGCCAGCTGATGGGCATACATGAATTTTAAATTGCATCTTATGCTTAGCTATTAAAATATGTCAGAAACATAAATTCCCCTTTGAAGCTATTCTCCTATTTCTTTGAAAATAAAATGTTGGGGTGTGTGGGTGGCTCAGTCAGTTAAGTGACTGACTTTGGCTCCGGTCATGATCTCATGGTTCCTATGTTCAAGCCCCGCATCTGGCTCTGTGCTGACAGCTCAGAGCCCAGAGCCTACTTCAGATTCTATGTCTCCTTAGCTCTCTGCCCCTCCCCCACTCACACTCTGTCTCTCTTGCAAAAATAAGTAAACACTAAACTTTTTTTTTTAAAGAAACAAAATGTTAAAGAAAAGACAATGTTACAATTTTAATGCAGAAAAAAGATAAGGTTCTCAGAAGAGTGTCTTGTTCTGGATCAATCATAACTAAAAACATCTGTCACAATGCCTTAAAACTTCTTACATGATAGGGGCGCCTGAGCGGTTCAATCGGTTAAGCTCTTGATTTTGGCTCAGGTTGAGATTAGCCCTCACGGGGCTCTGTGCTGACAGCTTGGAACCTTCTTGGGATTCTCTCTCTCCCTCCCTCTACCCCTCCCCTGCTCGTTCTCTCTCTCTCTCTCTCTCTTTCAAAAATAAACTTAAAAAAACACATGGGATTAATAAATCCTGAGACATTTCAATGTAATCTCTCAAATATTATGTTACACAGAAAGTCAACAGTGGTGAGACGAGGATTCAGCACTCCTGACCCAAATCCTCTCCCTCTTTCATGCTTACCAAATGAGGTTTCCAAGACCTTATAAAATCACCAAAAGGTGTCCTGCCCTGGTGTCTCCCATATAAAATAGCTGTTGAGGTCAATGAGAGTTCTTTGTCTACAGCAATCTCAGAGATGGCTTAGAGGTTTTATTCCACCGGGAAAAACAACATGTTCGCCAATCTGATCTGGGTTCATTTGCTCTACTTTTGGAGGAAAAAAAGGAGAATAAAAATATACGTTCTTTCTGTGATTTTTCTCCCAGACATTTCCCTTTTTATTTCTCAGGCCAAGTAGGCTGCCATCTGAATGGGAATATGAGGCGCCATGACCTTTTTCACCCACCCGTTATGCAGAGTCAGTTTTCCACCATTTAGAATTTAGTGCATCTTTGGCGAAGCCTGACAGGTACATGGAGGGTCGGTGGAGGAGGTTGGAGGAAGGTAAGAAGACTAAGAAAGCAACCACATAATTTACAATCCTCATGCCCGTAAGAGCACAGCAAGCAGGTAAGGTCGAGCATGCTGTCACAGAGGCACCAGCCAGGCCTCCAAAAGCTACAGGATCTCATTTCATTATCCCATGACCTGCACTGCAGTGCACGGACATCTCACTCTAGGACCATAGCTAATCTACTGTGACAGAATGGGACAACAAGAGCAAAATCGTATACCTTCACTTCCCAGTAACAAGGAGGCTGAATGCAAACCACAGAACCAACATTGCCTGGGGGGCAACATTCTTTTGGAGAACAGCCATGATGAGTTAGAATCTGTAGAACTTAATGATCAAACTCTGATTCGGTGACTTCACAGTTGTGACCACAGTGCTACATAGCTCTTAAGGGCATTGGCTGTGGGTTCAAATTCTGCCATCTGTGAGCTCCATAACCTTCACTTTGACATGTCTCATTTCAGCTTCCTTAATTATAATGTGGTGATCAGAATAGAGCCAAATGCTTAGGGTTGTTAAGAGAAACAAAGAGACTAATCCATGTAAAATGTATAGCACAGAACATGGTCTCTAGTAAGCACACACTAAATACTAGCCTTTAGGATTATGACAGATACTTCATCAGTGTGTCTTTGATATGTCTCCCTTATTTCTTTAGGTCAAGCTACGTATTTTTTGGCTATTCATCTCTCGCTACTAAAGAGAGTCTCTTCAATTTCTATAGATTGGCCTAATCAACTTGCCAAGTCACGACAATAAAAAGCTCACATCTTGACCAATGGCATCACAATTATCTGAATAACTGAGGAAATAGTTACAAGTGTGGTTCTGAAAAGGAGAGATTAACCAAATGTTCCCAGCGTGCTCCACACATTCTGCATTCATTGTTTATAATCAGTTCTTACCCAGCTCACCTTGGGATAGTGTAAAGTCACAGTACAGAAACAACTGAAGAAAAATAATTAATCTCATGTGCTGCTTTGCCATTTAGAAAACACAATATCGCAGCAGATCATAAATAATATCTTACAGTAAAGAGTCCCATTAACATTAGAGAACGCTGCAGATTCTGAAACTCCTCATTCAGATCGGGCTTTGTATCAGAGATTCCTTTTGTTACCGGACAGGGAAATAAACGGGGTAGCGGTCAACATTCACTCTTTCCCTTTTAGATTTGAAAAGAAAATGATCCACAGGGATATTTTTGATCTACAGTGAAATGTAATATTCTGTTCAGGAGATGACATAAGTATCACTATTTTGGGCGTGGGGAGGTGGAGGCAGAGAGGACCCTGCATATTTTTTGCTTGTTTCCTCTCTCATCAACTGGAAACATGACAGTGTTAGTAGCAAACCTTCTATCCAGTGTATAAAAACCCAGCACTTAGGCATTTTTGAGTGATAATTCAATAGGATTAAATTACACTCATGTGACAGGTCAACCTCACTAATGAGGTACATTTCAGTAAACTGTTGACAGAACTGTCTGGAAGGTTTCTTTAATTTACCAACATGTAAGAACGTGGGAAAAGCATTAGTCAACTAGATGAAGATGAATACGTAGTGAGGTCTAGGGGTATTTTACATTAATATCTGACAACCTGAAAGGGTTTTTGTCACCTGCTCTACTTAGCCCAAGGCAGGCACAGAAAAACTGGTACCTGTTAGTGTGAATGACTTACCAAAGCAATGAAAGGAATGATCTTAAAGAGGGCTGAGTGGAAAATACGTTAGAGAAATTTCTTTTCCTTCCAGTTAACAGGAAGAGTGTTCCTCACAATGTGGGCGATGGTTGCAATAAAGTTAAAAGAATGTTTCAAATCTCTTCAGACAGCTACACCAACACTTTCATTCTTGGAATCCTTTGAGTTTGTCCTTACAGATGAAAACACCTATCTTTATATAGTCATGTATTGACTGGGAATAATGTAAGGTTATTCTTGTCCAACTAAGTAATTTATTCCAAGCCAAGGAAAGAAAGAAAATATAGGAAACACGGAAGAACAATAAGAAAGACAAGACCTGCTCATTAAGGTATCAGATACTTACAGAAAAGCTTTCATAGCTGAGATTACACTGGCCAATAAGAAGAGGGCCATGTAATCATTTGCGTCCTTTGGAAAATATTCTGAAACTATTGTTTCTCTAGTGGCAAGCAATATGGCTGAAGAGAAAAAGCAGATTAACTTCAGGTTAATGGATGAACATGGTAACCAACCGGTAGGGGTGTTAACAGATTCCAAAATAGACATCTGGGTTCCAAGATCTACCCGTTTCAACAGTTACTCTCTAGAAGCACCTCGGTGGCTCAGTTGGTTAAGCATCCGACTTCAGCTTAGATCATGATCTCACAGTCTGTGAGTTTGAGCCCCGCGTCTGGCTCTGTGCTGACAGCTCGGAGCCTGGAGCCTGCTTCAGATTCTGTGTCTCCCTCTTTCTCTGCTTCTCCCCTGCTGGTGCTCTCTCTCTCAAAAATAAATAAATGTTAAAAAATTTTAAAAATAGTTATTCTCTATATCTAATCATACTAAAAATCTTAATTTACAGATGTCTTCATAAGACAAGTTATGCTATGAAGGAAAGGTGGGAGCAAAGATGGAAATACTATCTGACTGCATCTATTGGTCAGAAATTATTCTAAACAACTGAGCGCTTTAGAAGGATTAAGAGAAAAAAAGAATTAAGCCAGTAATGACGCCTATAACTCTTGACTATCAAACATATTACACGAGACTATGAATTTAGCTACTCCATGCCATCAGCCAATTTAGAAAGCACACCTATTTAGCTTTGAAAGCAGAATAAGCTTCATAGCATTTCCTTGTAGCAAGTTACATTTCTCATTTCACCTTGATATGGCTCTTGCTCTAATGATTTAGCATTTCCAGAATACACAGTGATTTGTTGGAGGTCCCTGGGAGACAGGCTAGGAGAGAGAAGATGGAAAGATTTAAAGAGTAAGAAACCAAACTTTTACACTGGGCCAGCTAGAAGTACACTACCTGAGTGGTAAGAAAGGTGAGGAAATCATTCAGTGTTGTTGTCAACACACACACACACACGCACACACGTAAACCTTCAAGCTGGACCCTGGAGTAAGAGAGAAATTCTGCCAACAGAAAAACTCTAAGAGGTCTGAAAACACTGAAAAGGTGTTTGCCAAACAGAAGGGAACTATCACAAAAGGGATACTGCACCAACAGGGTAAAACTTATTTTGCTGGTCTCAGATACGATTTCTGACTCTGAACATTATTTTCGGTATCAGTAATGATCATAATGACAATAATTACTAACATTTGCCCCAAGCTCTGCTATTCACAAAGAACTTTCATCACCTCACTTGTTCCTGTGAGGTAAGTAGGGTCAGTTTTTTTTTTATAACACCTGACAGATGAAGAAGTTGACTTCAGCAATTCCCATTTCGGGGTGCAAAGCTGCCGAGTAAAACAGAAACTCAGGTCCTTTGACTCCAAATCCAAGTACTTTTTTCACTGTGCTAAACTATACCAAAATATCAATTGGTAGAATATCCGGAGGCAAGGTTGCAGATTCTGATGAGGGCTGATACAACCCAAGTGGGAATCAAATATCCCAGAGGGCATTTGATCTGAGTAGTCCTTATAGAGAATTCTAGAGGAAGGACTCCAGATCTCTACACCCAGGCTAGGTATCAGGGAGAAAAGCAACTTGATTCTTTTACTTTCCCCTGACTATGTAAAAGAAATAAAGAAGGGGGCAATTTCCAATGTATAATACAATGTTCATTTCCAATGAACAATATAAGATTAAAATAAAGACAAACCAGCAGCAAAGAAAATAATTTAGAGCAGTTTAGAATTCACACCTATAAAATATTTTAGTAAAAAGGTCTCAGTTGAAAATATTAACTTTAACAGTGATACTTTTACACAGAATGTGTATATAGGCATTGATAAATCTTGGGCCACACTTACATATAATATGGTTCTAGGGTGCCTGATGGCTTGGTTGTTTGAGTGTCCAACTCTTAGTTTTGGCTCAGGTCATGATTTCATGGTCACAGGGTCAAGCCCTGAGTTGGGTTCTGCACTGAGCGTGGAGCCTGGTTGGGATTCTCTCTCTCTCTCTCTCTCTCTCTCTCTCTCTCTCTTTCTCCTTCTGCCCCCCTCCCCTGTTCATGCTCTCTCTCGCTCTCACTCTCTCTCAATAATAATAATAATAATAATAATAATTAATAATAATAATATGGTTCTAAACAGTTTTAGGTTAAAAAGGCTGTTCTGGCTGTCACCCTGACCAAGTAACCCTCAACTGTCAAATAATAGCTTGATGTAAATAGTTTTAAAACTAAAAATAGACAACGAAACTTTGTGTAATATTGACTCAGCTAGCTAATCAATGATTCTGGAAAGCTTCGATAACACTAATAGGTGATAATAGATTTTTTGACTGCTTATCATGAGTTAGAAACTATGCACTTATAAGCATTATGTAATTTCATCCCCCCATGATTCTGTGGAGGTTGGTGCTGTCATTAGCCACACAGAATATGCAAAAAGCCTGCTGAGGGCATAGGTACACTCTCCACACTGCACAGCTAGTCAACAGCAGGGCCACTGCTTGAATCCAGGTCTGTATTATTCCAGAGTCCAGCCCCTTGACCATGCTGGCTTGGCTTTACTTTGGCCACATCCTGCTTCTCAGTGAACTTTCTAATGTTTTGCTATATTACTCATTCTGGCTATCTAACCTAAAGATGGATTAGTTTGGAAAGACAGAATGAAGTTCAATCAACTGGAAGCAAAATGGAATATACAATAGATAATTTTAAAAGTCTACTTTCTGATCAATGGGGAAAATTGGTGCCCAGCTGAGGAACCAGTACATGGCCAGGAATAGTACCAGAAGTGGTTCCCTTTTAATCTTCTAGATAAACTTGAATTTGTATGCCAATATGTATTACAAAGATTTTAATACTGTTTATAATAGGAAAAAAACACTTGTATGGAACCAAAGGAATAAATACATTCTGACAATTATATGTGATAGAATATATATAACCATGAAAAGAAATTAAGTAGATTCATATGTGCTGATACAGATCAATTACTAAGATGTTAAGTTCAAAATCCAGGTGTTAAGGAGTATGTCTGGGAATGTTACAAATATTTTTTAAAGGATAGATACCCAAACTTACATGAAATATAATATCATTGGAAGGATCTACAAGATTCTGACATTGTCTCTGTAGGGAGTGTCTGATTCAGAGAAAAGGGAAAGGCTCCTTTTTTTGAGAGAGAGAGAGAGAGAGACAGAGAGACAGAGAGACAGAGAGCAAGTGGGGCAGAGGCAGAGAGAGAAGGAGACACATATCTGAAGCAGGCTCCACGCTGAATCTCAGGCTCCAAGCTGTCTGCACAGAGCCCTATGTGGGGTTTGAGCCCACAAGCCACGAGAACATGACCTGAGCCGAAGTCAGGTATTTAACTGACTGAGCCACCCAGGCACCCCAAAACTACTTTTTAATGTATAATTATTGGTATTGTTCCTTGTGTCATGTGCATGAATTACTTAAGATTATTTTAACATTAATAAAAAATAACAGGTTCAATGTTTATTGACCTGAACAATGGTTAGAGCACATGGGCCATGTTAATCCAGAAACACTGGCCTTGGAAACAGATAAAAATGTTAAATTTGGTTCTGTCATAAGCTAGCAGGGCAGAGTTTTTGTACAAGGTATTTAATCTCTCTTTCAGTAACGATTTCATTTATGAGAAATTGGTATCATGGTATCCACTCTACATCTACAAGTTCCTGAGAGATAATACACAGTAAAGCGGTCTCCAAAGTATAAAAAATTGTCGTTGCTGCTGTTGTGGTTATGTGGTGAGGTAGGTTCTGGTCCTGTCTGGAAAGACACGCAGTCAGGAAGGCGAGACTTACCACGGGTAGCTTGACAGGCTACGTTGAGGGGTCAACCAAATACTTGCCAAATACTCACTGTACTTAGTACCATATTCCTATTGTTTTGCAACTAGATGTGAAAATATTCATGACTTCCCTTTTAGAGGAAAATATTTGTTTGGAGAAATACTCGAATGAGTCTTTGGGGTAGAACCAAACCTGAGAGGGACCTTGGCGAGACAGAGAGAAACAGTCTTGCTCCTTTGAAAAAGGTGAAGAGGAGAGAGAGAAGGATGAAGGTTGAGACCAACAAAAGGTCGGGGGCTAAGCAATGTAACCCTGCCACACCGTGTGTCACTGAAACAACAAAATGGCGAAGGTGAGCAGAGTTTGGGGGAAGCCAGCAAAAAGGCTAACTATAACATTCACAGGTTCTCTCAAGACAACGGAGGCAGGGAGCATGAGAGGCAGACCCAGAGGGAGAAGCACAAGGAAGTAAAAACCCAAGGACGCCCATGGATTGAGATCCAGCTCAGGTTTATCTTAGAAGAGTAAGGGGCAGGGGCCCCAGCCGACTTCAGGGTGAATGCTATTTCCCCACACAGGTACTTGGCCATTAAAGTTCAATACGCCCTAATGTTAGACTGAGTTTACAGAGCACAACTCCGGGAGAGTCGGCCCAGAGGATTGATTATCCACAATCAGCAGCAGCATTTGTAGGTGAAGCGCAAATTGCCTTCCCTGGTGCTTGACCCTTCCAAACCATAATGATAATTGCCACTGTGTTGCAAGCTGGACTTATGAACAACTCAGGGGTTAGTGCCCTCCCCTCAGGAAGGCTACCAAGTAGTAGGGACTGCATACATCTGATTGTGACAAATTACTAGTTTACCTGCTAATCAGTGCACAGTAGGAGGTATTTTGTAATATCACCAAAGCAGGAAACACCACCAGTCTCACCTCAATAAAATGAAATGAGATGAAATGAAATAAAATAAAATCTACTGCTTCTATATACTTCTAGTAAGAAATGAAACAGGCTCAATTTTAATCACGCAAGCAATAAATCAAATATCAAATTTAAAACAATGAACTGCAAAGAGCCTCCTCAAAGTCACTTAGCATTGATAAATTAGTAATGTATTATTAAATTATTCATATCTTTTTTTTTCCTTTGGACTATAATGATATACTGTACACAGCACTGATAATTTACTTAGGCTGAGTCCATTCATTTAATTATGCTGCTAAACTTGGTAGGCCAATTGGTCATCATGAGAGTTTCCAGGCAAGCTAATCACAAATATATAGAACATGTCCCTTATTGTCCCCAGCGGCTAAGTGCTAAAATGCTATTTAGTGCTCAGAAGGTTAATGTCCTGCTTATGTAAATTGTCCAATTTAGCATTCGGCAGCAGTATCATAAATTCTGGCTCCAGGATTTCATTAAACGTATGTTCAAACTAGTTGACCTTAAAGGTTAACAAGCACAAGTTAAACAGGACAATTATTTAACTCACTTCTTATCAAGAGACTGAAGCGTACTCGCCAGTTAATGGCTCCGCATACTTCACAATTAGAATTCTTATAAGGTCTCTGATAAAAGTGCAGGTCATGAATTTTCATAAGGGTGTCAGATAATAACTATTTATCTGCACTTGTTTTTCTTTCTTATAAACTTAAACTTTGATCTTAACATTCAATTAGAAATGATTCCACAGAGAAGGACTAGGTGACTCTAGGAGCTAGTGTTCGCTTTCATCCGGGTCTGCACGAGGATTTAAAACACGGGATCTGCGTGGCCATTCGTGGAAATTAATGTAAAAGTCAGAGACTCACCGTGAAGTGTGCAGAGCTCAGATGAAGCATTTGGCCCAACACTGAGTTACAGTATCTCCTACTGTTTGGGGGCATTAGATCAAACATTATTCTTTTCTTAAAAGGCCCTCAAATGCCTATTAATCTCCTGGAGAAATTGCATTGTCCTTTACACTTTTATTATTATGGGTTGTAATATGACGTAACTGAAAGTTAGATTATTCCAGGCATCCTTTTCCCTGATTCTTGTTTTCTCTCCTCGCTCTCCTTGGGCATTTTGAAAAATGAGCAAAGCTTGGGGAGACTGCTATCCGGGGCCGTGGTGACGCAGAGACTCAGCCATGGGCTGACATTTCCTCACACTTCCCTATGTGGCAGGATCGGGCAGTGACTTCAGGCACACATTGCATAGGTAACCGCACACGAAGATTCTCAACAGTAGCCAGTCGCCGTACTCCAGGAAAGGCACAGGAACACCCTCTCCTTGCAAGCTCAACTGTTCCTACTACGTACTCTTTGGGAGATAAAACGACGACTCAGAGCAAACAGGGTCTTATTAATAAATCATGCGCTGAATTTCCGTTAGGAGCTGAAATGGAGCAAAATAGGTCAAAATTGCCTATGGGCACATCTACTGGGGGCATAATAAATAATTTTTTTAATTTGGTAATACTCATAAAAATATAATTAAATGTAATGAGAGGAAAGGGACAGACGGGTGGGTAGGTGGGTGGATAGATATTAAATACCTGTGCTTGGTCTGGTTCTTCTTTTTTGCACTTGTTATTCCCCGAGGTTGCTTATTGTGAAGAGCTATTTAAAGAAATAATACGAGAAAGAAATATTTTCTGGCATGAAAAAATGTGACAGTGTTTTATACCCTCTTGTGTTGCTCTTCATCCAAACTTCATCTTGTGAATATTGGCTTCAAATCCTGCCTGAAAGGGGACATAAATAAAGTGAAATGGCTAATGGACTAAAAACACTTATGATCAGGTTTTCATAACTAACATTATTGATAGCTTCTTTTGCACATGCACTCACACATAGCACAATATCCATTCCTAAAGTAAGATTTAGAGCCCTATTTGCAATAAAAAGGCTAGCACATGCAAATAAAGAATGTGAAAGTGAGGCCAGCAGATGGCATTCCCCCAGAAAGGGAGAAAAATGCCCCCCCCCCCCCCCCACCAAGGCAAAGCTGACCACAGGGGAAACAACCCTTCAGATTTCAGACGTGCCTGGGCTTTTCACCACATCCTGGAATGGTCTTCAGGGACAGAGAGTTCTTTAGTCCTTAATTTGGAAACGACCACTCCTTTCTACTTTATGGCATTAGTATTTGAACTTGGCCAGGTAAATAGGTATGTGTGTCTGTCCGTTAAAACAACAGCAAGATTGTCATGCAGGAAATGCGACAGTAGAAATCAGGATGGTGGCAAGATGGGAATTATTTTCATAGGATCTGGTGCATTACATGTCAATTTTAACACGGTCTTCCCGGGTTTTCTCCTCATTAATTTCTCTATGTTAGCAAACACTGTTGAAGAAAAACTTCCCCAATGCCTAGAAATTCATTTGATGTTGAAAAATTTCTTACCAATAATTATTTAAAAATATTTTAGCTGTAGTTACAATTAGAAGATGCTAACAAGGCAGAAAGCATTTTATCTGTCTCTTGCTATTTTAGATACAGTTTTGGGGGCATGACTTTTTTTCTATTTTAGTTTGTATCATTCCTATGTCAGCAGAAAAAACTTTTCCTTCCAAATCTGGACTTTATTATTATGCTATTAAAAATTAAGTCTAGATTACATAGCAAAGTGTAAATTAGGGATTTATTAAATTAAATCAATTAGAAAGAACATTTAAGGAATTGGTATAGTTACTCACGTATACAGTTTCTATTACACTAGAGTCAATTCAATTATATTGAAAACATGAAAACAGTGGAATCTTGATGTACTGTCCCCTTTGGGGGGAACTCTGCATCAATATTGGAGTTTGTCTAATATTAGGTACAGCATAAGGAATATAGTCAATGATATTGTTATAGCATTGTATGGTCACAGATTGTAGCTAAACTTGTGGTGAGCACAGCATAATGTATAGAGTTGGGGAATCACTATGTTGTACAACAGACACTAATGTAACATTCCGTGTAAACTACACACACACACACACACACACACACACACACACACACACACACATATAAATATAGGAGCACCTGGGTAGCTTAGTCAGTTAAGTGTCCAACTCTTGATTTCAGCTCAGGTCATGATCTCGAGGTTCCTGGGGCCAAGCCCCAGGTCAGGTTCTGCACTGACAGCACAAAGTATGCTTTGGAGTTTCTCTCTCTCTCTCTCTCTCTCTCTCTCTCTCTCTCTCTGCCCCTTCCCTGCTCATGCTCTTTCTCACTCAAAATAAATAAATAAACAAAAAATTTTAAATATACATATAAATATATATGTATTTGAATTCTTCATCTCTGTACTCTAAAGAATAGTGGTAAGTTCAAAGTTATACAGCAATCAAGAACAAAACCTAAGGCACCTGAGTGGCTCAGTCAGTTGAGTGTCCGACTCTTGATTTCAACTCAGGTCATGATCTCACTGCTGGTGAGATTGAGCAACCCTCGGGCTTTGCGCTCATGGCACGGAGCCTGCTTGGGATTCTCTCACTCCCTCTCTCTCTGCCGTTCTCTCTCAACACAAATAAATAAACATTAAAAAAAAAAAAGAACAACAAAATCTTCCTCCCTTTCAGAATCTGATGGTCCCCCAAAGTATTACTACTGAGTGAAAAAAAGTGTTTTATACAGGGAATTGCAACCGGGACTTCAAGCATGATACTATCAGTATTTAGGTGCAAGTACTTATTTTTGTCCTTTCTTTTGTCTGAGTTTGAGTGTGATAGAGAACAAAGAAAAGCATGTCAAGAGGGGTGCGATATGACTACAGATTTGTCATAAGTGGAATAGCCGTTGCTCAGAGCTATGCGTAGGCCTCACTGCCAATAGCAACCACAAGTGTAATCAACAACATCTGCAGGGGAGCTGGAAACCGTGAGATTCATGTGGCCCTGCTCCCGCAGCCCATCATTCTGCCCACTCTCACCTCCTAACAAAGAAGGGCCAGCAGCCCAACTCCTGAAGCTGTGGGTTAGCATCGATCCAAATGGCGTCCACTCCAGGAGAGGCAGCTCAAATGTATTCCAAGTCATGCAACATCTAGGAGCGTGAATCCTGGTCGACATCAAGAATGGCTGCCAGCTGGGTAAAGACAGACGGAAGATGTGGTGCCTGGTGGTTCAGTCGGTTGTGCTCTCGCTCTCTCTCGCTCGCTCTCTCTCAAAAAGAAATAAATAAACTTTAAAGAAGGATGGAAGACACACTGGAACAAGAGAGGGAAGGTGGTTGTTGTAAGTTGACTTGTCTCCCCCAGAAACATATGTTGAAATCTTAATCTCTGGTGCCTGTGAATGTGATCTTACTTGGAAATAGGATCTTTTCTATACTGGCCACCCATTATGTGCCAGATACTGGAGTTACAAGTCAGACACAGAAACTTTACTCAAGAAGTGTCATTCTCCTCCAAATCTCAGTTTCCTCCTCTATTAATTTGGGGCTAATTAGGTTAACACCTTATCCATGGGGGAAAGTATAAGGAATGGGTAAGATATAATACATGTGAAGGGCGTTGAAAAGCCCAGTAATATTAGCTACTATTTCCACTGGATTGGAAATTCCTTAAGAGTAAAAACTATTTGCTATTTACCTTTGTATCCCTGCATCTTGCACAATGTTTGGCATTCAGCAAATACTTAATAAATATTTATTGTGTGATTATGAACACCAGTACAGATCAAATTAGTCACATCCTGGTCTGCTCGTCTTCATTCAACTAGTATAGCACTTCGAACATTAAACCGTACGATGTGAGAGTGTATCATGGGCATCTTTGTAATCCTCTGCCCCTCACCTGACACAATCCCCGGAACATAGAAGGTACTTGGTATTTATCAGAGTAAAAGCTTGTCAGTTAATAATCATTCTAAATAGAAAACGTAAGGTTGGAAGAAGCAGCAGCACTTAGATATGTCTTCTCCGACCCTTTCAGAACTGGTGTCCATATGGCTGCAAATACTGAAGATTTTAGATTTGTAGACTCTTCCCTCCTCAGGCTTTGAAATAACCCTAGCCATGCTTGTTAGTGTATAAGAGGCTGGGTGGACATCAGGCAAGATTTCCATGAAAAAGGGACTTTTCAAGTAACATTTAGATGAGTAGGAATTGTAAGACCACAAAGACCTAGAAATGGGAGATAAGATAGCATACTTGTAAAACTAATAAAAACCCAGCAAGTCTGAAGCATAGTGAGGAGGAGAGTAGTCCAAGATAAGGCTGAGAGGTAGGCGGGGGTGTGGCCAAGATTTTCAACCTCGGCACTATTGACATTTGGGGTCAGATAATCCTTTGATGCGGGGGCTTGTCCTTGCTTTGCAGGATGTTTAGCAGCATAATCACTAGACGCCAATAGTACACCCCAGTGTAACAACCAAAAGGTCTCCAGGTACTGCCAAAAGGCCCCTTAAGGAACATACTCTCTGGGATGGAGAACCACTTGCAGGCCACGTGAAAAAGGACAAGAGGTCACTACGATCGACTTGCATTTTGAAAAAAATAAAAATAAAAATAAATCACTCTGCTTAGTGCACGCACGGAGACCAACTGGGAGGCCATTGCAAGAGGTCCACAGGAGGGATTTTGGAGGCTTTGACTAAGATAATGGCAGTAGGATGGAAAGAAGCTGATAGATTCAAGAGGAATTAGGAAGCAAAATATGAATAGTGTTGATAATCTTGCCAGGCATTTTGTAAATGACCATTTCACTGTTTTATCTGACCCTGCTCAAGACCTAGGAAAGAACCAGCAGAGCCAGTACTTCCTGTTATTGTCTGATTCAATTGGTTGCATCCTTTTTTCAGATCCAGGAACCTTCTTTGCTTATTAGTTATTGCTCATCCCTGTAATTTCTAACTCTACACTTTTTATTAAGGTTGACCTTGGAACTGTGACCTGACGGACACTGTTTGATTTCCACTTGAGGTGAAACTCAAGCAACACATGCCCTTTTCGATTACCTACCTGTTTGTCCCGGAAGCAGGATTACTAGAAGCTTGTCAAAGCTGTTAGCATCTTTACATTGATCTTTATTTTACAAGAAAAACTCAGGAATAATCTGTTTTAAAGGAAAAGAAATATAATTGTTAAGTGTACCATGGCCTAAGCAACTGCTGAAGGCCACAGTATGGTCTTTTGGTTATCTCACAGAAAAATCAACAGTCGTCAGAATATATTTATTACCCTACTTAGTGGATTTCAGTAACAATCTCATTATGCCCACCCTCACACAGTACAAGCCTTTCTCCATTAGAAGAAGGAACAAAAGGTCATAGCTTTCCTGCAATTTCTATACACTAATTACAGAGACCCTTTACTAGGTAAGCCTGAACATAATTGGGCCATTACTGAATCCCACCATGAAATCAAAAATATACAATTTTATTCTTATTGGTTTTCCTGTGAGTGAGACACAGATCATCAATGGATATTCAAAGGGTAGCAAGAATTTCATTGATGGGTTTTCCAACTACGAAATTCCAGCTCCAGGGATTCTATTAATATTCCTCATATTAAAGAACCTTATGGACAGGTGGCCATTTGCGACCTCCTCCTGATCCAAAGCAATTCTAAATATCTAGTTTTATAGTTGTGAACCTTATTCAATGGCAAGTTCAGGAAATAATATTGATGCCTATAAGAAAACTTTTTCCTTCAGAAAGTCATCAAAGTGTCCTTAGAGCCAGCAGTGTTCCAGGAACAATTTAATAAGACCCCTTCAAAACTGTGTGCAAATATACATAATAACAAAAAGGTAGTACCATTTCAACCTAGAGCTATATGTAAATGTCTGAATTAGGACATCTGAATCTGGTCTCAAGTCACTAAGAGAATCACTTGCTTCATGGACACACTTCTACTCTGGAAGTGAAGCTAGCTGCTAACTCCTATTGCAAAGCTTAACATTCTTCATCCAATTATCTTTCTTCCAGTGCAACGACAAGATCCTAGTGCAATGAGTTTGGTGAAGTCAAGGCCCAATGTTGTCTAGTTTCCTTCTTAAGAAAATTAAGTTTTGTGGTGTCTGGGTGGTTTAGTCAGTTGGGCAACCGACTTGATTTTGGCTCAGGTCATGATCTCACAGTTTGTGACTGCATCAGGCTCTGCACTGACAGCTTGGAGCCTGCTTGGGAGTCTCTCTTTCCCTCTCACTCTGCCCCTCCCCTACTCATGCCTTATCTTTCTCCCAAAATAAGTAAATAAACTTTAAAAAAAAAGAAAATTAAATTTCACGTTTTCCACTTTTATGTAAATAAATCCATTTGAAATGACAAAATGAAAAGAACTTGAAAGAAAAATCAGAAAAGCCAAGGAGGCAATGTCCTTAGAAGGTATTTGTTACGATAATGGCCATTTTTTTTCTTTCTTGTGATAATGACTATAATTGGGCTTGATCAAACACATGACCACACCCAATTCTTTTTTTAAAGTTCTATCAATACCACAACAGCACCCTGAGGTAGCAGAGTACAAGAAATGGGAAAGTTAATATTTCATTAGAGCCTGAAAAAGCCAATCTTGTTATCTATGGAGAGGCAACATGGCACAGAAGGAAGAACACAGAGCTGGGAGTCAAGCACATGAGTGCTGGAATGTTCCTCCTCCTGTGTGGCCTTGGGAGTATCTCAACCAAACTCAGTCTCTTCTACTGAAGGATTGCAAGCATTAAAATTCTATGAGTAAAAAGAAATAAAATCTACAAGATTGCCTGTTGTTGTTTTTTAACCCTCTATGACTTTATATGGCCATGAGAGGCAACAGAAACATAAATTCCTTTGCCCACAAATGAATGATTTGTCTTTTGGTGATTTGTTCCTGAATCTCTTTCTCAACTTGGGAGCTCCGTCACCTGACTCAGTGCATATTGTGATCCTTTTCTGTCCAGGTCCAGGATCATTCTGAAAATAGAAATGTTTTTCTCACACCACTAGGCAGCAAATATTCAGACCAAGATTGGCAGGGTAGACAAATCTCTCCATTGTCTAAACTTCGAGCTTCCTGTTATTACCCATCTGTGAAGCAGAGATTCCAAAAACAAAAATCCCTGTTTTTTTGGACAAAGAAGCCTGAGGGTGTGGAATAGCGCACTGTGCCACATGCTGGTTCCATGTTTTGATCCCAGTAAGTGTAACCAATACCCATAAATTCAATAAGAAATAATTCCTGAAAAACCTGTAGGGTAACAACATCGGTGCTCAGTGCTGAGCTTCCCTTCCAGGTACTGAAAGGAAAGAATATTTCGGTGCTAGCAATATTGTAATGAGATGGCAGAAAATCTGATGACAAAACTCCTCATGTCATAATATTTAGTAGAGAAGTACTATACACAGCTTATGATGCAAATTATATTTAAATATAAGTAAATATATTTTTCTTTATATACATCTTTTAAAAACTCTTACAGTGAAAATTTATCAATTTGTTGTAAAGAATACAACAAATTAAAATGTTTTTATTAATTTTGAAAAAGAATACAGCAAATTTAATTTTGAAAAAATAGAAATATTTGGGAAATCTACATAAGCTGAGAAGTCATTTCAGTTTTATTTTTACTTATTATTTTACAACTTATTATTTATTTATTTTAAAATCGTATCCATATATTGATGACTTTGTCTTGATGTGCCAAAAATTTACAGGCTTTGGCTAAGCACAGAAGAGATGGGTATTACTGCATTCAAATGCTCACTTGCTTTCTTTTCTTCCTTTCTTGCTTTCTTTTTTTCTTTTTTTTTGGAAGGGGTAGGGAGATTTTGTGACACAGATGGTCTATTAGAAGCAAGAAACTCAATATCCCTGCCATCAATCTCATAGCACTTGGTATTATATGAGCATTTGTCTACAGTGCTTTATTGTGCAATTAACAAAAATGAGGGGGATGGCTTTAAATAACTAGTTTGCAAACATTCTATCTTTGTAGATAAAGCTGAATGTGTTATCTTTCCTGAATCAATGAGATGGTGCTCATGAAATGACAACTACGTAGTCAATAAAAATAGAACTTAAAGGGGCGCCTGGGTGGCTCAGTCAGTTGAGCATCCAACTCTTCATTCAGGCTCAGGTCATGATCCCAGGTTGCACATGATCCCTCAGTGCAGAGCCTCCTTGGGATTCTCTCTGTGTCCCTCTGTCCCTCTCCCCTGCTCTCTCTGTCTAAAAAAACTTTTTAAATTAAATTTTAAAAAAGGAAACAATATAGGACTTAAATACAAAAGTCTACGTACTGTATAATTCTATTCATAAGAAATTCTAGAAAAGGCAACATTCTTGTGTCAGGAAATGTATCAGTTGTTGCCAGGCGCTGATGGTGGGCTGTGGAAATCTAATACAAAGGGACACAAGGGAATTCAGGGAGAGGAGATTTTTTCTATATCCTGATGATTGTGGTGGTTACACAGGTTTATAAAATTACAAGCATTCAACAAACTATGCATCTCAAATTGTTCATATTTTAGTGTATGTAAATGATACCTTAATAAACATAAAAGAGTGAGAGAATGGGCAAGACTTGTCCAGACCTATTTATTTGAGGCGAGACCTAAGTAAGTTTCTGGCAAGAAGGCAAATGGCAGTATTTACCATACACGGTAAGAGTTCTGTGAGAGAATCCCTCAGAGGATCATTACTTGACATTTTTCTGGTTTATTTCTTGGTTGGTTAATAGGATTTATGTCTACCCACTCCTACGAAAATATAATCTCTAAAAGAAGAATGCCCTCTTTGGTCTTGTTCTTAGCTATATCATAAGCATACAGAATACTGTCTAAGAAAGGTAGCCCAAGTACTTTTTGACTGAATGAAATAAATGAATATATAAGATAATTTCAGATCCCCGTAGGACAATGGAGATTCCTTATGATAACTATGATTTTCAGTTAACATTTGCCCGAACTAGATATTTCCTGTGAGTATGGATAATAATTTTGAGACATTAATTTGTCTTTTGCTTTCTAATCTCTCCTTCCTTTCCAGTTGTGAGCAGACACCTAGGCTTTTGCAGTTACATTGATCATGGGACTGGTGCAGAGTGATAAGCAAGCTGTTTGAAATCCATTGCTCCTCAAGTCTTTGTAAAATCATGTGTTTTTTCCTAAGAGATTGTGTGTCCCAGTGGTGTTAGGAAGAGTAGGGAATACTTTTAAGAATAACAAAGGGGAGGGGTGCTTGGGTGGCTCAGTCAGTTGAGCTTCTGACTCTTGATTTCAGCTTAGATCATGATCCCAAGGTCATGGGATCAAGCCCTGCATCAGGCTCTGCATTGAGTGTGGAGCCTGCTTAAGATTCTTTCTCTCTCTCCTTCTGCCCCTCTCCCCGACTTGTGCATGTGTGCTCTCTCTCTCTCTCTAAAATTAAAAAAAAGAATAAAAGAATAACAAAGGAGGGCAGAGGAATTTCCTGGGAACTAGAACAAGGAGTCGTGGGTTACCCTAAGGCGGCAGTATAGGGAAGCCATACTGAGTGGAAAACAGTCACCACCAGACAATCAGACCAACTTTCCCAGTTGAGATCATCCCTCCTAGATTGCCATGGGATTTCATACTTGTACAGTGAGCTCAGATCCACCAAAGACTGGACTCTGGACTGTATGTGACTTTTGCTCATCTTCCAATATTGATGATCAGATGAACTCCATCGTTATTGCATCTCCTTGTTTCCCTCAGTCACCACTTCTGGATCATCCATTTTCATCCAGAAACTTGTCCAGTGCTCCTTCAAAGATTCCTTACCTGATCCAGTCTCTCTACTTCCTGTCCTTTCAAACCCCTTTACTGTGCTCTACATCAACCAGAATTGCCATCAGCAAACCCTCTACATCTTTAACCTCTTCTTTCAGGGTTCTTTTCATACCCTTGTTTAGATGGAAATTGGCTGACCTTGGAAGTTCCTCATAGGAAGGCTTGTTTATCTTTTCCACCTGTACCTAAAATAGCTCAAGTATTCTTCACGTTCTTCTCTGCTAATCTTGCTTCTCCTCTTCTAAAACCACATTTTCCTGAAATGTCTGCTCTCTACTCACCTTACTGTGTTGGCCTCAATCTCAGCACTGTATTTACTAAGGATAGTAGCACCTGCTACCATCATTGGTTACTTCAGCCTTCACATTGACTTGTGGCACTCTCACTGTGCATCAGATTCAGCCGGGACAGAGGGCTTTTAAAAAATACCAGTGCTGACACCCTATCCCCAGAGATTTGGATTTACTTATTCTGGAATAGGACTTGACTCTTAGTAGGAAGCAGATCTTCCACCTCAACCCACTCCCATCCATCCCACAGAAGGAGGCAAAAGTGCTCCAATTCTCCTGCCCAATGAGATGGAAAGCAGATTTAACTTTAGACCTGAGTTTTTAATGAAATCATAAGGGTTGCCAAAAAAAGGAGCTGGGGCATTAGATACTGTGTTTATTTTGGGCCATCTGGGAGAGCCTAGAGTCATTCATTTATTCACTGAATAAGTAGTTATTAAGCATCTAAAATAACCTAAGCAATTATTTTTAGGTTCTCCATACCAGAAGGCATTTCTCTGCACATATGGTCTGCCATCTTGCTGAAAACCAGAGTCTTTTGTTTATTTGCTAGCTCCCTCTACCAGGGCTTTCTTTCCAGTCATTCCACTGAACTCTTGACAAATTCCCTAGTAATCTCCTCTTTGGATACATTCCCGTCCTCACCTAGCTTGACCTCACAACAGTATCTATGAAAGATGATGCTTGCTTCCTTTTTGAAACACTTTCCTCTCTCGCTTTCCTTATTTCCCAATTCTTTCTACTTTCTGGCTATATGTTTAGAGCTCCTCATCTCTAAATACCAGAGTTCCTGTCAACTGGATTGTGGCCTTCCTTTTTTCTCATTTGTTCCTCGGCATTAATAACCACCAAATTGATGCTGTCAAATTTTATACCTCGCATCTCTAGCCCTGGCCTCTCCTTTGGCATCCAATTATTTAGTCAACATTTTTACTTAGATATCAAGATCTTAAACCTAACAAGTCCAGATAGAAACAATCTTTTCTGCAAAGCTGCTCTTCCCCAGCCTTCCCTATATCAACAAATGGCATCATCATCCACCTAGATGTTAAGTAAGAAATCTAGGCATAATATTTTATTCCCTTACTTCCTGTATGCATCCAATCCATCAACAACTGTTTGTTTCCACCTCTAAAATTAACTCCTTATATGTCCATTTAAATTTATTTCCACCCTATTCCAAGCCACCGTGATCTCTCACATAGAATTTTACAGTAACCTCCTCTCTGGTCTGAGCATTTATACTCTGACTCCGACAATTTCCAACAGAACTAAAAAAGAGTCATTGAGAAATGAGTTCTGATCCTATTATCATCCTATAACACTTGGTATGTTAAAATCATACCAAGGCTCCTCATTTCTCTTTGGATAAAGTTGAGTGTCTGCCATAGATATGCTTGATCTGGCCCCTTCTGACCCCTGTCACCTCTGCATGAGCTACACCTCCCCTGATCACTAGGCTTTACTCCTGCAGGCTTCTGTTTCCCAAAGGAGCTTGTTGTCTTCTTCTGAAAGAATTTCCCCCAGATTGTCACATGGCCGTCTCAACCCTACCACTCATATCCCAGCTCAAATGACATCTCCTTAAGAGTTTCTCTGACCTCTCTCCAAAGTATCTCACTCCAGCCACCCCTCTTTCCAAATCATTCTCTATTATATTATCACATTTTACTACCTTTCTGACACTTATCACTAGCTGTAGCTATTTATTTTTATTTACTTATTACTTATGTTTCACTCACATAGAATGCAAGCACCATAAGTACAAGGATCTTGTCTGTTTTGTTAGGAATCCCTAGTGCCTAATGTAGAACCTGGTGCATAGTAAGAGCTCATTAAATATTTGAGGAATAAATGACCTGCCTAGGAAGCCTTAACCCTGGGACTTTACCATTGCACAAATAGTCACCTGCCTTGGATGATGTGGCTGTTCAACTTTGGAAGGATGGAATAAAAACGCCCAGCTTTAATGCCTCTTTCACTTGTGTCATTGATCTAATAGGGACACACAGGTCAAGTTTACCTGTCACAATGAGAAAGAAGTTCCTTGTATACAATCAGGATGCACTTTCTTAGCAGAAATGAGAACCTAAAAGTCTGGAGGGATCAAAGTAGCCCACTTTTTCTTTTGTTTGCTTGATCATTCAGAAATGCTGGGCAAATCTTGTCATTGTTGATGGATACTGCCTAAGAGACTGTTAAATCCCATAGCGAGGTGAATTTTTAATGGAAAGGTTTTATGCAAGGTGGAATATGTCTCCTTGATGCATGATAGTACCTGTCTCACTAATGCAGGCTCTGAGACCAGGAGTCCAAGAGTAATTTGTTCAAATGAAATAAAGCCTATTCGTCTTGCCAGTACTCACCTGTTCTGTTGTTTAACACCAACCAGATGATGTAATCTGTCCCTTTCTTGTTTACAGGGATGTTTCTAAAAAGACAATCAAACATTGCCTCAGTCTGGTTAGGAATAATGAGGTGACTGCCTGGGCCTTAATTAAAGCAGAAGTTCAGTGTTGGGGGAGAATAAAGAAAGGAAAGTTATCCTCTTTTTAAGGATGTTCCAAAGGATTCGGAGACATGTATCCTTAAAAATAAAGATTGTGAGATTCAGAAACAGCCTTATGAACAAAAGGAGTCTACAATACTTGAACTTTGGAGGTAGTTCCACTTCTCCTTAAGAGAGCAAGATTCCCCAGTCTGTGAGAAAATGGAGTTCTAGTTACTTGCTTCTTAATGGATTTCAAAAGTCTTAAGACACACATGAAAAATTATTACTAGTAATTTCTTCTGTCCAAAGGGTCAATGCCCTGAGGAGACGCAGAATGCCATACACTTGTAGGCATCTAAATCTATGAGTCCCTGTCCCCCACAAAGGAAGGTTACTCACTGCTGTGTTCAGAACCTGTCGACACACGAGGATTTAGGTTCATCTTTATAGTCTCTGCACTCTGTGACTACTTTCAAACTAGAGTCCAGGGAAAAAAACCACATTATATTATTTGTATTATTATTATTAATGTCAGATTACTGCTATTAACTATTTTTGCAGAGGTTTGCATTTTAGTCTTGAAGCATGGATTTATTTTTTTATTTTATTTTTAATTAATTATTTATTTTTAAATTTACATCCAAGTTAGTTAACATATTGTGCAACAATTTCAGGAGTAGATTCCTTAATGCCCCTCACCCATTTAGCCCACTCCACCCCCCAAAGCCCCTCCAGCAACCCTGTGTTTTTTCTCCATATTTAAGAGTCTCTTATGTTTTTCACCCTCCCTGTTTTTATATTATTTTTGCTTCCCTTCCCTTATGTTCATCTGTTTTGAATCTTAAAGTCCTCATAAGAGTGAAGTCCTATGATATTTGTCTTTCTCCAACTGACTAATTTCGCTTAGCGTAATACCCTCTAGTTCCATAGTTGCAAACGGCAAAATTTCATTTCTTTTGATTGCTGAACAATACTCCACTGTATACATAAACCACATCTTCTTTATCCATTCATCCATCGATGGACATTTGGGCTTTTTCCATACTTTGGGCTATTGTCAATATTGCTACTATAAACATTGGGGTGCATGTACCCCTTCAAAATAGCATACCTGTATCCCTTTAATACCTACTAGTGAAATTGCTGGGTCATGGGGTAGTTCTATTTTTAATTTTTTGAGGAACCTCCATACTGTTTTCCAGAGTGGCTGCACCAGTTTGCATTCCCACCAGCAGTGCAAAAGAGATCCTCTTTCTCCACATCCTCACCAACATCTGTTGTTGCCTGAGTTGTTAATGTTGGTCAATGAATCATGGATTTAAAAAAAATGTTTTTAATGCTTATTTATTGAGACAGAGACAGAGCATGAATGGGGGATAGTCAGAGAGAGAGGGAGACACAGAATCTGGAGCAGGCTCCAGGCTCTGAGCTGTCAGCACAGAGCCTGACGCGGGGTTCAAACTCACAGACCATAAGATCATGACCTGAGCCAAAGTCAGAAGCTCAATAGACTGAGCCACCCAGGCGCCCCTTTTAAAATATCTTTTTAATGTTTATTTATTTTTGAGAGAGAGAGAGACCCAGCGTGAGCAGGGGAGGGGCAGAGAGAGAGGAGACACAGAATCTGAAGCAGGCTCCAGGCTCTGAGCTGTTAGCACAGAGCCCAATGCGGGGCCCGAACTCACGGACCATGAGATCATGACCTGAGCCGAAGTCGGATGCTTAACCAACTCAGCCACCCAGGTGCCCCAGTGAATCATGGATTTTAGATCAAGGGGGAATTATTTAGAAAAACAAAATCTACTTGTAAATTTATTCCACAATTGCATAGACATGTAGGCTGAAAATATTTTAAAAGTTTATTTAGTGTAGCCTCATCTTTTTTTTTTTTTCAAGTTTATTTATTTATTTTGAGAGAGAGAGGCAGAGAGAGAGGAAGAGAGAGAATCCCAAGCAGGCTGCATGCTGTCAGCACAGAGTCCAGCCTGGGGCCCCAACTCACGAACTGTGAGATCATGACCTGAGCTGAAATCAAGAGTTGGACTCTTAACCAACTGAGCCACCCAGGCATCCCGCACTCATCTTTAAATACAAGAAAACTGAAACACTTTTACCTTTTTCAAGGTAAAGCAAGTTGACAAAGGTCACATAGTATATTGAGTGTAATGATTTGGGGATGCAAGGAACGGAAAACCTGACTTATTACAAACTGAACGATGATCTAATTTATCTTACTAATGGAAGGACAGATATAGGATGGGAGTACTAGTTTTCTAAGTGTCATGACAAAATATCACGGACAGGCAGCTTAAACAACATACCTTTATTTTCTCACAGTTCTGGAGGCTGCAAGGTGCCAGCACGGTGGTTTCTCCTGAGGCGTCTCTCTTTGACTTATCAATGGCCACCTTCTTATGCGTCCTCACATGGTCTTTTCTCCGTGTGCATGCATCCCTGGTGTCTCTTCCTCGTCTTTTAAAAACACCAGTCCTATTGGATTGAGGCACCCATATGGTCTCATTGAACTTTAACCATCTTTTTTAAGGCCTTATCTCCAAATATAGTCACAGTGCAGGTAGGGCTTTAACGTAAGAACTTTGGGGAACACGATTCAGCCTGTAACACGGGCTTTAGCCTCTGGTGATTTAGCAGTTCGATAAATTATTAAAGTTTAAGAAACTGCCAACTTTTTCCCCAAGTGGTCACTTTACATTCTCACAAGCAGTGCATGAGAGTGCCACTTACTCTACATTTTCACCAAGATTTGGTGTGGTCAGTCTTCTTCATTTTAGTGACTCCAAAATGAGTGTAATGGTATCTCATCTTGGCTTTGCTTACATTTCTTTAGTGACTAATGATGCTGAACAGCTCGTGTGTTTATTTGCTATTGCATATCATCTTTGATCAAGTGTCAGTTTAAAGAACTCCCAAAACTCCATCTTTTCCATTAAAAAAAATTTTTTTTTAAATAAAGGTTGAGTTTTGAGAGTTCTTTATATATTCTGGGCACAATCCTTTATCAAACATATGCATTTTAAATATTTTCTACAAGTGTGTGGCTTATCCTTTCTTCTTTCCTTCCTACCTTCCTTTCTTCCTTTTTAAATTTTAATTAGCTTTATTTTTAGAGCAGTTTTATGTTCACAGAAAACTTGAGAAGGCACAGAGAGTTCCCACACATGGATAGCCTCCCTGTTACCAACCAGCCAGCAACAGAATTGCTACATTTGTTACAATTGATGAGCTACATGACACATCAAAATCACCCAAAGGCCATGGTTCACACTACCGTTCTTCATTTTTGGTGTTACACAGTCTACAGATTGGACAAAGGTATAATCACATGTATCCATATTTATGGCATCAGACAGAGTATTCTCACTACCCTAAGGATCCCCTGTGTTCTATTCATCTCCCTCCACCCTGCCCATCCCCCAGTCCCTGGCAACCACTGATCTTTTTATTGTCTTCATAGTTTCCCCTTTTCCAGAATGTCATGAAGTTGGAATCACACAGTATGTAAGTTTTTCCACAATGGCTTGCTCCTATGCTTTCTTATAGAAACTTCACAGTTATATGTTCTATGTTTAGGTCTATTTCATTTTGAATCAATTTTTATGTATGGTGTGAGGTATGAATTGACGTACAGCTGTTTTTGTGGGTTTTTTTTTTTTGCATATGGATATCCAATTATCCAAAAACTGATTGAAAATACTATCCTTTCTCTGCTGAATTGATTTTGTTACTACCTTTGTCAAGAATCAGTTTTCCATATATGTGTGTGTCTATTTCCTGACTCTTCATTCTGTTCAGTTGATCTATTGATCTACCTTGATGGCAATACTACACCGCTTTGATTATTGTAGGGTTATAATATTAAGTCTTGAAAGCAGATAGTGCCAGTCCTTCAACTTTGCTCTTCTTTTTCAAGGTTTTTTATTTTGCTCTTCTAGCTCCTTCAAATTTTCATATGAACTTTAAGATCAACTTGTCAATTTCTACAAATGAGTCTGCCAGAATTTTGATCAGGATTGTAGTGACTCAACTGACCTGTGAACATGGTGTACGTCTTCAATTTGGAGGGTCTTCCTTAAATTTGTTCGGCAATGCTCAGTAGTCTTCAGTGCACAGGTAGGTCTTTCACATCTTTTATCCCTAAGTGTTTCATACTTTTCGATGTTACCGGAAATAGCTCAAGTTTCTCCCCTATAAGGCAACCCACCACATGTGCAAGGCTCATCTAGCCTTCTTTGAGTCACCCTGGGGGAACTGGGACTCAGAGAATTGTTAGAAAAACAGCAGATACTCTTGCTACTGTGATTTCTCTAAATAATCAATACACTCCTCCTCTCATGCTTAGGAGTCTTGTGTCTTCCACCAGCCTTCATGGCTGCTTGTTGGCTTGCAAATAAAATAAAATCTCATATCCTGTTACAGTTTCTGACATGTGCTATAGCAAATGCTCTGTGAACAGTGAGGTTTTTCTAGTCTGGCTGGTGGGAATAAGCATCATTCCTAGTCCTCTATGTGCATAGGTAACTATCACCTCTAATTCTTTTGGGTGGGTCTTTCCCTGGTCTTGGGTATTTTCTCACATGCAAGCATTGATGGGTAGTCACCTAAATTCTTGCAGGAGCCTCTTTGCAAATCTCCTGAGTTCTCTCTCTTCTCTTTGGTACTCTGCCCTGCCAATTCCAGTTGCCTTGACTTCCCTGACTCTCAGCTACATCTTTTCAGCTTGGAAAGTTTTCCGGGGTGAGTTTAAATTTCCCCTCCCCATGCCATGGTCTGGGAACTTTCTTGAAGAAGTATGCTGGGGTAAATTATGGGGCTCACCTAGGTTTGGGAAGAATTCTCACTTCTCAGTGATCATTACCTTTCATGATCTGATATCTAGTTCTCGCAAACCACCGCTCCATGTATTTTTGTCTATTGTTCAGTTGTTTCAAACGGGAGGATAAATTCGATTCTAGTTACTCCATCTTCACCAGATGCAGAAATCATATGAATTCTTCTAAGTAATCATCTTAAAATTAACTTTCTGTCTCGTTCACATCCAATTTGCTATTTTGGCTATTTTTTTAGATATATAGTTCTTTTAAGTTTATTTATTTATTTTGAGAGAGACGGAGACAGCGTGAGTGGGGGAGGGGCAGAGAGCAAGGGAGAGAAAGAGAATCCCAAGCAGGCTTTGCACTGTTAGCACAGAGCCTGATGCGGGGTTTGAACCCATGAAATCAAGAGATTAAGACCTGAGCCGAAACCAAGAGTCAGGTGCTTAACTGACTGAGCCAGCCAGGCGCCCCTATAGTTTTCGGGTTTTATATATTACATCTATTGTTCTTGTTTTTAGAACTCACTCTCATTGATTTTAAATTTGGAGAGTTGTTTGTACAATCCCAAATCAGTTATTTTTTCTTTCTTTTTTTTTTACATTTTGTTTCATATTTAATTCTGGAATTAATTTTAGTGTAAGATGTGAGCCTCTAATCTTATTTTTCTCTGTAAATTAATTTTACTGAAATAAGTGTTGCATAATGCCCCTTTTTTATTCATGATACTTCCTGTGTAATATTTTGTTTTTATATATTCTAGAATTTGTTTCATTTACCCTTGTTTTTTCTTTTGATTTGTACATTTTAATTACCATACCCTTGAGGCACGTGGGTGGCTCAGTCGGTTAAGCGTCCAACTTTGGCTCAGGTCATGATCGCATAGTCTGTGACTTCAGGCCCCGTGTTGGGCTCTGTCCTGACAGCTCAGAGCCTGGATCCTGTTTCAGATTCTGTGTCTCCGTCTTTCTCTCTCCTACCCCGCTCATGCTCTCTCTCTTCTCGAAAATAAGTAAACATCAAACAAAAATTGAATTACCATACACTTATAATATTCTAATATCTAAACAGAGAAGCTTCACCTCAAGTCTCGTCTTTTTAAAAAATATTATTCTCATTTACTTATTGTGAATCTTAGAATTATTTTATCAAGACATTACTCTCTGCCTCTTCTCTCCCAAAATTTATTCAAATGGGATTTTGGTTGGCATAAATAAATAACTTCACAACACTTGATCTCTCCTTTAGGAACACAATATATAATCTCAGTTTTTAAAATTTTTCCTTTATATCTCTCATTAAAGTGACACATCAATTAAATTTTGTGATTTCTTTTCCTTTGAGATCACAGTAGGATTTAACATCACTGACAATCTCTTCTTTGGGGGAATTTGTCCCAGCGGTGCTCTTCCTTCTCCTAACTCTCTATCCCCATCCTTCTTTCTTGCGCTTTCCCAAGTAGCAGTGTTGATAGTCACTAAGATATCTTCTCTCTCTTTATGGTCTCCCTTCATAGATTTTTCTCTGTGTAGAGAGCCCCTGAACTATCACTTACCCAGAATCTCTATCCACAGCCTCTGTCCAACCATTTTTGCATTCAGACCTTGACAGATAGCAGCGCCCTCTGCTCCAGATATGCTGTGCAATTACCTTTCCTCTGATCTGTTCCGTGTTCCTCAGTTTAGAGCACTTCAGTGTACTGACATCAGCCAAGCTGGAGCAAGTCACCTGGAAAAAATTATTTTGTTTTCCTCCTATAAATATTGGTGTTTTAACAAGGAATCCTTCTTTTAATTCCTCGGATTCTTCCAAAAATGACTAACCCTCTATGGAACTTTCTAATAGTGCTGTAGGCAGGCAGGGACAGTATGTGGGTGCTGATATTATTTCCATCACACCATTTATTCTAGCTTTGTATCAGTCAGGGCCAATCAGGAGATGAAAATTACTTAGCAATTTAAATAGGAATGTTTAATATAAAGAATGGTTCACTATAACAGAGCATTGGAGTAACAAGGGATTGGCTAGTCAGAAATGAAGAGAATTCTAAGGGGTATAGTAACAGCAGATAAAAGGAACAGAGAATACCCCCAGAGCTGAAATAAAGCACCCAAGGAAAAAGTCCCTCACCAAACTCACACACATAACTGAGGTTCAGATCTTGTTGGAAAGGGCATAGCAGTGGCTCACTGGGGCTGAGCCAGCAACACTTGCTGGAAATTTACCCTCCAGAACTTTCTGGAAATTGCTGTCCTTTAAGGTGCCAGAGAAAATTGTTCATGGGCAGGTGTCCTGCTGGAAGTATTCTGCTATGTGATGCATAAAGGGGTTGGCCGGGGAAAGCTGCTGGCCACTAGGTACTGCTGACCACTGTGCATTGCAGAAACCAGATGCTAGTTTCTGTACCACAGGAGTTTGGGGATAGAAAAGCTAAGGCAGGAGTCTGAACGGAGGATCATACTCGTCCTGGGAAGAGGGCTCCTTCTTCTTCCAATGTCATTATAGTGCCCTCTACTGACAACGTCCTACTGGTAGGCAACAGAAAAATATTTAAAGGATCTGCCTGTTTTTTCAGAGAGCAGCCAAAAAGGGTGAATGTGGCACTGAGAGGTAACAAGCTGACAACTGTCATGGGTACGTTTATACAAGGATATAGGTGACTTTAGTCATTTCCACCATACAATGGATATTTTATTTGCAAACCTTTCAATTATCTTAGTTCATTACAAGGGCAGAAATTTGTCATTTTTTAAATTTATGAATTCCAGTGCTTGCCAGAAATTTCCATTGTCTGCTCTCAGCACCTGCTTGTTAAATGCACAAGTGCAACAGTATGAATAGGCAGTATTGCTCCGTGGTTGAACAGACCCTGGAGCAGACTACTTAGGTTTAAATGCGATGCTGTCACTTCCTGGCTGCATGACCTTGAGCAATTATTTAATCTTCTCTGTGCCTCAGTTTCCTCATCTTTAAAACAGGAACAATAGTACCTAGCTCACTGGCTTATTGTGAAGATTAAATACGTTAATACAGGAATCTCCCACTTAGTAGTAGTAATCCCTTTCTGAAAATCACATTTCTGCAGGAAAATCTGGAGCCGATTTTGTGTTCCTTTTAAAAAAGAAAAAATTGAATGAATAACCATCAACCAATTCAAGCCCCCAAGCAACTTAAGTTGCAGCTAAACATAGTAAATCCCTACGTATAAATAAACCATCACATTAAGATGTAAAATGCTGACCTTCAGTAATATTGGCAAATGGTACCTGGATGCCACACCGCCTCCTTTGCGCTGTAAGCATCTTTCTCTCTCAGGTTTGCTTCCTTGCCTGCAATTTTCTTCAAGTCTTTCCCAACTTTGTTTTGAACTCAATGTAGAACAGTAGGCAAAAACAAGGGTTAAGTATGAAAGTCAGCAGGTCACAGGTGACTGACATTGCATGGCAGATGGACACTGACCAGGATTGGGCAACTTCTCTGCCCCAGCTATATCCCAAGGGGATGTACCTCTGGAGTTGACAGCAACTGCACTTTTCAAAAGATTTATGCTGGAATTTTATCCTTTTCACCAATTGTATTTGGAATGTAACACTTCCTGTGCTGTTAAAAACAAAACAGCGTTTTATTTTAAAACGTATTGAGTTTGGGGTTATGTAAATATAATCCCCCGTCCCCCCATAAACACCAGCTGGGATGTGCGGAAATGAGAAATCTGTACTCCTTTACAGATTTTAAGTATGAAAAACCAAGAAGAGAAGACTTTATTTGGAATGTATCTGGCCTACAGAACGTGATGCCAAGTTTTACTGCCTTAGTCTGACTTATCAACTTTGTCGATAGTTGTATTGTCATTCATTAATTCACCCCCTCCAAAGATGTTTTTTGAGCACCTACTCTGGAGCAGCTTTGCTAGCCTGAGGGATGGAATAGTGAATGAACTATGGTCCCTACTTTGAAGGAGCCAACAATTTGGGGGGGGGTGGGGAACGGCAGGGGCAGATTGCAGTAGCTGCCTGGAGGCGCTGCACAGGCAGAGGCTGGCCTTGGGGAGAAGCTGGCCGGGGAGGGAGGCAGGAGCACCGCGTGGAAGCAAGGGATCCACACGCCACGACCGCTCTGCGTGGTCGGAGCCAGGGCTAGGCCCGCAGGAGAGGGCGGCCTGGGCCCCGTGCCACCTCGAACCCAGGGGAAGAATGCTACATTCTATTCGTTTCGCGATTGGAAGCCACGGCGAGGGTTAATCAGAGGGAGATATTGTGTGATTAAGTTTTTGAGACAGATCCAGTGTGTTGCGCTATGAGTCTCTGGCGGTGGTGCCTGGGGAGAGGGGAGGATACAGATGTTCTAATCGGCACCGCCGAGCACGCTTTTCTCGCTTCCCAGCTGTGGGCGCGGTTAGTAGGCCCGGAAGGGGCACTGGAGGAACCTCCTAAACCAACTTTCAATAAAGCGGCACAGAAGGGAAGCGGTGTAGGGAGGAAATCAAAGTGAACCGCTCCTGGTTGCGGCAGCGGTCCAGGGCAAGGGCGAGCTGGCCGAGGAGTCGGCTGAGAACGTACAGTCACCGATGGTTTTTCTCCCAAGAGCGGACCTCACCTGGACACTCACCAATTCACAGTCTGAGGCCCCAGTCCCGGAACTTCGGGCTAGACGGCCCCGCCCCGGAACCTTGTGTTCCCGGAACTAAATGCGGAAGTTCTTTTTGTTACCACCGGTCGCAATTCTCATGGGTCGCTTCCGCTGAGGAAAGATGGCCGCGGCCGCTCGGGACTCACGTGTGGGTGCGGGGAAAAGGCTGAAAAATTCACTGAAGAAGAAAAAGAAGATGAAAATGGTAGCCCGGGCAGTGGCTTCGGAGCTGGAAGAAGAGGGCAAAGACGCTGCCGACAGTGGAGGTAACGTACTAGGGTTGAGCTTTGGCTGCTGAAAAAGAAGGCCCGGTTGAACTTGTGGCAAGGAGGGGATGCGAGTGGCTTTGCCGCTAGTTTTATCTCGGCGTGGCCTCGAAGGGGCGATTTGGGCCCAGTGAGAAGACGAGGAAGCGGTGTTCAGGGGGCAGACGCTTTGAAACTCCATATTCTTTTACTACACATTTCCATTGTCACTGTTATTAATGAAAACGGATGAAACTAGTGATGACAGAAGCAAAAAGGTTACAGACACGGAAGGCAAAAGGAAGGGGGGCCATTTGAAATTACGAGTGGGATAGGTTTCGTAGGGAAGGAGCAAAAGGCCAAAAGAGGTTAGAGGGAGGTAGGTGGTATACTTGACTTTTCTTGTGTGGTAGTTGCGTGACTCGGGGAGTTAGAGACCTGATAGCGAGGAAGGAAACGAGTACGTGGTTGAAGTAGAATAAAAGTATCAGTTGAACTCTCAGAAACGCTTGCTATTGAAAGGAAGGAAAGATACTCTGAGGCCTTCAGCCCTGATGTGACCGTGCTGCACTTCTTTACCTTCGTCCTTGGCATTAACTTCTTAGGTTACAAGAAATTACAGACAGCCCCTGGCCTTCTGCGGTCCAGTTATTGCTCCTCTGTACTAGCTAGAGCTTTGCAATAGCCAGAGTTACTCTTTTACAATGTACAGGTCATGGGAGTTATCTGCTCAAGATGGTCCAGTGGCTCCCCATCTCAGAATAACATCCAGAATCCTTAGATTGTATGGTGACCTTCAGGCCATCTTCTCTCCTAATTTCCTACTCTGCCCCCCACTAACTACTAACTGTAATCTAGCCTCATTGATATCCTTGTGATTTAACACATCAGATAGGCTCCCACACCAGGGTTTCAGCGTTCCCTGGGGCTTCACTGCCTAGAGTATTTTTCAAATGCTTGGGTGTTTCTCCCTCACTTCCTTCCATCTCTGATTCAGTGTTTTATCTGCAAGACTTGTCCCTGATCACCCTCCGCAACGTACTGCCACTGCTCTTCCTTCATCTTGCCTCCCTGCCTTCATTTTTTGACTTCTCAGGCTTTCTTTTTCTGTCTTTCCCCAATCATCTGACATATTGTGTAATTGCTCTGCATCTCTCCCAGCTGGAATGTACGTTCCCTAAGAATAGAGATTGCTGTTTCCTAGTACGTAAAACAGTGCCTGCTGCATACTGGATTATTCACAGAAATTTAAGTAAATGAATGGATAAACCTGGACTTCCCAAGACCAAGAAGAAGAAACTGCCATTTACTACTGCAGTCTCTAGGTAATTACACTCCTCATCCCCTTTCAAAGGAGTTGAGGAAAACGGTCCATTTGTTGAGCAGGAATTAGAAGTTGTGGTTCTGATATTTCTTGTACTCAACAGTCTAGTTCATGTGGGGTTGTCAGAGAAAGAAATCCTGCATTTGAAGCAGAATGTCAGTACTGCTGACAAATTTGGGTGTCAGTCAGATTTGTCTGCTCAAGTACTGAATAATTCCAAGTTAGAGCTGTTCTGACTTCTCAGTGCAGTATTGTCAATGCTGATTAGGTCCTGAGGTTCTCTCACTACTGTAGATCCATTACATTGTGGATTAAGAAAGGTCTGGGGTAATGTGGAAACCTAATTATCTAATGTAGTTGGATGACTTCATGTTGAGGATACAAAAGATGAATAAACTTCTGCTCTAGAATTATAGTCTTAGGGAAGATAGATATTAAACACAGGACTGCAACATGTTTTGAGTATTATTAAAAAGTAGTTGTTACAATCACGGTCCAATTAAAATGGTATAAGGATGGAAACAGAAACCCATATCCTGTAGAACCCAGCTTAGGCATTGCTTTCTGTCTTACATGTATTGCTCAGAGTATACTCTGTTTTTATTTTAACATGTCTTTGTCCTTATAGATACAGGTTTCCCAAATGCTGGAACTATGTCCTATTTATTTTCATAGGGCCTTCCTTGCATATTTTAGTATTAGGTAGATTTTCTTGTTGAATAAATGGATAAGGTGGCATTTCATCTAGGCCTTAGAAGGATGAATAATTTCCTAAGTCTGGGGGTGGAGATGACGGTTTCCTCAGGCCTACAGGAAAAAGCAAGTACGATGGCACGCAGTCTCTTAAGATGCGTGGGCTAGTTAGGACACAATGAATTGTCTGCTATGGCTGTAGCTATTCAAAGAAGTTAAACAAGTGAAACTGGGAACAGAGGGTGAAGCCAGATTGTAAAGAGCCTTGTGTGTCATATGAAGGAGATTGGACTCTCCATTTGTAGGGAGTAGGGAGCTATTGAGAACTTTTAAGGCAGAGGATGACACATGTTTATAAATACCACTGCCGGCTCTATGGCGACTGACATGGAGGCCAGAACCATTGATTGGCAGTTGCAAACCTGTGTCAGGGCTTGCACTAGGACAGGACTCTGAAGAGAGAGAAGGGACCCACTTGAAATGTTTTTCAGAAGGAAAACATTCAGTTTTCCAAATAACCAACTTACCAAAAAACTCGTAGCACCATAAATTTGGGGTGTACTCTACTGGTAGAGCAATTACATAATAACAGCTATATTTTTTGAACATTTCTATGTACTGTTCTATGCTCCTCATAGGTGCATCAGTGCAGTTAATTCTGACAACAGCCCTATGAAATAGATATTATTTGTACTTTACTTATGGGAAACTGAGACCCCAGAGAAGTTATAATCTGCTTATCCCAATACATAAGCTGATCATCGGGTTGATAAATGACAGCCATTATTGAAGTTTGGCTTTAGTGTCTACACTCTTGACCCCTACTTCTTTTCTCTTCACTTTCTGCTCTGTACCCTGTAAGTTTTTGACTTCGTTGTCTCCATCAGGATTTCCTTCAGGATTTAGACTGTACCTCTGCAACAGAGGTAAATTATAAAAAGCCTTTTATTTAATAATACATTGAGTAATGTAGGTCCATTGGTTATAAGATGGCATGTCCTCCCTTTGTCTAATTCAGAATTTGTTATTTAATATAAGGATTCGCTGTTTTCCTCTCATGAAATCAGTTGTTTCTGGAAAGGTGACCCATCTTTTGTAGTTCGGTTATTTATGTACGTGTGGCCTTAGCAGAACTAATAAGATTTCAAAAAATTTCAGCTAATGGACGCTGAGAAACTTTAAAGGCAGAAGATTGAATTTGGCTTCAGACACATCAATGAATCAGTGTGCAAATTATAGGCTTATTAAAGTGAAGTGTACCGACTCATTTTATCAGGAAACTGAATCAGAGGCTTCTCTTTGAACTTTAATTGGATCCTAAAAATTGATAAAGATGTGCCTTATCATGAATATTTGAAAGCAAGCAAATTCATTTAGCAAGATGCTACTTAAATTTCGTAGAAAACACACAGGTATAACCCATGCATTGTTTGAACTTTTCCCTCTGGCTTTAATTTGTTTTGACACATTATGTAAGAAACATAAAAGTGTATATATACATAGATGCTTTTACCAGTGTAAAACTCTTAAGTATTGTTGTGAGACTTTGCAGAAGTTTCCTGGTTCTGATAAGAGAGTTTGTCAGCTTTGGTAACAGCAGTATCAGAATTTGGCATAGAACCTGATACATGATATAGTACTTAATATCCATTTAGTTAGTCACTGAATAAATTGGAAGTGTCACTTACTGTGATTTTTTACACTTTTCTCTTGTAGTAGGTTTTGTTGAGGGTAAAATTAACAAAGTGTATATAATGTAAACTTACCTGATAGCAAAATGATTCAGACTGAATTTTAGTAAATTGTAATACTTTTCAGTAAGGTTTGGAATTTGATCATAGTAGTATCACAAGTGATTACAAATCAGAGCTATGTGGGAGGTAAAATATCAAGCATTATAAAGGGGATGATGACACCTGTATCTGAGTTAACCTTAAACTGCTCAAATTTATTGAACCTTCTTGCAGGTTCTGATACAGTGTATAGTTGGCTCTTAAGTTTGTATTCTTAAAACACACACAGGCACACATAGCCTCCCTAGTTGGTAAAACAAGTCAGGTGAAGACGTAAAAACAATGGTTGATGATATCAGGTATCATGCAGGGGAGGTTGATAACCTCCACCTCTGTGTTATCCTGGAACTACTCAGATTTATTGAATTGATGCAGTGTTGGAGGTTTAGACACAATGCTAACTTTATTCTTAAGCTTGTAGTCTGTTTGAAAAAAAAGATTCTGTAGTCAGTAAATTAACCCAGGTGAAAAAAGCCTCAGTCATTATCCAGCGCAATGATGCAATCAACCCCTCCCTCATAGCATGGGCTCATGTGACTGTAACCTGGTAGAGAAGAATGGTAATTTCATGTTTTCTAAATTGTTCTGGTCACATATGTGAAAAATGGCCATATACGTCTAACACAAGACTTGATAACAATCCAGTTTAGAAGGTCCTAAGAGCTATCGCCTCATTTTTGATAAACTATAAAGCTGTATTTTAGATATAATAACCTAGCAGATAAATGTGCTTTTCATCAAACTGTAGCTTATAGCTTCCTTCATCATGTAAGTTACTTAAAAATAGCAAAGGAACACGTCTAAGAAATGAAATATATCGTAGTCCTACTTGAGTAGTTTAGCAATTTATAGGACAGACTCAGGAAACAAACTACCTCCAGGCCCTATGCTTTGGCTTGCCTAGATAGCACATCTTTTAATTTGTCTTATAGTAGAACTTTAATTTTAATTTTGGTTATTTTTATGGAAAGCTGGGATGATTTCATTTTTTTCAAAGATAAGTGCTTTAAAATTTTTTAAAACATCAATTTTGAATATTCTAAATTCAGTAGTAATTGGCAGGAAAGATCATGTGGCTTGAGCAGAACAAATGATTTACAACTAGAATGGGGAGCAGTAGTTTCAAAACTCTTGGTAACTAGGGCAATGTGCATTCTTAGGCAGACTCAGAATGGGGATGAGGAAGGGACTCTTCTGGTTACTGAGGCTTAGAAAAAATTTTTTTTAGTGTTTAGTTATTTATTTTGAGAGAGAGGGAGAGGGAGAGCGTGAGCATGAGCATGTGAGGTGGGGAGGATCAAAGAGAAAGGGAGAGAGAGAGAATCCCAAGCCTGCAGAGCCCAGCAAGGGGCTTAATCTCAAGACTGCAAGGTCACGATCTGAGCTGAGATCAAGAATCAGATGCTTAACCAGTTTGGCCACCCAGGTGCCCCTAGAAATTTCTTTTTAATTCAAGCTTTCTTAAATTATTTAATGAATATTTTCTGTTTTAGCTCAGTACAGATTAGTCTGAGTTGAATCTTTGATTCAAAGCTTTCTAGGGCCTCAGGAATCAAACAGTTGTATTTCTCTGTCCTGTTAACTTTGTAACTTTGGACAGATTTTTAACTTTTCTAAGCTTTGGAATCATCCCCTGTGTAAATAGAAGAATAAGAGCAACTCATAGAGTGTTTTGAAGATGAAATGGTAATCATAAAAAGTGTTTATTTAAATAGTATCTTGCTCCATCCGGATGCCTGGGTGGCTCAGTTGGTTGCTTAAGCATCGAACTTTTGGCTTTGGCCCAGGTCATGATCTCAGTTTGTGAGATCAAGCCCCACATCAGTCTCTGTGCTGACATCAGAGTCTGCTTGGATTCTCTGTCTCTTTATCTCTCTCTCTCTCTCTCTCTCTGTCCCTTCCTGGTGCGTGCTCTCTCTCTCTCAAATACACTTTAAAAACAATAAAAATAGTGTCTTGCTCTAAATACATGTTAGCTAGTTAGAATTGTCAGTATTTTAGAGTACTTTGAAAAGTTGTGGCACATGGTGCACCCGGCTGGCTCAGTTGGTAGAGCATCCAGCTCTTGACCGTGGGGCCGTTAATTCAAGCCCCACTTTGGGTGTAGAGCTTACTTTAAAAAAAAAAAAAGTCATGGGACAGTGACGTTGATCACTTCTAAAATAAAGTCAAAATTAGTCTTCACTTGATAATTCCCTGGCACGTGCCTTATAGGCTGTAACTGAGACAGCAGATAGAATTGTAATGGAAGCAAAATTTGTTTTATCCTCTGTTTTTTGGCATCCTTTTCTTTTTTTAAATTTTTTAAAATGTTTGTTTATTTTTGAGAGAGAGAGAGAGAGAGAGACAGAGACAGAGACAGACAAAGCATGAGCGGGGAGGGGTAGAGAGAGAGGGAGACACAGAATCTGAAGCAGGCCCCAGGCTCTGAGCTGTCAGCACAGAGCCCTACGCAGGGCTTGAACCCACCAACTGCAAGATCATGACCTGAGCCCGAGTCACTCAACTGGCTGAGCCACCCAGGCGCCCCTTTTGGCATCCTTAAAGCTTTTCCTATCTCTCATCTCTGGTCTGTCTTCCAGGTTTTCAGTGTCCTTGTTTGCCTGGTTACTCTCTGTTACTTATTTCATGTTGACTACCAGATCTGTAGGAAGTGCTTTTCATGTGTTATCTCATTTAATCAACATAACAAATCAATGAGGTAAATCCTGTTTTCATGCCTGTTTTGCTACAAAGAAACTGAGACAAAGAGGAGACAATACTGTTGGGAAGTAATGGAATCAGGACTTAATGCCAAGTCTGTCTGATTTTATAACCTGAGCTTGTCATCCTTGAGCTGTATAACTAACTGGTCGTCCAAAGATTCCCATTCAACTCTTCACATGTCTTGTAGATTCCAGCTACCAGAGGTGTTCCTTGCTTGTTCATTTCTGCTTCTCCACAACCACATTAAAATTCTTATCATGTGTGTCTGATGTGTGTGGTATGTAATCAACACTTAAATGTTTACTATGGGCTAGGCACTCTCTTAAGGACTTTATATATATTAACTCTTAATCGTCATAAACGGTATCAGATACTGAAGTAGATACTATTTTATTGCCATTTTTACAAGTGAGGACACTAAGGCAGAGAACTTAATAACCGTCAGAAAAGTCACATAGATTTATATCTGGAGTTGAGGTTGAATTCAGGCAGCCAGACTTCTGTTTTCATACTTTTAACTACCACTAGCTGATGTCTACCAAGTTTTTATGAGGGATTCTGTTTGATTTAGAGTAAATTCTAAAGGTGTGAAGTAAGTTAAATATTAACCAATAGCCTTAATGCTCCCAGATGGTATTTGTATTTTAAAAGAACAACCTTCTTAATCCAATAGAGAAACTGTTTAAAAATAAAGTCCTAAGGTAAGTACCAAAAGGAAAAAAACACAAGAAATTTGGCCTCTTACTGGAACACGTATACTGCTGTAATTTTAAACTGCTTGGTTTTAATTTGGGGGTTAATGTGCATATTTTATTTCTTGGATCGTAAATCAGACCAGCTTTTTTATAAACCAGCCAGCTTTTTATACTCAGTCCTTACTTTCCAGTTCCCAGATCCGGTTTCAGCTGGTCTGAACTTGTTGTCATTTCATAAACATTTCACCTTTAACATTCCCATGCTTTTGGACGTGCTGGTTTATGCTGCCTGGAATGCCCATAATAATGATGATCATAATAATTTTAATTTTTATACAGGGCATTGATTCAGATCTAGGACGTTTTTGGTTCTAGATTTTAGTGATCATGCCCCCTGCCTCTTTCAATTCCCCTGGGTTGTGGAATCTTACTTCCTTGGCCTCCTCCCTTCTCTTGTTATTGAAACCCTTGCTTAACCTAAGAAGTAACTTTAATATCCTTTGTTAAAGATATCCCCAGTCACCCTTTCCTCATTACCTTTTCTTTTCCAAAAGAGCACTTACGAATTTTACAAATTGTAAAACCAACTTTTGCAGTTGGTTAATGGATTTATCGACCCTACTAAAACATGTGACTTCTTCAAGGAGAGAAACCTACATCTAGATTTTTCACTTTCCCTTTCCTTCCCCATCATTCATGAATGCCCAGTAAATATTGAAGGACTGAGTCTTCTTAAAACTTTATCCCATTTCCAAAGGCTAAGGAAAGTAGCTCCCTAAATCTGGGATCAGAGACAGATGGTAAATTTGAAAGGGAGCTGGAAGTTTGGGGAGAAGGCAGCAGGAGATGGAAATGCCCATGCCTACCACAGTACCGCAGAGCTCTAACCCTGGCCTGCCAGTATGGTAGGTAGTAACCGCTAGCCACACGTGGCTTTTTAAATGTAAAGGGATTAAAAATTCAGTTCCTCAGGTGTCCTGGCCTCATTGGAAGCACTTCAGTAGATTCTAATACCTGGTGGTTAGTGGGCAGCTCCGATAGAATATTTCCATGAATGCAGAAAGTTACATTGGAACCTTTAGTTATTACTTCCAGTAAGCATTCTTTGTAGCCCTTCCTTAATTTCCAGATTTTAAAAATAGGATGTAAACTTAGAGTTAATGTTTAAGGTAACACACAAGACTTCAAAGGAGGTTTTACTTATATGGTGCTGTGGATATATTCACTTAACTTCTGTTGTTAAAGATCAGTTAGTAGAAAATTCAAAAAAAATCTCATTTTCATAGTGTACAGTGAAATTTTAAGAACCAGTTCTACTTTCTGATTTGCTTTATCTTCGGTATCCTTGAAGTAAATCCTGTTTTTTAGTATGCTGGAGGACCTCATTACATTGGCGTTTTTTTATTTATATAAAACCTGATCATTTCCATTTTTGCAGTGAATGCCTGACACCTCTCAGTTAGAACTTCTTTTTAAAGATCAAAATTTATGAATCATGTGGATATTTTGGGATTTTTTAATTGGTTTATATGGGTTATATAAAATGGTGTTATAAAACTTTTCATGGATTTATTGTGTGCCTAGAATATGCATATTGCGATAGTCTGAGTAAGAAACGTCAAGAAAAATAACTAAAGTTTAGAAATAGAGAATTGGAGTAGCTTATTACAGTCGTAAAGTCTTTTGGCTGCCTTTACAGTGCAACTGAAAACGTGAAATTTGTTGCAGTTTGTGTGTGAATTCATCAGGACAAAACACTAGATGTCAGTATTGTAGTTTTGACATTTTACCAGGAGCTGGTAGACTTCTGTTTTTAATCACCCAGCTCTTCTTCATCAACACAAACTTTTAAGCTGTTATGCCTCTTTACGTTTAGATTCATTTCTTACTAGGAGAAGCACTTGTCACAGAATTGTTTATTTTGCTTTTAATATCGGTGCAGTGCTACTAACTCAGGAATAAAACATGTATATTTTTTTTCGTCCAATTACATTCTCTAAACTTTGTTTCTCAGTGTACTTTCCAGGGAACACTGGTCCTAGGAGATGCTTCTCAGGGAAAAACTGTGTGACTCTGAAATCTGGTATATAGTAGACAGTCAGACTCATTGAATTGAATGATGGTGCTAAAAGCTTTTGTTTGGCAAAATCTAAGTACTTTTTAAAATGTTTTATAAATAATAAAGTTCTTAAATCACCTGTATTTGCTTGTCAAAGCTTACAGTCACACTTTCTTAGATTTTGTACATTTACCCAGCATGCAGGATACAGAGAAAGCTTCAGATTAAATATGTGGCAAATAGTTTCTACTTAAAATTTTTCTTCCCTTTATAAAGAAATGTGCAGAATGTCCTGACTCCTTATTTCAGCTCAGGCCGTGATCTCAAAGTTGTGTGGGGCTCCTCACTGGGCTCTGTGCCTGCTTAAGACTCTCTCTGTCTCTCTCTCTCTCTCTGTCTCTCCTCCCCTCCCCCCCCTTTCTGTGTCTGTCCCACTCGTGCTCGCTCTCTCTCAACAAAAAAAAAAAAAAAAAGGGAAAAGAAATGTGCAGCATAGCATAGTAGGGCAGTAGAATTATTAGCAATTTCTCCCATTATCTCATTTACTTTTTGATAACATTGACACACTTATCACGCTTTGAAGATACTTTATTTTTGCTTATGTGCTTGAGGTTCATTTTTTTCTATATGTGTAAAATGTTTCATATGTTTTTATTTTCCGTTTCCTAATGTTAAAAATTTTCATCTGAAATGTATTAAATAATTTGGTTTTACATCTTTTTCATTTCATAAATTCCCAATACTTAAATAAAGGTATTAATAGCAGAATTGCAGGTATTACAATGACTAGCAAAGTCGGATCTTTCTGGCACATCTCTCTTAATTCATGACCTACAGGGGAGATAGTAGAGAGGATCACCCAGAAGTTAACAGCTGACTGTACATTCAGCTCCTTTTATTTTTGTCACGACAATAAGCTGAATTAAGGGAAAAAAAGAAAGGATATTTAAAACAATATGCACATTTAATTGAAATTACTTAGGGAAGGGGGGAGTTGAGTTGAGGGGCAGGCAGGTTATTTTGAAGTAAGAACAAAAAACAATGAGACTTCTCAGAGGTAGGAGCAGACGTCCTGGTTATGATGCTTCGCTGTGGTGCGGGGAGATAGACCCAGCACAGACTCCCCAGAACGCGGTGCTGTTTTAGCTCCTCTTCTGCTTATGAAGAAATATTCCAAGTTACTAAGCTGTTGGATGATTGTCTCCTTTGAAGGATTTCCTAATAAGCTCCATAGGCTTCTGAAGAACAAAACAAGCTGTCCAGAAGGCTGTGGCTCTTGTCAATGTAGGCATACCATGTTGGTGGTCCTGTTGGTCAAGTGCATTGAGCTCCGGAAGTTGAGAAAGCATGCAAAACTTAAAGTTCAAGAGCTTCTCAGCAAGTTGATTTTTAGGCAAGGCCACTGATTAGACTCTTCTTTCTGCCGACCTTCTGACCCCAGCTATTTGAGTCTTAAAAGATGAACAAGCTGGCAGGAGTGCCTGGGTGGCTCAGTCAGTTAAGCGTCTGACTTCCCCTCAAGTCATGATCTCATGGTTTGTGAGTTCGAGCCCCACATGGGGCTCTGTGCTGTTAGCATGGAGCCTGCTTAGGATCCTCTGTCCCCACTTCTCTCTTTCCCTCTCCCACTTGCATTCCCTTTTTCTCTCTCTCAAAAATAAATAAACATTAAAAAAAAAAAAAACCCAGATGGACAGGTGGCAAATAACCCATCTGTACTTTTCGTGGAGATTGTGCACGATAAAATTCCAGCAGTCCACTTTCATAGCCGCGGCTCAGAACTTGATGTTGTCATTCAGTTGCCATTTAATCTTCAGTATCTTCAGTGGATGTTACTTTATTAGATTATTTTTCAGAAATGTTAAAACACCTAACTTTATAATGTTACGTGCAAATTCTATAAAAGAAGACTGTGTTTTTATGTTTGTTTTATAGATTTTCACACACACAAATAGAGAATTTTAAATCTCTGGGTCAAATCTCCAGAGAGGTTATTCTGACTTCCTGTACCATGGAGACATTATACCATTTTCTTGATGATTAAAGTTGTTTGTTAATCGTTTTAAAAATATAATCTTCATTAGTCTCTTTGAGTAGTTTAATGACACAATTAAGGCCCATGGACTTGAACGCACCGTGCACTGCCCCCATGTCAGTACCTGCTGCTACCTTGATGGCTGAGAGGTGGTGTGGGCTGTCGGATTTGTTTCTCCTACCTGGGTCCTGGGTGCTGAGGCCCAGCATGACTGGGCCAGGTCTTTGGGGCCTGATGACTGCAGGGTGGAGGGTCCTTTTGCCCTCTGCTGGCATTGAGCTGCGGGACTTGAAAAGCCCCCTCTTGCAGGAACAGAGGCAGATGGAGGACTGTCAGCTTTAGAAAGGCCCTGGGGGTCGGCATGGCCTTGGCAGCCTCTTCCTCAGGTGTTAGAGTTAACTTGTTTCTACTCTTAGGTTCTGTAAGAAGCTGTGGGCCAGAAAAGGATCACTTTTCTTCTGATGATGAAGCAGCGGAAGCTGATAATGAAGATGAAGTTGAACCCAACGGCAATGAAAATGGAAATGCACCCGAAGCTAGTGTTGGAACTAATGTGGGCTGGGCGGATGCCATGGCCAAAATTCTTAACAAAAAAACTCCTAAAAGCAAACCCACGATTCTGGTCAAAAACAGAGAGCTGGAAAGGGAAAAAGAAAAGTTAAAACAAGAGAGACTGGAGAAAAGAAAACAGGTGTGTCTTACTGGCTGTTTTGTAGATCAGACTGTTTGCCTCGTCTGGTTACTATCTGCACCGAATCCTTCCTGGCGGTGTTGGTCCCGTTCCCATTCTGGCTGTTAACTGGCTTCTGACACAGGGGTGAATAACCACAGTTTTGTTCAGAAACCTCATCTAAATTACTCCGTTGAGCACATTCACTTTTTAAGCATCTAAGCAAAGAAATAGAAATTAAACTCCCAAGAAATTTATCCTTTTAAAAGCAAGTAAGTTATACATGTGGCAGTGACTCCTAGGGCTAAGTATTTCATTCAGTTTTGCTGTTTGTATCATCATCATTAGGTTCTGAACCAATATAATCCTGTTAGTTACTTTTTGCTAAAAACCTATTTTGTAATATAAATCTATGAAGATGTCATCCTCAGGGATTGGTTGCAGTTCTGCAAACGGACTATTTCAGTGCTAGATAAACTTGAATTCATTATAACTTTGGTTAAAGCACTGATGATAGAAGTTAGACTCACACTGTCTGCTGATTAGAGGGCAGAAGTTGGACTTCAGTTTGCCATTGTATATTATAAAAATAAAGAAACAAGATTTTTAAATCTCTTGTACTTGATGATGTATTTTTATGTCTAAAATACTTTTTAATGAAAGAAAAATAACTTTCTGTAATCTTACTGACAATGTAAAAGTACTGATTTCCAAGAGGTACTTCCTAGGTAAAAAAAAAGAAAAATACATTTGAATTGGCATATATTTCCTTTTAAGTTCATCATCCCCCTTCCCTTGTTTCAAGGGAATTGTTTTCTTTGTTTCTAATGCTAGTTACTCTGTGCAGAAGGCTATATGAAGATGAGCTTTCTCAAGTGTTGCATTTAGAAACAGTTATTAATTCAGTATTCTCATTTTACTTTAAGATAAATTTTATCTCTAAATCTTACTAATAGCTTTTCAACTGAAAAGTTGAATCTTTATTTTCTGACAAAAGCTGGAGGAAGCTTTAAAAATAAGATCCTTAATTACTTCTAGCCCCAGTGTTCTAGTGAAGGTAAGAACATTTTGAAGCCAAGAGAAATGGGTCTCTTCACTCTGCTCCAAGACAGTGCTTTGTAAGCTAGAGATGATACTGTTCGCATAACGTATGAAAACATTGGGGCGCCTGGGTGGCTCAGTTAGTTGGTTAAGCATCCAACTTCGGCTCAGGTTATGATCTCACGGTTCGTGGTTCTAGCCTTGCGTCAGGCTCTGTGCTGACAGCTCAGAGCCTGGAGCCTTCTTCGGATTCTGTGTCTCCCTCTCTCTCTGCCCCGGCCCTGCTCACACTCTGTCTCTGTCTCTCAAAAAAGTGAATAAACACTAAAAAATATACATTTGCAAAGGGGGAAAAAAAAAAAAAAAAAACACCTATTGATACCAGAAACAGGACACAATAGATACAAACGCTCTTATATATTTCTGAGTAGAGTCTATGCAAATCACATTGTTTTTTACTGTTAAATATTGTCAGTTTCTGGAATATCAAGTACTTATTTCTAATCATAAGTATAAAAATATACTTCAAAATTTTTAAAAAGTATTTGGGGATTATGCATGCCTTGGGTACTACAGATAATTAAGACTCAGCTGTTTTAAACTTACAAGTAAGATTTTTAAATTTCTGGCATAATCTACTGAATTTCATGACAGTTAAAGTAAATTATCTGATCTGGGGAGGAATCTATTCCCTTAGAAAGGAATCTGGCTAATCTTTTATAGCAAGAGCAGGAATTTGATTTTACTGTGATTAGACGTTTTCATTAATACAAAATGAGACATTACACAGATGGAGAAAAGGAACAGATAAAAGGAGATTTTTTCCTACTGGTTCTAATTATGCCTTTGATGTTCACCAACTTCTTGGGGATGAGCTCATCGTATTTGGTGTATTTGATGTATTTGATATTAGGTGATACGTTGGCCCGAGACGGCAGTATATGCCAATGGAGTGTGCTGATGTGTCACGTCAGGTGCCTGGGACCAGAGTACTAATGGATATGATGCTCTGCTTTTAAAAGCTGATACAAATTCTTAACAATTCTGACTACTGAGAAAGACAGTTTCTGAAAAATAAAGAATGTTTAAACTTGTGGTTACCAAAGACGGTAGTTTGGGGTCTGCCTGATGCTTAACCTCCGATGATCTGGTGGTGGCAGGTCAGGTAGGTGGCTCTCTCACACCCACCTTGTCCTGCCTGGCTCAGTCAGGCCCCTGCTCTGGCAGCTCTCCAGGCCCCTGCTGTCAGAGAGCCTGACGGAAACTCACTTTGTGCTTCTCACGTGACATGCTGAGTGCTAACCACAGGCCCCCTGAGCTGAACCCCCCAAATGTGGGTTTTTTCAGTCCTTGTGACAAACTAAGCCAGAATGATTTATTACCTTTGTCCTTTCACAGAGTATCATATCAAAGTATGCTGTACTTTCAAAAATGCCTAATATTCTTTCACATAACAATATTTATAACACAGCTCGATAAGAAGCGGGAATGGGAAATGATGTGCAGAGTAAAGCCAGATGTTGTCAAAGACAAAGAAACAGAGAGAAATCTTCAGAGAATTGCAACAAGGTAAGACTGTTCTTGCCCTTTAAAAAATAAGTATACTAAAGCTTTGATAGTGATCCATTTCTGACTAGACCTGATTCTTAAGCTCTGCCTTCTCAGAGCCATGTGATTTATATCAAAACCTGCCTACTTAATACTGAATTCAGCCAAAGGTTTTGCAGGTCTCGTGAGGCAAGAATACCATGTCCTCAGTGTATATTTGGTTTGAACCAATTTGAGATCATCTTGTTTTTATAGTCACGAGAACAGTGTAATTAGACATGCATTTCTCTTATGACGATTGTCTGAATTTATGGCACTAGATGACTGTTTTTGTTATCTTGCATTGTACTTGAGGCATAAGGAATTCTGCATTATAGCAGCTTTATGCAGGCCTTTCACTCTGCATTTTTTATCATTGGCACCAAATGTTTACTTGATGCCCTCTGTGTCCAAAGATAAATAGAACCTGGTGGCTGCTGGGTGGTCCTTGCCTACTCACCTGTAGGAATTCTAGTCTCTTTGAGACCAGAGGTATATCCTGTGTGTTGGGAACATACAGCAGCAGATTGTCAGGGCAGTGGGGAAGACTTCACAGAGGAGAGAACATTTGAGCTGCTACTTGAAGAATATAGCAATTATATGTAACGGAATTACTTTTAATTTTCTAGTTACCTACATTATTTGGGTCATTTTTTAAATCCATCTGACTGTTCTACAGTGAGATAAGAGTTTGAACAGTAGAGCCAGACTGCTGGGTTCAGATCCCAGTGCCGACTTAATCATCTGTGTGTCCTTGTGCGTGCTACCTAATTTTTCTCCATCTCAGTTTATTTACTTGTAAAAACAGTAGAATATTGTGTCCACCCTGCAGGATTTCTCTGAGAATTAAATAAATTAAAAACATAAAAAGAATTTAGAAAAGTGTATGGTTGTGCACAAGAATAAGTACCTCCTTAAATTTTATACCTTAGGTACCTCACTTTCCTCACTTTGGTCCCAGCCCTGCTTGGAAGGCTACGGATTTTTATCCTCCTTATAAGCTAATAAGCTAGCCTGTTAGTTTCCTGGATACTGGCAGAAGACAGGAGACTTTGGGTCAGAGACAAAGGACTGTTGGCAAAGCAGTAGCCAGAGCGTCACGTTCCCACTGGTTACCATTGTCCCTCAGGGGCAACACAGGTGCCCTGTATGGATGCTTGAGTGTGCGATGGGTTGTGTTACAGGAGAACACTGTTCTTGGGAATCTGTTGCTTTTATGGTGAATGGTAACAAGCCTGCTCTTTGTCTTGGGGAGATGTTACCTCTTCCCTCAAGGTTGCATACCGTAAACTAACTCTCAGAAGTGACCTGTGTAAGGAACAGTCAGGGCCTTGCATCCTTGAAAAACTTAGCAAGAATGTACAGAGATGCTCAGGGTCCATGGCAGAGTACCTCTCCCAATGATAGAATTTTAGAGCTGGAAAGGATGTTAATAGTTTAAATCAGTGTTGTCCACTAGAAATATAATGTGAGCCACATACATATTTTGAAATTATTTGGTAGCCACATTGAAAACAGTTAAAAAAGAGAGAGGGGTGAAATTAACTTGAGTAATGTATTTTATTTAACCCATTATATCCAAGTCATTTTTATTTTATCATATAGTCAGTATAAAACAATTATTAATGAGATTTTAAAATCCTCTTTTTTCATACTAAGTCTTCAGAATTGAGTGTGTATCGTAAACCTGGAGTATATTGCAATTTGGACTAGCCAGTTCTATTTCATGGCTCACTAGCTCTGTGTGGCTCGTGGCTACTGTAATGGACACTGCAGGTCCTAACCTTCAGAATTCATCTTGGAATGAACTTAACTACAGAACAAAGTTTTTTGAATAAGTATTTCTTAAAACTGGATTTTAAAATTAGTTTTATATTAGAAGAATTGCAGATAATATAACTGAATATTTTTTAAGCTACTTGAGTATAATTTTTCCCATTTATATAAGAAATTGAGATCTAGAAAACCTTCTAGATGTTACAGTCAGATGGTTAGACAGCTAACTGTGAAGGCTGCTCTCTTTCCAGCACATCATGATGCCTTCAGTTATTGTAGAATTCTATTTTGAGAAATAAATGTTTTGTTAAAAGTAATTTTTAGTTCTAATTGCACAGAAGTTGATTTAGAAAGATGAAAGCTGAAAAGAAAAATCACCTATAAATTCACGTATATTTATTCTCTGTTCAGAAATTTATATTCCTTCGTTGAAATGTATGTTCATTTTTCAGATTCAGCTGTTTTCATCTGAGTGCCTATTAAATGCCTGCCTCTTTCCTAAGTGGTAAAAATACATTGTTTTCATCCTCCATGTTTGTACTCTAGTGTAATTGTATTTAATGTTGTTCTGGTCATTTTCTGTTCTATAGGGGTGTGGTACAGCTATTCAATGCTGTTCAGAAGCATCAAAAGAACGTTGACGAAAAGGTTAAGGAAGCCGGAAGCTCAATTAGAAAACGTGCTAAATTGATATCGACTGTTTCCAAGAAAGATTTCATCAGCGTTCTGAGAGGGATGGATGCAGGTACAAGTGAGAAAAGTTCGAGTGGAAAGAACTTGAAAGCCAAACAGGTAAGACTTTTATGTAGGATTCAGTACATCTGACTTTTAGCTCTTAAACTAAAGTTTTGGGGTGAAAAAGCACACTGCAGATGTAAAGGTTTGGATTCTTAAGCTTCATGATGATTTATTCAGTATGGAAGTTGCCAGGTAAAAGTGACATACGTACCCCTGCTGTTAGTGGTTGGGAACCAGGGGAGTCAGAGATGCAGCGGGATCTCTGTATCTGAAACCCTGCCCATTGTGCCTTTTGGAGAATAGAAACCTGAGTGAGGGATACGGCTTTGGTTTGAGATGTTCACTCACAGAGGTAACCGTGATGGTGTGTAACTTCAAAATATGAAGGGTCGGAGCTTTAGGGAACACGGTGGAGACGAGCTTTGGGGAACACCGTGGAGAGTCATCCTTGTGCTGAGGCCGCTTGGTGATGTCTGACCGGTTGGAAGATAAGAGTATAACTACCGTCTGTAACGTCTGGCACCGTAACTTTGCTTCTCCAGTTCTTTCCACCTGTGGGCCCCAATAGTTTCCATCTTAATGTGCCAGGTGAGAGGTTCTGAAATGTGCTGCACTCTCCGTAGGGCTGTTTGTTTTGTTTTTCAATGAAAGCGAAGTGCAGGTGTACTTGATGGCTTCATTTCTGTTGCATCGGGGAATGGAGTCTCTGTTAGAAGTTGTTTGCTTATCTTTCGGTTTGCCATTTGAACCTCTGGCAAGAAGGGCATTCAGGAATTTCATGCTAGCCTAGGGCTTCAAGTATTTTTTCAAGTTATTTGACTAAGTTGCCATTTTACCTAATTTTGACAAAAGTTTTCTAGGCTGTTTATCTCTTGCATATTAAGGGGCCCCAATTTTTTTTTAATTATCTGTATGATACTGATGCTCACTGGTGCTGCTCTTTTAAAGTGTTTGTCAGAATTACGTATAAACACATGAATACTGTATTTGGGGATGTATGCTTTTTAGTTAAAAAAATCTAACCTTTGTTCTCACAAGGGACATTTTACTCTAAAAATTAGAGAAAGACCCAGCAGCATTGAGCAAGAAAGAGCTAGCGGGAAGATGGAAAAAGAAAGATCTTTGTTTTTTTTCTTTTTTTCTGTTCATTTCAAAATAATTTTTAATAGAAGCATTTGTTTTGCTTTGGGATTTTTTTTTCCATGAGTTGTGAAAAGACATAAAGGGTTCTTTCCAGTGCCATTGTTTCTTCTTTCTTACCATTTGCATTTTTGCCCTTGACTTCCTTTTATTCTACATCACTGTCAAACCAGTGGCTTTGCTCTCAAAATAATTTGTTTCTAAAACTTCTTACCCCATACTAACAACACTTTGGCACATTTATTTTTAAAATGTTGCTTTCACTGTGATTTCATTTTTGTGGGAAAACCACCAGAGTCATTATTTTTATTGGGCTTGGTTTTGCATGTGAATAACGTAAAAAAAGTAATATAGTATTTCTGATAGGGTCATTTATTAATATCAAAAATATTTACTAAGTGCCTGTTTGTATCTGGTGCTATCGTTGTATCTTTTAAAGTCTTACAATTCAGACAGACAGATGACTTAAGGTAAATAAGATTAACAGATTCTACATTAATATGTCTAGACTGCACGTTATCAGTTACACTAGGCATAGTAAGAGGTAAATTCAGTGACTGCCCTTTTTGTGGGAGAAGTTTTGATTTAACTGTAATATGCATTTAGGACGTAGGTCAGCAAACCTATGAAGTTACTTGAAATAGATGGACTTTTTAAGAGAGAGAGAGAATCCCAAGCAGGCTCCACATCATCAGCACAGAGCCCATCGCGGGGCTCGATCCCGCAAACTGTGAGGTCATCACCTGAGCTGATATCAAGAGTCAGACGCTTGACTGAGCCATCCAGGTGCCCCAGAGTGGGTGGATTTTAAAGCAGTTGAAGAGAAGGAGACAAGTTAAAGGTGGGAATGGTGGGCCAAAATGCTATTCAGAAATTAGAAATAGATTAATGAAATGGATAAAGGAGGATATTAATTAAGTAAAAAATAAGATTTTCCTTTTTTTCTCCTATTTTGCCTTTTCTTAGCACCATTGCTATTGCTGTTGCACATCTTCCTAATAGATGCCCCTTCCCTTCTCAGTCTTAACAGAAGAGCTTTTGTGAAAGTTCTCATTGTCCCTTTCCTGGGCATAATGGGTCAGAACCCAGGCTTTTCATCCTGTATTCCTAATGTTATGAAATCTTTAAAATTTAGAGTCAGTCCATGTATAAACTGCATTCACTGGCAGCTGTCTATCAGAATGCCAGTCTGGAAAACCTTCTTTATGTCTTCAATTCCTTAACCCTGTCCTGTTATTCGTAGTTGTGGCATTAAAGTCTTATGTTCAAAAGCAAAAAAAAAGCCAGCAGTTTCATGTTAAGAAAGCCGGGTAGAATTATAATAATATAAACTAGAGATTGGATCCATTATACGAACATACATTAGGAGTGCGTTTGTTTTGGTTTTGTTTTGCTTTATTTTATTCTTCAGAAACACTTAGAACTTGGGCTGATGTGTTGGCTGATTATATGTAGTGGGTGGCATGGTGGCTCCTTAAATGATAAGTCCATGTTCTGATTCCCAGAACCTGTGAATGTGCTTTATTTAGAAAAGGGGGCTTTGCAGATGTAATTAATTTAAGGATCTTGAGGTGAAGAGATCATTCTGAATTGTCTGGGTGGGTTCTAAATCCAGTGTTAAGTATCCTTACAAGTGATGCACAGGGGAGATTTGCCAGACAGAAGTAGGAGGAGGCAGAGTAACCAGTCAGAGAGGAGGGTGATGTGGCCCACGAGGCAGACAGCATTCAGTATGTAGGCTTGTTCAGTACAGTCTCCCGTGTTAATCAGTGTTCCTGAGTTCAAGACTTTTCTGGTTCAGTATCTTCAGAGACTAAACTACCTGTCCATGTTAGGGTCTGTCACCAGCCTCCATCAGCCAGGGAGGGAACTTAGAAGTCCAACTGCTTCTTAACACAGACTGTCAGCCAATCTTGTATTTTTATCACACCGTCTCACCTCCACTTGCCCCCTCGCGTCCAGTTCCTAAGCATAGATCCAATTTCTCACTTAAACGTTAGCTTTTTCTTCTTTCTAATTGGTTACCACTATTCTATCCAGTTTTCATTTATATCCCAAAACTTGTTGGCATATTGTGTCTATAATTATTTCCCCTTCTGTGTTGTTTCCTTGTTTGTTTATAACTTTTATACTTTTGATTTTAGTTGGCTTTCCATAAGAATTAGAGATAAATACATGTCTGCTATGTAATTGGAAGTTTTCCTTTTTATTTTAAAAGCAAAGAGGTTAATCTTGTAACTTCCTGTTGCTTTGATGGAATTATTGGTAGTCTTTAATTTTAAGGGGTGCCTGGGTTGCTCAGTCGGTTAAGTATCTAACTCTTGGTTTCCGCTCAGGTCATGATCTCACAGTTCGTGAGTTCAGGCCCCATGAGTTCAAGCCCCATGTTGGGCTCTGTGCTGACAGCCTGCTTGGCGTTCTCTCTCCCTCTTTTTCTGCCCCTCCTCCACTTGCACACGTATGCACTGTCAAAAAATAGAATAAAAACTTTTTAAAAAGTAAACAAAAAAATTAATTGTAAAAATATTTCACTAACAGTAAATCTTTAAATATTTGATAATAGAAAATTTAAAAAATTTTTGTTTATTTTTATTTTTGAGAGAGTGAGTGGGGGAGGGGCAGAGAGAGAGAGACTCTGAATCTGAAGCAGGCACCGAATCTGAGCTGTCAGCACAGAGCCCAATGTGGGGCTCAATGTGGGGCTTGAACTCAGGAGCTGTGAGATAATGACCCGAGCTGAAGTCGGATGCTCAACTGACTGAGCTACCCAGGCGCTCTGATAATAGAGATTTTTTAATGTTTTGAAGTGGATTAGTTAAAAACTACTTGTTTATAAACATTTTTCTAAAGTTTTAGCCTTATGGAGGGGAAAATGTCCATGTAAAGCAGATACGTGCATTTCCTGCATTTTTCTGGGTCTGCATCTTCTTGGAGGCAAGCTTTATGAACATCCCTATTCCTTTTAGGATCTTTAGATATCTAAATTCATGCTCCGGCATGTGTGTGGTTAACGTTGTTTCTTAGAAAATAAAGAAAAGAGAGGGTATGATTTAAAAAATATATATATAGTATATTGATTTTGTTTTTTAATCTGATAAGCAGAATTAGTAAATCATCTCTTTACCGTCACATAGCTGTGACCTTCCTTTAAATCTGTTTGAAGGGTCATTTGTATTATGCAGCATACATCTACATTTGATTTATTTCATTTTATATTTTTATATTTATTATTTTTGTGAGTTACAACTTTAACTGTTAAAAGTCTGCTTGTTAATGGTTGAAAACCATAATCTTTTTCAAAGGCTTTTGATCCCTAGATAGGAGCATATTTTTTATATGTTCCAAAGACTGCCTTTCATATCATTAGCTATTTATCAAGGTATTTTTAATCTTCTGATTCTGCTGACTTGGAGAATATTGTTGCCCTTGAATTTTTTAAATCTGTTTTTTCTTAATTTTATTATATGCCGTCATTATTTCTGGAGTAAAGGCTTTCTGGGAAAGCCTTCCTTAGAAGCCAAAAAGCTATAATTGCTTTTTAAAGATCATTTTTAGGGCAAGGGAGTTTGAAAAGACATAAGTTAAAAGATGTCAAACTGATATATTAAATTACATTTGAGTCCTTAATTACTATACTTTATTTCTTGGAGCTGAGCCTGGACCCTGCAAAGTAAAACAAAAAGGTACTTGATGGGCTCATTTTAGAAGAGATAACAGCTAATATCTGTAAATCAAAAAGCCTTCAGTAGAACTTAGGGTAAGTAGTATTCTAAGTATTTTTCATCTATTAAACAAATGAGTTGTTTCTTCTGTTACATATGAAAGGGTTAACTTTTTTTTCTTAATAACAATTGCACATCTTTTTCATTATGTTAACTCAGGCCATTTGTACAGTGGATATCCATCACTTTAATAAATGTAGATTTACATGTACATGTAATAAATGTAGATTACATCTCTGTCATTTACAAATGTAGCATCTATTTTTTTCTTTTAAATTCCTTATATTACAAAGCTTATGTACAGAAGGAAGTCACTTGTGTTTGTGACTTCAGCACCCTATGTCTGCTTCTCAGTAATGCCCATTGTTTTCTTGATTCACTAGCATGTCATGTCACAAAAATTCTTGTTAAATCAATAGTAGAGACTTAGATAATTTTTGTTTTTTGTTTTTATTTCATGTATATTTTTCTGAGATAGGGCCATGAGAAAGAACACTGTTAGTGGAAGTGAGAGAACCTAAGAAAAGAGGGATTCTTATCCAAACGGTAGAAATTTTGGGTAAGATACTGAGTGTTAAATTCAGTGGAGGTTTGGTTCTTGGGATAAATCAGTCCACCAGACATCTTATAAGGAAACAAGAAGAGAAGCCATTTGCAAATTGTTTAAACAAGTGTTCGAGGTAATATACGTGATATGTTGCTTATGAAATTAGAAGGTTTGGAAGTCAGAAAAATTATGATGGGAGGATGTTCACAGAAAACAGGACTCTCAAGAGGAATGTGCTGCCAGAGAATACAGGACACTTAGCTTTTAAATAGTTTTAAAATGTCAAGACAAGCATAGTGAAGGCACTAGTTATTCATTGGACTAACCTAGTCTGTAGATAAAGCTGCTTTGAGTATCTGAAGAAGCGTTTTCCTTTCTGTGATGTGAATTCTGATGATAACAGGAAAGGAAGCACCAGTGAGTGGTATTTCTGTTGAAATGTTTACCTGTAAGCTAAAGAATTTCATTTAAAAAGTCATAAATTAGAGCCAGTGTTCAATGCTGTTGAAACTAGTCTATATTGAAACAGCGTCTTTGAAAACATTGAAAAGAAGTGAAATAAGTGTCAAAGAATGAAGTCATAATGAATAGACATTTTCAGCAGCAGTAATCCAAGGAAAAGCAACTGGCAGTCATCGTGCTACTAGAGGGGAAGAAAGCCTACCAGTTCTCCAATTTTTCACATCCTTTATAATTTCCATTCTTTCCTCTTTTTTTCTTTCATAGAGGTTGGAAGTGCAGGGTGTTTGCTGATGGGTGGGAAGCCGAAAAAGGGATTCTGAAGAAGTAGGTTGGGGTCAGATTTTTAAGTCTCCTGTCTTCTGTTAGGGAATTTGGACTTTATTCCGTAGGGATTTGGGAGCCAGCTGTAAATTTTCATCAGTACGCAACCTGATGGGATTTGATTCTTTTTAAGGAAGAGAAGGCTGAAGGGTGGAAAGACTGTCAGAAGACCAGCCGGTGGCTGGCTGTTGCCATAAAGCAAGAGGGGAGACCTGAACTAAGGTGTAGTGAGGTGGGGGTTGGCGGAAGAGAGGAGCCAGGTTGGAGAGGTAGTTTCGAGGAATAGGTTGACTTGATTTGGGACTGACCTGATTCGGGACAGTTGTGAGGACTGTGAGGTTTATGCCTTGGGAGATTCAAAAGTGGTGACTGCTTCACAAAATCAAAACTATAAAAGGTGGAACATGTTTGAGAGATGAAGCCTTTATTTATTTACTTTATTGTATTTTAAATTCCAGTGTAGTTAACATACAGTATTCTATTAGCTTTCCAAGTACAATAGAGCGAATCAGCACTTCCATACATCACCCGGTGCTCATCACGAGAAGTGGGCTTTTTAATCCCACCTCCTGTTTCACCCATTCCCCTCCCACCCTCCCCTCTAGAGCTGAAGACTTTTATGGGACGAAGTCTGCTCCAGGTTGTAGTCAGAATGAGAAGAATGACCGTAAAGAGCAGGTTAAAAACAGTAAGTGTAGGGAGAGCGCTGGCTTAGTGCAGGAAACATGAGCACAGAGGAGCAGACAGCCAGAATAGCAATGGACCTTGAGGCCCCTCGTTGCAGAAGTTCATGAGTCCTGTATGTCTCTCTAGGGCCCTGAAATTTTAAGAACAACTGAACCCGTTTACCTAGTCAGGGAAGATGCCTGCTGTACTTTAGAGAGTTTTTCACATGATTAGGTTTAAATGTTTTAGGTTTAAAAAATTGTCAGTTATTTGGAGAGAGTTCTATAATCCAGGACCTAAAGATCCCACTCTTGAACTAAACAAATGAAGCCCCATATCAGCCACATACCAACATGTGAGAAGGCACATTGACTGATTCCTTGATTTTGACCCTGAATGGTTTTTAAAAAGATTGTATTGAGGACACTCTGTTTAAGGAAGCAACAAAATTTACATTTTGTGTAAGAAAGGTTCTCATTAAAACTTTAAGTTTTAATCCCTTAGGGAATATCTCTTTCCTTCCTGCATTCAGAACACGTACCTATCTAGAGTGTTGTGCTGTCCCAATATATTGAATAGTCAAGATTTTAATAATCTGGAGCTGCTATTTTTTTTCACATACTCTCCAAATTTGTGGTTATTCCTTTTGCTCTTTTCTTGAAAAGTTGACTAAATTTAGTCAAATTTCTTAGAATTTAAGGGTCTATTTCCTTAAAGGTGGGCCTTAAGCAACTATGTATATGACTAATTTTAAGTCTGTGAATCTTAAAAGAATAATATATTGGCTGCTGTTACAGGAAAGCATTGGCTGACTGTATGGTACTCAAACTCTTGAATTACACACTTGTGTGGTTTTCATTTATTCGAAGTTGCCAATATATCACGTTCACCTATGTGTATGATGAAGCCATGACAATAATTTTTGTTATAATAAGGGAAAATGTTAGCTAGTTTTTTGTTAAAATGTAATTTTCTTTGTGATGGCTGGACAACAAATTTCTATAAAAAAGTCCCTTGGAGAAAAAATTACTGGGGGAGAAAAGGTTTTGCTTTTGTTCTTTTTTTTTTTTTTTTTCCTGATTTTTGTGATACAAACACTTGGCATGTCAAACACAGAGGTAAGTTTGGGGGCTGTGTCTCTCATACATTTGTCATTAATGGCAGTCACATTGCCTTCATAGCTAGGTATTTAGTGATGGGAATACTTTTCAAATACCTGGCTTCTTTGGAATCTTAGTAACTTAGACCTAGACTCTGCACTGCTGTATTCTGTTAAAACTGGTTCAGAGACCTACTAAATTCCTGCTTTTGAAGTAAGAAACCTAGGAATGGAGGGACCCCTCACACAGCTCCCTAGGTGGTCCCCCAGAAGTTTTCAGGATTTAATTTCTTGGGGGAATGGAAGGCAGGCAAGCTGATAGAGAAGGATGCTGTCCTTAAATTGCCCCCGCATCACACGGCAACAGTGTTTTACTTGCACATGAAAGCAGCCCCGGCTGGAATGTGTGGAATGCTAACTTTGTAAATAATTCAGCTTCATGTTTGTTTACTGAAAATGCCTAAATAGATGAGAGTTTAGACAAAAGAGAGACTCCAAAGTTTGAAATGAGAATGAGCATGATTGTACATATTGCTGTTGATGGGAACAGCTTAAAGCCAGTTTCTCAACTCCTTTTAAAATAGGCTGTTTAGCTTGAATGTAGTGTGGTTTCAGATTTGGACAGCAGTTGTAATCAAAGCCAACTTATGTTTGGCACAGTGGTACGAGCAGCATTTTCACATGGGGGATGTATGGGTATGAGGGAGAAAAGAACTAATTACGTGGCTTGTGTAGAAATCTTTAGTTACCATTAAAGTAAAAATTACTAACGGTGCCATATGTCTCCTGGCCCTGTTTTAAGAAATGTTCTATTTGAAGTTGAAGTGGATGCTTGTTTAGGATTTTCATCGGCGAGGTTGAAGCTTTTTTTTAATTTTTAATTGTCCTGTGCACGGTGAGTCTTATGCTACATGCTTACCCTTAGATGGTGCATTTTTAAAAATCTAAAGAATATTTTGCTGTTTCTTGCTGAAAATCATCTATGGGTTAGTTGGGGGTTTTTGTTTTAGGGTTTGATTTGGCTTTTTTGTTTGTTTTGTTTTTTTGTTTTGAGTTGTAGGCAGCTGAGAATGTTTATGGGGATGCACGACGAATTAGATGGTAGCAAAGGCCTGGAACCTGACTGCCTGGGTTGAAACCCTTTGGTCTGCATTTACTGTGTATGCATTACTTACCCAAACCATGCCTCAGGTTTCTTGTGTGTTTAAGATAATCATTCTAGTAGTAGTAAACATCTCCTAGAGATAACAGAGAGTCAACGGAGTTAGTATAGGTAAAGTGCTTAGAACTGTGCTTAAATAAATGCTGGCAGTCTTTTTTTAAATTTTGTGTTCCTTGTATTTACTTCTTATTTTTCCTAACAGATAGTAGTCAAAAATGAATTTCAGTTGGAAACCAATTTGAAAAGAAACTGTTACTGCTTATGAATTTTTGAATTATCCAATAATTTAATAAAAATTATGTTTAGATTTGGAAAGTTCTAATTTTAAGTGTATCTACTCTAGTAATGTATAATTCTTACAAAATAATAAAACTCGGTTTTGAGGACCTAGAAATTTGTCTACTTTTTCTTCCACATTTTAAGCTATGCTTGGGGGCGCCTGGGTGGCTCAGTCGGTTAAGCGTCCGACTTCAGCTCAGGTCACGATCTCGCGGTCCGTGAGTTCGAGCCCCGCGTCGGGCTCCGGGCTGATGGCTCAGAGCCTGGAGCCTGCTTCCGATTCTGTGTCTCCCTCTCTCTCTGACCCTCCCCCGTTCATGCTCTGTCTCTCTCTGTCTCAAAAATAAATAAACTTAAAAAAAAAAATAAATAAACATTTAAGCTATGCTTAAGCTAACTCTGTTACTGACAAGATTTTTCTTGCCAAGGAAAGTTTGGTTTCTAAACGGGTGTTTTCGTACTATGGTATTTGAAGGCTCTCATCTTTGTGAACACTGTGAACATCATTAGAAGATTACACATGTCCCTGGTTGGGGATTCTGTTCATATATGTGATGATTCAGGGCATTACTAAGTAGGAAAGGTGGTAGAGGGACCAGGAGGGGGCTTGTTAGTGTTTGTTTTGTTCCAGGTACTGAAAGGGGTTTTTATATAATTACCATTTGAAGAAGTACTGGAATTCTCATTTTAGAGGTGAGAAACCCCAAATCAGAAATATTAAGTGACTTGCCCCAGGTCACATTGATAGTAATTGGTAGAATCTGGATTAAAACTTCGTCTGTATTGCTCCAGAATCATTTCAGTCATTTGTGCCTGCTACTTAAGAAGATTTGAGGCACTTCTATTTAGAAGCAGAACTGAAAACTGTGTCCTCCCCTCTCTCACCTAAATGAGCTAGAAGAGGTGGGTCTGGCTAGTGAGCAACATGGTCCCTCCCCCCACCCCTGCCCCAGCCCAGAAGGAGGATGATGGGAGAGATGGTTTGCAGTCTGTTTTTTTCCCTGGGTCTCACATCCCCTTTGTTGGATGGGTAGCAGCACATGCAGACTGATAGGTTTAAAAAAAAACAATTTTAATGTTTATTCATTTTTGAGAGAGAGCATGAGCAGGGGAGAGGCAGAAAGAGGGGAGACACAGACTCTGAAGCAGGTTCTAGGCTCCAAGCTGTCAGCACAGAGCCTAACACGCGGGGCTCAAACTCTTGAACTGTGAGATCGTGGCCTGAGCTGAAGTCAGACACTTAACTGAATTGTTAAGGAAGATAAAAATATTACCATGGTAGAACATTTCAGAATTATAAAACAAACTCATTAAACTCGTTTAAGGAATTCTTTATAAGTTTACTGTTAGAATTGACTTTCTATTCTTTTATCAAGGAATTAATTAAAATTTACTGGATATCAAATGCATTCTGCATTTAATCACTGTTTGCCTAATAGAAATTTTAGAATCTTTTTCCCCCCCTATTACTTTATGGAAATTTTCAAACAGGAAGAAAGTAAGGAAAGACCAGTATTTCTCTCACGTGGGTTCTAAATTTGTTGACACTTGTCTGTGTGTTTGTTTTATAGAGCTATCTGCCTGTCTTTATCCCCATCTAGTTTTTGTTTGTTTGGGGTGATTATTTGAAGGTAATACCCATACTATCCTAGAAATTCTCTCTTTTTAACAGCTTTATTGAGATAAAATTCATATATCATACAATTCAGAAGTTTCACTTATAACTAAACTAGGTGTCTTGAACAAGGAATCCAGGTTCTAAATCTGTCTGTCACATCATGTCTTTCAACTTTCTCCTCTGTGCCCTTTCACTGTAAGTGGAAAGTTAGGACCAAAGGTCAGGATTTAAGTTAAACTTTTTTTGGCATAACTGTTTTCATAGGTGTGATACTTAAATGTATAGTTAGTATGCTGTCACATCAGGAGACAGATTATCAGAATGTCCCATATTAGTGATGGTCCTGTTTCATTTGGTTCAAGTGGTAATAAATTTTTCCTTATTAAAGGTGCATTTTCCCCTCTACAGTTAGAGAGTAATTTCTGGGGATGAATAATATGAAAGGAGCAAATATACCTTTCCCCATCTATCTTTTGTCTTTTAGCGCCAATTGATGACCCCTGCTTAAAACAGGTATGTTACTGGAATTTGCAAAATGGTGATTTTCTCATTTATTTCTACTTACTTTTTTAGGAATATGTTTTAAGTTCCAAAAGATGAGGGTTAATGTTCCTTTCCTTTTAATTATTGCTTTCCAGAGTAAGGTGTTGGCTTAACTGTCATCTCCAGTAGTAGCAAGTGAACCTTCTCCCCGCCCCCACCTTTTTTCTTTGCCTTTGTTTAATATCACAGACATAGGAATGAGTGTCTAGTTTTTCAGTATTTTAGTATCATTATGCTTCTTTTGATGTTTAAATTCACAAATGTAACAATGAGAACCAGTGCAAACTAGCTTCTTGTGCCATTCTGACATGACCTCATTTTTCTTGGCGTACTTTCTTGGTTTCTGGGACAATAAGCTCTTAGATTACAGACCCAGAATCACATGCTTTTCCAGGAGTTTGAGTGAGGACTGTCCATATATTTTTAAATTTTTTGTTGATTTCAGTAGGTAGATTGGTAGTATGCATATTTCTACTAGATATTACTTACTTTTCTTTATATTTCATAGTTTTACAAAGAACTTTCACAGTATTTTCTCACTTAAACCTTTTAACAAATTAATGATATTAAAACATCAGTGTCTGTTTTCTAGATGAATACTAGGCTTTCCTAATTAGTTTATAAATCTGAATTCTCATCTATGTACTACTACGTAGTATAGCTGGTAAAAGAATGGGCTGTAAGAGACTAATCGGCAGAATGTATTCTGAATGTTTCAAGCTCCTAACTGAGTCTAAAAGTACATAGAGCACTTGTGTCAAAAAGGCTCCTTGAGGTGTTATACATTTGCCTTCCTGGCAGTTTAGTCAACTTCAACTTAATTTAGCAATTCTTAAGATATTATAAACAATGAGGAGACGCTCCATTGCATGGATGTTTTCTCAGATTTAACTCTGAAGTGAGGTGTTTAGATAGCAATTTAGAATAGAAGCCACCAAATAGAATCACTTTGAGCAAAGGCATATGTATTGCGTACATAGCAAAACCAAGGGCAGCAAATGAAATTAAAATAAAAAAGAATGCAGCAGAATGAAGAAAAAAACTGCATCAAAGAAACTTTTTTTTTTTTTTAAGGAAACTTTTTTTTTTAAGGCCTGAATTCTTGGCAAGCTACACAGAATTAGGTTTTCTTAGAGAACTTTATACATTTAACATGTGCTTGGACTATACCTAAAGGTGACATAGTTTTAGCATCTTGATCTTTTCTAGTTTGCTTGGGTTTTATTAGTGACCTGTTTAAATTTGTAAACTGTACAAGAACCTGGAAGCTATATAATAGTTAACAAAAACAAAGCACAAATGGGCTTGTTGCCTGGAATACCATTCTAGTAATATAGTTAAGGCGAATTAAAATAAGTTTGTGAAGGAATGAAGAAGGCACAAATTGATCAAGACAATTAGAAATTGCTTATAAAAAATTCTTTGAGAATCAGAGAAAAGTTGAGTGTGTACGGATATGGGATCTTCCATGTAAGCTTGACTCCATTAGAACTCTTACACATTCTAGATTGAAAATTTTAATGCTTCATGATGAAATTTCCAATCCTTTATGGTTAGTGGGATGTTTTAATAACTGACATGATGAGAAAATCATTGATGTCCTTATTCAAATTATAAACATTTGGGGCTGTATTTCACTTTTGTTGATTTCTGCCAGAGTATACCTTTCATGTAAGGGATCTCTCCCATATATCCTTCATTTCTCCAGCAGAACTTTTGGATAAGTGGTAGTCAGTAATCAGGAGATTACTAACTACAGCTATAAACAGCTTACAAAAAAATTTGCGACAACAAAGGTATTAAGGTGAATTTAGCCAGTGTGTTAAGAACCTTTTTTAATTTAGGGGAAACCAAATTAAAATGAAAACTGAACGTTCTTCTCAGGGAAAGCAATGAAATCACAACTATTGCTGATTGCTAAATATAGATGTGATTATACTGTTTATTGTTTTAGGATTTGACTTTAATTTTCCCCTTCAAAACTGAAATGAGGTTAAGCTCTTAATTATTTGGTATTAGACTAATGAATAATTCCAAAATTCTGTTTTCAGTTTTCTTTTCATTAGCTGCCAATGTATGTTTGAACCTTGAAATGGAAGCTGATTAACGTTTTTAAGAGTTGTCATCATCAAAATTGACACAGACTGCTTCTGTATGATCTTGATTAAATATTTGTATAAAACCAGGCCAATGAGAGAAGGGACTATTTTGTTTCCTTGTATCATGTGGTTTTCATTAAGTTTTTGCATTTAATCAGTTCTCCTTTTCAGTTGATGCAGGCCCAGAGAGATGTCTCGTAGGTTGCTTTTGGTGATTGAATTAGTACTGCCTGCAGCAACACTGACAGGCTTTACAAGCTGCTAAATTTTGATCCTTCCAGTGTATATGTTTAATGTTAATACAGTGTCCATTTGATGATAGTAAATATATACATATATATGTAGTAAATATATATAGTATAGTGAATACATATAGATATGCACTATATACCAAGGTTAAGGGAATTATCTTTAATTTCTTTCAAGTCCTAGATGTCTAAACCCTCTGATTTTCAGTGTTGTAATCAATAGTTCACTGTGATTCAAATCCAGAACTCTTTGGTTTTCATTCCTGGTGTGAAAATAATGTATCAGATTACCTCTACCTCTGTTTTCTAAGCAAAAAAAAACAAACAAAAAACAAACAAAAAACCTAATTCTCATGATGTCTGAACACATAATGAAATCTACTTACAAATCACTTTAGGCAAGTTTTTCCAGTGAATGACACATACAGGATTTCCCTTGGCGTCCTTATTTTCTTATATTTATCTCTGATGCATCTTTTCTTTGTGGATGCTCTAGATATTCAGGAATTTTTTATACTTAATGGCAGGTCATCTTTATGGAAAAAAAAAGTAAATTGACAGTATGTAAATCTGTTGTGTAAAATAATTTTCCCAAGTTTTGACTTTTATAGATGGCATTTTCAGTGTATTTTAGTACTTATTCTACTATGTAATGTATAGGTTATAACAGGTGATATGGTAATATAGAGAGTTGTTATCAATTAAGTTGTAGAGCAGTATAGTATTACAGAAAGAGCTTGGACTTGGAATCCTGGATTTTGGTTTGAGTATTGACTCAGCCATTTATTAACTGAATTTGAGTAAGTTGCTTCACTTCTTTGAGCCTTAACTTCCTTATATAAGATGTGAGAAAGACAATCACTGTCTGGCTAGGAATCTTAAGAGACTTAGAAAAAAAGCAATATTATGTAAGCTGTCCGGCATATAATAGCTTCCTAGTATAATTCATGTTTTTAATATTTTTTTTTCATTTGAAAAAGTTGGAAAGGAAAACAGAATCATATGGTTAATAAAACCAGAGGGTGCCTTAGGGGAGATTTTTGGGAAAGATCTTAGCAGAGGCTTGTAAAACTTCTGTTTGTGAAAATGATTGAGGGATAGTTCGTTTTCTCCTTTCTTTCTGTCCTGTTTTTTTCTGTTTAAATTAATTTTTACTTATCCATGTGGTTTAAAAGGCCTCATTTTGCCAAAAGGGTTATTTATTATAAAACAGTTTTCTGCCTACTTTCTACGACTCCTACCCTAGGGCAACCACTTGTTACTCCTTTAGCTGTTATATTGGCTTTTACACATCTCTGTATTCTTTTTTTTTTTAATATGAAATTTATTGTCAAATTGCTTTCCGTACAACACCCAGTGCTCCTCCCAATAGGTGCCCTCCTAACCCTCCTCTTCCTCCCACCCTCAATCAACCCTCAGTTTATTCTCAGTTTTTAAGAGTCTCTTATGGTTTGGCTCCTTCCCTCTCTCTCTCTTTTTTTTTTTTTTTCCCCTTCCCCTCCCCAATGGTCTTCTGTTAAGTTTCTCAGGATCCACATAAGAGTGAAAACATATGGTATCTGTCTTTCTCCGTATGACTTATTTCAGTTAGCATAACACTCTCCAGTTCCATCCACATTGCTACAAAAGGCCATATTTCATTCTTTCTCGTTTCCAAGTAGTATTCCATTGTGTATATAAACCACAATTTCTTTATCCATTCGTCAGTTGATGGACATTTAGGCTCTTTCCATCATTTGGCTATTGTTGAAAGTGCTGCTATAAACATTGGGGTACAAGTGCCCCTATGTGTCAGCACTCCTATATCCCTTGGGTAAATTCCTAGTAGTGCTGTTGCTGGGTCATTAGGGTAGATCTATTTTTAATTTTTTGAGGAACCTCCACACTGTTTTCCAGAGTGGCTACACCCACCCAGTTTGCATTCCCACCAACAGTGCAAGAGGGTTCCCGTTTCTCCGCATCCTCTCCAGCATCTGTAGTCTCCTGATTTGTTCATTTTGGCCACTCTGACTGGCGTGAGGTGATACCTCATTGTGGTTTTGATTTGTATTTCTCTGATGAGGAGTGACGTTGAGCATCTTTTCATGTGCCTGTTGGCCATCTGGATGTCTTCTTTATCATGTCTTCTGCCCGTTTCTTCACTGGATTATTTGTTTTTCGGGTGTGGAGTTTGGTGAGTTCTTTATAGATTTTTGGATACTAGCCCTTTGTCTGATATGTCATTTACAAATATCTTTTCCCATTCCATTGGTTGCCTTTTAGTTTTGCTGATTGTTTCCTTTGCAGTGCAGAAGGTTTTTATCTTCATGAGATCCCAATAGTTCATTCTTGCTTTTAATTCCCTTGCCTTTGTGTCAAGTAAGAAATTGCTGCGGCTGAGGTCAGAGAGGTTTTTTCCTGCTTTCTCCTCTAGGGTTTTGATGGTTTCCTGTCTCACATTCAGGTCCTTCATCCATTTTGAGTTTATTTTTGTGAATGGTGTAAGAAAGTGGTCGTTTCATTCTTCTGCATGTTGCTGTCCAGTTCTCCCAGCACCATTTGTTAAAGACACTGTCTTTTTTCCATTGGATATTCTTTCCTGATTTGTCAAAGATTAGTTGGCCACACTTTTGTGGGTCCAATTCTGGAGTCTCTATTCTATTCTATTGGTCTATGTGTCTGTTTTTGTGCCCATACCATGCTGTCTTGATGATGACAGCTTTGTAGTAGAGGCTAATCTGGATTGTGATGCTTCCCGCTTTGGTCTTCTTCAAAATTCCTTTGGCTATTCGGGGTCTTTTGTGGTTCCATACATATTTTAGGATTGCTTGTTCTAGCTTCGAGAAGAATGCTGGTGCAATTTTGATTGGAATTGCATTGAATACACATCTCTGTATTCTTGACTCGTTTCCTTTCTGTTTTTTCCTGAAGTTAATTATTGTCTTGGTCTTCATATGTAACTTTCTTAGTTTAGGTTTTCACAATCCATTTACCTCAGGCAATACATCTATTTTAATTATTTTCTTTGAGATATTCTCTCCTGGAGTCTTCCGTTCTTTCTCTGGGCTGATTGCGCTCTGAGGCTGCTTCACAGTTGTCATCCTGGGACTTAAGTTTTTTGTGATCCTTGGAGTTTCTTCTGGATTGGATTCCATATTTCCTGGATCTCATTCCTTCTTCTTTCTTGGTTTACTCCCACTGTTTTGATAAAGCATTTCCTCCATGTTTTTGTCAGGTTAAAATGATGGTCATGCTCCAGATTGTCTGCCTGATGCTTAGTTACCATTCCGGAGTCTCCATTTTCTCTCATCCTGCAGTTTCTCTTCTCCTTCCTGTGTTGGACCTCCTAGTTTTTCTATCCTGTGTCTTTCTCTTCTTGGTTTACTCCACCTTTTTGTGGAGGACATTCTCAGTAGTTTCCTGAGAACTACTAGAAGTAAACTTTTGGGTAACTTGTATGTCTGAAAGTACCTCTGTTCTGTCCTCATACTTGAATAACAACGTATCTAGGTATCAAATTTTAAATTGGAATTTATTTTCCTTCAGCATTTTGAAAGAATTTGTCTCTTTCTTGCATCCAGGATAGCTATAGGAAGATCTGTATCTATTTTGATTCCTGATCATCTCTAAGTATGTGACTTGTTTTCCTTCTGAAAGCTTATAGGATATTCTTTTAGTATCTATAATTCTGAAATTTTACAGATGACCTTGATGTGGCTTGGTTTTTCTTTTGTATTTTGTACCTTCAGGAAGGCTCTTTTCGTTCTGGAAATGTGTGTCCTTTACTTTTGGGAAATTTTTCTGAAAGTGTTTCATTGATTTTCCTCCCCTCCTTTTTGGCATTCTTTCTGTATAATTGTTATTTTGTATGTTGAACCCCCTGAACTCATCCTCCTGTTTTCCACTACTTTTTTTTCTTTTTACACTATTTTTCCTCAGCTTTTATCTTCTCACCCTTGTATTCATTTTTTATTTCTTCCATCACATTTTTAATTTCAACATCTTTGTTATTCTCTTAAGGTTTCTTTTTAAATAGCAAACTACTTGGGGCGCCTGGGTGGCTCGATCGGTTGAGCATCCGACTTCGGCTCAGGTCATGATGTCACGGTCTGTGAGTTCGAGCCCTGCGTCGGGCTCTGTGCTGACAGCTCAGAGCCTGGAGCCTGCTTCGGCTTCTGTCTCCCTCTCTCTCTGCCCCTCCCCTGTTCATGCTCTGTCTCTCTCTGTCTCAGAAATAAATTAAAAAAAAATTAAAAAATCTTATAAATAGCAAACTACTTTTGTTTTGTGGGTGCGCTGTAATCTCCTAACTTTGAGGATATTAATGGTATTTTCCCCTAAATTTTCTTCTCTCTGAACGGTGTTGCTTTCCTACAAGTTGCTTTCGAAACATTTGTGTTTGTTATACTCTGTTTTCTTTCTGATAATCCTAAAATGTCTATTCATGATTAGAACAAATAATCCCAGAGGCGGTTGAAGTTCTGAACCATGTGGGTGTTACCCATGTGACATGAACTTTAGTATAACATTCTCTCGATTATTTATTAGCAACTGGCTAGATTTTCTCTAGAGCCTTCCTGATCTTCTGTCTGAAGGAAAGGGTCTGCCTCCCAGCATTTCAGGAGCCCAATGTGAGAAGGGGGCTAGGACTCATTATTGGCGGGCAGGGGATATAACTGAATCCCCTGTTTCTGGTATGTACATGCGCCTTCATCTGGGCCAACCTGTGACCTCTCCAGAGGTTGAACAGTCTTCCACCAAGCTTGTGTGAGACTGGGAGGAGATCCAGAGATCTGATTCTCAACATCACGTTTGCCCAGTTCTCTTTATTTTGATCCTTCCATTCCTACCCTCACTTCCAAAAGTATCCAGTCAATGCCAGTTCCTGGGGGTTTTGTTGGTTGGTTGGTTTGTTTTTGAAGATCCTACAGTGTAAACTGGGTTGGTTGCAGCTTGACAATTGCAGTCTTAGGAGTCAGCTTTCTTGGGTTTGCCAGGGTAGTCCGTCTTGCTTCACCTTCTAAAATTGTGTTGCTGTTGTCTGTTTGGAACTTCTCCTTGTGGATTATATCTTTAAAACAACAAATCACTCTTCTGTTGTTTTGTTGAGTTTTGCAGTTGAGCAAGACTAGTTGTTTCTGTTCAAACTATCCCCTTATGTGCCCCCCTGCCTTTTTTCTTGCTGTGTATTTCTTTATCAAGTGTAGGCATAGAAAGTAAAGGGTTATCCTTTTGTTTTTAAGACAGAGTTTTCTTTCTTGAACTGCCATCAGGACAGATACTATAGGAAAAAGTCTGTTTTTAAAATGTATTAACCCATACTTGTTTATACTGAGTTTTCTATTGTCTGGTTTTTTTTCTCTCTCCATATTTTTGCTTCACAGAATAAAAATACCACTGTAATATGAAATCTTGAATGATGGCAATTTATAAAATATCCAGTGATGTGTCTAACGTTGGATTTCCAAAACTTAAAATCTTTTCTCTCCAGCTATAAAGTGTACTTGGTTTTGTAGCAGTGAGTGAAACTCACTAAGAAATATTTGTTCTTTATAGACTGGTGATTCTCAGACTTTAGCAAGTGTCAGGAGCACTGGATGGCTTATGAAAGAGACTGCAGGCTCCAACCTCTAGTTTCTGAGTCAGTAGACTTGGAGTGGGGTCTGAGGTTTTCAATTTCTAACAAGTGATACTGATGCTAATGCTGCTGGTCTGAGGACCACACTTGGAAAATTACTGATATAGATGATACTGAATGCTTAAAAAACAAAACAGTACCACCAGAATTCCCCAGTAAAACTTCATTGTTATTTTTCAAATTGGTCAATTGAGAGATGCTTTGAATTTATTGTTGTTGTTCCCCTCGCCTAAAATATGTCTTTCAAGACAAGCATGGTCTCAACATTTTAATTAAGGAGTCCTTTCCTTTGGTCCACTATTGTTCCTTTCTTTCTTTCTGAACTACGGGTGTGAGGCTTTGTCCCTTCCCACCCTTCCTGCCTCCCTCATTTCTTCAGGTGCTAAGAGCTTTAGTGGCGCCGCCTGGTAGAGGAGTAACTCAGTCCAGCAGAAGTTGGCTGTCAGGATGAGCCCTCATGTAGGAACAGTCTGGATTGAGCTCAGTCATGTGGGATCTGCCTTCTGGTTGGTAACATGTTGATAGCATGTTGGGTGCATTTGTCTGAACACGGAAGCTTACCGTTGAGATTGCATATTTATATGTAAACACGAACTTCAATGTCAGGGTAAGTCTTTACTAGTCAGTAACTTGCATGTGGCTATACCAGGAAGCATACACTTTTTAGAATTTACTTGAAAACTGAATGATTAATTTGGCAGGGAGGTGTTTTACTTGTTGTGTCAAAGTGGATCCCTTCATGGGAACAACTCTTTCTCTTAATTAAGGTGAGGAGATTAGCAAACAAAACTTCGGTTGAAGCAAAGAAAATAAAAATAGCCTTTTTTCCAGTTAAGTAACTTAATCTAACAGAAGCAAAAATAGTTTTAGGAAAGTAGGTTTGATATTATAGAAACGAGGGATGGGAAGGTGTTAGCATACTCCATGAGGAGAGTTCCAGATTTCCTTCTTACTTGATTGCTCCCCTATGGGTGTGGCAGGAGAGCCTTTAGAAATGTTTTACTGTTGGTTTTTAACCAGCACAGATATTTTTTGTTCTTTACGTTGGTTAAATTATAGTACAAGTATGCCTTTTGACATACTAAGTCAGTTCTGAAATTTTTGCTCACGTTTATTTATATGCTCTCCAGTCTTCCCATTATATTTGGGTACAAGCTCTGCTTGATTCTTTGATCCCAGGAAGACACGAGTAATCCAGTAGGACATGTTTTCTGGTTTGTAATAGTGTCCTTTTCTTTCTTTTTTTTTTTTTTTTTTTTCCCCCTAAATGGAGTGACTGTTCCAGGGCTATGTTTTTTAAAATAAAAGGTAGCTTCAGAATTAGATAAGTAGTCTCTTGTAACCTAGAAAATGTCTTTAATATCTTTTCTCTTAAAAATTGCATAGCCCCAATAAAGATAACACTATTTTCTAACCAAATATCCTGGGTTCTTACATGTTTAGGGAGATTTTTCCAACATTGTGTATTTTTGTAAATGGTATAAATAGAAAGGCATAGACTGTTAGCTCCAGGAAGACAGGGACTTTGTTTTGTTCATCAGTGTGTTTCCAACATGAAGAACAGTGCTTGATACACAGTTTTCAGTAAATGTTTGTGGAATGAAGGAAAGAAATCCCAGAGCTTGAGTTCCGCACATATTGTATTACTTAATTAATACCACAAGGTGGTACTGTTGTACCATGAAATGAAAGGCTGCAATTCTTAGGCTGTCATACAGTTTTCCGTAAATCCTGTAAATAAGCAAAATGAATTGACTACCTATTATGTTTATTGCCTGCTTCAGTTATTTATCATTTTAGCATGTGACTAGTCTTTTGATTACATGATTAGGTCAGGCAATGAGATCATAACTTAAATAAAGAACATTTGGTTCAAATTTTTATCAAGTGTTAAATGAGATAACATCTATAAAAATCGAGCACAGAACCAAGTTACTTTTCCTTTTATTTCTTTTTTTGGGGGTGGGGTTAAAAGCCTTTGTTAAATTTCTGTTTGTTTTAAAATAATTTGCCAACATTTTTCTAATAAATTGTCACTGAATGTTAAATAATATTTGTTGGTTTTGATTGCCAGATTTAAAAAAATTGGCAATAAACCTAGATTTTACTATATTCCCTCCCCCTGCAAAAAAATTATTTTGCTTTCATTGTTCCTTTATGGGGTTAAAATAGTAACGTATAGCTCTATTACATATTTGTGCATATATTGTACTATATAAATTAAATCAGTCTATAATTTGTCTTGTTTTCATTCCTATTGTAAAAGTAAGTGTTGATAAGTTTGTTTTGTAGCTTGGGTTTTATTATTTCCTTATAATTAAATTGCCTTTTGATATTTTGGTTCTGTAATTGCCTTCAGACTGAAGGGAAATCAGAAGAGGGCCCTGGATGGACAATCCTACGAGATGATTTCATGATGGGAGCGTCCATGAAAGACTGGGACAAAGAAAGTGATGGCGCGGATAACAGCAGACCAGGGTCTGGGAGCGACTCCGACACATAGGCTGTAGAGGAAACGCATATACCGTCGTCGTATTTTTCCTAGAAAAATACCTCATGCTCTCTGAGTTGGACATTTATAAAGCTAAAATTTGTAAGAAATCCGGAAGACTTTTACTATTACCAACTTGGTGTTTTTCCTTTTCATGAAAACTTTGTGAAAATTAGGTTTTCAGACTATGTATAATTTTAAGCATTGTTCCTCACAACATTTGTGAAAAGAAGTGTTCCTTATTGATCAGCAAGATGGCACAATTTGCCAGGACATTATAAGTTTTACACACTGGTCTGGACATTGGTGTTTTCTTCCAGTTTCACTAGTTTCTGGAAATACAGTACTCTTCATAATTAAAAATGAACTCCTTGAAGTCAGTATGTTTCAGCTTTCCAACTTCTTAGACCTGTGTGTGTGTGTTTGCAGCGGGGGGTGGATTTGGGGTATTCGTTTGGGTGAGCTATTAAGAAAACCTATGTAGTGACATTTAAAGTGATACAGTATTTCTGATTCAGGGTGATGATTTCATTTTTAGATCTTCTGGTTAGTAAGATTTAAGGAGCACACCAAATCTTTACTTTTATATTATGATCCTTTATATGCTGAGTAATATATAATGGTTTAGATTTATCTTAAGTGTTAGGTTATTTTTGTGTGAGAGACTTACTGGGGCGGAAATTCTCATGTTTAACTTATGCGGTGAGGCCTAATTTCTTAGAAAGCATATTTGACATGTTTTAGCTCCCCCCCCCACCCCCTTTTCCCTGTTCTTGGGTTAGCTTAAATTCTCTTTTTTGGTCTGACTAAAACCAGTGAAATGGCAGTTAGACTGCTGGTAGTCTGCTTCAGAATCCTCTATGGGATTGGAGATTCGGGTCTTTATTGTTGCCTTAAAAGTGATTACATTGGGTGACTTAGTATCTAGCTGTTAAACAAAAAGAAAAGAGAAAGTAAGACTGTTGAATATCATTCCAAAATTTCTGTGAGACTGGGCCTAAGATGTAAAGCTTGTGGAGGAATTATTTAATGCATAATTTTTCCATAATAAATTTCTCCATTTTTCCATAATAAAATGATTCCCTTCTCATTTGCAAATACCTGCATCCTCACCTCAAAATTATGCTGGAGCAGAGATACTGATATTTTCAAAGCCATTTGAGTGTCACAGGTATTAGGTATCTAAGGTTGAATTAGTCCGTGGCCTGGTATTCGTCAGCATAAAGGAAGGTGTCCACCTAAGATCAAGTGATTAAACCAGCAAAGCTAAAAATACATTTTTGTAATTATCCCAACTTTTGAACTTTAATGTCTTATTAACTTATAGAACTACCATTTTGTCAGGATAATTTAAATAAATGTGGACAAGTACTCCTCCATAGTAATTAAGAGTGCTAAATATCACGATATAACTTAACACAGATAGGTATTTTATTATAACTTAATGCATACATAATTTTGGAAAAGAAAATTCTCTGCAGCAGTTAAAAGCTTTTTTTCTCCCTAAAATTAAAGGCTATACTTCTTTTTTGCTACTAATCTTATTCTGGAGCGTATGAAAACGGTGCAAAACTTCTTCTAAATAGGACGTTTGGGTGATAGAAATGGGCAAATCACTTTTCATTTACGAAAACACTTTTGAAACATACACTTAGGGTTTTTGGTTTAATTTTAAAACTTTGTCAAGATTTTTTAACTGAAAGTAAGAAAGAATATATGCAAACTTTCTTCTTTTGGAAATTATTTTATCCCAAAATAAAAATGAGTTGCCAGTGTAAGAAAAAATTTTATCACTTCTCTCAGAAGGCTGTGAAGCATATTCACAGTACATGAAATGATTTCTGTCATAAAGATGGGATGTTTGATATACATCTTAGTAATGGTGCCTCTTGGCTGTACAATGTGTAGCCAGAATATCATCGTATATGAATGTAAATCCAAGTACCAGCCTATTGTTTTAGAAGTTAAGTATGTATCTGGAGATGAATATTTTAAATATTCTAGCTCTGTCATCTTTACCCTAAGTACTTGACTTACAACATTTAAGTTCTCACATCAGCCAGATAAGTCTGCATTTTTCCCATCTTCCTATATTGTCTTTGAGTTAAGGAGGGAAAAGAAAAAGAACTGCGCTGGTGGACCCCCCCCCCCAATTTATCCAAATATAACATTTGGATTGTATTTTTGTTAACTATTTAGAAGACAATAATAATAAAAAGTTTTTTTTGTTTAGAAAGACTATATGAAAAGTAGTAACCAGATAACTCGTCACTAGGTATTATCCCCTTATCCGGATATTTAGATGGCTGCGGTGAATGCTCTCAATCTTTAGCGTAGTTTAGTATTGGTCAGTAATTGTTTTTAGGCATTGAAATCTCCAAGTCAAAATTAATACGTGTTTCAGACTGAAAAAACTTAGTAGTTTAGCACTGTAGTTTGGAGTTGGAGTACTGGATTTATTTTCAACTTCCCTAGAATTCTACATAGATCAAGTATGGTTCTCATTGAAAAGCATACCTCGGAACCCTTTAGATGGGCTAGTTCAAAGGCTCACCTTCAGTACTCAGAGCCGAAAATGACTCACTAGGAGGTTCTGGAAGGTTTATTTGAGGGTAAGTCCAAGTTCTTTAAAATATTTTGTGTGTTTTACAAGGGAGTGAAAAGGGAATGTTTATATTCTGGAAAACCTCTTAGGACTCTTTTAATCACTGTGTTTTGCGTTTATGAATATACTTAATATTCAGTGGCCACCAACGAATCCTGCCCCCTGTGCCGGTCTTCAGGCCATGAGAGTACAGTACGTCATTACAAAGCCATCTGATTACAGTTGACGGATGCCTGAAGATGTCCTAGTTAAACATAAGTAGCAGAGACGTCCTGAGGTTGAAGTGTGAACAGAAACATAGACAGACTGAAGATATAAATTGTGTTGCTCAGGAGTTAAAGGAATTGTAAAGCCTAGGCCATGCCTGAAAAGGAATCTCCAAAGAGCATAAGTATTTCTATAGAAGAGAGAGGAGGAGGTCAAATAAATAAGGTGATACTTTCACAACCTTTGGATAATTTTTTTGCTCACTATTTATCTTAATATATGTGCTAAATAAAGAGTCTGAAGTGAAATGGGATGTAGGTTTTATTTTTTCAGTCTTTTTAATGACTTCAGAGTACTACTATTGTGTTTAGTATGTAGATCTGTTTGTGCAACATGAATTTCACTTTTAAAAACAAACATTTGAAAAATTAGTAGATACATTTTTGGACCTTTGTAATTTTTTTAAGTTTATTTATTTATTTTGAGAGAGGAGAGAGAGAATCCCAAGCAGGCTCTGCACTGTCGTTCGCAACCCCACATGGGGCTCAAACCCACGAACTGTGAGATCATGACCTGACCCAAAGTGTTTGGACACCCAACCTTTGTAATTTCTTAAGGAGAAGCGTGTGTGTCTGTCTTTCTGTGTCTGTCTTAGCCTAGGTTCCTATACTAGAATATGAAAGACTGGCTAAAACAAAGAACATTTATTTCCCATTGTTCTGTAGGGTGGGATGATTGAGGTACCAGCAGATTTGATGTCTGGTGAGAACCCTCTTTTTGGTTTGTAGACAGCTGACCTTTTGCAGTGTCTTCCTTGGGGAAGAGAAAGATCATCTTTTCTCAGTCTTTTGTGGAAGGGCACTAACCCTGTGGCTCCACTCTCGTGACCTAATTACCTTTCAGAGGGCTCCACGTCCAAATACCATAACATTGGCGATTGGGGCTTTAATATATGAATTTGAGAAGACACATCTTCAATCCATAGCAGTGTGTAAAATAGCAAGCTGTACATTTTTAACTTAGATGTAGAATAATTTTACCATTGTTTCTTGACTTAAATTTAATACAATTAGTTAAATGAAGGAAGCTGAATTCATTCTGCTCTTTTTTAAAATTCACCTCTTAGAATTAATGTGACATATTTGTCTCCATTCGATATGTTAGTGATAGGTAGAGAGACTGTTAAGGCTTGGAGATAGGAGTATGAGGACTGTTTGAGGTGAACTGGCAGTAAGAACAAATTCTGGAAACAGGAGGAAGGACTACTCCACGCCTACAAAAAACTCTTCCTTTCTCTCCCCAAGAAAACAGGAGTCTGAATTTTGGCCAGCTGGATACATGAATCTCAGTGACTGTTGCTGCAAAGGTAGGCCCGATGAACTTTTTCACTGGGTGAACTTCTCCTGAGACCTAATTAGATGTATTAATCAAGAGGGCCTGTGAACAGGTTTGGAAGTAGAATGGTCTTCGAAGTTCATGTGAAGACATTTAGAACAGTGATAAAATACTAAGTTGCAACAAATCTAATCACAATTTTATAGGTGGAAGACAACTTCTAATGCTTCTCAAATAATTTTCGATTTTCTAAAGAGTGCTCTTTAGCTTAGAGAACCACAGTAATATTTTTCATCTGGACTACTAAGCATAATTTCAGGGAGTTATAATGTAGGGCTTTTTATCTACATGTGTGATAAACCTTTTGTGCTCACAAGAGGTGTCCTGAGAGAGTCACAAAACATGTTTTGTCAAGAATCACCAGTCTAGCACTGCTCACCTCTTCCCACTTTTTTTTGCCCCTCCCTCCAATAGCAGGGGTTCATATTGAGCTTTCTGCTAAAATGCTCTTTGTAAGTAGCATTCACAACCAAGGATGTAAGCAGGCATGTGTGTTAAAGAAGTGAAAATAATTCCTTATAATTTCAGTGTTCAAGTCAGTACTGTCCAATAGGAACATGTGTGGTGCTAGAAATATGTTAAATCTCCATTATCCAATACAGTAGCTCAAGTGGCTACTGAGTATTTCAAATGTAGCTAGTGATCCAAAGGAACAGAGTTTTAAATTTTACTTAATTTTAATTACTTTAAATTTTGACAGCTACATGTGGCTAGTCATGGTCTAACTAAAGAGAATAATGTTACAGAGCATATATTTAGTCTGATAATATATCAGTAAACTTTGAAATCATGTCTATGCGTTCTGACAAACATTTATGGATACAATTTAAATACATACAAATATCGGTGTCATTTTATCGATTGAATTCTTGTCGATTTCTCTTTTTTACTATTTGTATTTTGAAGAAGATATATTAAGTTGCTTTACAATTAACACTATTTCTCAGGTAACTATTGCCCTCAAATGTGAGGCCACTATTAATAACAAATAGCATTGGGGCGCCTGGGTGGTGCAGTCGGTTAAGCGTCCGACTTCAGCTCAGGTCACGATCTCGCGGTCCGTGAGTTCGAGCCCCGCGTCGGGCTCTGGGCTGATGGCTCAGAGCCTGGAGCCTGTTTCTGATTCTGTGTCTCCCTCTCTCTCTGGCCCTCCCCCGTTCATGCCCTGTCTCTCTCTGTCCCAAAAATAAATAAACGTTGAAAAAAAAAATTAAAAAAAAAAAATAACAAATATCATTTCACTTTTTTTAAGTATAATTGTCTGCAGCTTTCAGAATGAATACACCAATAAATCATATTGATTCTCTAAGAGAACAGGTTCCCGATACAGGAGAAAGGACATCTGGAGACCTGCCAGATCCGCAGATCCCAGATCACATCTAAGCTAGGAAGTTCCCTGAAGACGTGCCTTCGGTTGCAGGGCTCTAGACTTGTCCAGTTCCAGTCTATTTCAGCACACACTCGACATCCTGCCAGAGCAAATGCAGATTGCAGATTTGGGCAAAAAAACAGAAAACAAAGAGCGCAATGAGCATTATTAGCACGGCCAGTTTAAAATGATGAGGTGTTAACCACATTTGTATAAATAACAGTTTCTCTAACCCCTGAATCATTATCCTGCATTTTCAATGCAATCGGTTCATAAACATCAAAGCGAGAACACCAGATTTGTATGGGGTCAGGACCAACTGGGGCTCTGAATGGAGAGACAGCTGAGAGCTGTGTCCTTACACGTGGGTGGCCTTGCAGCTGTCCATTCACCCTCAGGCTACTAGACAGTTGCCTTTTTGCGCTCGCAGAACCAGACTTCAATCTGAGGTAAAAATGTGTCCCCTCCCATGGAGTGGACATACACAGTGGCTTGACATCAGCCCTCAAAACACCAGCAAGGCAGCCAGACACAGCAGTCCCCTGAAATACTGTGTAGTCCCAAGCATAACGGCAGGGTTGTTTCTATATAATATTTGTCTTTGGACAAGAACACTGGGCTCTCTTAAATGTATTATTAATATAAAAGCTGATAGTTCACAAGATTCCAGGTCATATTATCTTTCTCTACAAGCACTAGTAATAACTAGATCATGTGACACACGAGGGCCATGTTTTGGTTCTCCCAGGTACACTTACTGATAGGTGAAATTACATATCACTAGCATATAAATCAGGCATTGGGATACACTTGCTCATATAATGAGGATTGGGATAATGTATTCACAATGCCTGTCTAGCACAGTGCCTGCTGTGGAGTAGGGAGGGTCTCTACTATGCATTTCGAGGGCCAGGTGCTGTGCATGTAGACTTGTCATTCGTTTCTGATCTATGTAATGGTAAATGTTTCTCTTCTAGATAGTCTCCTCTCCCCTCTCCCAACAAAAGTTTATAGTCTGCAGATAGTAGATACATATTGAGACCCAGTGATCCTTCTTCTAGAAACCCTACTCGGGAAAAAATCCTGATTATAAAAATGCTGTGTGAACAGTATTACAGCATTGTTGGTTTTTTTTTTAATAATTTTTTTAGGGTTTATTTATTTACTTTGACAGTGAGAGCGAGCGAGTGGGGGAGGAGCAGAGAGGGGCGGGGGAGAGAGAACCCCAAGCACACTCCCCACTGTTAGCACAAAGCCTCATATGCCCCATGTAGAGTCAAATTCACAAACTCAAGATCATGACCTGAGCCGAAACCAAGAGTGGGATGCTTAACTGACTGAGCCACCCACGTGCCCCCTGTAGCATTGTTTTAAATGGCAAGAAATTTTGGACAACCTACAGGTTCAGTGATAAGAGATCATTTACATCAGTTTTGGTCCTTCCACATTTCTGCTCCCAGTTAGAATGATGGCTCTGAAGACCGGTGGAAACACATGTGTCAGTGGTACAGTCACTGAAAAGGTGAAATGAAAAACATGGATAGGATCAGTTTTTTTAAATGCCAAAAATTCAGTAGATGAATATAAGAATACATTCTTTTGTAAAGATAAGTTTGACAGTGTGGAAGACAAGTCTCACACTGAGTAAAAAGATTGTGACATTTAATGAGATATTAAAATAAAACCTATCTTTTTGCCTACTTACACTGTTCCAGAACTGAAACATTAAAATGCCGTCTTACCTAGGACCCTTGAAGGGTTGATAGGGAGAAGGGCAAAGACGACTGTAGCAAGAGTCCTGCTGGCTAGAATCCTGCTTTTTCTCTTAAATGTTAGTAGTTACCTGGCTTTGACCATCGAACATAAAAAAATGTGAATCTTGTCTCTTCATGTGTCACTTTGTGTTTCTTGATTGATAAGAATTTATTTTGAAATAAGAATATTTCCTTGATTTATTAAAAATGTTGTTTCACACTCAACCATCTTATTTTGATCCCATCCTTCATTCAAGTTTAGATTGGAACAGAACAAGTAATTATAACAACAAACATTTATACAGTAATTATCATGTGCCAGATGTGAGTACAGTGTCTTATAATGCCTTTAGATGCTGTTATTGTCCCCCAAAAAACAGTTGAGGGAACAGGCAAGGTCACAGCCAATACAGTCAAGTCCAAGCTTGAATCAACAGAGCTGCTATCCACAACAGTAATTCCTTACATTTTAGATGATATTAGTGTCTCATAGACAGTGAGATTCTAGAAATCCAACTTTGCTCCGAAAAACTAAATGCACATGTTCTATTTTGCAGTCTCATTTACTTAGGACACCAACCTATGGCCTGAAACGGATAAGTATCAAAAAGGCGAAAACCTTCCTGGAAGTGGCATTTTAGAGTTTAAGTAACACCTATCCTCTCAAGCTTCATTTTGGTAGCTGCTGTCAGCTTACAATGTACTATTGAAGAATTTATTGTAGGTCTTGAGTATGTCTGGTAATTGAAACGTTTTAATTATCTGGATCCTGCAAAATGCAACTGCCATCACTAGTGGGTTAGCATCGAGTAGTTCTGTCTATTAGAACATGACGGCTGCTCCTTTCATTCCCAAGATACAATATATGGCCCAGATGCTTCTGTTCATTCCTTAATGACACTCGATGATTCATAAAAATGTAAGTGCTGACATTTTTGCTATTACGAATCTAGATATTTAAATTATGTTTTAGGAATGAAGACTAGGCTTTAGCTTAGAATGATACCGACTGGGAGATAACTAGAATTAAGGAAGTTCCATTGTTACTGACCTGGGATCTTTTCTAAAAGTGTATATTCTCAAAATGTCAAATTGTAGCTTTCATTTTTTTGTGCGGTAGTTTTCGTTAGGTAGTGGTTCTCCTCTGGAAATGAAACAACAAATCAGTGGGAAATATTCTTGAGAAACCGTTGATTGTTTTTATTAAAAGGTGTTACAGCAAAATGACAACTGTATGATTGTTTAATAAGCTGTGATGAAAATACTCAGAAAATTGAGCATGTTGGTTTTCTCCGAATAGTAAATTGTGAGAAATATCACTGCTCTCCTCTAGGTGGCATGATTTAAGCTATCATTGAATTAACTGATTGATAGAATTTTTTTCCCCCTACAACCAGATGAGTGGCTAGTTTCTGAACAATGGATACAACTGTGGCATTGATTAGATTTAATTTTTACAACTCATCAAATAACTAGGTTGACTTTGTAATTGTCTGTTGTTTAATAACCTTAATTAACCTTAACAGATGATGATTTCTGAAAAAAGCAAAACCCAAAACCAAATCTGTACTGACCAGGCAACCAAAATCCTGTTTGTGTATTATGAAGTCTGTTTTTGGATCATAACACACACCCATTTTCTAAATGTATTTCTTTCGTTTACGGTAAATAGCCTGCCATTGACAGAAACTGTAAGGATACTGCCTTTGTACTTAAAGGAGCATGTAGGCATAACTGAAATAATCTAAGGAGGAAGAAATTGTAGGAATTTCCATCGCAAAAATTTTCAAGTTAACAGGAAACAACACTTTTAATTAAGTGGAATTCTGGTTTTGTGAAGCTGTTAGTGTTTATTAAAACATGGGAGATCAACATGTAAAAAAGTATTAGGTGACCCATAAGCACCAGATAGCAAACAGAAACATTCTGTTCTTTTTTCCATACACTAAAATGAGAGGACAGAATTCATTTTTACTTTTCGAATTCGTTTATCGATTGTTATTTTTCCAAAATTTAAAAACCAATTTTTGGACAGGATACATGAAATGCTCATTAATCCCAATTATTAATATCTTCTTCCTTTCCATTGGGAGACTGGCTTTCATGGAGCTCAAAAGAATCTTGACCAAGCACCTCTTAGGGGCTTCAGTTTGGGGTGGTGCATGCATATATAAATGTTAACGCTGTACAAGGAAGCATTTTCAAATTTAAGCTCTGATAGTGATTATTGGAATCTGAAGCATCGATAAAAACCAAGAGGCTTGGAAATGTGCAAAATATATCACTACTTCACCCAAGAACGGGTGAATGTCTGATATTACAGATTCAGATTTTAAAGTGGCTTCGTTTCAAAATAGGGTAACTATCTGGGACAATCCTCGTTTACCCTTTTTATCTTAATGTATTTATGAACAGCATCCTCTTTACTCTTGAAAGTGCTCAGGCTTGTGTGATGAATTGTATGGTCACCCCAGTTGTAGGAGCTTTCTTTTCTGAGACTTACACATCAGGGAAAGTTTGTAGTCTTGAGTCTCCGGTTTTACAGATTATTGCCACTCATATAATGTTGCTTTCTAAAGTATTTATTGAGTATACTTATATTCTGTTTTTTAAAATAATTATTCACTAGTTTTCCCTTCTAACATAAAAAGCTACACCCAGGTTTTCTTTTTATGTGCAATTACTATGCTCTGTTGACTTTTGTGTCGTTTTCATTTTTTAGTTGCAGGATAATCGGGGCAACGGGAAGACAAGGTTGTTTGAGACAGGTTGGTAACTTCACTAATGAAAATGCACATGTTCAGAATTTCACACAGTGATACCCACTGAGATGATGACAAATTCATTTAGAAGATGACATATCTTGGGAAATAAAAATTCTACTTTACATTGTGATGCTCATGTTTTCTAAGTATGGGAACTTAATCGTGTCTTTATCATTTGCCTTTTCTTTTTCCCTACTCTTCTTTCATTTTTATTTGTGCCTTGTTGAAATACTTCTCTCTCTGCCTTTCTCCCCAACAACCTACTCCTCTTGGCTTCTTGCTTTGGGAAGTGTGTCTGGACTGCTGGGTGGTGGGTGAGGAAAGTCATAGACGCTCTGTAAGCTTCAGTAGCAAACGCTGCCCCGACTGAGGAAAATCCCACGGCTAGCTTCTTTGTAACAACACTAGCATTTTATTAAGCAGGTGTCCATTTTATACTCTGTGCCAACTGTCCTCGTATGTTCATTTCTTTCTATCAGTCCCTAAATGCTATTTTAGTGGATGAACTTCACCAGAGGCAAACCAGATTTTAGTAGACCCTGGGGCTGACAAAGCCCAGGCCACTGAGAGACTGCCTCCGAAAGAAAGACTTCCTCCTGCTGGAACTCTCACAGAGCAGAAATGGAGTGATATGCAGAGATAGGAGTGTCCAAAAGCCAACACAGTAATCCATCAACTAATCATAATTCCAGAGGGTAAGACGAATGTTCCCACAGAGTATCATTAAAGGGTGTTTATCTCTGCTGTGCTGTTTTTGTCTTGTCCCTATCTCGTGAGTTTATCCCTTTATCTCTCACCACCTCTGATCTTCTCTTTAAGCCTTTCTCCCTGCCCGCTGTTCCCTCCTTTCTCTTTATCACTTTGTCTTAGATTAACCTGTAGCTACAAAATGGAGATAATAATTGGGGAAATCACTAACCTTTCCGCTTCATTAGTCCAGAGCAGAAATTTGTTTACTTCTAGAAATGCAAACAGAACAGGACACGGCCAGTGTTTCTGAACTGCATCAAATATAAAATTAGAAGAACTAAAAAAGGCTTCATATTTTCACATTCAAGCGTTATTTGCATTTAGCATTTATCACTAGAGGAAAATGTAATCAATTACAGTAGTTCTATAGATTTCTTTTTTCTACCTCCTGAGTTTTAATAGTTGAAACCCTTGTGGGAAGTTTTCAAAGTTGTTGCAAATAAAGTTCTTCTTTCATTAGAGTCAGGAAGGACCTATGACATCATAAACTCTTGCCTAGGATCCAGAGGGTAAAGCCCTGGACAGAGATGAGTAGTTGTGATATCAAACATTTGTTTAGCATCTTGTCGGAGTTCTGCAGGCCTTTAGTGAACGGACCCATTAATGAGCAGAGAAGGGCTAGTGCTCGAAAGAGCTGCACCCTTTCCCCTCTGATCTGGGAAACAAAGAAGTCCATTTTAGGGTGGTAAATAATAAGAGACCTTAATCTTGAATTTCAACCTAACTGGACTTCAGTCATTTAGAGTTCTATTCACCCAAAGTATATTTTCTTGTCCTTTCTTCTTAGAATTAATGGGAGCAAAAAGCCATAATGTTTAAAACAACTGAATGGGAATGTACCTCCCCAAACTCCTCAGAGGCGTAACCATGAGGCAAAGTCTTATTAGCATCTACCCTGGCTTTTTCATTCTGTTTATATCTGAGAAAGAGGAGAGGCCACATGTGTTTTGTTACACGTTCCCTGAAAAAATGAAGAAGTGACAGGATATGAAAGTGGTGGGTCATTTAACGAGCACATTTTACGTGCCAGGTTTGTTGGAACTGTTTTGTGTACCTTGTGTATTTTAATCCTCAGTAGTCTTGTGGGTACCATGCATTATCCCCATTTCACAGACAAAGAAACTGACACAGTATCTGAGTAACTTGGCCAGGATCACAAAAACAAAAAGTGGCAGAAACTTGAACTCATGAAAACTTGACTCTAGAGCCTGCCTGTTTATGTAGGTTAAATACCATTTTGAGGTAATCAAGATGATCTATCTGGGTTAAACACCCTTTTACTGTGAAGACTGTCTAAAGTGCCTACCACATAATAAGATCTCAATAAATTTAGTGAATGTTTACTTCTTGAATATAGAGATGAAAAGGTTCCAAAAGAGTTATTTAATAGAAGAAAGGATCCACTTGTGGTGTTCAGGGAGGCATCTCTTACAGGGTTAACCTGTTACATCTTCAAAGGGTTTCTACCTGACAGGTAGAAAGGGACTCGTCTCCTGTATCAGGTGGCTCAAGTGGCCTCAAGTGGCTCTACTTGTCCATTCCACATTTCACCAACCCCTCCTCTGTCCTACCTTCCTGGGCTTTGGGGAAATTAAAAGTAGTTTATTATGAATAAGCAAGAGGTCCAAGGCGTTAAGTTAGCAATAAGTGCTCAACAAACCAAGTATTATGGGCATAAGTGTGTCTGTTTTTGTTGGGAAGGGCTGTCAGAAGTACTTAGGGCTTCCGTTGTTTTCCTGGAAGTAATGCAGGTGGACTTTTGCTAACCTAACCCACTCTAATCTGAGTTTACTCAACCTCTGGTGAGTTTGTGTCTACACCAAGGGGGTAGTCTCCCTGATTTGCGGGGAGGCTGACCCTATGTCCTCAGTGGAGTATCGTGAAGGAGGTAACCGGCCATACTCCAAAGGCAACATCTGTAGTCCCGAGGTCCTGTTTGCAAGCCTTGCTCTACTTTCTAGAATTGCCTGAGGTATACGAATATTCACCTTTCCCCTTCGTGTACAGGCAGACTGCAGTTCTCAAACTGAACTCAAGGGGAGAGCAACTTGGAACTGCGAGCCCCACAGCATCTCCTCTGGGTGACACTTTGCCTCGGCTATTGGAATGGCAGTTCATTGTCCAAGTCTTTTCGAGCTGCTTGGATTTGAAACTGGCCTCAAGGAAAGGAAACTGTTAATGCTGATTTATACATAATTTTCAGAAGTGGATTGGAACAGTCTCTTGATTTCAGAGTTTTCCGATGTGCCCTCATAGGTAAATAATTCCATGTTCAGAAGAGTTCAGAATATGCTAGATAAAAGAGCAGAACAGTTTTGGGTTTTTTTCCTGCAAGATTCTCAGAGCTTTTAACACGATGATGGGGATTGTGAATCTGCAAGAAGCAACGGGGACCCACGTATCTCCCAAACTTACTTCACTATGGAATCCACGTTTGTCAGACATAGCCGTGTGCCCAGGGCATCTTAGAAGTCCATAGTGGGTAAGGACACAGACAATGGATCCTGACTCTAAAATCCATTTCTACACTTACTATGCTCTTGAACCAGGTACTTAGTCTCTCTGCACCTCAGTCCTCTCATTTGCAAAATAATAATTGTAATACTTTCTAGGGTTCTTGTAAAGATTAAATGACCATATATATACTTCTACCTATCTGTCTCACATTACTAAGGGTAGTATGTGTCCGCTATAATTATGACTATTTATTCAACCCTTTAGTTACAAATGATACGGGCCCCATCCCCATGTAAACTCCTGAAGTTAAAGTTCCTTGTGACCTTTCTATCATAAAAGAAACATCTGAACAAAGGAATTAATGTAGAGGCTTTGAGTTTGGGGGAAAACAACAGAGTTTCCAGTTGAAATCATCTGCTAGGCAGTATGGCCACAGTCATGATGAAATGAAAATGCTGACTTTGAGTAACTGAATAAAATAAAATAAAATAAAATAAAATAAAATAAAATAAAGACAAAGGGAAAAGTGAACAGTGGCAAGAATCATTCTTGGATTCATCTGAGGCTAGAGTGAAACAGAAAATGTCAAGTTGTATGTAGTGCCCAACAGCAGACATCAAACACTTTACAATTGCAGCTTCCTGGATGTATGCTATGGAAAGAATGAAGGTGGTTACTCATGTCTAGCTGGGGAAGAAGGTGAAGAGAGAGCCATAGCAAAAAGTGGTGTGGGCAGCCAATTAAGATACCCATTCATTCATTTCAAGAATGAAACAAGTAAATGGATTTCATTCTCTAGATAAAAAAGATGAAGATCTGTTTTATGTTTTCAGCAATTCACTGTCAAATGGAGGACTAGACAGTAAACAGCAAACTGTAATAAGCTTCAGGATAAAGGTACTAGCAACAGTCTGGTGGAATCCCAGAAAATAATTCCACTAAAAAAGTAAGAGGTGAATCTTGGATTGGAAGCAGGTCTCAGGGTTGGGTGAATCCTGAATAAACTGTTTGATGCTCATTTGCAGAGACAGAGAGAGAGAGAGAGTGTGTGTGTGTGTGTGTGTGTGTACAGTATAAGAGGAAAGACATTCTAGAGCAAGTGATTCGGTTTGGGAGGCTGTGAGTGAGCCATGCTGAGTAAAAACGGGAGGCTTGATAGCTTGTCCTTCAACAGACGCGTCCAAAATGACTATATAAAGTAAATACCATAAATCACTGTTGTCAGGGCGCACACTCCACCTCCTCCCTCCCTTCCCCACAGCCGTCCTCATTTCCACACCCCCTCAACGGTTCAGGGAGAGCTCGTGGTCTAAGTAAACGAGAGGACTTCTGACTGTAATCCTAGCACGTCACTTTGTTGAAGGCAAACACGTGGTTCAGGGAGAACTTATAAATCTCTCCTCCCAGGCAAGATCGTGATGTTATCTGCTGGCAGCAGAAGGTCCGCTCCGAGGGGAGCTCCAGAAGCTCCCGAAGAGAAAGAGAGAGAGAGAGAGAGAGAGGCAGGCAGACAGGAGAGAGAAGCAGAGACCGAGAGAGAGGCAGAGAAAGGAACAGAAGAGCAGGAGCGCAAGTGACGGAGACACGGGGACAGGGATGGGGAACATAGTATAACGGTCTAGGGAGCCATTCGGGAACAAAGTGAGGAGCTGCCCGGCTGCAGAAAGGAAAAGGACAGGGTCTCTTTCAGGGTGCCAAGTGCCCACCTACCCGCAGCGAGAAAGTCCGAGTGGGAGAGAACCCAGGAGAGGGTGGGGAAGGGTGAGAGTCCAAGGGACCCCTCTCGCAGCCCCCTTAAGGAATAACGCTCCCTAGTCAGCGCGTCCCCGGGGCTGCAGGCGACGGCGGCAGCTGGTCGTCGGTGGCCGGGTTGGCGTCCGGAGCGAGCGGAGGAGGAGAAGCAGGAGAAGGAGGGCGCTGGAGGCTGGACGCGTCTGCGAGCGGCGGCACGACGTGGAGTAGCCGGGCGGGTCGGCGCGCGCCGGCCGGGGTGTCGGCCACCGCGCGCAGCTCCGGGAGCAGGATCGTCGCCGCCTCCGCCGCCGCCGCGGCCCGCGCAGGACCCGACCGAGTCCCGAGCGCCGTGCGGAGCGCACCCGCCTCCCCGCGGCGCGCCAGGCTCGCCCCCAGCGCGCGCACACGCGCGCGCGCACACACACTCGCTCACACACTCACACACTCACACACGTGTGCGCTCTCCGCTCCGGAGCCGCGGCTGCTCCTGCTCTCAGCGCCGCAGTGGAAGGCAGGGCCGAACCGCTCCTTCTTTAAATACCTAAATTACCGCCCGGCCAGCCTCGGCGGCCCCCCGCACAGCGCTCCCGGCGCCCCTCCCGCCAGCTCGCCAGCTGCCAGCCCCGGGACCTTTTCATCTCTTCCCTTTTGGCCGGAGGAGCCGAGTTCAGATCCGCCACTCCGCACCCGAAACTGACACACTGAACTCCGTTTCCTCCTCTTAAATTTATTCCTGCCTAATAGCCACTCGTCTCTTCCCCCCCCCCTCCCCAACTCGTCGCTCCAAGAAAACTTTTTCTTACTCCCCAAAGTTAGGGTTCTCCCTGCCCACCGTGTGTTAATGTTTCCACTTTTGGAACGACCTGCATCTTCTTTTTAAAGGAATTCAAGCAAGATACCTTTTTCCATTGGACGTTGACTCTCGATTGTTTGCAAAAGTTTCGCATTAAAAAAAAAAAATCTACCTGATCTGTACTTGAGAGTTGTCGGTTTCTTTTTTTTTTCTTAGTTTTTTTTTTTTACCTTTTTTTTTTTTTAACTTTTTCCACCTTTAAAAAAAAAATGCACTACTGTGTGCTGAGCGCTTTTCTGCTCCTGCATCTGGTCACGGCCGCGCTCAGCCTGTCTACCTGCAGCACGCTCGATATGGACCAGTTCATGCGCAAGAGGATCGAGGCGATCCGCGGGCAGATCCTGAGCAAGCTGAAGCTCACCAGCCCCCCAGAAGACTATCCCGAGCCCGAGGAAGTCCCCCCGGAGGTGATTTCCATCTACAACAGCACCCGGGACTTGCTCCAGGAGAAGGCGAGCCGGAGGGCGGCCGCCTGCGAGCGCGAGAGGAGCGACGAGGAGTACTACGCCAAGGAGGTTTACAAAATAGACATGCCGCCCTTCTTCCCCTCGGAAAGTAAGTACTGTTTTTCGCTTCCATTCCCCGAGGCTTAGCGCTGCCCGAGGCTCTCGGGGCCGCCACGACTCCAGGGATCGCCCTTCCCGCTCCGGGTCCCCGTCTGCGCTCCCCGCCCCCCCCCCCCCCCCCCGTCCTCCGTCCCACCCACCTCCTCGCCAGTCGGGTGCCTGAGAACGTTAGGCTTGCAGTCGGCGACTTTCGACTTAATTTTCTCCATTTCTCCCTTCCCCCAACGCCTCGGTCCCGTACGAGGCGCGATTCTGTCCTTCTGGCCCCCGAAAGTCTCTTCTCGGCCACCAGCCAGGAGTCAGCCCCCCCTCCTCTGTCAAACGAGAGGCGCTCCCTAGGGCAGGGTCAAGCTGCGACGTCCCGGTGGGCTCGTTTTCTTGGCTTGGCGCGGAGCCCGCCGGGCCGGCGCACCAAGGGTTAAAAAAAAAGTGGCTCAGAGCTAGCCTCTCCGGAAGGCGCCCCTTTCCGGGCCGACCTATCAGCGGGTTCCCCAAGCCTTCCCTATTGTCTCTAACGCCCCGAAAAATGTCAGCATCGTTGACACAAAACCCGGTTTGGAGACCCCTCGAACACTAACTCGACACCCTCGACTCTCGCATCTGTTGCCACAGCTGGGTGTTTACACTCCCCGCAGAGCGAGCCCTCGTCACCATGTCCCCTTTTGAGTTCACCTGGAGTGGTAGAAGGGACAACGTCGCTTCTGACGGGGCTTAAAAGCGTTTTACTTGGCGTTATTTTCCAGAATCCACTCAGACCTGTCTTAAGATCGCTGCTGGAGCAGATCGGTTTCCTCACGGGGTTTACCGTTTATCTTTCCTACTCCTAGAGCCTCGGCTCCCGGCCCTTGCACAGGCTTCCTTGCAGTAACTTTGGTGCATTCCTAAATCTCACGTAGGGTAGAAGACAGCCGATTTTTTCTTTTTTTAAACTGGCTTCTCGGAGGGCAGCTGGCATATAGTAGCAGAGGGAGTAGTAAAGTGATTTATCGTGCAGTTCCTGGGCGGGGGGGGGGGGGGGGGGGGAGAGGACAGTTAGCTGAGAATGGTATCCAAGTTCTTAAAGAAAAAAAAAAAAAGAAGGAAAGAAAAAAAAAAGCATCATCCTCCAGTGATACCTGAGAGGGTTAAATACCAGGAAGAAGAAGAAGAAAAAAAGCTTCTACATTTGCTATTCCAAATCCCCAGTCATAAACTTTTCATTGGTTGCCCATTTCTCTCCTCCCCTTTCCATGCCCTATATACTTGCTGGCCGCCTTCACAAAGTCTCTGTGTCTTGCCTAAATAGATAATATGGCCATCTTAGTACTTTTGTCCTAGAGGCTCTAATTGCAGGGTGGTACTTCTCCTTCTTAATATTTCTTTTTAGTCTGACAAGTCCCAGTCCTGCGACTTTTCCCATGGCTTGTACTTGCAGGTCTCAGAACGTCAGCCCGTGTATCTAACCCCAGTCTTCCTGGCCACCTTTCTTTGGCTGCACCTTCTCGACTTCTTGTTCAAGAGCAGAGCAGATGCGGGGGATCCTGGCCAGCGGGATGGTTTTAGTACCGTCATGAGGGCCTTCCTCAACCGCGGTGATAAATGCAGACACCCCGCTTACCCCTCAGGAAGTAAAGCTTTCTACCTGGGGTGGAGCCAAGGAGATATTAGGAAAGAAAGTTGACTGTAATTGGCCCACAGTGCTTGAGACCAAACAGAAAGTCGAGTGAGTCCGTGTGCTTTCTCAAGCACGTGTATCCGTTCTACGGGTATTTGGGCTGGTAGGTAGGGAGGTTATATAGAATCTGCACCGTATTTACCTGCGAAAGTTCAGATGAATTGCCAGCACTTTTATAACAGACAGGAGGTCTGATCTCTGCTCCTCATTAAGACAGGTGTGGAGAGAGCAAGTTACCTAAGAGGGTGTTGATTCCTTGCCCTTTCTGGTGCATCTCGGTCCAAATTGCTGAGATGATCCAGCCCAGAATAATGATCATCAGCAAATTGGAAAAATCCTCAGATTGTTGGGATTTCAGAGGATGTCACTGAAGATCAGCCTGTGGATTCTCTTCTCTATCCTACCTCCGGCCACCAAATAGATTAAAAGCTCTGATAAGTCCGGTATAAAAAATATATGCAGATCCTATCAGTTTTCATACAAAGAATGCAGCCTTCTATGGAAGTTTAGGAGCAGAAAACCATATTAAGAGCAGATTCGATACTACTGTGCAAGGGCTGTGGATAATTTTATAGAAAGTAGGTTAACTGATTTTCCAGCACTTTCTAGTTATACTGGAATATAGTGAAGCCTTCCAAAAAAAAAGGGAGAAAAGAAGAAATCACTCCACCATATTTTTAAAGAGCAAATTGAAAGTACAGCATTGGCTTATATACCAGCTTTCCCTCTTTAGGACATTCCACCCAGCTTTTAACTCGGGCGTCACTGAAGTAACCGTGGGGAGGAGTGTGCCTGTCATTTCTTGCAGTGAATCCGGCAAGGGTCATAAGCCCCAGAGATGAAGGCATGGGAAAGATCACTGGTTCACTTTTTACCACCAACTTATTAGTGTTCAGGGAGTGACTTCAGCTCAAATATTACAAATATGCTCTAATTATACTCAATGAGCTATATATCATTACAGATTGCTGATAGCCCTTTGTGGGACATTTTATACAGTTCAGACTAAATATTTTTAGCAATGTGGAGATTTAAAAGTAAAAATATAAGAGATATTGTATATGCCCTCAGGCATATTTTGTTTTAAATATTATCCTTGGCCCAGCATACTGTATAAATATAGTAAATATGAATAGAACTGGCCAGGTGCCAATCTCCTAGGATGAATTTTAGTCAAGAAGGTATTTATGGGATATAAATAATACTGTGTCAACATTTAAAGAAGGGGTCTGATTAGGTTTGAATTTATTCATATTGATCTTTTCACATGCTGTTGGTTTAAGGCTCAAAGTGGAGTTATGCTAAGGTTTACGGATAGTTTACCCAGTGGGAATTAGTAGCCGTCTAGTCCTTTTGACAATGCACTTGATGTTCAAGGCACATTGATTTGAAAGACACTGCACACAGCTTTAGAAATTTTGAGAGTGATTCTGTCAACTAGGGTAAGAATCCAAATGATTGACAATTGGAATCGGTAGAGGCTTGGACAATCAAGGGAAGAAAGAGAAAGTTTCACTTTCTATCTTTCCTCTTACTTTTTTCATCATCACAGATCGGGCAGTGTTGGGATCCTAACAGGTGGTGATTCCGCCCTCCCCCTCCCTTCCCGGGAACCTGTGGCAATGTCTGGAAACAGTTTCGGTTGTCATGACTTGGTAGGGAAGGGGTGCTACCGGCATTGACTGGGTAGAGGCCGGGTTCTGTTGCTGACCCCCCTAAAATGTACAGGACAGATTCCCCCCCTCCACTCCCACCACCACGTACATCAGACACTCGTCCAGCCCCAAATGTCAACAATGTGCATGTTGAGAAGCCCTAGTAAGCCTGGTATTGATTTTGGCTTATTCAGTTCTGCTAGGAGTGCCATTTTAAAAGTAATATCCTAACCATAAAATAACTGAGTGTCCAAAAGGACATTAACCTGAGAGCATGGAATAGAAAGATAATCGGAAAGTTATCTTAATTAAGTGCGAGTATGTACTGGACCAGTTTGGTGTGATATGTACATTCTTATTATGCTCTTCGAGCACCTAAATTGAAGACATCAAAACTCCCCATTCATTTAGCCTAAATAATGATGTTGCCCCACCCATCAGTGACTTCGGGCAGCAGCAATGTGATGTTAGAACAGAGCAAGAAGAAGTGAGGAGCAGTCTTGGATTTTCCTTGCAAGGAAAATCAGCAGTTCGTGTTAATGAAGAGTAGACCCTCCACCCTAGGCACCGGAAGAAAGTAAATAATTGTGTTGGTTCATTCTATCCAATTGAGTTAGATAAACTGAAAGCTACAGCCCGAGACATCACCATGAGCTTTCCTTTGTAATTGTGGCACATGAGAGTTAAGCATTCAATAGCAAACAACCTCCTTTTCTATTTCCCCTGTAATTTTCCAAGTGAAATCATGGAATGTAGAATGAATACCAATAGCACCATGGTTTTGGTGACTTCGACTTAAGATTCTATTCATGGACATGTCTTTCTGTATACAGATTGCTGGACTCTTGGCCAGCTGCCCAATGAAGGCAAATGTTAGCAATTGCTGGAACAGAGTAGTATTTTTGCTTTATATTCAGGGGTTTTATTTTTTAAGATTCTGTGTGTCCAGAGGTATGAGAAAGAAAGAGAGCAAGATCAAAGACAAGCGGATTTGACCCCTTGACTTCTACCATGATTGAGTTATTAACACACAATGGACCAGACTTTAATTTCTGCATTTTTAATTGTATCATTGCTTGTCCTAACTCTAGTGCCTGACTGTGGTTCCATTGAACTTAGGTCACATTCTTTCAGGATTTCCTCTCCTTTCCTCCTTTTGCTTTTCAAAGACTGGGAGAAAGATGCTGTTTATAACCGAAGGAGTTGGGCCGCTTTTGTTGCCAGGTGAGACCAAGCTCGCTGCAAGCTTCTCCTGAGGCGTCCCCATCCCGTGGAGGCTGGGCTTTGCGAAGCTAGAGGGGCAGGTGGGGACCTCTTGACCTGGCAGAGGGACCTGGAGCCCTCTGTGTCTCCACAGCGACCCCTGGGGTCTACTCACGGAGCTGCACTTTCTAAATTCTGACTTTTCCCTGGCGAGAAGACGCTGATGTAACCTAGTCCGAGCATCTTTCATATAAAGATATGAAAGAATGACAGATCATTTTTCCTAGAGGAAACTGAGACGCGAAAAAAAAAAAAAAAGGGCTAATGACTCACTGCTGATCCCACATCAAATCTGGGTTAGCACCGAGGAGGTCACTGACTGTTAGGCCTTCGCCCAGAGATTACAACACACTTCGGGCTGCATTTTTAGAAGGTTAGGGAGACGGAGTGGAGGAGCCGGGGCCCTGGGCGGGCGTGCTGGCGACCACCGGGTGGCTCTCGGTCCGACCCCGCCCCCTGCCGCCGCTCCCACCCCCCTCCCCGCTTTCTGCTGTAAGGTGAGCAGCCTCAGGGCAGAGAGGCTGCGAGAAGGAGTTCTGAAAACAGCCCTTTCAGCTGTCTTGATGTAGCATTTCCGGTCCTGACGGATCCTGGAGAGAGGATCTGGATTTGCCAGATGTGCTCGCTCTACGCAGGCAGCCTTTCTCCTGCAGGGTGTATTCCACTTTGCAGATTCGGAACAGCTTGATGAAATGTGCTTTTGGCCCAGATAAACAAATGTTTCCATTGTCATTTTGAAACCATATGGTGCGCTTTTGTTGTTTAATATTCTTTAAACAAAGATCGTTTTAAACCTAGGAATTCAGCCTTCTCCAGGTATTTTAAATTAAATAGCTCGCTAAAGATTCTTGGATGGGTTTGCCTAGACTCAAAGCCGGCCTCTTCACTTGTTAAGGAGAAATTCGCATCCTGCTGCAACCACCGCGGGGTGGGTAGTCATTTGTTTCTTTCCTAACGTCGGAAATCCGGAAGTGGGTGTTGAACTGCACTGCCCTGTGACCACCTTGCGCCCTGGGGCCGGCTTGGTGGCCTTGGCTCTGCATAAAACTGCCCTTTGACCTCTTCCCCACAGTCTCTGCATTACCTTCTTCTTCAGCTATTCTGGAATATCTGTGTGCATGGCCGTTACCTTCACTTTACCAGGCCTCGCTTTCTTCCCTTCTAAAGATGGAGAATATGCCTGTGTCCTAGGGTTGTCGGGGGGGAGGAAGGCCTGCGGAAAGAAGCGCCTAGCTCTGCGTGCAGCACGTAGTAGGTCTTCTTTGCAGCTATTGGTTCATTGAATCTCAAACATCATTGATTTTCAGAAGCACCATTATTTTGTGTGGCACCAAGAAAGCAATATCACTGACCATTAATTCTACCATGCCGCTAATTGTAAGACACATTAAAAAGAGGGATTTTAGAGATATTAAAGTGGGATTAAAAGCAGGGCTCCGGGAACTACTCCCGCCAGCCTGGAATATCACTGGTACCTTCACTTCATTCTTGTCTTTGTATTACTTCCACTCAATGGATCCATTTCCCTTGCTTACTTGGATCGGGCTTTAGGTGACCTTGGTTGCGTAAGAGACTGGGGAACAAAGGCGGGAAGGGCTGGTAATTCACTGGGTCTAGTGCTGTCTGTCTTCGTATAGGAAGCCCTTGAGAATTTAGGCTTCTTAGGTAAGATTTCAGATTTCTTAGATAAAATCCAAGACCTCTCAGGGTCTGGCCCCTCCTTGCTCAGCCCCACGTCTTGCTAAATCCCTGCATGAAAACTACACTCTGGCCGCAGCGGCCTGTTTGCCTTTACCCAAATGGGCCATTAATTTTTGTGCCTCCGGGCCTTTGTCTGTGCTGTGTCTTCTGCTTGGAGATTCATCTTTTAACACCTTTCAACAGCCTTTGAGCTTTAGGCAGATGTCAAAGCCTTTGATTTGTGAATTAGTTCATCCTGTGCAGCCTCACAAGATGGATAACTCATCTCTACAGCAAGCGGCCTCTTCTCTTTTGCCGTTGGGAAAATCTAGCCAAATTGCAGCTGGCTTCTCCACCGGTTTGTAAATTGCCTCAGAACGGGAGCTGACTCTCACAGAAACTAGTGCATCGTATTTGCTCAATACCTGCCTCATAAATGAACGAGCATTTCCCTTCTTTAGAGAATAAGATCGACCTACCAGACGAACGATTTATGGTTCCCAAGCATCAGGACCAGGAGATGTAGAGATGACATCGACTCCCCTTCGTTATCAGGGAGAATGTGCCCCATGGATCCTATCGCTGTGGGAACGGCAGCACTGGGCTTCTCGTACCCATACATTTCCTGTTTCCGGTTTTACAGATAATAAAGAGCATCATGGTGAGAATGATAATGATGGCATCCAACCTTCGCTGGGCGCTGACGATGTGTCGAGCACAGTCTTAAATATTTTACATGCAAGTCCTCGTTGGATCCTCACCAGTAACCCTATAAAGTCCGTACTAGTATTTTCCCTGGGACATATGAGGACCTGGACGTAACTATTTCTATCAGGGATGTGACTTATTAAAGTAAGGCTCTTAGTTACCACAGATAATCGAGACCCTAAAATAAGAGACCAGGAAATGGAGAGCCTGACTTTCCTGGCCCTCTTGCAAAACGATGTAGCACACCCGCGGAAGAGTGGTATCTCTCCTCTCCTACCATGAATTATGTTGTTAAGCTCTGAATTCTTTCCCTACAGAAGGCATTATACCACTGAGGCCATGGTCCTTTTCCCATGGTCCTCTTCCCTGCCTTTAACACATTCAACTTTTATCTTTATATTTGGTTGATGCAAAAATGCTGATTTATCAAGTCCCTGGTTTTGGCCTGGAGCTGCAGCCGTTTCTTCACCAACGTTTTGATAGGTTTGATGGAAGGAGGATTCATCCTGTCTCTTTCAGAGAATTAGTGTTTTGGGGAAGGCAGGTTGGTGTGGTAAGGAGCACGGGGATAGCATCAAACACAAGGCCAATGGCAGTTGTTAGAACGTGGTGGTCTTGTTTTAGTTAGCTAGTTAGCAGCTTCGCTGGTTCGTTGCCTGTTGTCCAAACTGCCTGAGGGACGTTTAACTTGCTTCCTGCTGAATTCCGATCTTGACTGTGCCATTCGTGGCTTTGTGGCCCCTTATTTAACCTGACCTCAGTTTCTTCTCTTCTAAAGATAAAGAAAGAGACACTGGGGTGACTCAGGCAGTTAAACGTCCGACCGTTGGCTCAGGTCATGATCTTGCAGTTTGTGGGTTCGAGCCCCGCATTCAGCTCTGTGCTGACAGCACGGAACCTGCTTGGGATTCTCTCTCTCTCTCTCTCTCTCTCTCTCTCTCTCTCCTCTGCCCCTCTCCCTCTTCTCTCTCTCTCTCAAAATAAATAAATAAACTTAAAAAAAAAGTAAAGATGAAGACAATAACACCCATTCCCTAGCGTCAGAAAGGACTGATGAAGACGTGGGTAAAAAAGTGTAGCTGTTTCTGGCACCTACTAGGCTTGCTTTGCATTGAATCTCAAGGGCATCTTGTGGCGCAAGTTCAGCACGTTAATTTCCAGTTTTGATTTTTTTTTTTTTTTTTTTTTTTTGACATCTCAAGATGTTACCAACCGTTTCAAGGGTTATATACGTGTTTAGGGAAAACATGTCTCAAGTATTTTAACCGATCTCTCTGACTATGCATATGGCTCACATAGCATTCACCCCTTTATCTTTCTCGGCCAGAAAGTTTGAAATGCAGTGACGCAGGGAGCGGATGTGGTTCCTAAGAAGCTGATACTAAGAGGGTGCTTCTGTGTAAGGTGCTTCTGGGCCTGGTTCAGTCCTTCTTCACAGGTTTCCTGCCCCTGCCCCGCCCCCGCTCCCACCAAGTGAGAGTCTGCTGAGATGGAATCCAGGCCATTTGCACTCAAGGCTGAGCCAGGTCAGGCAGCCAAAGTTAAGCTGTGGTGGACCTCATTTCACCTCCATAACCAAGCACTGCCCGCAACAGTTTCTCAGCTGTCAGGTGATTCATTTTTAAAAAGGCCTTCCTTAGCGACGAATGACATCAGGGAGTAGAAGTCTCCACGAGGAAGATGGATGGCAGGAAGGAGAGAGGGTGGCCCAGGGTCACCACAAAGGGTCTGAGGAGGAAATGAAAACTTGGGAGGTGATAGCCGAGAGGAGAGGCCTCACCAGGCCCTGGGCGGCTGTTCCCAGTGCAAGATGTTCTCCGTGCGAGGGAGCCTCCTGCTTTCCTGGGGCAGCCGAGTGAAGCCATTTCATTGGTGTGAGAAAAACATTGCCGTCCAGGCGGAGTTACGTTTACCGGATGTAGCCTCTGCTGGATTTCTCAACAGCCGAGAAAGCCATCATTTGTGGACCAGGACGATCCCTTCGTTCTCTCGCATGAGCCCTTGGATATGTTATCACCCGACAAGTTGGAAGCGTGGGGCTTCGATACCCCTTAACCGCGGGGACTGAGCAATTGGAGGCAAACGGAAAATGCTTTCTGGAGGTTGTGAAGCTCAAACCTTCTGAAAATAGTTCAGATGCATTTCCGAGCTCCCCCCGCAGCTGTCTGCCCTTGCTGGCACGTTCCACGCGTTCCTCAGCGAGAGCACCGCTCTCGGTCAGGCCCTCCTTGCTGCCTGCATGCTGGGACCGGGGAAGCGGGCTCTTCCTGAAGCAGAGACACTGGCTTGCTGACAATGTCTATTTCAGCATGCGACGGCTTTTTTGGGAGATGTTGTTTGTTTCAGGAAATCCTGCAGCATCTTTCCAGTCTCCTGCAAGAAAAAGAAAAATGTTTGCGACTTAGACCTTGGCTCTGCTCATTTGGCTTTCCCTATCTGACCCACACCACGCTGACAAATACCACATCTGTCTTGACGAGCCGGTTCACAAATAACTACTCATTCATAACTTTAGGCTGTTGTAAGGATCCTTATTTGTTACTTCATCTTGGGAATAGGAATGCAGAGTTTGGTTTTGAGAAAGACCACAAGTCCAGCGGCCTTTGCAAATCTAGACGGAAGCACTTTTTGGTGTCTTTTAAGCGCACTAAAACATTTATGGTTTTCAAAACGTCAATGGGAATTTTCGGGAAAATATAATTTAATTTTTGAGTCTTGGACTCATTTCAGTATTGGTAATTCAGTGCTGTTTTTAGACCAGATCGATCAGAGATTATTCTCTCTAGACCAGATTCGGCAGTGGAACAGTGGTTCCACTTGGGAGTTTGGTTCTTATTTGGTCATTTATTTTTCCATCCATTGGCTTAATCTCATTTTCACTTCTGCTTTGACGTCTTAATGACAATACCACTGAAGTTGTTGCTCCCTGCTTTATGATAAAGGCTTAGAAGTAAGTTGCTGGCTGAGAAAGCACCCAAAAGAGTGGATGACATATTCAGAGTCTACTTTAGAAGGACAAAAAAAAAAAAAAAAAATCACAGACTGAGGACTTTTTTTTTTTTTTTTCCCCAGAAGTTAGGCGATTTGGTAAAAAGAGCTGCCCCCTCAGAGGTCTGTTTGGGCTTTCTGAGGGGAAATGTTCCCACATCCAAGCTCATACCTTGGCATTTGGGGCTCTGGATGTTAGTGGGGAAGAAACAGAGATGGGAGTGAGCCAGAATTCCTAGCTTTAACTGGAAGTAGCTGGACAAGAACCAGAGCTGAGTTCTGGCCGCCTCCTCAAGCTCGGAAGGATCCGTGCTCACCTGTAGATAAGTCTTTTGGGGCACCTGAGTGTCTCACTTGGTTGAGCATCCAGCTTTGGCTCGGGTCATGATCTCACAGTTGGTGAGTTCGAGCCCCACATCAGGCTCACTGCTGTTGGCATAGAGCCCACTTTGGATCCTCTGTCCCCCTTTCTCTGTCTCTCCCCTGCTCACACACGCGTGCTCTCTCTCTCTCTCTCTCATAAATAAATAGTCTGTTAAAAAGTCATGTTGATTTGAATAATAATTTAGTCACTCATTTGTACCCCCTCAGAGTATAAAGCCCTAGTTAAGTATGTTAATGAAAGTGAAGTATGTTAATGGAAGTTAATGGAAGTCACTGGTTAATGGAAGTTACTGGTCAGATGTATGAACTAAACCCTGAACCGCCACTGTTTTGCCTACTCCCTAAACTTGTGCTTCTCTCCCCCATAGAATAAGGCGACTGGTGCTGATTTGTCTTGGAGAGAGACATATTTTGGGAGAATTCCACTGTCACAAAATGTCACCATCAACAATGAAACTATGTGTAGAGAGTCACGTCTAATTTCATTAATTCTTTGGCACTAGTATCCAGATTCTAGAAAGAGGGTCTCGAGCCCAGCTGACCCCGAGTCATTATACATTTGGGATCAGCAGTCTGCCCTCTCTCAGTAACATTTGCTGGGAATTCGCGAAGTAGAGACGCATTGTAGTAAGTGTTGGGAAGAAATGATAGTACCCACGTACGAAACTGCTGCAGTCTTGAGAAGGATGTTTGTGGGGCAGGTTTGGAGGGATTGAGGTGGGGACTAATTCCACACCAAGTTTACTGGAGCATTTGTAATGGCATTTAATTATGGTTAAGCTGTCTTGCAGCCAGAAATGCTTTCTCTTTCATAGACACTTTCACACTACAAAAAACCACTACTTACCCAGAAAAGTAGACTTTATGAGAGGCTGATTTTTCCCTGATCCACCTGGTTGGATTGCCTCAAGGTCAAGTGAGATTTTGTAACAGTCCTTTTTGAACTATAAGTCACAAATACCTATACTAAAGTTTCTCAAATTTTACCATGCAAAAGAATTCCCTATGTCAGTAGTAGTGCTTGTTATAAATGGGGTTTCTCAAACTTTTGTCTCCTACCCTCCATCCACACTGGGATTCAGTAGTTTTGTTTATTTATTTAAAAAAAATTAAATGTTGATTTATTTTTCAGAGACAGAGAGAGACAGAGTGGGAGCAAGGGAGGGGCAGAGAGAGAGGGAGACACAGAATCTGAAGCAGGCTCCAGGCTCCGAGCTGTCAGTGCAGACCCTGACACTGGGCTCCAACTCAGGAACTGTGAGATCATGACCTGAGCTGAAGTCAGATGCTTAACCAACTGAGGCACCCAGGGTGCCCCGGGATTCAGTAGTTTTAAGGTGGGCTCCAGAAACCTGCCCTTTGACAAGAAAGCCAGGTGATTCTTAGGCAGGAGCTCCAGAAGACGCTCCAGAAACACTCTGTTTTTGTTTTGTTCCTTAGCTTTATTCCTTAGCTGTGTCATCAAATGGCAAATGAACCTTACAACTTTTACAGTTAATATCGTAATCTTTTAGGCATTTTGCAAACTACCCATGCAAAATTTTAATTCAGGACCATTTCTATCTTCCGACGTAACACGAGTGATAGTCCTCCATTATCAGTCAGTGAGTGCCCAAATACTTCTAAAAAGGACTGTTTCTCTAAAACTAATTCATGTCTCGGAATTTCATAGGTGTTCACACTTTATACAGCATTTCATACATATCCAAAGACTCATTGATCTAAAAAAGCATATTCCTACCACAGTGCCGCTTTAGTCATATGGATTGTTGAGACTGATTTTTTTAAAAACTAAGAATTGCTTTCTTTAACCTAAATAATCACTATTAGCATCACTTCTGTCTCCATCCGATTTCCGGTCTTTACTTCTGCACAATGGATCAGCACCAGAGCGCCCTTTTGGCCTTGCTTAAAAACAAACAAACAAAACAAAGCAAGAAAATAAGGAAAGAAAGGATTTAATACAGCAGCTTTATAACAGAGTAAAAGTAAACCAAAGGTGCATACTTGAAGACTACTTGCTGGAAATTGCAAATGACGGTAGTTACCTTGCCTTGGTCCCACCCAGACTTCCTCTGACCTGGGTGACCTGGGGCATTTCAGAGATCGGGATTCTGTTACTAGAACTGTCCCTCTTCCGGCACCACGACATCCACTGGCCTGAAGAAGGTGCTGTTTCCCAGGAAAAGGAGTTAAATCCCCCCAAGAAATGCACAGGGCCATAGTTGGAAGAAAAAGTGTTGCTAGCCAAGCGACTTCCTCTGTATATTCTGCCTTTCTCTGGCTATAGTCTTGGAGATTTTTATTTAAGATAACTTTCAGCATCTCTTGTTGGAGGTCAGATATGAACGAGGATTTTGTTTGACTTGCTAATCTTGCGACAAACAGTTTATACCCAGTGTAGCTTCCTGTCTTGGCTGACGGGTTATTCAAGGGAATTTTCTCCCTGTTAAGGCTGTGTAGAGGCTCTAAAAATAAACAACATGGTTGCTCATTGGGGAGAACACGTGTGAGCAGATGCCGGCTGGTAGTGGCATATGGTGGCAAGATGATAGTGGCATATTGCAGAAACCTGGGTGTTGGCCTTCGTCTTCCATGCCATCCGGGCCATCCGGAGTCCCAGAGTCTCCACGAAACAGGGCTCTGACCGGAAGGTGTAACCCACAGAAATGTGAAAGCATGGCCTTGGGGTCTTGGTAGTGGGCGGAACGTTGGAGACGGTAAGTTACAGGGTATGGAAAAAAAAAAAAAAGGCTTCCTTATCCATTTTCAAAGTGAGAGATAAAATAGGCACAAATCTGGCAAAAAAAAAAAAAAAAAAGAGAGAGAGAGAGAGAGAAGCATCCACCCACAAGGCTTTTGTCTTTGGTCAAAAGAAGTTTGCAAGTCAGGTCTGAAGAGTGGCAGTGATAACCGCTTTTGGAGGACGTACCCTAGGTGAACGGAAGGTACATGGATTTTACACCTGGGTGGGGAGCTCGGGAAGAAGTAGGTTCACACCAGGTCTGGAAGCCGGTCGGGGATTCGTCTATCAGATGAGATAACTCATAGTATTACCTCCCTCGATCACCTTCAATTTGCCAGTGTCATTGTGATCTTCTAAAACCCCTCAGGGATAGCGTTACGTATGCTTCATCTTACAGAAACAGAGGTTTGGGTAAAGCCAGGGATTTGTTCAGAGTTTCACAGGAAACCAGGGACAGGGTAAAGGTTTCAGTCTACATTTTGTTTTTTTTAATGTTTATTTATTTTTGAGAGAGAGAGACAGAGACAGAGACAGAGCAAAAACTGAGGAGGAGCACACAGAGAGGGAGGCACAGAATTCAAAGCAGGCTCCAGGCTCTGAGCTGTCAGCACAGAGCCTGACGCGGGGCTTGAACCCACGAACTGCAAGATCACCACCTGACCTGAAGTCGGACGCTTAACCGACTGAGCCACCTAGGCGCCCCTCAGTCTACATGTTCTTATGCAAAAATCCATTTGTCACTCACTCCACCCCAGACAGAACACTCAAGAGTGTTTTCTCTTCAATTAGAGGTATTTTTCGGTGCATTTTCTTTTATAAAAATATGGTGGGCGATATACGAGATGTAGTTGCTGTTACTTTAGAGAAAGAAAAGTTGAAAATTTCGTGATGGGTACCTGTCATGGCAGATGCGTTTAATCCATCCCACGCAGCCCTAGATTTCTAAACTGTAGCTCAGCAGCCCCGAACCAAGATCCACTCGCATTTTTGACTTATTCGAAGAGTTTCCACACGCGGGTTAGAAATGACGATGGGGGTCTTAAGAAAACTGAAATCTAGGCCAACCAAATGAAACATTTAGTTTCATTCACAATAGGTAGGCTGTCTTTTGTCAAAAGAGGTCAAGGCCCTTCCTGTTCATCTTTAATATAAGTCACGGTATTTATTTTACCATTTCCGTATATAAATTGTGCATTGTTATTTTGACACTAGAGCTAAGTGTTAAAGGGAAAACGGAATTCAGGAGCGTGGCTGGTGGTTAAGAGATCAACAGATCTGGGACCAGAATCCAGAATCCCTCGTAACTCCTTGGTCCCTGAGTAGCAGGGACCTTATGTATGTGGGGGAATAAGTATGTTCAGAGAGGCCCCTTGGACTTTGAATCTTTGTATAGCTCTGTGCGAGGCGTCTCCTCAGTAAAATAGCTAATGACTGTGCTTTTTAAAACTCCTAGCTGTCTGCCCAGTTGTTACAACACCCTCTGGCTCAGTGGGCAGCTTGTGTTCCAGACATTCCCAGGTGCTCTGTGGGTACCTTGGTGAGTATACTTGTCTGCTTTATACCTCATTTGATGTAGTGACATCCAGTCCATCTTTCGTGTGTGTCTCCTGTGGGGAACTTGTCAGAGGCAAGATCGAATTCTGAAGTGCAGCCTTGTTGCTGAATAGTCACAAAGGCGCCCCGAAGTGTCAGTCACAGTTTACCTGAGAAAAAGTTGTGAACAGCTTTGCAGTAACTGATGACTTAATTGTTGTATGTGAAAGAACGGATTGTGGGTATATGACATGTGTGTCCCGGGGGGTGGCATAGTGATCCGAAAGACGGATCTGCGACACCACCCCCCCGACCCATGGAGGATGCTTTCTGAGGGGTTGAACAGCATGGCTAAAACATCAAGTGTCATTTGTTTGTTATCTTTTTTGCATCTATGTTCTTCTGCCCGGCATACAGTAGTTGCTCAATTAATGTTTCTTGTACTCGACGGAAGGGGAAGAAGGAGCTTTTCTTCTTCATAAGGAAGCCTAGGGGAAAGTTGCCATTATCTCTGACCTTCATGGTGTCATTTGTGGGTTGCCTGAGAGTGGATTGTCATGGGTCAGGCCTTTGGCCGACTGGACGTGGGAGCTGGCCACTCAGCCCTGACCCTCAGCACAAGCGCACACCCCTCAGAGCCAGTACCACGTGCGAGGCCGAGGGGCACTGAAGCCAGCGGTCTCAGTGCTTTCTGATTCGAAACGGTAATCAATTCAGCCAGCCTTTATTGAGTGCCTACTGTATGCCGAGCAGGGAGACCACAGCAAAATAGGACTCAGATGATCCTGAGGTATTCAAGAACTCAGGGGTCCGAAGTTGCCCCTGATCCATGTTCAGGAAGAAATGAAATGAATTTGCAATCCTGGCATTGGTTCACTTGCATTTTTGAGACCCCAAGAAGGTTTGGATGATATTGGTGCTAAATGTGGGCCGAGGTCCCGGATAGGGACAAAAGAAATGTTTTTATTACCCTGGTAGATACCTGATTCACTGGTATATCCTCCTCTGCAATGTACCATGCCCAACCTTGCTTCTTAGGAATCAAGGAATGAAGGATTAAAGTAGTTTATTTCCAATGGGCTAGGCCGGGTTTCCTCAAAAAGAACTGATTCTACTGAGACGATACATTTATTTTCATGAACTGAAGTGGCTAAGAACTGCCATGTGGAAAGAGTGAAAAGTTTAATCCATGCTTTTAGATTTCCCTTTTGTGAGACAGATTATATTTTGTTTTCCATCCATAATTTGTACTTCATTTCACTGTCCAAACCAAGAAGAGTTAATTATCTGGTGTTTGTCCCACTAGCTTTTTGGAAAAGGAAAGGGAGGATGGAATGAGAGGAGGAAAACATTTGTTGACTCCCTCCTGTGTCCCTGGCACTTAAGAGGCATCATCCTGACCCCTTCCCCGTGTCGGTGGGTTGGGCACGGCCTGGATGACGATCCCCACGTGTCAGGAGACCGTGGCTTGGACAGGGAAAGACCCTGTCCTCGGGCACAGCACAGGCAAAGCCAGAATCTGAATTCAGGTCTGGCCTCCATGCCCTCCACCAGGCCACGGAGCTCCCACACTTTCCTGCCTCCTTTATGCGTCCCCTTTGAAATCTCGTCCCCTTCATTTTTATCACTTTCTCGGTGACTACTTTGGATTCGTTTCCTTGTCCGCTTTTCTTCCCCTAGTAAACGTGTTGAGAGCCCCACTCTGCTTCCTTGTGTGGTTTTTCCTCTCAGACACTCCTCACTTGGGGTTATTTTCGGTCATTTAATTGCTACAGGCTTCCTTCTTTCTTTGGTGAAAAAAAACAAAACAAAAAAAAACACTGGAAACCCACCCTGCTCTTCAGCGAGTCTGGGAAGATCAGGAGTGTCTCCGAGGGTGTGGAAAGGAGAGATAGGGCACCAGCCCCATGTAGATTTCCGTACAGTGGGAGGCTCTGTCACCCCGCCCCCGGCCTCCAGGCCTGTGGGAAGAGCCTGCGGACCCCTTTCAGACCTTCCATAGAAGACGGCTGAGCAGTGGGGCTCTGCATTTTTTTTTTTTTTTTTTTGTCTCTGTTCTTAGAAATAGTAATTGAGTAAAAATGTAAGTGAGTGGGTGCCAGGGGGCAAGTGTCCAGGGTCAGGGTGAATTTCTCCATGCTGAGTGTGATTCTGAGCGCTCGTTAAGTGGAGGCTGGCCTGTGCCAAGCGGCTCCACGGCCATCCCTGTCACCTTGTGTGAACCGCCTCTCCCTTCCAAGGAGATGTTGGGAGCGGCCGGAGGGAGCTGGGCCTGTGGCGCCTCTTGCTGTTCTCACTCTCTAACCTGGGTGTAGTTGATAACTCCGTGTTCTGACACCCACGACTGGACTGGCGGTGCTGATGCTTCATCAGCTGGAAATGAAATCCTCTGGAGGACGAAATGGTCCTTGCTTCTCACAGCCCATGTGGCCGCTGAATCATTTTTCTCTTTTTAAATTCATCATCCCCCCCCCCCCCCCAAAATCTTGGTTGAGATCAGGTTAGCCTGCCTGAAGCTTTTCCTAATGAGATAGAAGAAGCCAGATCAGCAACTGGAAGGGGCTCCCTGTGGATAAATGGATTGAAAATTGTGAAGGCAAATTCAGGTGGTTTGGGGTTTTGTTTTGGTTTTGGTTTTGGCTTTTTTGTTTTTTTTGAGAATTTACTGAATGAGAGGCTGTTAAGTAGCCCCGTGAAGGTTTAAAGATGGTGTTTCTCAAAGCGTGGCCTGCATTTGTATCTCCCGAGGTGTCACAGAAAGCAGATTCCCTGGCCTGGTCTCAGACCAGATCCGTGGATCTCAAGATCCGTGGAGGGGGGCGGGGGGAGTGGAGGCACCTGGACACCTAAGCAGACACCGAGGGCTGTTCTGACCTCACTGGCGCTTGTGGATGCTCCGATTGTGCAGGTCTGTGTACTCACAGCCCTTCAGCATGGAAGGATTCAGACCCAGTAGGGCTTCTGTTTGATCAGCTGGTTCTGCAAGTGTGGGACCCTTAATCCACGGCACAGCAGAATCTTGGCCCCGAGCCTTCCATTCTCCCACGTGCGTGCAGATACCGAGGTAGGGCTGTTGTCAATAGTGTCACACATTTCCCTTGCTCACTCTTCACCACAGAGGGAGCGATGAGTGCGTGAGGAAATAAATTAGACACACGGGGTAATGGGTGCCTAGTTTGGAAGTTATGCTTGGGGGTGAATTTTTCCGCTCAAGTGCCTTCAACCGGGCAACTGTGAGCGGAAGGAGAATTTGGAAAACTCGTGTATTATGTGTAAGTGACATAGAGAACGTATAAGTCCACGTATAGTGTTTAATTTCTTGACGTTCTGTTGGATCAAAGCACTGCCGACCTCTTCATGGCCTGAATTCTGTTCTCAGACATTCCATGGGGTAAGGATCTAGCCGACAATGGAATGTAAACTCTACTCACTCTCTCAGCCAAACTCAGCTTTGAGTAACGGCAGTTTCCTGTTTCCAAATGCTGTTTTTCTCAACGAGAGGTAGTAGAGCAGGTGCAAATCTGACCAGCTATTGAAAAGAAAAGTTAATGATAAGTTGCTTGGTATCTATGCAGTCCTGTACCTCCTGTTATTCTGATGTGGTTTTGGAACCGTAAGTATTTTGAATCCGGCCACACATTATGGATATTCTGTAACTACTGTAGGATTTGGGGGCTATCAAACTATTTACAGAAATGTTCGGTTCTACATGGACTATATCACCAACCATCCCACACGATTGAAGTATGAAAAGAATGCAATGAATGAAAAGTATGCAAAGAATGAACGCAGATGGCATTAATACTATTTCCCCCCTGGGGCGCCTGGGTGGCTCAGTCGGTTAAGTGTCCGACTTCAGCTCAGGTCACGATCTCGAGGTCCGCGAGTTCGAGCCCCGCGTTGGGCTCTGGGCTGATGGCTCAGAGCCTGGAGCCTGCTTCCGATTCTGTGCCTCCCTCTCTCTCTGCCCCTCCCCCATTCATGCTCTGTCTCTCTCTGTCTCAAAAATAAATAAACGTTAAAAAAAAAATTAAAAAAAATACTATTTCCCCCCAAAGCTTTTAATGAAAAGATCTCTACATTAATTACAAATACAGGTACAGTTCTGAGAGAAACGAATGTCAAATGCATGCAGAGATTGTGGGAAGGCACAGGTAGAAACAGGACACTCTTATGATATCAGTTCATTCTACAGTATTTACCGAGTGTCTGCCGTGCGTCAGGCACCGATCTGGGCACTAGTGAGTGACCCTGATAAGTGAATCAAACAGCAAAACACCTTTGTCCTTAGAGAGGTCCACCACCTTTTGGAGGAAGATAAATAATTCATTTTAAAAAACGAAATAAGAATGGCAGAATTTTGAAAACGTTAGAGCGGAAAACGTGGAGCAGGGTCGTGGCTGGAGAGGGGAGTTGGAATTTCAGAGAAGCTGGGCATGGAAGCGTTTGTGGAGAGGGTGGCATTTAAGCAGAGGCTTGAAGGAGGTCAGAGAGGAGCCTGGAGCTGTGTGGGAAAGACCGCTTCTGGTAAAGGGGACAGCCAGTGCTGCTCTGGTTGTGTTCCAGGATGATCAAAAGTGTCCTAGGAGAGGAGATGAGAGAGATGGTATTGGACAGACAGGTCCTTGTAAAGCCTGTGGCTTTTCCTCTGAGCAACAGAGGGAGGACGGTGGTTTTAGTCAAGGTTGTCCTGGTGGCTGTGAAGTTGAGAATAGTCCGCAGAGTGACTGACGTAGGGGCGTGAGGTGCAGTGAGGAGGTCTTCGTAATGCATCGCGACGGCCGTTTGGCAGCTGCATTTCCACGTGAAACTTCACTATATCAAGCATTTCAAACAGTGCTGAGTTCTTTTGTTAGTAATCATCTGATAGGCAAGCTACCATGGGTTCTGTATATAGAACATGGTTTGTTTTTAGTGTTTTAAATTAATATTCCTGAGTTATCGTCAACTCACCTGCCCTTTCTTTTCTGGGAAGAAGCTATCTTTCAGATAACCTCTTGGGTCTCCCATCTGTGCTGACAAGTGTGGAATGGCAGAACTAGGGTTCATACTCTCTGTAATGCCTCTTCACAGCCATCTTTGACTCAGCGGCCAGGGACACGGGGCACTAAACTCATTGGGGACGATGTACTGGCCTGGAAGAAGGACAAACTACCTTTCCTCGTGTCAACTAGAAAGTTGGGCTTAGAAGCGTATTTGGATGTGTCCAGATGTGCCTAGTGCCTTTGCCTAAACTTTGAAATGAGGTCATAAGCCAGGGAATTTGCAAAACTGTGTCTCTTATTCGTTGAAAAGCATTTCTGTTGGACCAGAGTTTGCTTTCTAACTTTTAAGTTTTGAACCGTAAGACTGGAATGTCGATCTTATTCCTTCATCCGTTTGTACGAGAAGTATCTATCCAGTCTACTGTGGGCCAAGTGTTGTGCTAGGTAGGCCAACAGATGGAGGAATGTGGTGTGGATCCTATCCCCAGGGAGCCTGTAACTGAGTGAGGAAGTCAGGCAGACCAAACCAACCAAGCAAAACCAAAAAGCCAACACCAGATGGTTGATTCTATCTAAGTAAGAGGCCCGATTCTAAATAAGAAGAATTGCTTAACTTGTCCTGGAGAGGTGAAGGAGGTCTTCTTGGGGGAGATGATACCTGCCGCTTGAGGGACAAACTTTGAAATTACCGTTTGGCAGTCCTCAAGCAGCAATAGGAAGCTGTGTATGCTTTCTGGAAGGAAGAGATTTCCCTTTTTGTATTATTTCCTTCCTCTCTGAGTTTGCATGACTACCATCTTAATGAATCATGAAACAGCAGAGCACTTGGTGTGGTCTTTGAAAAAACTGATACATTCCTTCAGGAGACCCACTTGGAAATACTGAGCCTAGGGGATAGGAGTTTTCTATCAAGTATTTCTTATCCAAGGGTGATACATTCAGCAGACACAATTTGCCTGTTGCCTATAAAATCTATTAGATGGTGATGTGTTGTGGTCACATGGGACTCTGTGGAATATGGCATTATTTTACAAGCTCAAGGTCACTATCTAGAGCTTTTGTCTTCCTCTCAATGGCATACCCCCAAAATTGACCTCTCGCTCATATTATAAGGATTTTTGGGTTGGCTATGGCTTTGCTCGATGACATCCTCATTCCGGGACCCACGTAAAGGAGCAGCCTCTAACTTGGGCATGCTGACCTCCTGGCTGGACCAGGAGATATGGCTGTTTTCCATGCCCAGGTTCCATTGGCCACAGCTGATTTCAACAGCACAGGAAGGGAGCATGAAAGTGAACACCAGGGGGCAATGGGCCCAGGGGAGAGGGACAGACATTTTGAACAACTGATACCATTCACCACAGTGTAGGTGGAGGAGTTGGGGAAGGAAGAAAGATTTCATTCATGTCGAAAACTTTCTGTATCGCGTGTGTGACGTGATTGGATTCGCACTCTTGCTTTGTCTGTGGAATTATGGGGACTTTTACAATGGATATTTACTGAGTAATTAGTAGGTTGATTTTATAAGACAGACATAAATGTCATTCTCCATTTTTATCTGGTATAAATGGCGCAGTTGGCAAGTACTGGGTTTTTGAAGGAAGCCCTGATGTGTTAGGTGAAACTTACGTATGTCCGGGAAAGCCTAAAACTCAAGCTTGCCTCCCCAACATGTAGTGTAGTGACATCCCGTAGCCTCAGGGTTTCAGACTGCCACCATGGTCCTGACGCGCCCAGCAGTATCTGATAGATGTTGTCCCCAGTAAGACCCAGGCTGCGTCCCAGGAGAGTAGGTCACAAGATGCGTGTGAGTTCCATGCCCGTTTGACAGTGGAAACGTCACGTGCCGTGTGGTTGCCTAGAATCCTGTCCAACCCGAACCTTGGTCTCCTGACAGCGACCTACTAGGTAGGTTGCTTAGACTCATGCTCCCTCCTGCTGTGTCCAGTGAGCAAATGGAGAGTGACCCTGCGGGCATGGGGCATCTCCCGTGTGACTCTCAACACAGTGACAACCGCCTGTCCGTGCTGATGGCCCCTGAGCAAGCTCGGTGGCTTGGTCTGGCACGCTCATAATCATCTCCACGGCCTGTCCCTAGTGGCCGCAGATGATGGGCTTTTCCATCCTGCCCTTGAGGTCCGTGGTGGGAAAGAGCAGAAAAAAATGAAAGCATTGTTTTGCGCACGGCTGGACATCTGTGTCTCTGAATCGGCCCGCTGTGTGCCTGGGGCAGCTGCTGGGGCTGTTTTGCTGAATGTGAACTTTGTCCGCTGACTCGAGTCACAATTGGTCTTGGATCCTCTGAAATCAAAACGGTCAGACCACGTTTTTCTAATATTCAGTTGGATCGTACCTTTGCTCTGAAGTGGAGCTGACTCGCATGCGTTGGTGCCGGCAGCAGGGGTTGCGTCTCTGTTTTCCTGGTCAGTGTGGCTTGTTTTTCCAAGGCTGCTACTTACCTTGTCCGCTGCCCACACTCAGGGGAGCGGGAGGGCGGCTCCCTCTGGAACTGTGGCCACGGACGCTTCAGGGCTTGTTGCCTTGAGTGTGAGTGTTAGGGAGAGGGCGGTCTTTTCGGAGAGGGATCAGGGGAGCACCAAGGACAGCTAACCTACAGGTTCGCTGGCCCCGTGGCAGGGACTTGGCCGTGGACTTCAGATAGCACCGTGCTCAGACCGTTCATTGGAAGCATTGACTGTCGACGTCTCGGTCGCCGTCTGAGGGCTGTAGTGTCGAGATTCTCCGCGTCACTGCGCACTGAGTCACCTAGGGGGCATTTGATATACGTGGGGCCACCTCCCGAAGTTCTGACTCGGTTGGTGGGGGCAGGGGAGGAACGGGCATCTTTTGTTTTCCAAAGAACCCCAGGTGATTCTAATGTTCAGCTAGAGTGGAGAACCTCTGTTTTGGGGGTTTCCATAGCTTTCGTTGAAACTATGATTTTCTGTCCAGCTAGAGTGAATTTCTGCATGAAGAAAAGGCATATGTTTGAGTAGGGGTATTGGTAGAGGGAGAGGGCAGTTTCTGTCTTTAGTGACGTTAATTAAGGTGAAAAATAATGCCAACGCTGGCCATCGGTTATCGAATAGCTGCACTAGGTGCCGTGCTAAATATTAGCCTTATAAGGTAAACACAATTATCATTCTCCGTTTGACAGGTAAGGAAACCAAGGCTTAGAGGCATCATGGAATTTCCCCACAGTCACCCAGCTAATAAGTGACAGAGCCAGAACTCGAACTTGGTCTCTCTGACTCCAAAGCTCATCCTATCAGTCAGGCCCCTGAGATGGTAAACTTAACTATAAAATTTTGGATGAAAGGATGAGATGTCAGAAAAGGGGCATTCACTGAGAATAATATGTGTCTATAGTATTCAGAAATTATTCTTTTTTGAAAAAAGAAAAAATGTTATGTTTGGACGTCTTTGTTCTTTTCCCTTAAATACGGTATTTCGCTCCTAAAAACCTAGCAGAGTTCAAGGCACGCGCCAGAACCTGAGGGCTTGAACACGGATGCGGGAATTAGGCGGTGACTTCCGAGTTTAGCGCGTCTGTGTTCCGTGTTCCCCATTTGGGGAATGGAAATGGTTTCTTGTGATGTGAACTCCCATGAAGTGTGGTGCCTCCTTGTAGTTCTTCTGCTGTCCAGATCGCGGAATCACTGGAGTGTGGAACACAGAATCCGGGCGTCTCTCGTTTTGTTCCTTGGTTAGACCAACCTTTCTGTGGTTATCGTTGTTGTTTTTCTGTAGGCTGGTAAATCTGAGTCCTTACTTAAACTACTGCATTTATCCTTGAATGCCTGTTAAAAGTCCAGAATGGTACCAGGCTAAGGCCCTAGAGATTCTGCCACCTGTTCCTGGCACTCCTATGTATCCCCATACATGTGAAAGAATGCTGTAGATTCGGGCACCTAGTAACTATGTGTTAAATGAGGGAGTGAATGAATTTTGCAAATATGGGCCATGATTGAAACAGTGCCTTCCATGTTGCTAAGGATTTCTTGGGGCGATGAGAAAGATCTTAGTTAATGGGTAAGCTTCCAGTTTCTGCCTGGGGCCACATAGTCTGGTAGCCAACTCCTAATTGCCTACCTGGGAGACCTTTCTGTACACAAAGTGTAGGGATATTAATGGGCTTGAAAACATCACCAGCCTCTGCTTATCTCTCTTAGCCTTGATGAAAGGAGGCAGACTTGTTCTTCAGCTGGCAGTAGTGTCTTTCATATTGTAAGTTAGAAAAAGGGCAGAGTCCCCAGGGCACGGGAGGAGCAGGAGGAGGAGCTACCTCCCAGCCCGCGTGAAAGAGGAGAAGCCCCACTCTGATGCTGGCTTGCCAGGCGGAGTCCTACGGGGACACCTGGGTTGCACCCTGCTCCCTCTGCGAGTTCACACTGCTGTCACTGGAGTTATAAAGGGACGGTTAGGCCTGTGTTCTTGGGTCTTTAGCCAGACAGCACAAGTATTTTTAGGGCCCTTCTTGTCTCAATCTGATTTCTGCTCGAAACTTTAACACATGCAGGCTGCACTGGAATGACTTTTAAACTACTCTCTGGGTAGTGTAGAAGGGGGTGGATTAGCACTACAGCCTTTAAGCAGCGCTTTTTTTTTTTCTTTTTCTTTTTTTCTTTCTTTCTTTCTTTCTTTCTTTCTTTTTTTTTTTTTTTTTATTGCTAAATATCCAACAGGCTGAACGGAGGAAATTCAAGTCTAACCCTGGAGGGACCCCTGTTTAGTCATCTGTCTAGACAGACGGGTTCATATAATGGGCCTCTCTGTTTCTTTTGCTTTGTTATAACAGACGGTGGTCCCTTCCTTTAAACTTGTGAAGATGACAGCCTTTGGTTTTTTTGATCCTAACCTATGGTTGATAAAGCCAAGAAAGTGACTCACACATGAGCCAAAGATGACTCTTGAGTGTGGCACTTAGTCTATGATATAATAGAAAGAAAATACAGGCTTTGCATAAAAGAGACCTGGATAAAATCCTAACGGTGTAATATCGGGCAAGTCAGCTACCTTCTCTGAACCTCATCTTTCTCTTCTCTAAAATGAGAATGAATTTTTAAAAATCTGCTTTTTAATGGGACTTCAAAAAAAATAATACATAAAAATAACTTGCACAGGGTAGGGGCTAAGTAAACCATCATCATTCATTCATCCATTCATTCATTTCAGGGTGATCAGTGACATCTTCACTTTCTAGCTTTTGTACCCTGAGAACTATAGAGAAACCATAAATTCCAGCCCATGTTTTTTAATATTCAATTTCCATACGTTGAGAAAACCAAGCATACATTTTTTAAAAAGTCTATGAAAAGAATTTTAAGAAGTGCCAGCAACTTTGATAAGAGGAAATAATGTCAGAGATACTGTTTAAAAATTGATGGAAGTAAGTAAGGCAGAATGACATTCTTTGTCTTCTCCGGAGGGCTTGAAGCTCTCAGAACTTGCCTAAAAGGACTATGTGTGTTGTTAACTCTTTCTGCAACGAAGTGGGTACGTCTGCCTCCCTTGTTGTGTCTCTAATCCCTGCCTGGCTTGTCCCTGGAAACACTGATGTGGAAAATTTTGTTTTATTCAGTTTAATTCGGTAAATATTTACTGAGCATATAGTGCCTCAAGGGCTTGGTACCTGAACCACACGGGCGGATACAAAGTGGGTGCCTTCTGGAAGAGGCAGTGCGCACTGCCCAGAGGAATACGCTGGGGTCACATAATCCAGGTACAGTCGAGGTGGCACTGTTTCTAGTTCCATATGTTGGGTTGGGCATGTTTCCTGTTTAAGCCTCAGTTTCTTATCTTCCACCAAAATGCGATAATCCTGGTGGGGTACGCGACGGATGGCACGCCTTTCCAAACAAGTCATGTTCCTTTTATTGCTGTAATTTTTAAATTGTTATTGTTCTATTACATCTGCCCTCAAGTAACTTGTAGCCTGCTTGTGGGGACAGGTCTATACACTGGCAACCCTCTACAAAGCAGAATCGTAGAAAATTGCTGAATGATGTTTACAACAAAGGACAATGGTAGCACAAGGGCAAGGTGGTTGGTTAACGAAACCACCTTTTAAGAGAAGCCACCTGTACTTGTCCACGGAACAGTGTGTGTACCTCAGCAGCGAATAGCCACAGCCTTACAAGGAGAAGGGAACTAGAAAAAACTCAGCCTGTTCTTCAGCCGTTGAAGGACAGAAGCAAACGAGGTCTATGTCGATAACAAAGCTTTTCACATTTCATAGTAAGGTTCGTGACATTCTCCTACATTGAAATTCCATTAGAACCCAGCGCTATACGTGGCTTCGGATATGGTATGTCTGACTCATGTCTCTTTCAATACAACTGCAATCAATAAAAAAACCCCAGTAAAATGTGGTTAACCACAAGGACATCCCTCCCCACCAACCCCACCCCCAAATCAGCACTGTGATTCATTCAGTTCAGTGCTCCTCCCCCTAATATACTTTATATGGAGAGAGACTTAGGCTTCTTCAAGTACAAAGAACAGAAGTCCTGTTCTGTTGCTTGGTGCCTGAGCCTTGGTGGGATAGCTTTGCCCCTGCTGACCCCCCGGAAGCCCAGTCCTCTCCTCTACCTTGTCCGGCTGTGGCCAGAGAGAAAGTCTACCCCATGTCACGGGGTGGCGAGATAGATGCCTCCAAAGGATGCAGTCCGAGGTCCCAGAGGGTCTTGCTGGATACAAATTCCTTCTGTCTCTCTAACAACTATAACTGGCTTCTAACTGTTCCTCGGTAACGTGAGCGGGGAGCCCCCTGTTTGCCACCATCTCCTTAGTTCTAATTCATTGTCTATGTTGTAGTGCTTGTCTCTTCTGTTTCTTACACAGAAGGGACCTGAATGAACAGCAAGAGCTGTGGATGTACTAGGAGGGGTGGAGGGAGCCAGGGGGACGCAGGGAGGGGACGAGAAGGGTAAGAGACAAACAGGTGTAGAAAGGGCACAAAGGTAGCCTTCACCTGCTCGCTGTTTGGGCCCATGGCCATCACCGGCTCAAGCAGCACCTTCCAGGGCCAGTGAGCCAGAGGGATGTCTGCCAGCAGGCTCGAGCTGTCCTTGAAACATGACCTTCTGTCACCCATGGGGGAAGTAAGGCCTCACTCTTACCTTTAATTGCAAAAGCAAACCAAGAGAGTGTGCGACATTTTCTTTATCCTTAGGAAAATGTTGCCCCTTTCTTTGTTCCTACCTGTGCTTCAAAGCCACCACTCGTGTGCTTTCTCAAGGTGGCCATCTGGGCCGAGGTTTTATTTAAAAATTCTGAGGTTAGGGGCACCTGGGCGGCTCAGTTGTTTAAGTGTCTGACTCTTGGTTTTGGCTCAGGTTGTGATCTCATGGTGTGTGAGTTCAAGCCCCCGCATTGGGCTCTGTGCTGACAGCACAGAGCCTGCCTGGGATTCTGTGTCTCCCTCTCCCTCTCCCTCTCCCTCCCCCTCTAACCCCCCCCCCCCCCACTCTGTCTGTGTCTCAAAAATAAATACGTAAGAAACTGAAAAATAAGAAAAAAATGGTATTTTTTTTTTTTTTTCTGTTCTTATGACCGAGAAAAGTTCAGTCCTGACATCTGAATTGGTGAAGTCCAACTTTAAGTCGCTGGCTGTGATATAATCTAATTTTACCATTTTCCTCTACTTGTTGTTAGTGGAGAAAGGAAGGCCTAGTAAAGTCTAATTGCGTTTAGCTTCTTCTGCTTAAGGAACAAGTTACCCTTTGCTAGGATCTTTATATTCTGTCTTTTATTTACACTTGGTATTTGGTCAATAATAACAATAATGACAACAACAATAACATTTACTACGTATACTTATGTAGTGCTTCTTATACTCCGGGGACTTTTCTAAGCACTTCAGAGATATTGGTTCATTTGATCCTGGCAATAATTGATAGGTATTATTATTGTCTCTATTCAACATAGGAGGAAATCAAGGCACAGAGAGAGATTAAATAACTTGCCCAAGTTCAACAGCAGTTAAGTGGTAAAGACAGGACACATACCCCCCATAGCTGTCACCTCCATGAATTAGAAGCTCCTATCAGTCACCAATCATGTGACCCAAAAGCAGTGACTTTCTTTTTTTTTATTTTTTATTTTATTATTATTATTATTATTTTTAATTAACGTTTATTTATTTTTGAGACAGAGAGAGACAGAGCATGAACGGGGGAGGGGCAGAGAGAAAGGGAGACACAGAATCGGAAGCAGGCTCCAGGCTCTGAGGTGTCAGCCCAGAGCCCAACGCGGGGCTTGAACTCACAGACCGTGAGATCGTGACCTGAGCTGAAGTCGGACGCTTAACCGACTGAGCCACCCAGGCGCCCCAAAAGCAGTGATTTTCGTTGCGATGCTTACAGATACAGACTCTGGAATGAAAGTTGCTTAGGTCTGTTGTTTCGGGGAAAGGCAGTCCCCTCTGGAAGTAGAGTCCACTTGGACTAAAATAGATAAATCATGTGTCTATGTGTATTGGAAGCCTATGTGGCACACATATGCACAGTGCCCCTTGCGTTCTAAACAGAAAAGAGCAATCCACATGCCAAGTTCTCTTCGGATGGCTTAAAAAAAAATAGAAAGAAACGTAGCCCTTTGATTAGCAAACAGTACAAATGTTTATAGACTTGGAGGATTTTTAATATCTTTATTTGAATTGCACAAAGCAGCCAAATGTAGTTTGGCCCTGGGCTGCAGCATATACGTGTCTGGGGCCAACAAGTAACAGCACTCGGCCCGGGATGCCAAGCATTCCAGACCTGTTACCTTGTAAGTGTAATATTTACCAGATTTTTGCTTCATCTGGTGATGAGGAGCAGAGCTGAGCCGAATTGGGGGCGGGGCAGGCCGCCTGGAAGGGAGCTGGGTGTTCAGGGGAATCTCTGAATGAGTAGGTAGCGGGGAAGGTGAACAGACATTTGCCAGGGACAGCCCTTTTGCTGACGAACTTGGAGTCCGGGAAAAAAATGATAGAGGCCCAACCCGCGTGCTGGGGTGCTGACCGAGCGCCAGGCTCAGGTCCCAATCCTGTTGCACCCCCATGGCTCTGCGGGAGACGCTGTGTCATCTCCATTCCGCAGATGGGGAGCGTGCAGTCTTCAAGGCTGAAGTGGGTTGCCCGGGTTGCGTTCCAAAGTCTGTCCGTATTTTGACTTTAAGTGAAACTGGTTAAGAGCAAGGGGTGAGGGCGGCCGAGCCGGGTCAGACGAGCCCCTCCGTTGACTCTCCCTTCCTCTGGCCTTCCCAGCCACCCTCCAACTGGGTGTTAGTCACATTTTACAAATGAGGAAACTGAGGCCTAACGGAGCGAAGAGATTTGTCCCAAGGCTGGCTTTTCGGTGGCAAAGCCAGGAGTGGACTCCGGGCCGACCGAATTACAAAACTTCAGTCTCCTTGTGCTAAAGCGGGAGTCTCCATTAGGTGCCAGCACCAAGATTACAGACAAAAGCAAACCCCAAAGCTCTGGGCAAACGCAGCATTGTGTGCTGTTCCGAAAAGAGAAGGGGCTTGAGGCAGACAGCCCGTCCTGAACCCCGTATGTCGATACAGAGCTAGTAAATGAGATACTTTATTAGGGGTGTGTGTGTGTGTGTGTGTGTGTGTGTGTGTGTGTACACGTGTGCACCCGTGGGGAGTTGCAGGCTGGAACGGACGAGCGTTATTCCCAAATCAGAGGGAGCAGCCGTTGCCAGAGAAATACACGTATCATGTCCTGTGTTTTAGTTTCGTTATCACTTCATCTGATGAGTAAATGGTGCCGAGAACAAGATCCCCAAGGTCAGCGAAAGGAGATGGTGAAAGTTCTTTCTGCCTTTACCAGATGGGCATTTCTGCCATTAGGACCCTCAACAGAGCTGTGATTTGGCAGGGGCGGGGCGGGGGAGGGGGGTGCGCGGCGGGTGGTGCAGCGTCAGGAAATTCAGCCCCAGCCCCTCACTCCCACCCTCACCTCCGCCCCCGTAGTGCTCGTGCTCGTGCTCGGGGCTGTCTTCCAATGAGGCTGGAAACATCCACAGAAGAGCCAAGAAGGCCCTGAGGCCCCGTGCGAGAGCCTTTATTCCACCACCGTGCGTGTTGCTTTGGGGGATTGTGCTTTGGTTGAATCTCACTCCGAAAGGAGTGGTTTTAGCCGAAGATGGAAAAATCATAAAAGTAAAGGGGAAATGAAGCTCCCTGGTAGTGTCGTCCGTGCAGAGACAGACCTCGAGACTTCAGCAGGCACTGGTTCTTGCCGATGCTGGCCTGGTCCGGGGACGGGCTGTGAGCACCCGGCTTCACTTCCAACTCAAAGGAGGTAGTCAGGTTCATGCTCTGGAAATTTAGCTTTTCTTCTCCCCTGGCTTCTCAGTGCCACTGGGTCCTGTGGAACATCTGGACACAGGAAACTGAGTCCATCATTTGAAATCTAAAAGCAGGAGATAGTAGGGTGACCGGTCTGCAGTGATGCAGCCAGTGCGAAGAGAGTCGGGATTAGGCAAAGGAGGACCGGATTTACCAACCCCAGCTCCCCAAACCGTGTGAGACCATCTTCAAACGGCTACTTCTAGTCTCTGGGGGAGCTCCCAGCTTCGCGGACATTCCTTTCCAAGCACTGGGGGTGTATGGAGGTATGGCGTGCTGTCAGTCTTTTCGTCATTCTCTCGGTGTTTGGAAAGAAGTCTTTATGGGGGTGAGGAGGTTGTGATAGGACACGAACCTACTGTAAATTGCTTTCAGAGTCTTCTTGGAAAGAATTGGGTTTTAAAGTCAACATTAGATGACAAAGAAGGGTTTCAGGGAAGAGTAAAACAGCAAATGGAAAGGCAGCGCTCCACCAGGAGGAAAGAAAACTGTGAAAGAGTCTTAAACTTTTGGATTCTGCCCGTGGATATTCCAGGAAAGCTGCAGAACTGCATTTATGATGGAAACGGGGGTTTAATTGGAACACTGTGAGTGCAAAAGAACCTCACGTGTAGACAGAATCTGAAATCCCTGTTTTTTTCCATGTTTAATCCTCCTGGGATTTGTAAGGGATTTTTAGGAGGTTTCAGAATGCAAGGCTGGAAAGCATGTGTCTTTTAAAAAAATGTATCATCCATTGTAAATATAAACCTACACTAACAAAAACACAATAACATTCTGAACTGTAATGACAGGAGTGTTAATTTGTCCCTCGGAGGTCCCTTTCTTTTTGATGGGAAAGCTGGTAACTTGCAGGAAGGAGATTCTCAGGCTCCTAATGGCTTCAGAGGCAACTAGAAAATCCTTGCAGAAACTGCTCATCCCTTTAACTATGATGTTTGGGAGTTTTTTACTGACGAATTTCAACAAAAGTGCATGTCAGAGGGCTCACAAAATTTGGTGATATGTTTCATGAGTCAGGTTGCAAAGAGTTAGAAATTGCAACAGAATTAACCACAAGCTTCTGAAGAACTTTTTATGAAGGGCATTTTTAAATAAAAAAATATTGCCTTTGGATTTCCCCACCTAAAAAGGTAGAGAGTCAACATGTACTGACAAAAAAGTACCACATTCTGGAGCATCCCGAGAATTGTGAAATGACCTAGAATGCCTCCCCTCCACCCTTTCCTTCATTTTGGCATCGGGGAGTTTTTGTCACACATGACAATTTTGTGGTGGTGTGTCAGTTCCATAGGGATGAGATCTACAGAAAGTTTATTTAAATCATATAAAGTAATTTGCGGGGCTTTCCCCTCTTCCTCTTCCAGGACCTCTTCATTCCTTTAAAAAAAAAAAAGGAGAAAGTAAGAGACAAGGAATTAAATATCATTGGGTACTTTTCTTAGTTTTAATGATGGCATCTGGTTCTTCATTGGTTTATAGGATTAAAAAGTTATAATCCTTTTCCTGTAGAGAATCAACATACCTATGTGTGTGAGAATAGAATTAGAAAAACTTGACATGGAAAAGCATTGCAGGTATGTGGAAGATTTGAAACGCTGAGAAAAGCAAGAATGTTAAATACTCCATTATTATGAACAGGATTGTGTGTAATACGGGCTGGTGTTACCTTTTGAAGTGATGCACTACAACTGGTCCGTTGTAAGACACTTCTTTGACTGCACCATTGACTGCCTGTGTGACCAGTGATACAGCACTTAATCCGTCTAAGCCTTACCTCTTCATCTGCAAATGGGAACGAAAATAGGATATACCTCGTAGATTCCTTGTGAGCCTTAAAGGGGAGAATCCAGGGAAGGCTCTTAGCTGCTGGTGTTATTATTGGCCCTTTCCATGTTGGGAGGCTGACTTTCCAGGCAGTGGATTTACCATATGTTTGCTTCACCTCACCTCTTACCTCCTTTTTTTTTTTAAGGATCTATTTTATTTATTTTGAGAGAGAGAGGGAGAGAGAGAGAGAAGGAACATGTGCAAGTGGGGGAGAGGCAGAGAGAGGGAAAGAGAGAATCTCAGGCAGGCTCCATGTTATTAGCACCGAGACTGATATGGGGCTCTATCCCACGAACTGTGAGATCACGAACTGAGCTGAAATCAAGAGTTGGACACTGAACCAGCTGAGCCACCCAGGCACCCCTTCACCTCCTTAAGTTCAGGGGCCATGGATAGTCCATTCCCATCCGTAAGGTGTGGCCAAAAAGGAACAGAAGGCAAAACTCAAATCTGTCGCGAATGGATGGTTAGATTGACCTGGGACCGGGAAGGGGGACCTGTAAGGCCACTCAGTGAAGCTGGGAGAGCAAACAATAGTTGGCTGCAGGTGTATTGAGGCTGCCCCGGGTGCAGGCAGAGCCCCAGGCAAGTGTCATTCATGGGACTGGTGTCACAGGGATCGCACATAACCGTCCTGAGGGTGGCTTGAGTTCTCTGCCTTGAAATCTGCACGGACCCTTCCCAAGTCTGAGGTGATGTGTTGAGTGGAAAGAACACCTGTCAGGGGTCAGGATCTGGGCTTGGTAATCGCTTGTTAGTGCTGTCCGGTCTCAAGCTCTGGGCCTCAGTTTACTTATCTGCAGAGAGAGAGACCTATCTCCAAAGTTATTTCCAGGGGACTCAATAAGGTACTGTAAGCAAATGCTTGTTATCTTGGAATGACTTCCCGGTGTGTGGACGGCCTGAACTTCTTCAGTGACGCCTGAAAATAAGTTTAAGTACAGCTCTGTCACCTTACGCTTATTTGTCGCTTTACATTGGACAAAACGCTTGCACTAACGTCACCCTATTTGAACCTAACTGGAGCCCCGTGAACGAGTCACAAGTTCGCCAGGCACAGAGAGGCTATGGGGTCGTCCCCCAGGCAACACCGCTTCAGAGGCAAATGGGAATTCTTACTAAGAAATGGCATAAACCACCCATCCCCTTCCCTGTACAGTCTGGGAGTTTTTAACCGAAGCGTTTTGATAAAACCGTATGTCAAGGCGAAGGTCAAAGTCTCCCCACTGAGCTACAGCAGACAGCGTTGGGTCCGGGTCCGGGGCTAGCAAATCACACACACAGCGGGTCCTCTGCTGGTGAGAAGGAGCTGTGACCCAGACCTCAGAGTGGCTCCTTCAAAATCCAAATGAGGCTTTTTACGAGTTCGGTCTCTGAACTCTTGGTGTGTCTGACCCCTCCCTCTGTCCTCTTTAGGAAAACTGAACGTTCAAACTGCTAGTACCAGGCTGGTTTGATAAACTTCAGCATAGTGTGCAGATCCTCAGGGGGGTCGCCTTTGAAAGGCCATCTGGTTCTGCCATCTCTCCTTGACTCCTGTCGTAAGACTGCTCCCAAATTACCAGCTTCTTCTGTGGATAGCTTCGACCCATAGAAGGCTTGAATGAGCTTGCATTGTTCTGGGACTTTCCACCCCCTGGTCCTTAAAGTACTATAGAACAGACCTTTATCGGAAGGAGACGTGGGGCCACGGATAGAGGGTGGACTTGGGAACAGAGAGACTCGGTTTGCAATTTCTGGCCCCTTCTCTGTTCTGGCTGTCTTCACAAGTGGCTTACCTGTAAACCCCAGTCCTTTCACTTATACCCTGGGAGCCGCAAGGGGTGGGATGATCTAACGCAGAGCAGACGCTGTCAACAGACGGTACTTACATGAGATGTCACTAGGTTTCAAAAGATTGTGTGCAAGAAAGTGTTTTGTAAGTGGTATGTGAACGTGGGTACTTTTAATAGCAGAATCACTAGAAGTCTCCTTCTACCCCTGGTGTAGATGGGAGTAAGCCGGGGGGTCAGCAAATCTGGTGAAACCGAGAGTGGTTTTCTAAGACACGTCGTACTGAATCGGGCTCCCCTGTGCCCACAGGTCTCTGATTCTCGTCGTTGTAAACTGAACAGCAGAGGCAGACCCGAGGGCTGCACTGAGGGTGTGCGTTCGATTCCGGAGAGCAGAGAAAAGGATGGCTCCCGTCCCCAGGGTTTTGGGTACAGCTGCAGTTTTGACATATGGGACCTCTTCTTTCTTCCTGGTTGGAAGAGTCTCCTTGACACCAGTCTCCTGGAGTAGATACAGCTTTCCTGCTGCTACTCTGGATGGTCATTTACAATACGACCTTACGTTTTTTTTGGCTACTTGTTATGTTCCTATTCATTATTTTAACTAACCCTTCACAGCAGTTCCTAGAGGCAAGAGTTGGCATTAGCTCATTAAAAACAGAAATGAGCCTGAGTCTTTGCCCTCACGCTGCTCACATCTTATGGGGTAAAAAATGTGAAGAGCTGGCTATGATATACGATACGACCAGTGCCGCTGGGGCACAAAGAGGGGAGAAATCGATTTCGCTCTGGAAGAGCTGGAACTTCTTCTGAGGAGAGGAGGCACCAAGGTTGGACCTTCCAGCATGAGTAGAATTTGCCAAATGTCAGGGGTTTCTGGGAGAAGAAGTAATGCCGCAGGGGTGTGGGTGTGGTGGTGGGTCGGCATCTGGCCGGTTGGGAAATCACAGGTGCACTTAGGGCAGAATATACTGTGGCAGGGGCGGGAGGGAGGACAGATGGCAGAGGGCCCGTGAAGCTGGGAAGGTCAGCTGGGGTCACAGGGTCACAAAGCCAGTCGTGTCGTGAAGTTGTCTCTTTGAAGTTATTGGACGCTATCGTGGAGACGTCGGTGGTTGGAGATTAAGAGGGAGGAGAGGATGGGGAAGCATGGAGGTGAGCTTGCTTGGCCCCGTGGTGCCCGACCTTCTAGAAAAGGCATGCCAAGCTGTAGCCGAGTCCGTGCTTTCTAAAGCCCAGCAACCTCAGCGGAAGGCGGGGACTCTCCCAGCCTTAGACGGAAGCATGGAGCCCAAGCCCAGCATCCTCTTAGTGTGGAGGAACTGAGCCCGGGAGGGTTTGCTGATGCGCCACAGTGAGGGCTGTGGACAAACAGTACCGCGGTCTCTTCAGTCTCATTTCTGCAAAGCCCCTCCCTCGTTGTGCACCTTACGCCCCTTCCCAGCCTAAATGGGCACCGCTGAGACCCATTCCCACTCGACCTTTTCACTTCCCACCCTGGACTTAGGAGAAAAGCTGGTCCGACTGAAGGCTGGGAAAATAACACTGACTCCATGCTGGCCATCTCCCTCTCTCTCTAAAGTACTTTTAGGGTTCTGGGATCCTCCTCCAAGATATTAGAGGGTGCTGAACATGCCGTGAAGTTCATGTCTCTGTTGGTCTTACCCCATCCCCTTATCACCCACCTGCTCAGTGTTATTCATCATAGAAATGAATGCAGCCAGGGGCTTCTCAGTCAGTTAAGCATCCGACTTCACCTCAGGTCATGTTCTCACTGTTCAAGAGTTTAGAGTTTGAGCCACATGTCGTCAGGCTCTGTGCTGACAGCATGGAGCCTGCTTGCGATTCTCTCTCTCTCTCTCTCTCTCTCTCTCTCTCTCTTCCTCTATCTCCTTCTCTCTCTCTCTCTCTCTCTGCCCCTCCTTCACTCACACTTTCTCTCTCTTTCAAAATAAATAAATATACTTAAAAAAAAAAAAGAAATGAATGCAGCCTGGAAGGTCCACCAAGAGCAGAGCCACACATCTATGTGTTCTGCAAGATTAGAATCCATAGTTAGAGGACACAGTGCACCCACAGAGCAGTGGGTGTGAGATGAGACATAGGGTAGAGTTACAGCATTCTAGAGAAGCCATATTTGCCTTTTTGAGCCCTCCTAGCTTCCCTCCTACAACAAAAGCATAATGTGTGGTCAGCTGGTTTAAAAAAAAAAATTAGCAAAGGGATCAGTTGGAGTTTGTAAAAGTCCATCTGTGTTTGGGCTGCACTGATTGCCTGTCCAAGCAGAATGGCCTCTGTGAGGCCATCTTAGGGGAAGGGAGCTCACAGCTGGTGCTCCACATCCAAAGGGAAATTCTAAAGTGCTGTACGGGCGCCTGGGTGGCTCAGCCGGCTCAGCGTCCAACTCTTGATTTCAGCTCAGGTCCTGATCTCACAGTTCATGAGATTGAGCCCCACATCAGGCTCTGCAGACAACATGGAGCCTGCTTGGGATTCTCTCTCCCTGTGTGTCTCTCTCTGCCCCTCCCCTGCTCTTTCTCAGAATTAATACACACACACACACACACACACACACACACACACACACACACATTTATTTATATAAACTCCCAGACTCTCTCTGAACTCTGAAAAGTGATTTTGTCATTGAGGCTGACGGTCAAAAGGTGCCTCAAAGTCTTTGTTACGGCCACCACGGCAGCTGCCTGTGGTCCAGTCTCTCCCTCCCCACCATGGAAGAGAGCAGAGGGTTCTAAAGAGGTTGCACATCTCCTGTTGATACTGGGGGACATGAGTCTCTTCCTGCCTCTCTCTGTCTCATTCCTAGGTCATCCTCAGAGTCCCAGTTAACAGAGGTCATGGCATATCACGGTCCCCAAGGTGGCTGCCTGAAATGAACATCAGTCCCTTTCTGCATCTCGGCCCCTTCTCCGCACTGGCACCCCCGGGCTGCTGTGCTTTTAGAGGAAGATGTTTCTGCTCCTGGCACTAAAAATAGCTATTCAGCAATAATAATGGAGACAAGACACAGGGAAGTCTTTCAAATATGTTGTCTAGCCTTTTAAAATGGTCTAAAGTTACAGCTGAAACTAATAGGATGTTATATGTCAATTATATCTCCATTTAAAAAGCAGCTTAATGAAATCAGTGCAAAATGATAAGAAATAGGCATCTAAAAAGGCATAACCCACTCCCCCTAACATGGCAACAGTTATTCCACTGACTTTAAGGTACATTTGGACGTGCGTTATGTAGCCCTCTGCTACCTTTGTACACCCGATCTCTTTACCTTCGTGTGCTCCTATTTTATTCTGGTTAAGCACGTGAGTAGATACCACTCTGGTTCTCTGGGACTTCTGTTTGCTTTCATTTAAGAAGCACCAGCCTTGTTCAAAGAGCTCTTCTTTAAAGGGGACTTAGTAAATGCTTTTGAGGGAGTGGAGGAGAGCCACTGACTTGGGACTGAGGAGAAGTGTCTGTCCTGTGCCGTGAGAAAACAGAGTAGATAGAGAAAGCTTCAGAAACCACCTGAGTTTTGACCCTTTGTCAGAAAGACTTCTGATGTCTTCTGGAACAAAGAAAAATTAGAGAGCTGGAAGATTAAGCTTTCCTAAAGAGGAGAACCTCTTTTCTTCTTCTTCTTCTTCTTCTTCTTCTTCTTCTTCTTCTTCTTCTTCTTCTTCTTAAGAATTCTCTCTCTCTTCTCAAAATTGCAGCCCCTTCCATCTTTGCAGGGAGTATAAAAGAAAGTGGATGGGTTGGATTAACTCTTTGGACGTCCTGGGTCTTATTGTTCCATCAGTTCTAAGTCCCTAAGAGCAGGCTAAATTTCACATATTTTATAGCCTCTGTACACCCAAGTCATGGGATTGACGCTAAACCATTGGGCTTGCTCTCAGACACTTACATAAAAATAACCATACTCAAACATTTTAAAGTACTCAGCTGTGGTTCTAGTTCTGCCCTGGAGATTTCCTGTTGTAAAGATGGTCTCTTCTCCTCCTGCAAAATGGCATCCCCTCCTTGAACAGAAAGTTGCTTAGCACCCAAATGAACACGATTTCTTAAAACAAGCCTAACACCCGCGGCTCCATTCCAGCACGCATTCACGCCGCAGTTAATCTGGATTCCTATAATTCCTGTATGGTCCCATATCTTAATTGCCCATAGCTGTGTTGCCAGTACAAACAGGATGGGGAAAGAGTACACACCCTTACTGAATACATCTACCAACCCAGGGAAAGCACCATCCTTTGAAACTCTAATATTTTTTTTGCAAGGTACTGAGTGGCCGTCTTCTGAAATGCTCAGAAGAATATCTGATAACTGAAAATTCCTTCAAAGCAATTCTTACTCCCTACCATTGTTATAGTTGAGATTCAGGGCTGGCATTCAGCACGAAGAACAATTCAGAACTTCCATGCAGCTTTGGAAACTAACCCTCAGAGTGCTGATTCATAGAAGATCGGCATTCTGCGGGGAGGTGGGTTCCAGAACCTTCCTCAGCTGTGTCCCGTTGGCCACTTGCTTGGTGATCTGCAGCTGGACACAGCTGGCCTGCCAATCTGCCTTGAGCAAACTGTGCCGCTGGGCAGACGGAAACCTCTGTGGCACTAAGTGGGTGATTGTGTGGCATTGGGGGGCCCCTTCCCATGCACTTGGCTGTCCCCACAGAGATGAGTGGCACAGTGATGGTGCCTGCCACAGTGGAGACCCCTCAAAGGAAGAAGTTCTAGAATAGATTCACGTCTGTATTCACCCAAGCAAAGTTTAGGAACTTTGTTCATGATCTGTGAATGTAGGGGATTTAATGAAATATATGCCAAGTGGCTTTCTGATTTTAAGATTCTGTCCTCTGCAATATCATTTAACAAATGAATGCACAGGCTTGCCAAATCAGATTCAAATCCATCTCAGCGTACCAGAAATGAGGAATCAAGTCAAATAAGTAGGGGTATTTGAAGAAAGGTGGAATGATTGTAAAATTCGCACATACGCAAAAAGCCTCAGGGTGTAAGAAATAAGACAATAGCGTCTGTAAAACAGTTTGTATGGAAAAGACCCAAGACTTGTAATTTATTATGCATTAAAAACACACAGAAAATATGAGTGCAAATGTTAAAAAAAAAAAAAGAGAGCAAGGATAATTTATTGTTGGGATGCATTAATAAAAATGTAACTCCCACAGTAAGGGAGGTGATAGGTCTACTCTGTTCTGCCTTGGGGATTATGTTCAGATTGAAGGCTAGGAGTTTAAGATTGGAACAAAGAGGAAACATCCACGAAAGTAAAAGGCTTTCGTGAAAAATAATGAAAGGAAGTGAGGACGTTTTCTTAGAAAAGGAAAGAAATACGGGCGGGGAGACTTCAGAACTGGCTTCAAAATTTCTGAGCACAGTCAAGCAGAAAGGAAGTAAATCATCTCGTGTAGCAGAACTGGATCCTTCGGGAAGGGCTGTGAGCATGCAGATCTCAGCCCAGCATAGGGGAGAGATTTGGGGCAACTGGAGCCACCAGAGATCGTAGGAGGCCATCTGCCTGAAGTTTGAGTTCTCTGTCACTGAGGAGTTCTGGGAGCTACGGTCTGGTCTCATCTTGGAGAGAACACTGCAGTAAGAGGAATTAGGTACCAACAACACCGAGAGAGGCCCTGACAGGCGCCAGACTTGCACTTCATTTCTAAGTGCAGTGAAGAGTTGCAGAGAGATAGAATGTTGGCCGTGTTTGTTTTCCTTCTCCCAAACTGGATAATCCGGACCATCCATTCCTCTTTATATTTACTCACTCCCAAGCCATGAATTTAATTCGTTCGTAATAATAGCCCATGTTACTTGGTTAAGTTGGTAACTAGCTTGGCAATGCTAGCAGGGTGTGCCTCGCGGCTTATTAGCTCAGCTTCAGGGCAGAGCAGTAACAGATCAGCACAGCGCCCCAAAGTAATTAGGCAATTGCCTGACAGAGAGGTTCGGCCATAAGCAAGAAGCTTACAGCAAACACAGAAGCTCGCGGAACCAGACATGCTTTGGCCATGATATGCATCCCCGCCATACTTTTAGAAAGATCAGAGAAAGGTTTTCAGCCTAGGAAAGAGCCACTGCACCCATTAAGCATGTTGAAAATCCACGCTAAGCATTATAGAGCTGCAGGGGAAAGTGCGGTAGTTTCTGGAAAGGGGGATGTTGAAGTTTGGGGATAAGAATGCTCTCTTTGCAGGGATGGACAAGAATGCCTAAGATTGTACATTTTAATCCATATTTTGTCAATGTTTGGTGTAATCCTGGAAAGATTTTACTCCTCGGTTTCTCAGTCTGTAAAAAGAGATTAAAAGCGTGCCTCTGATCCATGAAGAGATTAAGGTTGACCTACTAAATTTCCAAGTTTAATTTGTTAGTGAAGTCAGCCCATACTGCCTTTTTTTCCCCAGTTGCCCTTGTTGGGAGCAGTTGCTGAATTCTAGAATAGCTGTATGGATAACTATGTGGTGGGGTCACTGGCTTCTCTAAGTGCCATTAAGGAACCAAAATCATGACTATTTTGCCCCCTAGATATCCTAGGGAGAATAAAAAGCACACATTGAAGAGAAGAAAGCAAGAGCAGAGAGAGAAAATGGAGCAAAGGAAGGAGAGGAGGTAAGAATGGAGAGAGAGAGAGGAGGAAGGAAGGAAGGAAGGAAGGAAGGAAGGAAGGAAGGAAGGAAGGAAAGAAGGAAGGATGGAAGGAAGGAAGGAAGGAAGGAAGGAAGGAAGGAAGGAAGGAAGCCAAACCAAGAGAGCTCTATATGCTCTAAAGAATGAGGCAGTGGCAGAGAAGAGCGCCACCAATGCCTGTTGCAACCATGAGGGCAGCCTGCCATTGTGAGGTCACTCAAAAAGGAGATGCTGCATTCATGGGATGCCTGCCCACAGAGGAGTGTCCAGGAGCCCTCGCCACACTCTTTGTCTGTGATACTTTTCTGTGTCACCCACTGGCCTCTCGGCAGCGCCGCTTGGCCCGCCCCTTTCCATAGGCATGGATTTTACCGCTAACGCCCAGCAGGCCCTACACGCGTCTCCGACGTAGCCCTGACCGTGACGGTTGAGAAGCGTGGAGGGATTGAAATGGAAGAGGCGGTTCCACGTAGGTGGGGTTTTAGGAGCCTGATGGAAGCTGGGGAGCAGACGCTAGAAAGCCCGTGTCTGCCACAGTTCAAGAAAACCCACCATCATGGGCCGGCACCACTGTGATCTTACCGCTTTTGCCCTGTGCGGGAAGGGGCCCGAACACTCGGGCTGACGGTGCGCAGGGTCTCAAATAGCAATGAGGCGGAGGCCAAGTCACGTAAGCCGACACTGACACAATTAGCCTCGCAGATGCCAACAGCATGTCGAGTGAGACACTGTCCCCGTCTTGGAGACGCTCCCCCCCCCCCCCCCCCTTAAATGGCAGATGCTTTGGTGCTGTGTTACATTTAATAGGACGGATGGCCGGGAGAGAAAATCAGAAACCACCGCTGATGCGCTGTTTATTTCTCAGTCGTTTTGTGTTAAATTGCTGTGACTTGAATGTCAGCAGCGTTTGGGATGTGGTAGTGAAATAAAATCCATAGCCGGTGTGCCAAGACAAATTTCAGAAAACCCCAGAACGCAATTGTCTTGGTTTCTTGCTGGCTGTGTCTGTGCACACGCAAATAGAAGCTAGTTTACTGCCCTCCAACCATTCAGTGGGTCGCTTGTCTTGCCGCGCTCCGGGGGATGTCTAGTGGACCCCAAACTGCTTCCCTCAGAGCTGGGGGGTGTCAGGAATGAGGGGCTGCTACGCTCATTAAGCATGTCGGGAGTCCGGGGCCAGTTACTGCAGACCTGCAGGAAAAGTGGTCATTTCTGGAGAGGGAGGTGAGGAGTTCGTTGTGTTCACTCGAGGAGGTTGGGGTAAGAGTCAGCGGAGGGTAGTGGGGCTGCGGCCGCCAGGCACAGCTTTACGGGGTCCATAAGATCCTGGACAATACCGGTATTAGCAAAGAGCGTCTCATAGGGAAACATTCACACCGAGCAGGCCCCCAGCATCTCCTGACTCTTTTAGGGAGTATCAGTGAAAATATTTGATCTTACGTTGAACTTTCTTGACCTTTAAGGCGAGGTCGAGCTGATCTCTAGTGGGAAGGGAGCGACTTTCTGCTCCAATGCCCGTGTGGGTATTTCTGCCCAGGGTAGTATTCATGCCTTCCCGGCAAGGGACTCCTTTGCACACAAGGCAGGCATCATAATGAAAAGCCAGTGATATTGACTGAATGGGCAGGCTCACCTTGACCTTAGCCAAGAGCTATTTCACTCCCCTTGTTTTTAATTTCTTTATCTGTGAAATGGGGATTAAAAACACCCTCTGAGGGGCACCTGGGTGGCTCAGTCGGCTAAGCATCCGACTCTTGATTTCGGCTCAGGTCATGATCTCACAGTTGTGAGACAGAGCCCCGTGTCTGGCTCCAAGCCGAGCGTGGAGCCTGCTTAAGATTCTCTCTCTCTCTGCGCCCCAGCCGCCCCACTCTGTATGCATGTGCACAAGCACCCTCCTTCTAAAAAAAATCAAAATAAAAAAAATAAACAAACAAAGCACCCTCTGAGCAGAGATGAAGTATATAAAGCTATTATAAAATGGGAAGGGTCATGAAACAGAATTCTGAGGCTATAGTGAGACCAGGCCATTCTTCTTAGGGTGTGGATGGTGATGGACATATTTTATTCATCCCTGGCTAGTTCACGACACTGAGTAACGAGAAGGGAAGGCCGGCCAACTTTTAGTGGTTGGACCATAGTCTAGGGCAGATGCTCCCAGACCTGAATGTAAAACAGAACCATCTGAAATGATGGTAGGTCTGGGGGATAGAGCCAGACAGCAATAATAATAAATCCCCCGCCAACCCAGGTAATTCCGACTCAGGCGGTGAGTGACAATCATCTAATGCAGAATTTAGGGAAGGAAAACAATTTTTGGAGGTTTCATGAGTGGGGAACATGAACACGAGAATGATGTGATGGCAGAGCAGCAGGTGACCTGGGTGGCCATCTAGTTCAACCTGCCATCAGACCCAAGACACCCCGCTGCATCTTTCAGCTTGCAACCAAATAGATTCTTCCAGTGAGGTGAGAGCTCCCAACCCAGAAGGACAGTGAATTTTTTTAAAACCTCTTCTAAATTATTAGAAAAATTGTATGTTGAGCCAAACTATGACCTCCCTGCCCTTTTGGAGACTAAGAACTTCCCATGTGCAAGCCCCTGAGATACTTGGAATCTTTCTGGTGTCTCTAAGTTGAATTTTCTTCAAACTCAGTATTATCAGTTCCTTTTTAAGGGATTGGGCTCTCGCTCCTGTCTCTGAGATTCGTCTGAGGAGCTGAGAAAAGTCACTCCAAGTCCAATTAATTAAACAGTCTTTGGGGCCGGGTCCCAGGCATTCTTCTTTTCAAAGTTCTTTAGTTTGAAAGGTGTAGTCAAGGTAGACGATTAGTGCAAACTATGGGGGGATTTTATTTTTCTATAATAAGAGCCTCAAAATCTCATGTTGCTGCAATTGTGTCTTTTCTCCATCCTACTCTTTGTTTGTCATGCCTGACCAAAAATATAGATGCTCCAAATAAATAACTTTTCTTCTTAAGAAGGTCTAGATGTTCCTTTTTCCTTTAAAAAAAATCATTCTAAATTATTTATTGAACTACTACATTCTATGTACTTTCCTAGATACTTCAGATATTTCATTGTACGAAACAAAGATCAGTCTATGGCGTTTATATTCTCCAGGAATATAAATGGACAATTTATGGAAATGAACAATTGGAAAAAAAAACGATAGACTAATTGGGGCGCCTGGGTGGCTCAGTCGTTTAAGCGACCTACTTCGGCTCAGGTCATGATCTTGTGGTTCGCGAGTTCGAACCCCCCCCCCCCCCCCGTCGGGTTCTGTGCTGACAGCTCAGAGCCTGGAGCCGGCTTGGGATTCTGTGTCTCCCTCTCTCTCTGCCCCTCCCCGGCTCATGTTCTGTCTCTCTCTCTCAGAAATAAATAAAACATTGAAAAAATAAATAATAAATAATAGACCAATTAATTAATATTTTTAATTTTAGAAGTATGTTGGAAGATGATCAGTGCTTTCAAAAAATGTTTAAAAATCTATCTTAGGTGCTCCTTTGTCTTTCTGTGTGGATTTCTCTTCCTCTGTCCTTCATTTCAGTGGTTCTTAGACTTTAGGGAACATAAGCATCGCCCAGGGAGATTGATGAATTGCGGGTGCCACTACCCCATGCCCACGCTTTGAAAACTGTGGAGACTCCACACCCACTAACCATCAGGGGCCTGGACTGCTCTCTAGGCCTCTTGCAGCCTTTTCTCTGAAGGGGAGACTTGCTTGTATTTAAGGTTCAGGTAATTGGCGAAGGCCTCGGGCAAGAAGACAAAACTAGTTGGAAATAAAAACAGCTGGGTGAGTGAGGCATTGCCTCCCTAAAGGCTGAGCTCTGGACATTCTTGGGGGTATTTCTTTCAGGCCCCAAATCCACATTCTTTGTCAGAGCTCATCACATGCTGGTGATGTTGGAAAACCTTCCTCGGATTTTGTTTTTTTGCTCACCTTTTTTTTTTTTTTTAATTTTTTAATTTTTCTTTTTTAGTACTCCTATTATGAGCATCGTGGACTAGCTTGAGGCAGAGAAGTCTGATGAGAAGAAAGATTCTCTTGTCACCTTTCTGATGTCAGGGTTCAGTAAATCAGGTGGAATACGGAAGGCTGGTGGAGGAGAGTCCGAGGGAACTCTGGATGACTCCGGTAGAGTCCTTGACCAAATGCCAGTACACTCAGCGCCTTCTGCTTCTTCCCTTCTCTTCTCGGTGTTAGTCTCCCTGCACATATTCAGGGAAGGCCCAATGGCCGCTTGACAGCTTTGCTGCAGAATGGGAAAGGGAACAGGAAGGGACCTTTCTGAGGTGACATCAGTGCAGGACCAGTGCTCAAATGTTCCATCTACTTACTCTCGTAATCCTGACCGCATGGTTCGATGCGTGTGATCTAGGCAATTACTTAAATCGTATCGATGAAGAAACAGATTCAGAAAAGCCAAATAACATCCTTGTTGCCATATAGCCTGCTCTGGATGACTTGGGATTAAAATTCAGATGGCCTTAAAGGTCCCTCGTTGCATTAAGGTCCCGTATCTCTATTTCACTCTGGTGGGGCTAAGCTGTAAAATGTGTGGGACACTCTTCAAAATGAAAATGTAGGGCCTCTTGTTTAGAAAGCAGGGAAGAGACACTATTGAAGGTTCTAAAATGTAAAACTTTCCCCTTTGTTCCATGCTCTCTCTCTCCTCTCTCCTGACCCGTTGTGGTGTTTTCATGTGCTCTTTTTTTTTTTTTTTAACTTTTTTAAGAGTTTATTTATTTTTGAGAGAGAGAGCACAAGCAGGGGAGGGGCAGGGAGAGAGGGAGACACAAAATCCAAAACAGGCTCCAGGCTCTGAGCTGCCAGCACAGAGCCCAATGCAGGGTGCAAACCCACAAACCATGAGATCGTGACCTGAGCCGAAGTCCGATGCGTAACAGACCGAGCCACCCAGGTGCCCCTCATGTGCTCTTTTTTTTTTTTAAATGTTTATTTACTTTTTAGAGAGAGAGACAGAGACAGAGCACGAGCAGGGGAGGGGCCGAGAGAGAGGGAGACACCGAATCCGAAGCAGGTTCTAGGCCCTGAGCTATCAGCACAGAGCCCAACGCAGGGCTCGAACTCACAAACCGCAAGATCATGACCTGAGCCGAAGTCGGACGCTTCACCGACTGAGCCGTCCAGGCGCCCCTCCATGTGCTTTTTGATGTCGTGCTTCCCTGGGTATGGGGATGCTCCCAGAGTGGGAGCAGGCTCACAGGCACTGGGGGCCCTGTCCACTACCCTGGTGCTGGGCAGCTGGGTTCCCCCTGCCTCCAGCTACCAGGCTGATGCCACACCGAACCTGGCATCTCCCTTCCTATGGGACCACCGCTTCGACCCATAGGATTGCAAACTCTGTGACGTGCTTGGTACCCGGATCAAGAGTGGGCCAGAGTTGCCCTCTGAATGCTCTGCAACACTGCCAGCCTCGGGTGGGGCAGCCTGGCAGCTGCGCTGAGATAGTTTGGCTATGTGTACATGACCCTGACTCTCCCAGGTGAGGCTGGGGGCACCAGAGGGTGAGTGGTAGGAGGCCAAAGACCAATCTTAGGGAAGCCTGCAGGTCATGGGAGGTGGGATAGCATAGGGGCCCAAGTTTTATGTCCCCTGCCCCTGTTTCACTATCCCATCAGACTTAACTTCTGAAACTGAAATTCAAAGATGAAATTATTAAGGGTTTCGCGATGGTGAGCATAGAGCATTAAACTTCAGTGTGAGGCTTTTCTGAGCATGGAGCCTCTGTGTAACTGTACTGGTCCCATATCCATGAAGCCAGCCCTGGGCTGTGGAGAACCAAAGAATCGCAAGTAAATGTTCCTGAACTTGAAGTGGTTACTTACGGAGAAGATAATATACAACGAGCTAATAGTGAATCATTTGGAACAGATAACAAGTCAATGTACAATGCTTATAAAAAGCAGCTTGTGATGAAGTGCTAGAATTAGGCTTTCTGTGCACTGTTACTTTGTCAATTAATAACTAGTTAGATTTCCTCATTTTTTTTTTCCCCTCCGTCCATTCCCCAAAATTTGTTTCGGTAAGGATGTGTGGCCAGGGTTGAGGTGAGGGGAACACCACTCACTTGATGTCATTCTGGAATCTCCCATGCGTAAGATTTTCCCTGAGAGGCAGGCACACAGGAGAGCCCGGGAGGAGGGGCAGAATCAGCCTGGTGGTCTGATCCAAAGGGTTGCTTGCAGGAAAATCGATTTGATTGAACCAAAAAAAAAAAAAAAAAAAAAAAGTGGGTCAGAAATTGAGAGGGAAGAGCCAAGCAGGATGTGAGTGTGGGTAAGTTGGCAAGGGTCAAGCCCAAGTACCTGACCACCTGGCGATGGAATAGGAACTGGGATTGGAATTACAGAGGACTTTGGGGAGAACTCCCATTCCAAAGGGGGAAATGAGTTCTTGGAGAATGCAGAGGAAAAAGCTCCATCCCTCCAAGGCTAAGTGGGTGGATCAGGGCTGCACAAGCCATTAAATACCTACCCTGTCGCTCTGCGCCCTGAGCCCAGGGAGCGAGCCTGCTGCCTCCCGGCTGGGCGTAGATGGGCCACTGTCTGTTCTCCCCACACCACGCATCCAAAAGCTTTTATGAGGTAAGGGTAGGTTCACAGACGAGGCCGGAGCAATTTGCTGTGCCTTTTTTTTTTTTTTTTTCAATTGTAGAAACATATGCCAAGTCATTCAAGTTCCTCTGTCGGGCAGGGGGCTGGTGACCCATAGCAGATGACAGCAGGGGACAGCTGCAGGCGGCCCTTGGAAGCGGTAGTCAGTTCTTTGGTCAACGATCTTTACCCAATGATCTCGTGCTCTCATGCGCTGGAGCAGGGGGTGTGGGGGAGGCTGCTGCTTCCTCCTGGCCTGGTCCCTTCACTGTGGTGACAAGAGCAAAGCAGAGTCGTTGGTGGGGGCTGCTGAGCCGTCATGTCACCTGGTGCGTTGACTCCTTCTCTTTCTCAATCAAGCACCAACAAAGCAAAACAAAACAAAACACACTCAGATTGGTATTACCAGGCAGTTGGAAGACAGATGACTGGTTTTAGTAGCCAGAGGAGAGGAAGGCTGTTTGCCAACGTATAGGGAGCAGAGAACAGCTGCACTTAACTAATCAAGCTACCCTGTAAATATTTGCAAACGCCCCTTCAAAGCTCAAAAGCCTAGGACAGGATCATTGGACGATTTGCTTAGAAGAAGAAGAAACAAAATTGACCTCATGGTCCAAAGCAGCCATAAAAAGAAAGAGTGAGTTCGGGCAGAAGACCAGAAAGGGAAGAAAGTGGTTCAAAGTTTAATAAACACAAAAGAGAATAAAAATAAATCTCAAGAGCACTTATTTACAAACTTGATGGAAGGATAAGATTGGGGCGGGTGGGTGTGAAAGATGGGCGGTTGGGGAAGGAGAGCTGGCCTGTGGGGTTCCACTGAGTGGGGGCGGGGGGAGAACACCCAGGACGTTTATTCTTCCTAATGACAGGAAATGCGCTGAATTAGCTTTGCTGTTTCAGGATGCTCTTTCAAAGCATGTTTGAAGCTTCTGCTGTCTAACGGGAAGGCAGAATGCAGCCACTAGGCCTGTGGAAGGTTCTGGCCAAACTAGAGGGTGTAGAAAGCCAGAGAGCCTGGCTCCAGCCTCGCCCCAGCTTCTCTGCCTGGGCATCTGGCCGGTTTTCAGCTGAGCTGGTCAGGCCAGTACCAGCTTGTCCAGTCACCTGGGGTGGGCATGCTCCAGAGGAGAGAAAGATCGATTTCTTCCCAGCAGCTACCTTTTCAAATTGCAGTGCTAGGGGGCTCCAAAATCCTGGCTGCCTGGATGAATGTTTGCCTGAAAACCATCCACCAGCTAACTCACGGTAGTAACGCAGCGGGCCATCACTGTGTCTGCATGAATACTTCCTTTTCTCTGACACCGGGATGCTTTAGATTTTTGGGGTTTTTATTTTGTTTGTTTGTTTGTTTCTGAGGCTCCTGGCTCACGAGCTACAAAGCTTCGATTCACATAGGCGTGTGTGAAGCAGTCATCGGGCAGAACGTGGCTTGGAGTCCACTGCCTCCCCATGAACAGCTTTCTGAGAGTCACAGGACGCGGGGAAGGGCACGGGGGAAAGCCCCCTTCAGGGAAAAAAGTGCTGGGCTCTTAAGATCAGCAAATGTCGGTGTGTTCCTAGCATTTTTTTTTTTTCCCAGTGTAATCGTCAGGGCATGGATTTCCCAAGAAATCACGAAAGGTATTTATTTCTATTTTAAGATTGGCAAGACGGCTCATTTATTTAATAAGAAGTTAGTCTTGCCAGTAGCCAGATGCCTGAGTCTTTCAAGACTCCCATTGATGACCAACTATACAAACAGTGGGTAGTTGGTGAATTCCATGTGTGCAGGGCCCTGCCCTAGGTATGTGGAATAGGGAAGACCTGACAAATATGGTCTCTGCCCTCAAGATTCTTAAAATTTCCTGGGGGGAAACAAAATAAACAAACATAACACAGAAGTAATAAAAGCACTTGTAAAAAGCCATAAACAACTGTGAATTATTATGTTGTAATGAAGCTACATAGTTGAGAAGTAGGGTAGAAAGTAATGGAACTACAAGATTTGGATGGAGCATTCCGGAATAATGAGAGAACGTTTGCAGAAGGTTATAGAAGAGAATCGTAGAAACATCTGTAACACGTGGGCTGCCCAGTGTACGTGCTCAATAAATGGGTGCTGGGTGTGAAACACGTGGAGAGAATTAGGACCTCCGTTGGTTTTGTTGGTGCGGCCCAATGGTGCATTCAAAGGCAACGGCAGATTACTCCAAAACAATAGTGAAACTCTAGCAACCCATGAACTTGAAATTGTTGTGTGCCATCTGCATCTTTGTGGTTTTCATGGCTCAGAAGAGAACGAAGTGGGGCTGATTCTTTCCCTTCATTAGCCGGGATTCCCTCCCACCAATGGACGTTATGTTAAGTGAAGAATTTTAAGATTGGACCTGATACAGCCAATTTGGGGGTTCAGTTTTTGTGAATTCAATTTTTCTCACCCTGACTTAACTAGAGGGTGCATTTGGTCATATGTGTGGGAAAAACCAAAATATTGAAGACAGAAAAGAGGCAATACATGAACCTGGATAGAGTAGAGTATTTGGATGCCAAAACTTCAAGAAAAAAAAAAAATACATGGGCAAACTGCTGGCCATTAGGAGCTATTTTCTTGGCACATCTGATTACAGTGTATGCAAGCCCAACAGCTCTCTCCAGGCATCAACTGTCAAGATCTTGATCCAGTTCAGAACCATCTAGGATTTTCCACTGTGCTGTCAACTTTCAAAGGATAGGGTTAACTGCATGCCCTCAAATGGAGTTGGAAGTGGTTTGTTAATCTCTACTAATCTGCTGCCCCTGTAACCACATGCACATGTTTATTATTTTTTTTTTCTGGTTAAATTGTTAACGGTATTAAATTGGCCATTGGAAACTAAATGGTTCTTGTAGATATATCCCTTATGTTTTCTTGAGACTATCTCATGCTGCACAGTCTTTTTGAGAGAACAATGGATTTTATCATTTTCAATGATCGCCCTAACTTTTTACAGATGCCATCCCGCCCACATTCTACAGACCTTACTTCAGAATTGTCCGATTTGACGTCTCAGCGATGGAGAAGAATGCATCCAATTTGGTGAAAGCGGAGTTCAGAGTCTTTCGTTTACAGAACCCGAAGGCCAGAGTGCCCGAACAAAGGATCGAACTGTATCAGGTAACTTTTGTGGGGTTTGTTTTGGTGGAAAATCAGTGTGAAGTCTTGGTCATAGATTTTCTGAGCTGATATCAACCACTCTGTACATGCACAATCCTGACAGAGGCTCTCATTTGCTATTACTCTGCCAGTGACAGCTCATTCCACAGTCAGTCTGGAAGGAAGAACTTTTCGAAGGAAGTGATGGAGGTCTGAGCGCACTTCTTCAATGGCACAAATGGCTGGAGTACCCACCCTTGGGAGGGATGGCGTCCAGAAGTCCACCCCTCAATCTGGAAAGTCAGACAATGTAGATTCAATTCCACCCCAAGGGAAGAAGTTAGCTGGCATTCCTTTTCTTTTCTTCCTTCCTTCCTTCCTTTCTTTCTTTCTTTCTTTCTTTCTTTCTTTCTTTCTTCTTTCTTTCTTTCTTTCTTTCTCTTTCTTTCTTTCTTTCTTTCTTTCTTTCTTCCTTTCATGTTTGTTTATTTATTTATTTTGAGAGGGAGAGAGAGAGAGCACGAGAGGGGGAAGGGCAGAGAGAGAACCCCAAGCAGGCTCCATGCTGTCAGTGCAGAGCCTGATGTGGGCTGGAGCTTATCAACCCTCAGATCATGACCTGAGAGGAAAACAAGAGTTGGATGCTCAACCCATGGAGCCACCCAGGCGCCCCCTTCTTTTTCTCATCCTATGGATATCGTTTTCTCCTTTTTTTTTCCTTTTCCCTCCTTCCTATTATCATCTCTCTTCCTGTAGTTTTTCACTTCCTTTTCTTCCTCTCTTTGCTGTCTCCGCCTCTTCACTAACCTCATTCTGACTCCTTTCCTTTTCTGATTCTACCCACTCTCTCCGGTGCATCCTTGTCCCCATTCTCTGTCTGCCCCTCACCTGCATTATTTCAGGCGACTCTGACATCTCTTTCATTCCCTTAAGTACAGTTGCTGGGCAGCTGTGTTAAAAGATGTTGTTGTTGATGATGATGATGATGATGATGATGATGATGATGATGGAGAAGTGCCAAGTCACTGACATTTCAGGTTCCTAAAAGCTTCTCAAGGGGATTGCAGGGCACTAGATCAGCATTATCTAGAAGCTGTGAGGGAAGCAGCATCTCAGGCCCCATCCCGGACTCACCAAACCAGAATGCACAAAATGTGGAGCAGAACCTACGTGTTTCACAAGGCCTTTGGGTGATCCGCACATATTAAAGCACTGGTCTAAAAGCCCCGAGTCTGAGGATGGAGGCAGACCGGTGCCCGGGGAACTTACGTGTGTCATTGTGTCGTATGAACAGTGTGTGTAGAGAGCAGAGTTGGAGAGATTTCACCAGGGAGTGGACTCTAGAGCAGGGGGCCTTGAGAAGTATCTTTTGAAACAGGATGAGGGACGATCATTCTTGACAGAGGACTGACCTGTGCAAAAACAGTCTTGAAGGGCCTGTTGAGGGAACCGCATGGATGGTGCTCAGGAGAGGTGAGGAGACACTCGAGGGAGGGGAAGCCAAAAAGTGTTCAGAACTGATAGAGAACCACGACGCTAAGGAGGAGGCGTGTACGACTCCATGGCTAATGAGAGGGCTTACTTGAGGAAAAGAAAGGAATCGGCATCTGTGTGCAGAAACCTCTAGATGTTCCGGATTCTAAAACTTGGAAACTTCAGTATTTGGATGAGAATCTTCTTTGTGTTTATTATGAAAATGGGGAATTACCATAGTAATAAATGTTGTGGATGAGATTGCAGAGAATATGGTTTTGTTAATTGTATTTATTTATTTTGAGAGAGAGAATGAGAGAGTGCATGAGTAGAGGATGGGCAGAGAGAGAGAGAGAGAGAGAGAGAGAATCCCAAACAAGCTCCACACCATGCGGGGCTCAAACCCATGAACTGTGAGATCATGACCTGAGCAGAAACCAACAGTTCGATGCTTAACCGACTGAGCCACCCAGGCGTCCCACAGACAATAAGTTTTAAAGTTTTGAAAAGAGTCTTCAAGTACTAGTTTACATGTGTGTTCATGAAAAATAATTCTTACTTCTTAAAATGAATCCACAAGGACCTAGTGTTTGGAGAGCTTCAAATCTTAATGCATGTTCTGAGAGCACCGTGAGGGCAGCCATTGCTTCCTGTCCCCTAGGATAGTGTCACAGTCAGCTTCCTGGGTACTGGAGCTCAACATGTTACAAGGATTGTCTCCATTAATACTCACAGCTATACTGTGAAGCTGGCATGATGAGGTGTTCTTTTCTTTTCCAGAAATTATTGAAATATAATTGCAATATAACATTATATTAGCTTAAGGTGAACAACATAATGATTTGATAGACGTACATACTGCAAAGTGTTTCCCACCGTAAGTTGAGTTAACATCCATCATCTCACAAAGTTACACATTGTTCCCCCTGTGGTGAGCGCTTTTCAGATGTACTCTCTTACCAACTTTCAAATATACGACATGATATTGTTAGCTATAGTCACCATGCTGTACCTTAACCCCCCAGGACTTATCTATCTTATCACGAGAAGTTTGTGCCTTTTGACCCCACGTTCACCCATTTAAGGTATTCTTTCTATTACTGTGCCCTTTCTCCTTTCCACAGGGAAAGACACTGAGTCACAGAGAAAGTAAGTCACTTGGCCAGGATCACACAGCCAGAAAGTGGCAGGGTGGCAATACCAATCCAGCTGTGACTCCCAGATGCTCACTTCTCACCACACACTGTGCTTTCTCTCCGTCTGTGCCTCAGTATCAGCTCGAATAGAAGAAAAATAAGAGAAAGTAGGCCAGCTAGAAGGTGGATTGATGTTTGGAAAGAAAGCAAAGACTGGTTCTCTGAAAAAGAAGTTAGATCAAGGATAGCCAGGTAGATTGCAAGGTGATTCCAAACAACAAAAACAAGAATATGATTCCTTGTTCTCTTTTTTCTTCTTTTTCAGTTAAGTTGCTCACACATGCCTCTCTGTAGGGACAATAGCATCATGGATTGTTCTCCTAGGCCCTGTTTCAATTGCCTGATCTCTTACATTTTGTTGCCTGTAACATAAGCTGTCATTCTTTGGCCCCTGGCCCGGTGCTCTGAGGAGTGGCCTCTGATAGTGGAGTTACTGATCACTTGCCTTACTCACAGAGGCCATCTCACCTCCAGGAAGGGATGTGTCCCTTGAGGCTGGTAATTTAGAGGTCCTTAGTGATTTCTTAGAGGATGTGTACCTTCTTAGAGTTACTGCAGCACCTGCTGCCCCCATCCCATGGGCCATAAGATCCACAGATTGGAGTCTTCAGGTGGAAAAGGTACAGCCAAAGATTGAAGCATGTTTTAAGAAGAGGGGGAGTGTGGGCGGGTTCACTGTCACTGAACACAGGAACCTGGAAGGAGATAATTTTAGGGGAAAAGTGAAGAAGAAAACAACTCCTTATCTATCTGGAACTCAGCGGGGCAGCAGTCTAACCTCCTGAAACACAGCCAAGGTCTAGGAAGTCAGTCAGAGATTCCTGAACACCCGAACAGAAGACACAAAATACATAGACAGCTGAGTTACCAGAAAGGCAGTCTTTGGCCCTTTATTCACTTGTGACCAGATTGGTTATCTCTAGGACCACAGGAAATTAGAAGCACTGAATTAGAAGGGGAGGGCTGGAGGGAGATACTCTGACGGGAGCATATGATGCTTTAGACTCGAGATTTTTGCCCATGCACCTTGGTGATGCTACCCAGAAAGTCAGGTCACAGAATGAATGCAATGCTTGTTGCGGACACTTTCGCTAAATCTTACCCTGTTTAGAACTCACCCAGCCGGTCCTTATACCTATGGCATCCCACCTGGCCTTCTGACGTCTACTGTGGTGTCTTTCTGGAGTCCCATTTTTGGCTTGTTCTCCGACTTTCCACTTGCCTTTAGCAGCCATTTGGAGGCCTTTGCAGCCGTCAGGAGTAAACTCCCTTTTCCAGCCCCAGTATGGAAATCGGTGCTCATGATAAGAGCCTTGAATTATGAAGGTGAGGCTAAATTATATTCAGGAAACTAAACACATGCAGTAAAATTTCAGAGAGTTTAATGTCCAGAATTTTTGACATGTTATTTTGAGGGAAAAAAGGCTTGGTGCTTACATGGGAAGATATTTAGCTATTTGGAAAGCTCAACTCTTCAGAAGAACAAAGCCTCTAAAGTTTCTAGATGCCCTTTGATTACCATATTAATTGACACATAATTGACATTCTGCTCCCTAGATGAAGAAGGGTGGGGTGACTGAATAAGTTCTCAGGCTGTTCAGATGGTTGAATGGATAATGTGTTAGGATTCCTTAGGGCATTGGTTTTGTGCAGGGGGAGAATGTGTGTGTCTATGTGTGTGCACATGCAGGTTCATGTGTGTGCACAGGCACTCCCCCAACTATGAAAGTCCTGCAGCGGGGAGCTTTTGCAAGGACTCCCCCAGTCCTTTTCTGGAGATTCTGATTCTCCCTGGAGAAAAAAAAAAAAAAAGAACTGCTTCTGGACAGATGTGGTTTGAAAAGGCTCTCATAGTTATGTGGATATGATCATTCTCCACTGGGAATCACAGATTTCAGGAAGGGTTTTGGAGTCATTCTGTATCATAAAATGTGTATAGGTATTCTCTCTAGAGTCAGAATACTAGGCTAGAAGGGCGTAAGATAGCATTTCTGTGAGTTCAGAGCTTGACTTGTCCAGGGCTGTGCATCTGTTGATTCTCCTTGCCTGGGAGGGTGAGGACACCCGAGCTTCCGTGGAAGTCCTATTTAGCTTGGCAAAGGATCTCGGAGTTGTCACTGCTCTCCTGTCTCTACAGAATAGTCTGCCAGAACTTTGATGAATGGTGGTAAAATAAAGCCTTACTGTCCTCCTGCTCTCTCTGACTTCTGTTGACAGACTCTAAATAGCATATACTGTTGTGATCACTGTATGACTTCAAATATACACCAATATTAGAGGGAATAAAGAGATAAAGCCCTTTGATTGATGAAGAAAAAGAAAAGGAAAAAAAAAGGGATAAAAACTGAACTTTTTCCAAATGGGAATGACCCTTACCATGTTTTTAAAGCTTTATGCCAAAGGCAGCCTTTATTGGAATACGATCAGATAAAGCCCCAGTGCTCTGGGAGTCCCTTCGAACCTACAATATTTAGAATAGCTCTCAGCTCATTTGGAAATTTGAACACATCTTTCTTTGATTAGCTTGCTCCTATATTTATGATTAAAATCATGCCCAGAGTTATGAGAGAGAGAAAAGGAAAGAAATATTCTTCACATTGAGAATCACCAACATGAGCCAGGGCACCCGCCATCTTGGACTGGGGTAAAGCCCCAATTTTACAAGTGAAGAAATGAGTCCCTGAGAAATTTATAACTTATTTAAGGGCATTCATGACTTCATGGCCCCATGGGACCACCAACCAATACTTAAGATAGCTATACTGACTTCAGAGGACCTTGGAGCTTTCAGATATTTCTAGCTTGCTCTCACTAACTCACACCTTTTTCACACTAACTACTCATTTCAAACTTGACCACCTCTGGGATAATAAGACTTGTACCTTTGTGACTGTTTTGGCAATCTATTCGCTGAATAATAAGCTACCCCAAAATTTCATGGCCTCAAACAACAATTGGTTATTTGACACTATGTCTCAAAAGTACAGTCTTCCCACTAATAGAGATAGACCCAAGGTGCTCTTAAAACAAAAGCTGGAGGATCCAGAGAAATACCTCAGGACTCATTCCTTCCAGAAAGGGTGCTGTGAGAATTTGCGGGGGGGCAGCCTGACGTCTTGGGTGGTCTCCTTGGGTGGAGCCATCTATCGAAATCAAGAGATTCCTTTGAGCCCAACAATATTTATAGTAGGGAAATCTGAATAAACTGGATTGAGATTGGAGCAGGTTTGGGTAGTTGATATGCACAGCATTTTCTTTTATTCATGTTGGAACCCCTTTTATGGTGTTTCAATGTGCACACTAACATCGTGGGATTCGATGACTATGTCTGTGCTGTCTGTTCACCCTTTGTGAGGCAACACGGTGGAGTGTCCAGTGGCATGAACATTGTGACCTAAGTTTGTGTAATAATCCTGGTTTGCTTGGTATTTATTGTAAGAGTGAAATGAAGCAACGTTTTTAACTGCCAGATGGAGAGTGGGCACGCGACATCTATTAGTTCGCTCCCTTCCATGTCCTCTCTTAGAATTTGGCTTCAAAGTCTTTGATTTCTCTAAGCAGAAGAGTCGTCTACAGAATTATCAGCCAAAGACAGTTTCCAGATTATTTTTCAGATTAATGTGTTAGCTTCTGACCACTGACAAAATCACGCAGAGTAATTCTTTGGGAGACAGTGTGATGTACTAAACTCATACCTCATAGCATCGGGAGAAAAATGTCACCTTTTCACATGGCCACCAGGTATGAGGCCCCCAGGATTGGTGCCAGGTAGCTTGGTAGAATACAATCTGCTGATGGGTCCCTGTTAGTCAGTAGAAGATAAACGTGCTGAGATGAAATGAGCTCAATGGATTTCAGAGGAACCTTAGAGTTCCTGTCCGTGACCTTAGAAGAAGCAATGGCACTCTTTTGTAGGGAGGTAGAACACCCAGCTTTGGTCACCTTCGTCCTGACAAGAGGAAATCCCCCCCCCCTTTACAAAATACTCTGTTAGACCTTTGACAAAGAAGAATAAAGTAAAATCCGTCCTCCGGCTTTCTCTGACCTTCTTCTTTAATACTTGGATTTTATTTTTATTTTTAAGAAATATTTATTTTGAGAGAGAGAGAGAGAGAGAGGGAGGAAGGGGCAGAGAAAGAAGAGAGAGAATCCCAAGCAAGCACTCCGTGTCAGTGCAGAGCCCGACACAGGGCCTGATGCGGGGCTCGAACCCACGAACCGTGAGATCGTAACCTAGGCGGAGATCAAGGGGAAGATGTTTAACCGACTGGGCCATGCAGGCGCTATGATATTTGGATTTTAATGCGTGGTTGAGTTTGAATTTAGACAGTAACCAGTTTGTCAAAGGTGATGAAATCACATTTTAGGAGATCACTTGCAAGGATATATAAAACAGTGTATCTGTTTTGTATCTGTTTACTTTTGGCTTTAAGCTATTCAGGAAATATTAAATGATTTTTCATATTTGGGGGTGAAAGGATGAATTGATGTTTGTGAAGTGAAATAAGTAAGCAAAAATTTCAGTAGGGAGGAGTGAATCACCAGCCACTCTTAATAAACATTTGCTACATATAAAATCTCTGCAAAAGATTTTAAATTATGCCTACCCCTGAGGCTTTACAATGCAAATTCAAGGTTGACGGTCAAGGCCTGCTTTTTAAGGGACTCTAATGCTTCAGAATGAAGGGTGAGGTTCCTATCATTGTGGGGAGCATAGCACTAATGGGGTTAATAAAAATCCCCCCCTTTCCCTACCCCCAAACACATGCACGTGCACATGTGCGTGGGCACACACATACACACAGAGGTCGGTTTTCATTTCTCATGTAGCCCAAGGGTAAGTAAAATAAAAAGAGGTCAGCCAAAAAAACTGACTGTTCAATTAGACTTGCAAAAAGTGCTACCAAAAAAAAAAAAAAAGTTATACTTTGCTCCTGTTGTACAGAATTTTACAGCATACGGTCCCCTTAATGCTGATCCTAACTTTGGTGCCACATTGGAGACACATACAGTAAAGTAACCCAGTTAAAAAAGCCATGAGGTATGTATAATCAATATTTTGTTTGCACAAGGCTGTTAATAGCTCAGGTTTTTTCAGACAGATCGAATGACATGCTTGCCTCGTCAGAAAATCGGATCGTTATCATTTGCATTGTTATGAAATTACCAAATGTCTGTTAACCTTGTGAGCAGACAGGACCCCAAAAGTGATGTGAATAGTAGTCGTTCCCCACTGTATTCAAAGAAATGTTGATAATCATGCAATAGTAATTAATAATTCCATGTTTGCTTTGTGTAATAGAACTCGGTAACAGTAATGATAATCATCACTAACACAGGCTTACTGTATGCTAGGCACTTTTTTAAGTGCTTTAAATAGAGTTGTTTAATCCTTATAATAACTCTATGAGGTGGGTTCTTAGCTTTGCCTTATAAATGAGGAAACTGAGGCACAGAGAAGTTAAATAACTTGCCCAGGCCATGCAGAGACCATGTTTGAACCCAGGCAGACTGGCCCCAGAGGCCATGCTCTGGACCACTTTACCATACAAGTAGGAACACTGAGGGCTCTGGACTTGGGCCAGTGTGGGTTCACGTCAATGAGACGATTTCTCCATCAGGAAAATGTGGGTAAAAACACCTACTTGGCCGGGACTTTGGAAAGCAAAAAGAGAACACATGGAAACCCCTAGCACAAGGCAGGTCTACTCCGTGGCTGCTATCATTATTATTCCTATCGTTTCCAAAGCACTGAGTTTGAAATTTTACAAGAAACAGTCTCTTAAATGTATGATCTGCTCAGAATCTCTTAAAAATGGAAACTCAGCCTGGCCTCTACTGCTGCAGGGTCAGGTTCTCAATGGCTGTCCCCGGAGTTTGCTTCAGAGCCTCCTGAAATACTATTTCCAACTCGTTCTGCTCATGGAGGTCTCATTCAGTTCCCGATGCGCAGCTCCATACGGGAGAGAAGAGAGTCTTTGCAGCCGGTGGGCCCTGGGTTCATCTTCCACCTCTGGTTATTAGCTTTTTGCTCTTACCAATTACTCATGTTTCTGAGCCTGTTTTCCATCATAAAATGAAGATACTGGTGCTTGTCTGATGAGTTACCACGAGGAGGATCCATGTAAAGTGCCTGGCGCGTTGGATGTGTGAGGCATGCGTTATTGCATGTCATCCAGAACATGGGTTGTATTTCCCCTAGAGATGGCTTGTGATTTTGTCAGTCATCTCTGGTTGGACGAGGTCTCCTCTGACCGATTTCCTGTTATCACTGGGGCAGTGCAAGGTTGTGGGGAGAAGGCATGGTTGCAGTGCCCCACGTGTTTGCTGTATCGAAACTCTAAGGGCACCAATGGCGGGCTGGGGCCATGATGTGTCTTGCTTTTCTTCTGAAGAAAGCTTTTTCGAAGAATGATTATGGAGTGGCCGACCCGGGGCGGGCGTCTTTATTACCTCTTCCTGCTTCACCACCATACGAACAGGCATGATATATACTTCCTGGATTGATTTTAATAAGGCTCCAGTTTTTAAAAATATTGTTAATGTATGCCAACTTTTCTACAACCTCCACTGGAGTGAAGACTGTCCCAAAGGAGGACAGATGTTTATTTCTTGATAGCAAGTTTTCAGAATTGGTTTTGGAACTGCTGTTCTAGGGCTGTGCTCAGAGCCTACAGCTACATAACTGGGAATTCCTTCAATGGAAACAAATCCAAACTTCCGAGAAACGTAGTGTTAATTTTTGAAAACTGCCAAAATTCTGCTGAAGAGGAGGAGAGAAAGCAATGAATTTTCCTACATGATAACACTTTTCAAAAGGTAGATCTGAAATCCAGCTGCTTCTCAGACCATGCCTGCTGCTACTTAGCCTGTCTAAGCAGTTTTCGTCTCTTAATTTCTATAATGGCCTTCTGGCTGGCCTGGCCGTTCCCCACCCCCCACGACTCCCACCCCTGGCCCCCTTAGAGCTTGTGTTTAGCACAGCAGTTATGAGTGATTCCTGTTAGGATGTTGGTCAGATCTAAATCCTCTGTTCAAAGTCCTGCAATGGCTTCTCACCTCACTTGGCCTAGGAGCCAAAGTCCTTTCTGTGTCTGGACCTGTCCCAGCCTGACTTCCCTCACTCAGGCGCCTCCCCCATACTGGCCTCCTTGCTGTGCCTCAAACACCTGAGCTCACTCCCTCCTAAAGCCTATGGCCGCTGTGCCCTTCTCCCACACGCTTCTTCCTGCTCTCTTATTCACTTAGGTGCTTCCTTGGATGTCACCCACTTAGAGAGGCCTTCGTGGTCACCCGAGCATCTCAGGGCCCCTCTTCCCGATACTTCCTACTTCCGCCCTCCGCTGCACCCTGCTCCCTCCCTTCTCATTTAGCTGTGCTTGGTCTTCTGCTGTGTCTCTATCTCATTTCTGGTCTCATCTCCACCCTGAGGGACAAATTCCCCGAACACAGTGCCTGGTGCGTAGTGGGTGCTCAACAAACATTTTCCAATGAATTTAAGAAACATTTCAAACTAAGATTCAAGTACGAGGAAATGTTGTGAGATGAGTGTGTCATATCCCAAGGGGACTCTTTTGAGAAACATTTTATTTGGGTTTGGAAATTCTGCTACATTTGTTTGAAAGGTATCTAACTATTGATAAAGACAGAAGCACTTACCTGCTCATTTTTTGCTATATATTCAGAGCTAATGCTGGTTAAGTGGATAATAACCATGGAGGTAAAAGAAAATTACGTAAGAGATTAATTAGACTGATATTCTTAGGTAACCCATAAACTCTCCCTGTTTGCAGAAAAACCAGGCTCATTACTTTATTTTTTTGACTCATTGCTCTATAATCACACCCCCTAAATTAAAGTTCTCAGCTGAATATAAGAAGGGACTTAAATTATAATGTAGGCCAGATGTGTTATTGGTAGCCAGGAAGTAGGAAAGGGTGTTGGAAGTGTGGTTTTCAAGTATGTGTATGTTGGTATTAAGTCAGAGTGGAATTGGAAAGGGAGATCAGTCAAGAAAATCAGAAGATGTGGCCCCAGAGAGCTTGCAGTCTTCTTGGGGACACTCCTTCCCCTCACAGCAGGAAACAACTGGAATTATCAAACTCCATAGCACTAGGCTGTGTGGTCCAGCCACAAGGACTGACATGACTACATGTCTTGACATAGTTTCCTTTCAGATGCTTTCACTGAAGGTTGTCCTGCACGTATCTCTTTCCTTGCCTATACCGATGTGACTTGTGTGCAGTTGAATGTGTTTTCTCTGCTGTGTGATTTATATATGACGGTCTTATGAATGCTATTGAGCTGTGACATCTGAGAGACTTTCTGTTCTCACAAAGGACTCCTTCATTCCTCAGACCTGTGGAAATGAATTTACTTGTTTATGCATATGTGCAGTCAGTACAAAGGCCCATCTGTAGAGGAATTTAAAAACGTGAAGGAAACAATAGAGAATTATAAGGTGTTTTCATCACAGAGGAAAGCCTTTCCTGTGTGTGTGTGTGTGTGTGTGTGTGTGTGTGTGTAGCTTGAAGACGTATTTGGTGACCTTTCCATAAAGACCACTAATGATCTATATGTGCCACTCTTTATCATAATTACACGTGAGTATACGTAATACAGGAACTCTGCACTATAAGGAGAAAGACTTAAGGTAGTGACATAATAATGAAGATATCTGAGCTCCAGAGAGACTGTATTTTTATGTGTGTCTTTCTTTTGAAGCTGATACGTACTCCCTGGGAGTCTACTGCGCAGACTCTCTCGAAGCTCTTGTGAGGTATATACAGCCTTAGAGGGATGCAATTTCAAAGGAGCCATGGCAACTACAAGACAGGGCGGTGGCAACAGCAAGATAAGTACCAGGTCTGCTCAGCCACTCCTAAAGGATAATCAGCAGTCAGTTTCTCAAGCACCCCCAGAGCGACCCAGCATTGTTATGGGGGGCTACGGGGCAGCAGGAACAGAGAGCTACATTTGTGTCTGCGGAAGAAAGGCCATTGCACCCACTTCTGATTCTTTTGTAAGGCCCTGCTTTCTCTTCCCTTGCAGATGCTCTTTCTTGCCTTTTCTCCCTTATATTTATTCCACAAAGAGATGTATTAAATAGAAGGGTAAAAATGCAGTATAAAATTGCTTACAGTGATGATGATTTTTTTCTGTCCTTGAGATGTACACACACACACACACGTACATACATAATCTTTGTGATGTGTGTACATAAAATTCCAAGAAGTAGTTTATTTTTTTAATGTTTTTATCTTATTTTTGAGAGAGAGAGAGAAAGAGAGAGTGACAGCGGGAGAGGGGCCGAGAGAGACAGGGAGACAGAGGATCTGAAGAGGGCTTTGCCTTGACAGCAACGAGCCCCATGTGGGGCTTGAACTCACAGGTGAAGTCGGATGCTCACCTGGCACCCCCAAATTCCAAGAAGTCGTTTCTATCACTCTCAAAGACTGATTGTCCAAGGGCTTATTTGTCACTTGATTGTGTGCCTCTTTCTAATGAGTCGATCGGAATTTACCAAGAAGGGACTGTGCAAATTCAGTGGAAAAGACTCCGCGGAATACGAGCCAGAATGTCCTTTGCTCTGAAGGACTTCATAGAGCATTTAGCACATACGCAACCCAGGATAACCTGTGAACACCTACTGTTTGAATTATGTCCCCTCGACAAAGATATGTTGAAGTCCTAACCCCCCAGGACCCCAGAATGTGACCTCATTTGGAAATAGAGTCATTGTAGATGCAATCAGTTAAGTCAAAATGAGGTCCTACTGCAGTAGGGGGTAAACCCCTAATTCTGTGTGATCAGCGTCCTTATAAGAGATGACTGTATAAAGACAGACATGCAGGGACAATGCCATGTGAAGACAAAGGCGGAGGTTGAAGTTAGGTAGCTTCAAAGCAATGAATGCCAACGATTGCTGGCAAGACACCAGATGCTGGGAGAGGTAAGGAAGGCTTCCTGGAGGCTTCCCAGGAAGCATGGCCCAGTCAATATCTTGATTTCTGGCTTCTTGCTCCCAGAACCGTGGTAAAGTGAATTTCTGCTTGTTCAAGCCTCTCTGTTAAGGCAGCCCTGGCAGTCTAACATGCCTACCGAGCAAACTCTCCCTAAGTTCAAGCTTATAGTGCTTAGGATGGATGAAGGAGTCCTGCAGAGAAAGGAAAACACATTTATTTATTCTCTTTTGTAATGAGCCAGCACATCTCTGTGGCCTGGACTGCGTTCTCACAGTGCCCAGGATTCTTGCCAGCCTTTCAGATGTTAGTAGTTAAACTTTTTACCTCGTTGATAGCTATCTCCTTGCTCCAGGAAGTGCCCGGCTTCGGTGACCTCATTCTGCCCCATGAACACATTGCTTTAAATTGTTGTCGAGAGGTCTGCGTTCCCTTACTAGCATGTGGACTGTTAAGAACAGGGACCATCTTATTGTCCTGGACAGAAGGGCGATGCCTTGCTCACAGCAAGTGCTTAATATCTGTTGAACTAAACTGGAGAGAGTGAGCTCTAAAATAAATGGGAACAAATGAATAAATGAGGACTCGGGCACATATAAGATGTCCCAGCAATTTTTCAACAAATGGATGAATAACTAAACAAATTAACTGATTGTATTAAATATTTTACAACATGTAGGTTGGTTTGGCTTTTGGCTTTTGTTATGTGGGCGAAAGGTTCCTCCACAGTCAATGTAAGTGGTATGTTGGAGAATCTGTTGTTCCTCCTGTGGATAAGCCAAGAAACACTTTCATCAGTGTGCTGAGTGTCTCTTTGCATGAGAGTAAATGCTGGTATTAGCAAGATTTCGACCCAGAGAGTCGAATCTCCAAAATTAAATCAGTGAACATGTATTCTTTTTTCTTTTAATTTTTTAAATGTTTATTTATTTTTGAGAGAGAGACAGAGAGAAAGAAACATGAGTGGGGGAGGGGCAGAGAGAGAGGGAAACACAGAATCTGAAGCAGACTCCAAGCTCTGAGCTGTCAGCAGAGAGCCCGACATGAGGCTCGAACTCACGAACCGTGAAATCACGACCTGAGCTGAAGTTGGATTCTTAACCAACTGAACCACCCAGGCACCCCAGTGAATGTTATTCTTGAAGCCTCCAGTGTCAACCAGCTGGAATGCAAGGATTATGGAAATATAAATAAGGGCATGCTTCCCTCTCTCTTTTAGTAGCTTACTATCCTGTTGAAAAAAAATGGATACTTACACTCATGCAGCATTACCCTCGAGGCCACTGTTTTCAAAAGGCTGACTATTCAGCACCCCCAGTAATTGCTGGGGGCCCAGGATAAGAAAACTGACTTCAGAGTGAAAGTAACCATTTCATTGAAAAGCTAGGCTGAAGAATAGGAAGGTTTTCATTATTGTTTTGTTTGTTTTTGTTTTTAAGTAAAAATGGGAGGAGTGGGGAAGGTGTCCTGAGGGATACCGGTCTAAATGCAGAGTTGAGATGTGGAATATATATTTTAGGGATACTCTTTAGATTTGGTTTCTAGGGATGAGAGGTGAGTCTGGGATGACGGATTGGTGACAAGTTGTGTCTGAAATACTGACCTATGGAATCTGAAGCTTATTCATTAGATAGTAGAAGCCTCTGGAAGAGTTTGACCAGATAAGGAACATAATTATCATGATAATTCCCATTTACTGAATACCAGCAATGTGATAGGTGCTTTCTCTGCTTGTGTGTTATTTAATTCTCTTAACAAACATAGAAGGTGGTGTCTTATTAACCCATTTCATAAATAAGAAAATCACAGATCCAGTAAGTGATAGTTTATGTTTGCCTGACTTCAAAGCCTATGAAACTTTTCACTGCATTAATGATTTCCAAAGGCACTTGGCAAACCCCGTGGGTTCTTCAAAGAAACTTAAGGGACCACAGGACTGGTTATTAGTTGGCAAAGATGGGCAAGACTCCTGGCCTAAATTGGGCCTCACAACTTACACGAGTGAAAGTTCTCCTTTTTTGCTGCCACGTGCAACATAACCACAGGATGTTGATCAAAGAAACAGGGCCCACCAGGAAAGAAGTACCCAAGGACCCAGCAACAGGGTATGGTTTTGGCTCTAGGTAACTTAACATTGTTCTCATCACCTTGATGAAGCACGCAGTTGCTGATGCTATGTGGCCACAAAGAATAGCATATACGTTGAGTAACAAACAAAATTCAGAGAGATCTCAAAAGGCCAGAGTCCAGTAAGTTCCAAATTAAGAGAGATAATGTGTAATTTGCACTTAACCAACTGCAAGAATGAACTGCATAAGCATAGACTTGGGCAGTGGTTCTCAGAGTGGACCAGCAGCCTGGGCATCACCTAGGAATATGTTAGAAGGGCAAATTGCTATTAGATCAGAACCTGGGGGGTGGGGTTCCACAATCTGTGTTTTAATAAGCCCTCCAGGTGTTTCCAATGCAGGCTGAAGTTAGGGAACCATGGGCCTAGATAAACCAACTTTCCTTTCCCTCTTGGCCTTCCTTCATTTCTTTCTCTTTATTCCATGTCATTCCAGAAAGGATTTGGGGTAGAAAATCTGACCTAACAGTTTGTGTCAGGACAAAATTTTTATTTTATACAACGTTTACCCTGACTCAATGGTGTGGTGTGGTTGGTGACAAAAGTAAATAGTTTGCTTCAAAAATAGCGACCAGAACAAGGAGGGCAAGAGCCCCTCTCTTCCACACGGGGCACATTCTGTAATATTCTCCACATTCTGCTAGATTGCACCTGAGTGTGTTGAGGAAATTATTATAGAGGAGTATTGAAAAGGGGCTTGACAAAGATGGTGAGGGACCTCAAACCTTGTCCTGAAGGAGCAGTGGAGAGAAGCCACCTCTTATGGCTGGTGCCTGACATGGAAAAAGCATTTTACATCTGTTCCGGAGAGCAAAATCCAACATGGGGGAGCCCTTTCCGCTGGAATTCAGAGGGCAAGATGTCAGTCCAGACTTATCCTACAGGGCGTTGGTAACCCAAGTAAGTACTTCAGCCTCTTTCCATTAGCTGAAGACTGTAGATAATAAAGACTGTAGATAATCACGTCCACCTCACAGCGTTCTTTGGAAGACTAAAAAACATGAAAACGTGCAAATGTTTGAATAAATGCAAGTGATTGTATGAACGTGGAGCAGTGGTACTGTCATTAAGGAAGGCTAGTTGATGGAGATTTTATTTTTTATTTTATTTTTTTAACATTTATTTCTCTTCGAGACAGAGAGAGCATGAACAGGGGAGGGTCAGAGAAAGAGGGAGACACAGAATCTGAAACAGGCTCCAGGCTCTGAGCTGTCAGCACAGAGCCCGACGTGGGGCTCGAACTCACGGACCTTGAGATCATGACCTGAGCCAAAGTCGGAGGCTTAACCGACTGAGCCACCCAGGCGCCCCGAGGAGATTTTATTTAAAAAAAAAAAAAATGTTTTAATGTTTATTTATTTTCGAGAGAGAGAGAGGGAGGGGCAAAGAGAGGGCGACAGAGGATCCAAAGAGGGCTCTGCGCTGACAGCAGACAGCCCGACGTGGGACTCGAACTCACTAACGGGATTATCATCTGAGCCGAAGTCGGACACTCAACCAACTGAGCCCCCTAGGCGCTCCGATATTGAAAATCCCAGATAAGGAAAATTACAGCATACAAATTACTCAGAAGCGAGATGGCCTTTCTCAAGAAGTAGTGAGGCTACTTTCATGAGTAGTCTTCAGACAGAGACCAAAATGTTAGAGAATGCATCATATGGGTTGGAACACATGGCCCCCAAGTGCCTTTCTAACACGGACGCTTCATGCCAGTAAAGTTAGAGAATGTGAGGTCAGGCAGATCTGAGAGAATGTGGCCAATGGAGTAAACGCTTAATTCAGCATCTGCTAATCACTTTGTGCAAGTAACCGCAAACATTTAAATACACTTAAATGTTAAGTACAATAAAAACATTAAATGCCTTTAAAAACAACAACTGGTTAACCAGGATCCGGTTTTTCTCTACAGCCCTATTGTTACATTTCTCTCTCCATTAGAAGTGTGGTTGAATTGGCCCCCTGGTTTTCCTGTGGGTCCGTTGATGTTTGCATATGCAAAGTAAAATAAAATACCTAATGCTTTCTATACCTCTTTGCAGCCTCTCCTAGGAGCGGAATGGGTATCGCCCTTGGTGTCTAAGCCAAATCCTGAGTTGATTTACAACATTATACCTTTAAGACTAAGCTTTCCTCTGGCTGTAATTTGCATCTAGTCCCTTCTTTCTTTCTTTCTTTCTTTCTTTCTTTCTTTCTTTCTTTCTTTCTTTTCCCCCCAAAAGATTGGGTAACATCAGTGACTTTTGCCTCCATCCACTCTTGATTGGCTGCTTTCCAGTGGCAAAGAGATGAATGGATCCTTTTGTGTAGGGAGTCTTGTAATTCACTGCCTTGCCAAAGGCAGTATGTGGGTATTTTGCACGTATTATAGATAATGTGTGTATATCAATAATGTAATGAAGGTAACATTCATACCGCTGTGGGTGGTAGCTAAGTGAGAGACAGCTAAATCTCATTGTCAGTGTATTAGAAGCTGTCTTTTCTAATTCGGTCAGACAGTTGTTGGTCTGTTACTTGAAAAAAGTCAAAGGGGCGGGCGGATTATAGAAACAGGAGTGAGTGAGTGTGGGGGATGAGTATTTTAACTTAAACCATATATATGTGTTTTTTATAAAAGGCCAAGGGCTTTTCTTGGACTCTGACTCTGCCTATTGCCAACCCATGTTGTATTTTTTTCGTGAACAACATCCATTAGGCATCATCTACAATTTGGGGTTTTTTGTTTCTTTGAATAAGAAAGAAGTTTCAGGCCAATTTGCTGAGCGACGGGCGTGCAGGATCCTTCTAGGTTTTTATCAGATTTTTCCTATTGTTATTTCTTCAACAGCTGTCTCTCTGACATCTAAAATTAGAAGAAAAATTTGTTGTGGTAAAATATACATAAAATTTACCTTGTAACCATTTTTTAAGTACCCGATTCAGTGGCATTAAGTGCATTCACAATGTCATACAGCCGTTACTACTGACTATTTCCAGAAATTTTCCATTATCCCAAACAGAAACTCTGTACCCATTAAATGATAACTCCCTGTTTACCTACCCTCCATTTCTGGTAACTTCTCTTCCACTTTCTGTATCTATGAATTTGCCTATTCTAGCTGCCTTATGTAAATGAAATCATATAATATTTGTTCTTTTGTGTCTGGCTTATTTCACTTAGCATAATGGGGTTTTTTTTGTTTGTTTTTTGTTTTTTTATGTTTATTTTGAAAGAGAGAGAGCATGTGTGAGGGAGAGAGAGAATCCCAAGCAGGCTCCACGCTGCCAGCACAGAGCCAGTCATGGGGCTCGATCTCATGAACCGTGAGATCATGACATGAGCCAAAATCAAGAGTCGGATGCTTAACCAACTGAGCCTCCCAGGCTTCCTTAGCATAATGTTTTCAAGATTCATCCATGTTGTAATATGTGTCAGAATTTCATTCATTTTTATGGCTGAATAATATTCTGTTATGTGTATATACTACATTTTATTTAGATTGTTTGTATATCTATTGATGAACACTTTGGGTTGTTTTCATCTTTCAGCTATTATGAGTAACATTGCTATGAGCATTGGGGTACAAGTATCTGTTTGAGTCCCTGCTTTCAGTTCTTTGGGTATATACTAGGAGTGGAATCACTGAATCAAATGATAATTCTATGTTTACCTTTTTGAGGAACCACCAAACTGTTAAAAAAAAAAACTTTTTTTTTTTAACGTTTATTTATTTTTGAGACAGGGAGAGACAGAGCATGAACAGGGGAGGGTCAGAGAGAGGGAGACACAGAATCCGAAGCAGGCTCCAGGCTCTGAGCTGTCAGCACAGAGCCCGACACGGGGCTAGAACTCACGGACTGCGAGATCATGACCTGAGCCCAAGTCAGCCGCCCAACCGACTGAGCCACGCAGGCACCCCCCCAAAAAACTATTTTAAAGCAACTTGTATGTATGAAGACTTTCCAAAGCATTCAACTTGGTTTTCACAGAAGCAACAGCTCTCTTCACTTTTGGTCCTGTATTTCATCATTTCTAGGCCATTTAATTCACCTGTAAAATTATAATATCAAGTCCAGCTATCATAAACAAGTTTAGAAACATGTACAATTGATACTTGCTAAGCATACGACTCAACGGGTAAGATCAGAAGTGCTTGGAACATAGTAGAGAGTAGCTTTCCAGCAAATGAACCCCAACATAAGCTAATATATATTATAGAACAAATGGAGAATCCTGGTTAATCTGGCCAGCTAAGTGGAGGACAGCTAAGAAAGCTTCTACTGTTCAACTAAACTATCTTGGTCATGATACGATATCTATAAAGGAATTTAGAAGCGACTTTGGCTCTAGAAAAAACAACAGCTGCATTCCCATGACTGTTCACATTCAATACACTTGTTAGGAGATAGGAGAGAGACAGACAGCAAAAGCTAAAATAGAGTGGGGAGTTGACTGATCTAGTCATTTTTGTATGAACTCTTGAATTTAAGGAAGTACTAATCGATAATAGCAGTGGGTTGATTTTCTTCCCTTCCAGTTTAATTTTGTGTGGGTGATAAATGGAAGATAAACAGGGAATAGGGAGGCTGTGCCTATTCTTAGAAAGAAGATACCTTTCAAGTTAAGATTTGAGACTCCGAGATGTGATTAGAAGGTTTTCTAGCCAGTTTTGAAACAGCACCATGAAGCTGTAGGAGGAGTATTTTTACATAGCATCATTCATCCTAGTTAGTGACCCAACTGATTAAAGGTTTGGGAAATTGCCCCTCTAAATATGGGCTAAAGGAACAGGGTTTATTTAGCTTAGAGAGAGAGAGAGCAGGCATGCTGAGGGGGACTTAATAATAGTCTCCAAGAATATGAAGGATAGTCTATGAGTGATGGAGAGCAGCTGTTTCCTGTTTCCACTGAGGACTGGGTAAGAAAGAATGGAGTTACACTGCAACAAGTCGGTTTAAGACCTCCTTGGCCATAAAGTTTGAGACAGCAAACCCACAAGACCAAAGCCACCTCTCTGTTTCCGAAGTGGGCAGCTAACTAGCTGTCATTCTTGGGTGGTTTAAATGGGCTTGTTCTTGAGCTGGTGAGAAGACATAGAGAACCTCTCAGTCCTATGAGAATATGAAGTTGTCTGCTGTCAGAACCTCCTGGTGTTTTGTGGCCGAGGGACCACTTACTAGAAAATGAGATTTAAGAAAGAAAACAAGTATCAGAATCTTCTCGCTCCATTTTGGTCTGCTTTTAAAGCAAGATCATCTAAATTTACCTCTTCTTTCTAGGTGAAGAATTTCCATAGACTTGCCAGTCTGTGTTTTCCCTGCTGAGTTGGTCAATGTGGTGGTTAAAACAAATTCTGTGTCTTCAGTGGGACTCTCTATATATTTATATCAGAGCTAGATATCATAGACATTTGATATATTTTATATATGCAAAATATGTAATTAATACAACAGCAAAAGCAATGTGCTGATTAGGAGCAAAGCCAATAAAAGCATTATGAAATAATTCATCATTATAGGAGGTTGACGAGGGGAAGAAATTTAACATCAGAAAAATGAGTTCTGGATTTGCTACTGATTTTTTAAAATCTTTTTTTAATGTTTACTTTTGAGAGAAAGAGCGCGTGCGCGTGCACACGCGTGCAAGTGGGGGAGACACTGGGCCCCACGTTGACAGCAGAGAATCTGATGCGGATCTAGATCCCACACACCAAGAGATCATGCATGACCTGAGCCGAAGTTAGACACCCCACTGACCGAGCCACCCAAGGGCCCCTGGATTTCCTACTAATCTTTAAGCAGTGAGGCAGATGGAAATGCTGAAAACTTCTCAACCATTGTTATATCATTGTTATCCTAGGTTAGATTAATCATACCATTAATTATGAATTGGATGTGTAGTGTCTTATTTGCCCAACTGGGAGTGTTTTCAAAACATGGTTTGATTTACAGAGAAGTGGACTGCTTTTAAGCTGTACCTTTAAAGTTATAGGTTTATGACTGCATTAACTGTGTGTACATTCCACACATTATGTTTCCGTCTTGTACCAACATTTATTATAATCTTATTAAAAAATCTCTGCTTCTATCACTGAATGTTTTTTGTTACCTGGAAAGGGGTAAGCATGAATCATGATTCAAAACTGACCCCCATAACTCTTTGGCCTTCAAAATCCAGCAGTGAAACAGGAAAATTAGGGGATTGTTTTGAATCTTCTCTCAATACGTGTTCACCATGAGGCACTGCATGAGTTACTTAACCTCCCCAGGTCTCTGTTTCCTCAATCTACTTTACAGGAATGTTTTGAGGATTAAATGAAATGAAATCATGTGTGCCAAGCCCAGAACCCAGTGTGCACAGCCCTCAAGCCATGTTTACTTGCTTCCTTTAATTCACAAAGAACATCTCTTGCCTGTGGTAGAATCACGATTGCCTCTAGATTGTCTTCAGTTAGTGGGGATTTGTTGAACCTCAGGGGCAAGACTGTAGAGTAGGTTTTGTCTCAAATTCACTGAAGGCCCCCCAAAATTCAATTGTGTGAATGTCTCTCCTTTTCTAAATGTACTTAATCCAGAAAAAAGTCGACCATAACGCCAAATATCTTAGGAAGCGTTTGTTGCAAAAGTACCTGAAACAAATCATGTATACACAGGGAAGAAAAGTTCATTTTGAAATCAGCAAGAAGTGTATGCATTTTTGTTTTGCAAGGTTTAAAGGAGAGTAAATAAGTCTTCTGGGTATTCAGAGAGTCATGTAATATACAGTGATTAAATTGAGTGCAGTGCTTTGAAATGGCATCAAATCAAAGATGTGATCATGGCCATGGGGAAGCTTATGAACTTGATGGAGAGACTAAACCTACATGTATGAAATGAGCACAGAGTAGTTAGACTTAATATCAGGAGGGGCAGGTATCACATAATAGGGCTTGAGACCCCAGGCACTAAGGAAAGGCAAGATACAGGTTTGGGTAGGGATTTAATAAAGTTCTAGGAGACCTGGGATCTTGGTTTGACTGGTTCATAAAACACTATCATTTAAAGACAGACAGAATTTTTAAAAACCACATAAAATATTCACTTCCTATAGAAACCCTATAGTTGCTCTTTATGTATTTGAAATAAATGAATCCTTCTGAAGTCTCAGTGTTCAGGCTGATTTGCTTTCAGGCTCTTAATACACACTGCCAGACTGCTCCTGCCCAAATTCATTCTTGGTCTGTGGGATATGGAATATCTTTATAAATCATAACAAGTCATATTGAGAGTAAAAATCCCAGCTAGAGATTTACCTCAAAAGCTGAGGCATGCCACATATATTAATGTTGGTGGATTTAGAAACCAGGGTGAGACCTTTTTGTCTTTATTAGAAGGAGATTTCTAATTCAGAGCCTTCCAGAGTGTGGGCATAGATCCTCTGAACTGGCCCGCTCCTCCTGTCCCTCCCCACCTTCCAACTCCCCAAATTTAAAAAAAAAGTGGAGAAGCAGAACAACAAAGCCATTAACTTATTGGAATAGAATTTATGGCTGAAATCTTGCAAAGCTTATATCAGCAAAGTAAAAATAATTACTGTCACTTTCTTTTAGACACTTGGCTTTAAGGTTCCTGTCACCTTTATCCTAACACACAGATGACTTAGTAGCTCTATTTTTCATGGCAAATGGCCTGGTGTTATGTTTTTATGCTCATGGCCATGCTATTAAATGACAATACATGGGGATGATACCAGAGTGGAGCTACGTTTAGATAATGAATTGGAATAGCGTTAATGGCTTTGGGTTAGGCATGCTGTCCATATGCCAGCTGAGCTTTTTCCTTTCTCTCTCCTTTCCTTCCCCAGATTCTCAAATCCAAAGACTTAACGTCTCCAACCCAGCGCTACATTGACAGCAAAGTCGTGAAGACAAGGGCAGAAGGCGAATGGCTTTCCTTCGATGTAACTGACGCCGTTCACGAATGGCTCCACCATAAAGGTTTACAACCACCCTCTGTGTTCATCCCTAGCTGTTCGGTGACCTTAAGTTATTGTAAGTTGATTGCAGATTTAAGGGTATTGTCACACATCCAAATGACCTCCTTGACTTCATGTTTTCCAGACAGAAACCTGGGATTTAAAATAAGCTTACACTGTCCCTGCTGCACCTTTGTGCCATCTAATAATTACATCATTCCCAATAAAAGTGAAGAGCTAGAAGCAAGATTTGCAGGTAACTGAAACTTGGTCATTTGAGGTGGGGGAGGGAAGGGCCTATATTGATAGTCTCATGGGGGACGAAATCAGTTTGCAGGTGAAATTGGGATTGTTTGGTGAGACCTGGGGAGTTTTAGTTGTGTGGGTAAAAAAATGGTTGGATAAAGATATATAAAGGCAGAAAGGATTGGGACAAAGGAATTGGTTCCCTGTTTATGTTGCTCAGTGCCCGGTGATGACCGGGCAGTAGTAACTGGCTTGATTCATCAACTTCCCAAACTATTAGTCTGTTAACCCATTTGGTCTTCATTTAAGCGAACCAACTTTCCACCCGTGCTGGTATTAGAGACGACGATAGCGGACATTCAAGGAAATCCATTGATAATGCCCCAGACCCAATGTCGGGAGCTCACAACTGTATTTCACAGAAGGGAATCTCTTCACACCACAGCCTCTTTAACTAACCTTATACGGATCAGAACACTCCACCTTTCCTAGCAAACGGCTTCCTTATCAGACTTTTATAATCATTTAAAAAACACATAACTATAAGTCTTTAGTTTTCCCCTATTTTGCTTCCCTCTTAGTGATTAGCCAAAGTTCAAGGAGAGTGAAGAGATACCAAGGGTTTGAGGCAACTTCTCTTATTAGATAACCAGCTTGGAGATGAGCGTTAAGAAGGAAGTGTGCTGCGGGCTAGTGCTGTATGGACTCCATACCACCGCATCTGGGAGCTGAGTTCCCTTCCCAACCACCACCACCTGAGACCTTCATCCTCATGCAGAAGGCTACAGTGGCCCTTACTCATGGAAAAACACTCCCAGAAGTCTAGAGATTTATTTCAGTCTCTAACCTAGCCATGATTCTCTAGAGTGTGGAGATTAAATGCTTAAACTGGCAGTCTCTTGAGCATGCTTTGGGGAGCTCGAGTTTCTAAATCTCAGATGGAATCAGGAAAGTGTTGAGGATGCCATAAAATAAATGAAAAAGCCCTTTCTTCGCCGCTTCCCAAAATAGCATTAGGTAAGGGTGACTTCTGTTTCACTTGAACCTAATTCACTGCAATTTAGTGTAAGTCTCGGGTTATGTTCATTAGAGAAATCTTCTGAGTTTAGTAGTCTTAGGAAGAGAGTGGACTGGTGGGTGACAAGGCATGTTCTTTTCAGTCGCTGAGGGACTGAACGTGGCCTCAACTGAGGGTTGACTAAAATAAACGACCTAGGTTGCCCTTGGACTATGGTCAAAGGCCTCTTCTGTAGTGATCCTCATAACCAACAAGCCCTGACTTGGACACCGAGCTGCCTCCTGACAAGAGCAGCTGCAGTTAGAAGTGTTCCTTGTCACCTCCAATTGTCTTCTTATGTCCTATTTACGTGGGGAATGATTGTAGCCAGGTGATGATGCTGTTGTGGTCATCACTGCCATTTGTGATAGAATACAAAGCAAAAAAAAAAGGCTGGTTATATTTGATGAAGGTAAAGCTAAATGTTTGTTACCCAAATGCATTTTTTCAAGGTATTGATGGCACCTCCACATATACCAGTGGTGATCAGAAAACTATAAAGTCCACTAGGAAAAAAAACAGTGGAAAGACCCCACACCTCCTGCTAATGTTGTTGCCCTCCTACAGACTTGAGTCACAACAGTCCAACCGGCGGAAGAAGCGTGCTTTGGATGCAGCCTATTGTTTTAGGTAAAGGAAATAAAAATAAGACGAAGTAATTATGTCTGTTGACTCTTGTACTGCCTTTGCCCTTTCTTACCAATTGACCTAAAAACTGCACTTATTGCTTGAGGCCAGGTACATACAGTACAGTATAGCCATCATATCTCCCAAGGTCATTCTTCCCAGAGGCTTGAAACAGTTTCTCTGTGTTGTAGTCATTGGCTTCTTGCAATGAACCAAGGGTGAAGTCAGAAAATTAGCTCCTGAAGTTGTTTCCCAGATCTCTCGGAAGCACCTGGGGGCTGAAGAAGAAATTGAGCCCCTTGCTCCCCAAAGCAAATATAAGTTTACTTGAGGGGTATGGTGATGGGTCCTTAATTGGAAAGACTCACTATCTGTATTGGAAAGCCCTCCCGTCCCCCACCCCCAACAGTAGAGTGCCCATGGTCATACCTTTTGTCATAGTAACAGATATGAGAGAAATAGAAGTAGAATGCTATTTATTGTGTCGTTAGCTACAGAATATGAGGGACTAAAGGCAACTCAAATCTATTTCCCATTCTTATAAGAGTTCATGGTGGAGAGAGTGCTAGTGTTCTCCTGTGGTTTCCTATCAAGCCTCATAAGAGGAAGTTTCTCTTTTTATTTTGAGAGCTGGGGCAGGGGGGTGGGCAGTGAGGGGTTCTCACTGACGAGAACTGCTCCAAGAGTTCTTGAGTAAAATGGCTTTTTTTTGCTCGCCACAGTCGATGGTTGCACTAAGCAAGGCTCCACGTTTTTTGATCTCTGTTTCGTTCCTGGATCAAGAGACATGAGACAAAATGAAGGATTCATTCTCAAAGGAAAATGTCTTAGGTGGTTCTTTGAAAATAGCTGTCGTACTGGATTCATTTTATATTTGAAAGGACAATCGAGGCTGGTTGGCAAAACTGATCTCTTCCAGCCACCTCTCTGCGTCTACATAGTCATTCTGGGGAAAGGTTTGACGTTGAAGGGTACGGGCAAAAGACTCAGGGTATAGAATTCACAAGGGAAAGTAGTCCAGCAAATCATCGTAACACTCCATCGTGGAAGTCGTTCGAGATTACTATAAAACCATTCAAACCTGACCCATGAAATGTGCTCATTGGATGCCATTTGAATGAGTGAATGAGTCATTTTTCTGACTTGGAATGAGGGGTGGGGGAAATCAGCTTTAAAATCTCCACCGCTCTTTCTTCTAACAGAAATGTGCAGGATAATTGCTGCCTACGTCCACTTTATATTGATTTCAAGAGGGATCTTGGGTGGAAATGGATTCATGAACCTAAAGGGTACAATGCCAACTTCTGTGCTGGAGCTTGCCCGTATTTATGGAGTTCAGACACTCAGCACAGTAGGGTAAGTATTTGGCCTGTGTCTCTTCTATTCTTGGGTTGCTAATGTGTACCTGCTGAGAGTATGTCCAGTGAATTCTAATTAGCCTGGTGCCCACTCATCAACACACTTGAATGGGTGCTGGAGAGATCCTTTTGAGTGATGGGGAAGAATGCCGGCTGCAGGTGAAATCAGAAGTAACAATGACCAGTTTGAAGAGTAGGTTTTGCCTCCCCGATGAGATTATAGGCAACCCGAAGACAGTGTTGTTTAATTGCTTTCTTTTTATCTTATATTCTCAACAGCTGTAAGTGATTGGTAGCTATAAAAAATCAATATGTCACTTAGTGTCACATATACAGCTAGGATGTGAAGGGAGCCAGGTCCCCATCTAAAAGAGGACCTGTTATCACCTACATCAGGGACTGTCATAGTAAAGAAAACTTTGAGGACCTCAGCTGATGGCATGGCATCGTGACTCACAAGCATATGGCAATTAAAAAGTCATTTATATAGCCAAATTATGGAAAGAGCCCAAATGTCCATCAACTGATGAATGAATAAAGAAAATGTGGGGTGTGTGTGTGTGTGTGTGTGTACACACACACAATGGATGGAATAAAACTTGGCAATGAAAAAGAATGAAATCTTGCCATTTGCAGCAACAACGTGGATGGAACTGGAGGGTATTGTGCTAAGTGAAATAAGTCAGTCAGAGAAAGACAGATAGCGTATGTTTTCACTCATATGTGGAACTTGAGAAACTTAACAGAAGACCAGAAGAAGGGAAGGGACAAAAATAGTTACAGAGAGGGAGGCAAACCATAAGAGGCTCTTAAATACGGAGAACAAACTGAGGGTTGATGGGGGCAGCAAGGGCGAAGGGAAAATGGGCGATGGGCATTGAGGAGGACACTTGTTGGGATGCACACTGGGTATTGTATATAAGCGATGAATCATGGGAATCTATTCCTGAAGCCAAGAGCACACTGTATACACTATATGTTAGCTAACTTGACAATAAATTATATTAAAAAAAATAAACATTAAAAAGTCATTTAACTTCTCTAAGCCTCAATTTCTTATCAGTAACAAGGAATGTTTATGTTAAAAGTGATCTTTAAAATAACAATGCCAAACTCAAGAATAGATGTAAAGAGCAAGACGATGAAATAAGTGAAAATGATTTGAAAATTAGGATCTCCAAGTCTTTATAACCCAAAGTGAACAAGAATCTAAATATTCTGTCAAGTTACTTCAGTGAGGGTAGAAGGCTAATTCAGAGAGCAAGTCCTAGATTGGATGTCATGGGTTAGTAGCCCAGATCAGCAAAGACTTTTTCTATGTAGTGATGCCTGTCCAAGCCAAGTGTTTTTTCCTGGTACCTCATAATGTAGGGTTTTAGAGATGGAAAGTTATCTTGTCCAAACATCTCATTTTTCTAAAGAAATCCGGGTCCAGATTGTGTAGATTACTTGCCCCGGATCAAACAGTTGGTGACAAACCAAAACTTGGAAGGCATTTGGAAGGCAGGCTTCCTGGCTTTATAACCAGGCCTCCGTTTGCTCTGTCTTACTGAGTTTAATTCCTGAAATGTGGCTACACATTGGGGTTATGCCTCTGTAAATCTCCTTATTAAAGAGGCATTAGAAAAATTGCCTTCACTGCAGGGTAGGAAAATGAATCTGCTGCCAGAAGGATCACATAATGCATTCAGCTGAATTCAAGAGTTTTGGGGTTATCAATTATTTTAGAACATCTGCATTATAAAATTTCTCTTTAATGCATATGAAAAATCATGTGCTAGCAGAACATGAAGTCTATTTATTTATAAATGCCTACATATGCTCGACTTTAAATTGACAAATAGGACTCTCCTTCCTTCAGCTGTTTTCCCAACTCCCCTGTAGATTTTGGCACTCCAGGCTGACCATGTGCTTGGCCATGTGAGGAAAGCTTGCTCATGTCTGTCCCTTTGTCTGAGCTCTCTGGCCAGCCTGCTTCAACTGGGCTGTGGCCACAGTAGCTGTAATGTGGGCAAGGCCCAATTGCCAAGTAGAAACATAATTCCCCTCCCTGATACACAGAGGGAGTGTGTGAAGGCTGAGACCATGCTTGTTTTTCAAGGAGAGAGGAAGAATAACTGTCATGGTCACAAATATGTGGTTTGGACAGTTACCCAGGGAGCCAGAGGTAGTTTAATAAAGTAGTCAGTGTTGCTGCACTGAACAGACCTTCTGTCTTAGGCTGAAAAAATGGCCGTGAATGTCGAGGAAAAGGTCACTTGCTGTTTGCCTAACACATTAATGGAATCCTTGGAAATGTCTCTTTATCATCACTGGGGAACCTACATACTTCCACTGGTAAAAGTCGCATACATAGAACCGACTCTAGAACTTTCTCTTCATTCCGTTTTAGGGCTGGCTATCCGCCCTCCAACTTAGGCACTACCATTTGCCACGTGAAATCTAAATGGAGGGTTGATTATCATTGTTGTTTGAAGCAAAACGTAAGAAAGTGAATGCGTAAAAATACAGATTTCTTTTAATATCATTCTTAATTAACTCTTAACTGCTGAACTCTCGATCGTATTTATGAAGCAATGATAAGTGAAAAGACTTGCATCTTTTTCTCTTTTAAATGAAAATGTAGGTGATACTAAATTGGCCTGAGAGGACACAGCACAGAGAGGTTTCACACTGCAGACAGGTGTCTTTTTCTGTGGCTAAGGGTAGACGAAAGCTTGGGTGGTAGTTTTAATGAAACGTGTGATTCTTCCACTTCTCCGTATATTCACTTCTTCACCGAGTGCAGGAGTCTCCTTTCATCCAGAGAAGACTTACTAGGGCCATCAGGTCAAAACAAAGTCCAGAGAATCTCTGACCACAAGGGAACTCTAATCTAGGTGGGAATTGGAAATATACACTAGGTTACAAAGAAGTGTAGACACAAGAACAGATACTGAGAGGATCAGCTTTTTCGATGGCCAGGCAAGTATGTGCAGCAAAGTAGAGATCGAAGTGAAGGATTATTGGGGAAACTGTAAAATCTGTTGAATGAATGATTTTGTGCGATCTGAGCTTCTACAAAATCATCTGTTTACGATGTATGAGAAAAGGATTCTGTAGGAAAATGATGAATTCAGTGATTGCTAGGAACACATATCAAGTTGACCATAATTGGGGGTTAAGAGAAGGAAATTGACCAAAAATAATTTAAATTGTCTACTGAGTACTGTGACTGATAAGGTAACAGTATGGAATGGTTCTTTTTAAAGTAATTGCCACCCCATTTTTTTTTTTTTTTGGTTTTTTCCTATGTTTTCTTCCTTCTCCTGTGTCCTTTCAGGTTCTCAGTTTATATAACACCATAAATCCAGAAGCATCTGCTTCTCCTTGCTGTGTGTCCCAGGATTTAGAACCGCTAACCATTCTCTACTATATCGGCAAAACACCCAAGATTGAACAGCTTTCAAATATGATTGTAAAGTCTTGCAAATGCAGCTAAGATTCTTGGAGAAGTAGCAGGACGGTAATCACATGGTGGTGATGATGAGGAGGACGACAAGAACAATGACAATGTTTGTAACAAGAAAACGTAAGAGAGCCTTGCTTCAACAGTGTTAAAAACATTTTGAAAAAAGCGGTACTAGTTCAAACACGTTGGAAGTTTGTGGTTGTGTTTGTTAAAAATGGCATCTGAAACAAAACAAAACAAAAAATTGAAGGCTTTATTCTACATTTCATCTACTCTGTAAGTGAGAGAGACAAGAAGCAAAACCTTTTTTTTTTTAAGACAAAAATAAACACTGGAAGAATTTGTTAGTGTTAATTATGTGAAAGGAACAACCAAACAAACAGGAAAATCCCATTAAGTGGAATTGCTGTACATACTTTTCCTATCCCATGCCTCACTTGATTTTTCTGTATTGCTATGCAATAGGGACCCTTCCCGTTCTTACCTTTAGAGTTAACAGTGAGTTATTTATTGTGTGTTACTATATAACGAACATTTCATTGCCCTTGGAAAATAAAACAGGTGTATAAAGTGGAGACCAAATACTTTGCCAGAAACTCATGGATGGCTTAAGGAACTTGAACTCAAACGAGCCAGAAAAAAAGAGGTCATATTCACGGGATGAAAACCCAAGCGAGTTATTATATGACCAAGCCAGCCTGCATTAAGATAAAGACCCTGAAAGCACATGCTATGTACCAACTGCCTAAGGAAGCTTCTTGTATGGTTCAAAACTGAAAAGCCTGTTAATAAAGGAACTTTCAGTCAGAATAAGTCTGGAAGATTTTTTTTTTCTTTTTAATTGTAAATGGTTCTTTGTCAGTTTAGTTAAACCAGTGAAATGTTGAAATGTTTTTGATACGTACTGGTCAAACTTCAGACCTGAAAGTATTGCCGTATAGCTATGCTATTGGTTTTTTCCTTCGTTTCAGATATATGTAACCGTACCTATATTATTATAATAGATGGGTATAGAAGCCAGTATAATTGGAAACACATCTGCAGATCTCCTTTGCAAACTATTAAATCAAAACGTTAACTACTTTACATGCAATGTGTAAATTTTTACCATATTTTTAATGTTCTGTAATAATGTCAACTATGATTTAGATTGGACTTAAATTGGGGCTCTATTTTTAATGATCGCTCAGAACTGTGTGTTTCCTTTAGCTGGCCAGTACTTTCGAGTAAAGCCCCTATAGTTTGACTTGCACTACAAATCTGTGTTTTATAGTGTTTCCTCCACTGTGCTTTGTGCATTGTCCATTATTATGACATAAGCTACCTGAGTCCACTTGTCCTGTAGATTTTCTTTTATAAAAAGGACAGATTCAAGTTCAGTAGTCTTCCTCCATCTTCTAAGCATCCTTACTAATCAGTTCAGATGTTAACAGTCTTCTATTTTAGGAAAATTGGGGAATATTATAGATGTATACATAATTGAGCTGAAATATTTTAGTTTTAGCAGAGGCCTAAGGATCTGACTGTAACTCGGAATCTTTGTGGCTGAGTTAAGAAAGGTTTCTGCAACTTGGCTTAAACAGTATGCTCACCGAATTCTATTGTTAGTAGAGATCAGACAGTTCATAGGAAACATCTTTTCCTTTAATCAGGTTTTTAGTGTTCTGGGGGGGAAATGGAAAGATTTACATATTTCTTGATTTATTTTTTAAGGGAGAAAAAAAAAAAAAAACGCCCTGGTCAGCCTAAGTCACTCAGTTTATTTCACGGAAGTTAAGGTTTTCATGTGTGTTCTTTGAGGGTTGTAAAGGTACAAGCCAAATCCTCCCATGATCAAAAAGTGATTTTTTTCTCTGAATGAGACTTCTCTAGATCTGAGGCGAGAATTTACCTTGCTTTAATAAATGAATGATTTGCCACATCGTTGCAGGGAAGGTACCCTTCCGCCAGGGTTTGTAGGAGATGACAGTTTGCCAATTGTCCCTTATTCAACTGTAAGATGAAAGTTAATAGGTAAAACCAATGGAATATTTGCAGCGTCACCTAAAGGGCAGGATGGTGAGGTGCGAATCCAAGTGAAATTGTCTGATAACCTGTACTTCTAGATGTTTGACTTTTCCTGGCCGTTAATTAAATGACAAATTGGATTCGCAAATTTGAAAACTGGAAAAGCGAGAGGGGGGACGCCCTACCGGTGAACAATCTTTGTGTTGGGGGTAACCCAATCCCAGAAATGAGTGTGTTGATTTTTTTTCCTTCCGTTTTCGATGAATTCTATGTAAATCACTTTTATTTCTGCAGGTGTTTTCCTCTCAGATAGAATGACGTTTGTTTTGTATTATTTTGTCTTTCCTCATGAATGCACTGATAATATTTTAAATGCTCTATTTTAAGATCTCTTGAATCTTTTTTTTTTAAGTTTGGGGGTTCTGTAAGGTCTTTACTTCCCATAAGTAAATATTGCCACGGGCAGGGAGGGATGCGGGAGGGAAAGGGAAGATGTTAGTATACGGGTGGGGTGGGGCTGCAGTTTTTATATGTTAAGCAGCAGTACAGTTTTCTGGTTGGCATGGTTTAAAAAGAAATGGACTATAAGATTAGCTGTTTTGTATTTTGATGACTGATTATGCTGTATTTTAACATGATGTATGTCTGTTTTGTGGTGCTCTAGTGGTAAATAAATTATTTCAATTCTATGTTGATGTGTTTTTCCTATCATGGTGTTATCATTGAGACTAGAGAACACCTCTCCTGCAATGAGAATCATCTCAAGCTGGGAAAGTCATACATCTTTAAGACTGTGCTCTTATTCTCAAGGATATTCACTTCAGAAATGTCATGGTTTATAGCCCATGAGCCAGGGCATATGTACCAAGGACTAAAGAAAGCCCTGTGCAGTCTTTTTATTCTCTTGTTTATTGCTATTTGGTCATTGTTTGAGATTTAGTTTCCATCCAGCTTGACTGTCTACCAGAAAAAATGCAGAGAGATGTTTGAGCCATGCCTCGGCTTTCTGGTTCCATGTTCTGCCAACCCCAGGGCCAAAAGAACCGGTCTAGACAGTATCCCCTGTAGCCCCATAACTTGGATAGTTGCGGAGCCAGCCAGATATAACAAGAGCCACGTTGCTCTTTGGGATGGGTGTTGGGAGCAACTACTCTTCTGTTTCACCCAGACCACTGCACCAAAAAACCCTGGTTCCTGCAAAGTGCTTTGGCTGTTGCCTATAAGACCAGACTTTGCAAGTGAGTTGCCAGTCTCTTAATAAATGGAACAAATAGAAAAGCAGTTGGGGCTCAATCTGGTTGTCTTGCTTTATCTCATGAAAGAACCAGTTTGTGCCCATTGTCTAAACCTCACATGGAAACAAACCATCAATGCAAGTGTTTAGGTAGAATAGAGAATAGTCCCTTTTCTGTGATCCTCTGTGTTTCATCTTTCATACTCAACTCCTTGATAAAGGAAGTGTTTCACTTGAGCACAATTATTTCACACTTCTCTGCAGAGTGGCCAGTGCCAGGCCTATCCCCCCCAGCCCACATCACCTTCATGTGATGAATAAGAAAAAGAGGGTGTCGAGGTAAAGAAGAGAATCACCTAATGGCCATATCAACTTCGCCAAGCTTGTCAACCACTCTGAGCCTTGTTTCTTTAATCTTAAAATGAGGATGAGACTGCCTGCTTTACAGGTTTTGCACAGTTTGTTTTGCTTCCTTGTTGTTAAGTGAATCTACGCATGAAAAGAATTTCCTTTGGTGTTTGGCCTGTAGTTGCTGATCAGTAAATGGTAGTCTTGATATTTCTCAAGTTGTTCTGTCTTTGGCTTCTTAGCAATTCCACTGTAATGAGCTTTTTATATTCAGACTGTAACCTGGGCCTATATTTCCCCACCTTGAGAGTGAATGTGTAAGCCCTCTAGACTCTAATCTCATAAATGGATCAAACCATCAGTTATTTCTGAGAATATTCTGTGATTCTATTTGTTAAACTTTTGGTTACATGTCTGACCAGAAATTGTTAAAAATAGCGGGGGAAATGTTCGTGTAAGTCTTTGCTTATGTCTACCAACTAAAATTCAAAGTGAAAGAGACAAAATGGCTAGTTGAATGACCCATTTCCTAAGATGATGATGCTATAATTGCAGTTTGCTGAGCACCTACCAGGTACTGTTCTCTGTTAACCTGTTTAACCTCACATATTACCTTATGGTGTAGGTTTTTTTTAAATATATATAACTCCATTTTACAGGGAAGTGAGCAGATGCAGAATGGTTAAATCATGTGTCCAGGATCCCCCAGTTTGTAAGGGAAGGGTCTAGAATTTCAATACACTAGCTACTAGGCATATGTGGATTTTGAGCAGTTGAAATATGTCTAATCTGAACTGAGATATAACAAAGTGTAAATGCACACATCATATTTCAAAGACACTACAAAAAAAGAATGTAAAATGTTTCATTAATTTTTGATACTGATTACATGTCTAAATAATACTATTTTGGCTATATGGGATTAAATAAAGTATATTATTAAAATTAATTTCACCTGTTTCTTTCTACTTTTTTAATACAATTACCATAAAACTTAAAATTACATACGTGGCTGACATTTGTACCCCGTGTTCTATTTCTCTAGCATTCCTTTTTGTTCTTAGGATTTCCATCTCTCTGCTTACATTGTCCATCTATCCATCTCTCTGTTCTTGCATGTCTACTTTATCCTTTAGAGCCCTTAACACATTAATCAAAATTGTTTTAAATTCCCAATTTGATAATTGCAACATCCTTGCCATGCCTCATTCTGATGCTTTCTCTGGCTCTTCAAATTATGTTTTTGCCTTTTAGTATGCCTTGTAATTGTTTCTTGCTAGCTATACACGACATTGGGGAAAAGAAACTGCTATAAACAGGTCTTACTAGCTTAGTGTTGAGTCAGCAGGGGAAGCATTCTGTAGTCTATTGGTGAGGTTTCAGTCTTTTATGGAACCTCTGCCTCTGGACTGTGAACTTCACAAGAGTTTCCCAGTTTTTTTCTCCACCACCATTAGGTGGCACATGATGGTTAGAGTGGGCTGGAGTTGCTTTTTCCCTTTTCTAGGTCCATTAAGTTCTGATACTCCAGCTAGTTAACCTTTGGTTAATTAGTTGCCCTCAAGGGTAGGCCATGTCAAGAGCAGAGTGCTTGGGTATATTTCAAAGTGGCTACTTTTCTGCTCTCCATGCTGGATGTACTATGGAATTGTTCTCCCATGGTAGAGCTCCTGGAGGTAAATCTTACAATATTGTGGGGTCCCCCGTGTGACTGTGTCCCTCCAGAGTTTTTATCTCTCAGAGTTGTTTGCACTGAATCTTCTGCAATTCATGCATTATGGTTCAGTTTTTCCTACCCTGGCAATGTTTCTTGCACTGGTTCCTGCTTGTGAATCTCTGGTCTTTTTATTTTATTTTATTTATTTTTATTTTTATTTTTAATGTTTTATTTTTGAGAGAGAGAGAGAGAGAGAGAGAGAGAGAGAGAGAAAGAGAGCAGGGGAGGGGCAGAGAGAGAGAGAGAGAGAGAGAGGGAGACACAAAATCCAAAGGAGGCCCCAGGCTCTGAAATGTCAGCATGCAGCTCAACGCAGGCCTTGAACCCGTGAATTGCAAGATCATGACCTGAGCCAAAGTTGGACACTTAACCTAGTGAGCCGCCCAGACACCCCGTGAGTCTCTAGCCTTGTAAGCAGTGATGGCCTGTATTTGCCTGTCTGTTTCTCCAATTCTAGAGGCAGCAGTTTTCTCCTCTTTTATGGATCCGAGAAGACTTACTGATTTTTCAGACTGTTCAGGTTTGTACCAGTTGTTAAGATGAAGTGGCCACTTCCAAGCTCTTTACATGCAGAACCAGAAACGGGAAGTTCTTTTTCTATTAGACAGCTCTAGTGTAGAATTTGGAAGCAACTCTCTTTAGAAACAAAAGCTAAACTACTCCCATAAGGTATATTGCCAGCTTTTGCTTTTGTAATTAACATATGGTTGAACACCATTAAGCTAAACCCTATGAAACTAGTTTTTCAGGTCATGATTTGTTGTATATTGGCAATTCTTTAGGGTTCAACCTAACGCTTGGCACCGATTGACTAATGTGGTAATGAAAATACAAATATTATACAAGCCCCACTGACAAGACTCTTGATAAAATGGATGGTTACATAGCAGCAAAGCTACTAAGAGGGACAGTATAACCTACTTCTAGAGTCATTGAAATAGTGTATTGTTTTCAGTCCATAGAAATCTTCTCTGTATACCTGTGAGAACTTTTACTGCTGTGTCTAAGGGGGAAAAAAGTCAAAACACTCATTGTGCTCATTTGAGTTACTGGTCTTGAGAAGACATGGCTTTTCTATCTGTAAATAAGGTGTATTGGAGCTTCCTTGGCTTATAGGCCTTAGATGGGTGCATCTAGGCTTTATATTCAGGAAACTTACATAAGGGAGGAGTTGTGTTTTTTGTCATTTTTTTAAGGAATAGAAATTACAAATACAAAATTTGATTCAGAGCCTTAGAAAGGGCCTATAAAAATGAAAAGCCAGGACATTGTGAATTTTAAGAGCTTTACTGCAAACCTGCCTCTGGGCTTTAAGCTGACACATGCTTTTGTTTCTATCAAAGACTATTACTTTGTAATTCTAGCTAAAACTGGGTTTCATCTCTTTATTGTTAATCTGCTAAAAATCGGTTTTAAATCATTTTAAATCAGTTGCTCTATTTTCTGCCCTCCCTGTGACTCTGCAACCATGTTTTTTGTGCTGAACAAAGGAAAATAAGATCCTGGTTTATAATATTCCAGGTCAGAGATAATGAAGGAAATGTTATTTTTAGATCTCTTTTGAAATATCCAACGAGATCCCATGAGATTGCAGAAATTGTTAATATACATATTTGATAATTATATCAATAGATATGAATAACTTATTAAAGTTATTACCTGAAATTATAATAAGAATGCCTTTTTAATGGCATTTTTAAAAAAATGAAGGAATCGCTTCAGGTTTTTTCCTGATTGTGTCTTAATTTCCCTGAAATACTTTGAGTTGGTTTCTTGATTTCAGCCAGTAATGGCTGTTTGGAGAAGAGAGGAGTATGTTCCTGTAATTGGTCAGAGACCTAGTGAAAGGAACAGAACGTACTGAGGGAGGCTCTGTACTGTGTGATCAAAACTAGGGAAATCAGCCTGTGAGAACAGACATAATTAAAGAGCAAGGCAAGAAATTAGTGGTAAAGAAAAAGGCCCAATATAATCTCTCCGGCTTTTCCCCCAAAGTAGGATTTTCTCTCCTACACATGCCAACCCAACTGAAAGAACACAGATGTGTTACTCAGGTGACATCATGAAGGTCTGGCCAGCCCCAGTGATGGAAACCCTCTCAGGCCCACATCTCCATTCTGAACCATATAGAAAATCCCGGATCTCAGGATGTTGGGAGCAAACAAGCTAAAAAGTTATGTAATCCAATACTGCTCTAAAGGCGATGTGAAGTCATGCAGTTTGGCTAGTCCTCAAATATGGGTGTAACGCTAATTTCTTCATTTGAAACAAAATTAAATTAAACAGTACAGAAAACTGAGAACTTTCAATCAAGTGGTGGTGGTTCATTTTGCGAAATACCAAATTTCACATCGCCATGTGTGTGCGGGCATCTTCCCCCTGCTCATATCCTGGTGTTCTGAGAAACCACTGGCTGCATTCAGAGCCCGACAGAGGTGAACTCAATAGAAGCTGCTGTGGCAGGTGTCATGGAGCCCCAGGGAGGTCTGGCCATCCCCTGAATATGCCTACTTACAGCCTCTGATAGTCAACAATGAGGAATTACTCCTGTAGGATTTTCCGTGTGTGTGTGTGTGTGTGTGTGTGTGTGTGTGTTTCAATTTTGTTGTGGTGTGGCACAAGAACCAACTCTAACTCAGAGGTGCTAGGATCGATTCTGATTTATTTACTCTTCATCAGGGATCTGGAATAGTGAGATCCGTGAACACTTAAGGGCACAGTGGAAGTGAAAGGAAGGAGGGGACACAGGGAAAGGGACAGGAAGGGAAGTGCATGTGTGGTTGGGGGGGGGGGATAGTGAGCACCTATGCAGGGAGCTCACATTTAACCAAAGGGTTTGATGTCTGTATGTGATACCAAAGCAACCAAACAAGTGTAGTGAGAAATACAAAACAAAGTGGTCAACTGGGCTTCACTTCATGGGGAAGATTCAAAGGAGGAATCCCATGGTGCTCTTATCTTTTACTAGGAGTCTTTAAAAGCCAACCTGCTGCTTGCATGTGACCAGAAGAAGTGGCTCTTTGTTCTCTGTCTCTGTCCTGCTGCAGGGGGGTTTTGGGCATGGTCACATCCCATCCCCAGGGATCTCTCTCAGAATAGAGCCATCCCAATCCTTTGTTTCCTACTTTGGACCAGCCCTTATTTATCTTGGGTTCCCAGCACCTAGTGCACAATTTAGTTCATGGAAGTCTAATAAATGTTTGTTCAATTGAGGAAAGGCCTGGGATAGTGTTACAGCCCCAACTCTGTAACTGAGGCACTGTCTGAGAGTGTTCTCAGTATTTCTTTCTTCAATAAAACAAAAGTATTGGATTAGGTGATCTATGAAAGTGCTTAACAATTTTTTTTTCTGATTCGTAGGTTGCCCTACTGTGTTTTTCTATGATGGGACCAGTGAGTAGGAATTATCATTCATTCAACAAATAATTACTGAGCTTATCCTATATACCGGATTTTGTTTTAGGTTTTGGGTTCACAAACGTGAACAAAACAGGCTGAATCAGTAACCTCTGCCCTCAGTAAATTCTGTTTGGGCAGGGATTTCACTCGGTGAAAACCTGAAAGATGCTAAAATCTGCTCTCACACTGTGCCTTCCCTGTGGCCAGCATTGAGACGTGGTTTCCATCACTGATAGAGGCAGACTCCGCAGTCACTTCTTTGACTTGATTTGATAGATACAGGAGAAGGAAGAGCCTCTACTCCCCAAAATGCTTTCTCCATCAGAACTTGTCAGTGGGCAAAGCCTTTCATTTGCCAAACAGAGATAAGGCTGGAATATAAACCCTGTGTGAGATAACCCAACTCTGCAAATTCACGCAAGAGAATTGATAAACCGCTTTTCATAAAGAAGGAAGACTGGAACAATGTTTTCTATGCAAACGGAGGACCAGCAAATAGGGCTTCTGATGTTCATTCCACTACTATAATCCTTGAAAGTCAAGAGTAACTGGTTGTGCACCCCAGGAGCTCACAGCTTACTGTGAAAGAAACAATGAACCAAGTTATCATCATTATTATTCGGTTTTTTGTCAGGCATGCCATCATCTACAAAATCATGAGTGCAGCTTACAGGTGTGTGTATCTTGATTTATATCCCATGGGTGACTCCATCTAAACCGGGGACTCTGAGGTGGGAGCCCTTTTGCTCCCTTGCCTCTGGAATATTTGACAAGATCTGGAGACACTTTGGGTTGTTACGATTCAGGAAGGGCTACTGGCGTCTGGTGGTTAAAGGCCAAGGACGCAACTAAACATCCTATGATGTACAGGATAGCCTCCCTCAATAAAGAATTATATGGCCCCCAAATGTCAATATTTCTGTCATTGAGAAACTCTGATGTAGACAAGAACTTCCTCACCATTTGTCAGTTACCAAGTGTTTCATGAGACAGTGAAAAATTACTAAATAGTGTGAATAACTGCGACGAGTTTCTGAAATGACCCTCTAGTTGCACGGTAGCAAGACGGAGAATTCCAACATTTATTTCAACCAGAGGGTCTCGAAGCAAATTTTTCATCAATTTGTGTGTATTCAAAAGGCTCCATTTGCAATGGGATATCATTGCCCATGCTCAGAAGTCTGGGAAAGTAGGCTTTAATGTTTTTTTATTTTCTGGATTTGTGTTTTCCTCAGAGTCTTTAAGGAAATTTGTTTTGGGATCTGTACTTGATAATGAAGGAAAAGGAATTGTATTGTCATCTTTATCCATAGGGACACTTATTGGAGGGTATATAAAATTGTTCTCTATGACCAGATTGTTCAAATCCTTAAAAAAGGTCACTTCTGGACCCCTCAATTTATGCTGTTATAAAAAGACAAACAGGTCTGTCTGTCTCTTATCTTGTCGCTTCTAAAACATTCTTCACAGTTCAGCAAGAGGATCTTTCTCAAGCAATGATCAAATATGTCAGCCTCTGCTTAGAAGCCTTCAGAGCATTGCCATTGCATAGAGGGCAAATTTGAAATCCTTAACGTGGCAGATGTTTGTTTTAAGACTGTGTATTCAGATGTGAAGAAAGGAATTGTAGGTTTTTATCCTGAATCCCCTTAACTTATAAGCCTCTCATTTCATTTAGGTAGCGGAACAATAAAGCCTGCCAAGTAAAAATAACTATCACCTCAGCTTACAAGCTGTTTCTTTTGGCTAATTACTCAGTATGGGATTTGTTCTGCCCACTCATCTTTTTTCTCTCTTCCCTAAGTAACACGTGGTTCCCGGTGGAGGCGTATGGGGCCTATGGAAGGCACGTATTTGGTCTGTGGTACTCTTTTCTCTTCACTGATCCCTGGGGTATATCAGAACCCATCAGATCATGTCCAAGAACTGATCTTCTATATCAAACAGGGCCAAAACAGGAAAATGAAAAACACTGGTGTTGAAATAGAAATCTAGTGTGCAGAACTGGTTACCCAGGTGATGAAAGAGCTGAGAAACCACACGGGGGACTTTTAGCTCGACTCAAAGGTGAGCAACAGCGGGAAGCTGCCACCACCCCTAAGCCAGAGGGACAAGAGAGGAAACAGTGTCACCAGAGCTCAGGGACTGCATCAGAGTAGCCTCCCTGTTGGGAGATGAAGGCTTGACGTACACCCAACCTTTGGTGGAAATGTTGTTTGAGGCAAAATAAGACAGGAGAGGTTTCCTAGATTCCTCCTTCCCCTCGCCCCATGTCCTGCCGGTATCTCCCCTAGTTAAACTCAGTGGGAAGCCACGTGAGATGGGAATCACAGAAATGCAGTCTGTAAGGAGTAGCTTCCCCATATTGGCAGACAGAGTAGGGGGACAATGAGGAATGGATCTCATGGCAGACAAGCCCAGGCCCATCACCATACCCTCTGTGTTTGCTTTATGTGGCCCTGATATCAGAGGACTTGCTGTGGCCTCCTCGTTGTCAGGAAGATATGCTTTACATTGTCCACATCCCATTCCCCTGTTTCTAGTGGTTGGCTGACCTTCCCACACTTCTGTGCCTTTTTCAGAGGGGTTGGAAACTCTTGCCTGTTTTTTTGTTTTTGTTTTTGATTCATGCCGAATTCGTAAAACTCTCCGATGCTTCCTTAGTTTCATCCTTTCAAACACCTCCTTCAGTCATTGTTTTCCACAGTTCAGGTCCCATGCTTGGCTACCCAGTGAGGCTGGCTGTCTGGGAAAATGGGGACTTGGATGCTCCTCAAGCCTGATGAAGGCTATGGGGTCATGGTCTTCTTTTACATTCTAATCAAGTTGCCTCCTATCTTCTTCCTACTTAGTTTTATAAACCTCTCATCTCCTTTGAGGAAAGAAAACACTCTTCCCATCTTACATTGGACACTTAGTTTATAGGTCTTTAGATCAAGAGAAACAGTACTCAGGGTGATGTACCTAAGGATTTTCACCTTGGCTTTATCCATATTTGGATCTTATTTAAATGACAAAATCCTAGACTTCAAGTTTATGGCATGAGACATGGAAGTTTTGAAGGAGGGGTTGGGTGCCACAATAGATCCCATCCCACATGACCATCTTACATTATGATATGGACAATCTTCTCATTCCTTGTGGGGGTCATGTCTTGTCCCCTTGGATCTGACTGGACTTGGGCCTGTAATGGAGGTGGTACTACATGACATACAAGGCTTGATCATAAAAGGGGGTGTAACTTTTATCTGGTTCTCTTCAGGCACTTGTTCTTGGAAACTGCTCACCATGCCGTGGGGAAATTGAAACCACATGGACAGACCATGTTTAAGTGTTCTAGCCAAAAGCCTCAGCTGAGATCCTAGCTGACAGTCAACATCAACTGTCATACACATGAGTAAAGAAGGCTTCAGACAGTTCCAGGAACAGCCATTGACTTTTTCTGCACAAAGAACCTCAGGCAAGTATTACTCAGCTGAGCTGAGTCAGTGCTCAGGATCAGGAAAGGTAAAAAAAATAATTATTGCCATTTTAAGCCATCAGTTTAAGGTGATGGGTTACACAGCAATGATAACAGGAACAATTACTCTTTTTGTCTTTGAAATTAAGAACTTAGCTGCATGACTTTTAAGTTATTGATATAACTAGGAGTCTGTAAGTAAAAAAATTTACTAGGTGCTTTCATGGATCCTTTTTTTCTTACAAAAATTATATTTTTCACCGAGTTCATTCATTCAACAACTTATGTTACCAGGAACTGTGTAAGTTGCTGGAGATTCAGAGATGATAAATTCACAACCTCTGGCCACAAGGCTCTCACAGTCTCCTGTAAGAGACAGATCTATAAATAACTAAAATACAATCTGAAAGTCAAAAACAACCAAACCATGAAACATTGAATACCTGTAATGCAATAAGGACTCTACAGGTATTGGGAATATAATGGTGTTGGACACCTGGAAATTGTATTAGTGGGTTATAATAATGCATGTGTGAAATGCACTGGAAGTGTATTGAGGTTCTTAGCAACAAATAGTAGAAAATTACTCTGGCAAAGTTACTAGGTTGAACCATATGAAACTGGGTTTTTTTGCAAGTCATAACAAAGATTGACTATTGATAATTTCATATGATGTTCAGAAAAACAAGATTCAGGCAGATCAGACTTGAGGATTAGTGGTGACCAAGGAAGGTCTGGAAGGACTGGAGGCAGGAAAGAGAAACCAGCTTCCTGCTACAGGAACAGCCAGCAGAGATGCTGCTGAGGCCACCACCAGTGCTGCAGAGGCTGCTGAGCCCCCTCAGGCCCCCTCCATCTGTACTTCCCTCCCTCAAAATGGAAAGTTCCAGAAGAGAGCATCCAATTTGCTGAGCTTAAGACACTGGCCAGTTCCTTTGCTAGAATATGGGGATTTAGAAGAAAAATCTGGTTGCCTTAGCTTCTACTGGGGTAACAAAAGAGAGTTACCCTCCCAGCAAGACTACTTATACTAGGAAAACAAAATTACACAGGAGAAACGTTACATTTATTAAGAAGGAAGACAGAGGCTGGGCCACCAAAGATTGACTGATGTTTATGTGCTCGCTTCCTAGGGCTGCTGTACCAAAACACCACAAACAGGGTGGCCCAACAACATAAATTTATTTCCTCACAGCTCTGGAGGCTGGAAGTTCAAAATCAGAAAGTGTCAGCAGGACTGGTTCCTTCTGAGGGCTGTTAGGGAAGGATCTATTCTAGGCCTCTCTCCTTGGTTTACAGACAGCCATCTTTTTGCCATCTCTTCACATCATCTTTCCTCTACCCGTGTCTATGTCCAAATTTCCTCTCTTAACAAAGATACCAGTCATATTGGATTAAGGCCCACCCTAATGGCCTCATTTTAATATAATTAGTTCTATGAAGACCCTGTCTCCAAATAAGGTCACATTCTGAGGTACTGGGAATTAGGATTCCCACATACATTTTTGGGAGAAACATGATTCAACCTATAGCAATCTAACTCAGAAGCACAGAGGAGAATGACTACTTTATTCCTGAAAACGTTCAAAGAATAATAAACTGTATACAAAACAGCCTTTATCAATCTAAAATGGTTGGATATTTCTGCTAATAATTAAGATTTGGACCAATCAGACCAAATTCTGTTGCCAGGTCCTCTTTGAAGATGGTTTGAAAAATCTGGGGAGCCTGGGTGGCTCAGTCGGTTAAGCATCCAACTCTTGATTTCGGCTCAAGTCATGATCTCACGGTTCACGAGTTCAAGCCCTGCATTGGGCTCCATCCTGACAGTTCAGAGTCTGCTTGGGATTTTCTCTCTGCCTCTCTCTCTGCCCCTCCCCTGCTTGCTCTCTTTAAGATAAATAAATAAACTTAAAAAAAAAAAAGAAAAAGAAAAATCTACCATGTGGGGTAGAGCAAAACTCTAAACTCCCATGTGGACAAGCACTCCACCTGCCCTCAAAGGTCCCAAACCAGGGTACACAGCAGGGGAGAACTTTTAAAACTGAAGATTCCTAGGTGCATCCATGACCTATTGAATCAGATCATTTTGGAGAACGGGAAGGGGATTTTACAGTGTTTTAAAAAAATGTTCCAGATAAACCTGATGCAGCATCTAACACCAGCATTTGTCAATTACGGTCTAGCCAAGGAGATTCAGTTTATGAAACAGCGTTCATAAAAACAAGACCCTTTTGGGAAGCGATAGTTTCCAGACACTACAAGCATTGGACAGACCATCAGTCTGAAGATAGTATCAATAATGTCATGTCTCCAGGGATCTTGATGGTCTCGGTCCCATTCTCTGCTGGGAGATGCTTGCCTATCTGCCTGGACCTTCAAAAACAGTGTTGTTCTTCTCTAACAAAAGAAGCATAATTTTTTAAGTTTATTCACTTATTTTGAGAGAGAGAGAGAAAGAGAGAGAGATGGATGAAGAGCACACGTTTGAGTGAGGGGAAGGGTCAGAGAGAGGGGGAGAGAGGGAATCCCAAGTAGGCTCTGTGCTTTCAGTGCGGAGCCCTACATGGGGCTCAATCACGCAAACCATGATATGATGACCTGAGATGAAATCAAGAGTTGGCCACTTAACTGACTGAGCCACCCAGACGCCCCTAGAAAAAGAAGCATCTTTGTCTCCATTCCATTGCACGGTGAGGATAGGGACAGGTCTCTTGGGAAAATGTCACATATCAAACATGAAATGTTTAGAAACCACAGTTTGTCATTTCCCAAGAAAAGATGTATCCCAGGACAGAAAGGAGAATTGTTTCTTCACGTGATGGTGGCTGCAAGAGGTTGAAATGGAAGTTTGGCAAGTGGGGTGGTCTGTGATCCATCATCTCAACTAGACATTTCCTGTGGGTCTGAGTTTTTCTATGGGAATGTTTTGGAGAGTTTCTCTTGTAGAGAGTCCTTCCCTGGTGGCAGCTCTTGATTATCTCTCTCCAACGGATACAGAGTTCTGGCTTCGCTACTAGTCGCCACCCAACTCAATCTTTCGTGACAAAAAGAGCAAGTCAATTTTGCTAATTTCTCAAAAACTTAAGTCACTCACCTAGTTGATAAGTTTTACGGAGCCAAAATAACTGGGGTTTTTATTTTCAACAATGCTTTGGTGTTTGCCGTGTGCCTTTACTGAGGTGTATTTCTGAGGCAAGAGGAATAATTCTGGGCTTATGACACGAGGAATGAATGTTTTCCCAACTATGTGGTAGTATTTGGTTCAGGTACCTGTTTTTTTCACCCAGCACCTGTCTGCCAGGTGCAGAGGGAAGTACAGTGAATAAGCAAAGAACCGATGTGTCTATGCGCCCCGATATTTACCGCTTAATTGGTTCACAGGAACCAGATTGCCGCAGTTATTTCTAAAGAAAACAGGTGCTGCCAAAGAATGTGAGTGCTTGACCTTCAGAGTCCTCAGATAATATTGGTAAAAATGCCAACTCACAGTGTCACCTATGAGACGCTGCATAGATTCCGGTGTTCTCTCTTCATCTCTCTAATCATGTTATATCCTCAGCTCATGGCCTTTTTCTTAGTGGCAGATCTCCTCCTGAAGACAGCTTCCATGCTTTCTTCAAACTTGTTCTAACGAGGTTTGCTTGGCAGCTATTACCTGCCCATCAGGCAACACTTGTGTAAGGCACTCGTCAATTAGGAGGCTCACCCCAAAGCAAATCTGCGTCCATGGATGCCTCGTCTGTCTTCACAGCTCTCCAATTACCCACTTCTTTTGGAAAGCTTCCCTGGCTACAACGGTGCTGGGGTACCCCAGAGTGCGATTGGCCATTGTTTGATGTCCTGGGAGGAAAAGGAAATCTGCTTTTTTTAGGGGCCAGGAAAGGTAGCAGCGTCCTGACGCGTGTCGAGACTCCGGCTTCCTGGCGATTCACTCAGCTGGTCCTGTAAAGGTTGTCTGCCCCCTTACCATGGCAGAACACAATTGCTTTTAAGGAATGTTTGGATAAAACATTTTCCAGGCCACATTTATTCCTCTGCAGGACTATGTTATATGTGACAGCATTCCAATTTTGAGGCATGACTTGTGCCAATCCACACAGGCAATTAGAGCTGACACATTCCAGGGGCTATTGGTCAAGTCCTCAACAGACCAGAAAGAAAACCCACAAAGAAAAACTTTACCAATAAAGGGAACCAATTGGAATCCTGCACGGAGCCTTAGAGCAGAAATTTCTTCCTCAGCTTGTATGCTGGGCTCTTTTACTACATCACCATTTCTCTTGCCTAAATCCCAGCCCCACCCCAGGCTGGGTGTGTTGGGTGCTATGTAATGTGGCTGATACTTGGACATGGCCATCTGATGCTCAATCTGCAAAGCTCAGGGACCATTCCTGAAGAGTTGAGTAGTTTAGAACCTTAAGTCACCTCCAATACCATTACAGTGAGCCCAAAAGCAGGCCTCACATCACAGCAGTGCACTGCAGGTGGTATGAAAAGGCTTCCCCTCTTCCCACCTCCATGAGCGACAATCACTATCAGAAACACCAGTCAGTGCACAAATTACAAAATAAATCCACACACACACACACCCCTTGAAAATTTGTGATGGAATTTCCTAACTACAGATCTTGTTAACTCTTACTCACAAGTCTTATATACAAAGAAAATGCTATCTTGAGCTTTCTGTGATCTTTTGCAACACAAACCAGCTGTTCAAAAAGGAAGCCTGTTCCATGGATGGTTTTGGAACTTTCTATAGTTCTAGGGGCCTGTTTCTGATCACTGAGCTATTTTTATCTTGTCAGTATCTGTATAGCTTTAATTATAGAGATGCATTAATTGAACCATTTGAATTAATTGAAAGTCTACTTGTGAGATGTCACTTAAAAATGCAACATTGATATTTTCAAGTATTCAAAGTTTCGTCTCACTTCAAAGTGCTGGGAGAAAGAAAATGTTACAGAGTAGAGGTTTTGGGAGGCTTAATAAAAGGACAATACAGATAAAACACAGAAGAGCTATTTTTAGTTGTTGTCAGTATTTGGTATGTAAACAACTTATGAAGAGCTTTAAATTATTCCCAAGCCTGTTTAATAAGCTCAGTGCAATCTTGGTTCTAATTCATTTTTCCAAGCTTTGTAAAAAAATATTGTTTTTGATGCCATAATCAACATACTAGTTAGGCTCTATTTTTTAACTCATGGTCTCTTCTCAAGGGGAGTGAACTTCATGCATTATCTCAGGCTGAGCCCAAGATGGAATCCCTTATGCTAAGCCCCATATCAGCAAACCAAAGCTTACCCACATTCCTATGCTTGACTTTCCCAGAAAAGAAAGGCTTAGGTCAACCAATCAGTGCTTGCCTGCACAAGTTACCTGACAGGGCTCCCTTTGCTTCATATAAGAAAAGTAATCTTATAACAGTAACCAGTTTGTTTTGCCCAAAATAACTTCCTTGTTCCTGCTCACTTTGCTCTATAAAACCTTCTCAAATCGTACAACTCTTTGGAGCTCTGCTCTGTCCGCTGTCCAGTGAGGTGCTGTCGTATTCATGAATCACTGAATGAAGCCAATAAGGCTTTCAATTTTACTCAGCTGAATGTTGTTCTTTAATATTTCTATTAAGAAACTGTAAGTAGGAATTAAACATAGCAGTAAAAGAGGGGCACCTGGGTGGCTTAGTCGTTTAAGTATCCGACTTTGGCTCAGGTCATGGCCTCGCGGTCCATGGGTTCGAGCCCCATGTCGGGCTCTGTGCTGACAGCTCAGGGCCTGGAGTCTGCTTCGGATTCTGTGTCTCCCTCTCTCTCTGTCCCTCCCCTGCTTGCACTCTGTCTCTCAAAAATGAATAAATGTTAAAAAAACAAATTTTTTTAAATATAGCATTAAAATAAAATACTATGTTAAACCACATAGACTTATGATAAACCAAGTAAAAGCTGCTAAATCAAGGATGATCTGTTGTATGTGAGGTGATTTAAGTTTGTTTTTACAGGTATTATTTAATTTTAAAAGCAAGTAATTATGTACTTGGAGAGCATGAAGGGGAGATGAGAGATGATTTCCGGAAACATCTATATTTTGATAAATATTTAAAATATAATCCTGACTGTGTTCTTTTTGGTCCCACATATAAAAGAGCATACAAATATTCCTCTTACAGTCAGCTGCTAATAGAATACAAGTCTTTCCTGATATAACAGGAAGTTTTCTTTAATGAGATTATAAGAGAACATGATGCATCAGTGATCTATTTTTATTTTGTCTGCCAGTGAACTCAGAGCTAACTTTTATAATCAATCCCAGGAGTTAGTTTGCACAGGTTGCCAGGAATAATTTTCCCCTCCTTCCCCTCTGCTCTTGATTACTGAACCCCTATCTATTAATTTTTTTAATGTTTATTTATTTTTGACAGACAGAGACAGGGCATGAACAGGGTAGAGGCAGAGAGAGACACACACAGAATCTGAAGCAGGCTCCAGGCTCCGAGCTGTCAGCACAGAGCCTGACGTGGGGCTTGAACTCATGAACCGTGAGACCGTGACCTGAGCTGAAGTTGGATGCTTAAACGACGAAGCCACCCAGTGCCCCAGAACCCCTGTCTGTTATGTCTCTTTTTGCTTTTCACAGTTTCTGAAGATAAGTCTTTATGATGACCTTATGGTTGATTCTGTTATAGCCCCCATTTTTCAGATGAGGCATGTGGGATGATGAGAGGTCAAATAGGTTGGCCAAAGTCACCTAGGTCTCAAGTGGAGGCTCTAATATAAAAGCAGGTGACTGTCTCCAAGTCTATGCTCTTAAGCCCTGTGCAATTCGGCAGAGAAATGTACCCAAATGCTCCTCACTCTTATGTCCCAGGAGTGGGATAATAGTTCTTATCTCTCTGTGTTGGTTTTTCACCTTATAATCTTCATGTAGTAAACGTATATTAATATTACACTGACAAATCATTCCCATTCAAAAGGCAGAACCATTAAACAACACCAAAAACCTCGGGCTCATAAGCACGGCCTATTTTGCACAGCACAGTTGAGGATTTGATGCAATGCGCAAGGCCCTCACTTTGGAAGGTAATGTAACAGTTTTGCTAGGACTGTTGTCCAGTGAAGACCCATGATTTTTTTCTCTGGCTTTCTGAGAAGCCACGAGGTGGAGAGTCGGACGAGGTCTGAAAGGAAAGCGAGTGGAGCTTACTTAGGCAGTTGGCCAAAATGGCGGCTTGGCCAGCACTGCGGCAGTGATAACAGAGGGAAGTGGATCTAGGATGTTTGGGGATGGGGTCCGGTCTCTCTACATCCCTTGTGTTGAGCCATCGGTCTAGTTCCCTTTTGTCTGCCGCCCATGATGTGAAAAGGATCTTGTTCTAAAAACCTTTTATTCGTTAAAATCAGCCCCTGCCTTCCCTTACTGAAAGTGGCTTCTGAACTCTTTCCCCTTCTTCTCCTGAGAGCCCCCTGGGAGAGACAGGAGTGAATGCAGTTTGTGATACGGTGGCTGCAAAGGTGACCTTGTCTGCACACCGCCCAGGCCTTTCCTCGCCACTGAAATGGGATTTCCAAGCAGATCCAGTGAAAGCCAGCTGAGGAGCTCCACAGAATCAGAGCCGGGTGTTCAGCTTCATACATAGTTTTGAGATGACTCACTACCAAATGCTTCCTAAAAGAGACTCATTAAGTTACGGTAACATTTTAGAATGGTATTTATAGTGCCAATAGAAAATAGGAGGGGCCAGTTATTTGCACATTGCCTCTTTCTGTGCCCAACCACCCAGCCATTTCTCTCTTTGTCAGTTTTCAAACCTTCTTTGTCCCCTGACCAAAGGCAGAGCCTCCAAGAGACCGACTTCTGAAGCCCCGGGGGGCTTTGCAACTGACCCCTCAGAGCCTCTCAAGTACTCAAGTGTCCCCATTGTATCTGGCCTCCCAAACCCTTGCCCCAGCCCCTCAAGCCGGACCCTCCAATCTACTAACGTTCCTTCCAACAGTTCTGTTCTCTGTTTATTAACAATTCAGACGTACTGTCCTGAAATGAGTGGAAATGCCAGAGGTTATTTGTTCTGGTTTCCTTCCACTGTGTATGCTCCGTTTCCGTGGCTGTCTGTTGGTTACCTAGGATATGGGCAGGGGAGGCAATGGATTGGCTGGGAGCTTGGATGGATTCCCCGGGAGACTGTGGAGCAGGGCTTAGTGGTCAGTAGGATGCCCTAACTGAGTGCCTGATTAACCACTCAGTGACCCCTTGTGGGCTGAGCTCACGGTGTCTTCTCGAGGGCTCCAGGAGTTCCTCATACATACCCTTATTTTGACTTTCCCCCAGCTGGTTGTATAAATATACGTACCTGCCTACTACTAGGCTACGGAATCCTCTAAATCTATGATCCTGTGTTATTCTGTATTGTGTCCAGCTCAGTTCGAATCACACAAAACAGGCTTAATACATGTAGGTCAAGTACATGCTCAAAGGAACACATGTTCTGTTTCTTTGGAGCTTGAACTAACTGCAGCACTTTATCTTCCATTAATGATTTTGTTGAAAAATGAAACTGACATTTATTAATCACCTATTGTGTCAGGACCCTTTTCGATATCTTAGCTTCAAGCTTCACAGCGATTCTATGATACTGCAGGCATTACTGTCTACAATTTAGATGTGAAATTACCGAATTCAGGTAATTTTGCCTGAAATCTCTCTCTTAGTAAGTAGCGAAACCAGGATTTGGGCTTCTGGGTGTCTTATTGTTTGCTCGGCTTCATAATGCTCCAGGCTAGGTTGCTAGCTGTAGGTATGTTTGGGCCGTGTAAATTAAACTGGGAAAATGTGCTTTTTTGAAAGAGTCAGAGTTGATGTTGAAAATAAATGAGTGGCTACATAAAATCTTAAAAAGCTTTTTATTATGGAGAATTTCAAATATACATGAAAGTAGCATGAACAGCACAACAAACCCTCAGGTACACAGGGCTTGTCTACGTTTTCAGTCACTCTCTTCTTCCCCTCACTGGACTATTCTGGAACAAATCCCAGATACTGTATCAGTTGACCAAGATGATAAAAATCATCAGCGTAAAGATTTTTTTTCCTTCCCTAGAACATAAACAGACTCAGACAATTTGGGCGAAGCCAACTAGAAAAACCAATTCCCTCCAGGTGCCAGAACCGTACAGCTGCTGTTCTTTCCAAAAGAATCAGGCAAACGGTTCACGTTATCCTCAGATCCCATTAGTCCTGCAGGGGATGACGTGTGTCCTAGATGAGAGGAAGACAGAAGATCCTTTAAAGGGTACTCTGTATTTTAGACAGATCCACAATTTGGGAATAAGCATGGGATTCTGAGTGTTCGCTGTGAAACCTCCAAGGAGTGCTGTAGATCAGCACAAATGAGTGAAACTTTCAAGTGTTAGTACTTTTTTTTTCCATCGTGGATGTTATATGCCATATCACGTAGGGGAGCTTTCTCCATTCTTCTCAGCGGTTCCTCTGTCCATTTCTCGGAGACTGGCTGTTGGTAGGAACTGCTGGAAGGAGAGCATCCACAGCATTTCCCATTAGACCCTCATGCGTTCAAGACTGGTTCGTGGAAATAACTAACATTTAAAGGCTGACAGAAAAGCTCACAGCCATCCCAGCATTTTTAAGAAAGGGTTCGGGAGGAAGGCTTAGTAAGAATGGCCTTTTATGTGCAGGAAATGACAGTTCAATATTTCTACTCCTCATCATGGTTTGGGTTATGGTCAAAATTAGAGATTGTGGCAGTGGGGTTTTAAGAAGAGGTCTGAGGTGTGTGTGTGTGTGTGTGTGTGTGTGTGCACGCGTGCGTGTGTTTGCAAATGTACAGACAGTGCACCAGACCAAGGGGAGAACGGTCTGTGAAGGTGAGAGGAGGGCATGCCCATGAGGATGAGAACCATTTTGGTATCTGTGGTCTTATACACTTTGGAATCTCAGGTCTAAAAATAACCCCCGTTTGGAACCCGTGTTGTTTATCTGTATCCTGGGTTTTCCCATTCTTAAAAATACCCTGACATGCATATAAAGACTGTGTTCCAAAGGTTAATGCTCCTTCATCCTGAAGGGAGTGGTGAGTAAATTCCTTATATATCAATCTAAGAATAGGTCTTGGAGTTATTCTAGTGTATGTCATAATGTGAGTGGTTTCTTCTTCTTTTTTTAAAGGAAGCAAATAGTCATGGACGGGGAAGGAGAGGATTAAAAAGAAGAGATGAATTTCTTGGGACAAAGTAAAAATTACCCTGAACCTTTATCCAGAGCTTCAAAGAATCATTGCATAGAAATGATTTTATCTGGGAGAGGAGAGGCAAAAGACATTGTGTGAGAACACTTCCCCCACTGTGGCATTTCCCATGGAAGCCAATCCAGACACTGGAAATCAGAAGAAAGTGAGCACTTCAAAAAAAAAAAAAAAAAAAGAAAAGGCTCCTTTCCAGGCTGAGTTTTTTTGACTCCAGAGATTCTGATTGTTCCCTCTGCAAGCGAGGAGAACAGGCCTTACCATGTCCCGCTTGCCTTCTCAGCACAGAATCCTTTCCGTCTTTCTGTTTCTGACAGAAAGTCTGGCAACCAGACTTTCTGAATCAGCGTTGTTTCTGCCCCGCTGATCCCGAGGTGCTAGCATCCAGGCAAAGAGTGAAATCAAAAGAATGGAAGCTGACTTAACCCGGCTGTTAAGTCTGGTTTCAGAGAGATCCCGCTCTCCTCTCTCATTTGATTGCCCTTCTCTGTGCCTCTTTAGGCTCCCGGCCGCCACCTTCTGTGTCAACGGATCGCCTCGGACCAACACGGTACCTGGTTTTGGGTGAGTTACAGACACGCAGAAAGTGCAAAACGGTTTTGAACATCTGCACAAGTTGGAAAGGTCAAGTAGATTTTTGTTTTTTTAAAGGATGTATTCCGCACCACTCGCTGCGCCTTCTCACTTCCTGCTAGCATGATTACAAAATGAATCTGGGACACAGTGAAACCGAGGAAGACTTCCCGGCATAAGATCAGGGGCCCCTCTGCCGGCGGGCCTTTCCTGGGTTCCCTTCTAGGCCCACCAGCAAAGTCACAAATTGTGCAGAGGTAACAAGCTTTTTTTTTTTTCCTCCAAGCTGGCTTGTTACATTAGGCATTTCGGGAAAACTAGTGGCTGCTCTAGCTGAGACTTTTGCTCACATGTAGCCCCGATGGAAAGAAACTACCCTGGAAAGGGATTATATAATGGATTGTAATGACATTGCTTGTGGTGATTGTTATTTTGAAACGTGTCCTGGAATATTTCCGCACTCAGTTTAGATTTCATGTTCTCAAGCAAAATCACGTATAGTCAGGAGTGAGCCCTCTGCCCCTAAAAAAAGAAAAAAACCTTTTGTTCTGATGTCATACCTATAATCCTGTCTGTTCCTATAGGTTACTTAAATGTGTCCTGAAATAATTAGTTGCATGCAGCCAACCTTGCTTTTTATTTGAGGTTTTTTTTTTTTTATAAAAGATGAATCACATATCAAAAAAAAAAAAGAAGTACCAATTCAGAATAAAGGCAGGAACATTGTAAACATTTTTGAAACATCAGCTTAAGTATAAAAAATAAATTTCATAACTAGAGTTATGCACTATGCTATCTCCAGTCCCAGGCCCACATCGCTTAGATTCTTCCCGCTATCCCTGCCTCCCTGATGTTACTGTTCACATCCTTGTGTTGCCCGCTCTAACTCCAGGTCTGTAGCGTTAACCTGTCTGCGAGGCACTGGTCACCCATCTCTAGGGGTCAGGTGAATAATTCACTTAGGTGAGTGGTCACCTTAACCCCTGTTCTCAACAGAAGTGATGTTGCCCCCCAGGGGATATTTGACAATGTGTGGAGATTTTGTGGCCGTCATACCTGGTGGGTGGATGCCACCAGCCAGTTGGACTGAGGCCAGGGATGGTGCTATACATCCTACAACGCATAGCACAGGTCCCCACCCAACGTCAATAGCACCTAGACTGAGAAACCCTGCCTTAACTTGAGGTCAATGTACAGTTTCCCTCCTCATTTCCACTTCTTCCGTGGAACTTTCTCTGCAGGACCTTATGTTCTGCTTTCTCTGAATTCCACTACACATTTGGCACCAAGCCATGTACTGCACTGTTCTTTAGAATTCATGTGCGGAGGGCTCATCTTCCTAATTGGATTTGAGGTTTCCTGACAGAAGGGCTCATCTCCTCTGCCTTTTATGACTTTAACTGTACCCAACCTAGTCCTCTGCGCTTAGCATTTGCTCAATACATTCCAGATAAACGAACATACCTTTAGTGGATGATTGAATCCTGAAGTTTGAAATTGATACATTGGAATGATGGCAAGGATTCTCCAAGAAACTTAGAGATGGGGTAAAAAAAAAAAAAGACGTTCTTAGAGATTTAGAGACATTAAATAAGCCTATAATGGGAGTAGATAGCATACTTTCTGGTGCCCACAGGAATAGCCATTTGATAATTGGTTAATAATAACCTTAACACTCTTCTTATTTATTTATTTTTTTAAGTTTATTTATTTATTGAGAAGGAGAGAGAGAGAGGGAGGGAGGAGCAGAGAAAGGGAGAGACAGAATCTCAAGCAGGCTCCATGCTGTCAACACAAAGCCCGATGCGGGGCTCAAACTCATGAACCCTGAGATCATGACCTGAGCCAAAGCTGAACGCTTAACTGACCGAGCCACCACCCCAATCTTAACACTTTTAAATAAAGACATGCAGCACAAAAAGAAAGGAAAAACAGAATTAATGATTTATGTTAAGTCTTAGCTGAAGGATTGAAATGACTGAATTTGGGACACATATCTGTATAGTGTTTCCGAGATGATGGGAATTTCATTAAACCTTATCTTTGCTTAGATGACATGATCCTCAAGACATTCCCCCACCCATTTGTTTCAGTTCCACGCCAACCAAGCAACGTTCAGATTAATAACCAGCCTTCTAGCTACTCCGTCCATGGAAAGGGGTGTCTTAGATGGGAGGGGCAAGCATTTAGGACACTGGACATAGATATCCCTCATAATAAATTAGTAAATTGACCTTTGGTTTAAACATTAATCTCCTGTGAACTGAGAGTGTGAGTCTCTCCCCAGGATTCTGACGACGTCTGGGATTATTGATAAGGTCCAGTTGCTGACTGAAAAGGCAGGGGCCAGACTCTGTTCTATGACTCATTCACCAAAGCAATGCCATGTTGGAAACTGCCTGACCAATAGCTAGCTGGCTTTTCCCTTGTGACATCCCTATGTTGCCTCAAGCCTTTCTTTCCAGCTCCAACATATCTTAGCATTGTAAGCTTTTGAGTCCCATTCTCGATTCTGGAATTATAACCTCCCCCTCGCCCCCCCACCCCCAGCCAAAGCCCCTTGAAAATTCCATTTATACTTTATTTAGACATATTCTGATTGGAAAAAAAAAAAGAAAACAAAACAAAACAAAAAACCCCACATGCGGCTTCTTTTTAATAAAGGAAACTAAGTGGGAAGGTCAAATTGCTCTTAGAACTTTTTATAGGCCTGGCAACACTGGAACATTTCATCATTAAAGAACGTGTGGCAAGTCACTGGGACCATTTACTGAGGGTTTCTCAGGGACAGACCAAGAATAGCAAAAGGGATCTCTGCTAAAAGACTCCATGATTTGACTTGGTTTTCCTGAGAACAGCTAGGACTAATTAGAAATAACTTACAGCTTGTATTCGTTCTATTTGAGTATTTGTTAACAAGCTCTTGTATGCAAAACAAAGATTGATTTCAAGTTAATTCATCCCTTCGTCCTCTTTCCCTGCCTGCCTCCATCTTTTCATTGAAATGCAAACATTTCTTGTTTCATGCCATTAATTAACAGAGGAAGCTGGGATGAAAATATCTTGAATGCTCCACCTAATTATAATCCCAGTCATGAATGCTGGAGAAAATGTGGCGTCTTAATAAAAAGAAAACAGTCTAGAACAATATTATGCAGTTTATAAATTCCACCGAACCACTGTACAAATAAACAATGCTACTGAATCACACAACAAATCATCTCACAATTAGGCCACACAAGACCAGCTGCTCTACGAAGGAGCCCCTGAGCCAAAGAGGAAACCTTTGAAGATAAATATTGCCATATGTGAAAAGAAAAAAAAAAAAATTCCCAACCAACCTTAATTGCATGGAGCATCGTTTTCCATTTCCAATGCTATTTGCCATGGGGATAAAGGACTTCGTGTTGTGACCCATGACAGTTGCGAGTGTCTTCTTCAGTACGCGGTGTACAGAATTTCGGACCAGATTGACGGCGGTGTGGGCCTGGGTACCTGCGAAATGTGTCTCCTTCTGGCTTCACCTCTTCTCTTTCTTTACCTCGCTGGTATTTCTTATCACTCCACATACGAAATCAGTTCTCCATTAATCTATGTGCGTTGCCCATTTTCTACGTCAGCTGAAGACAGCTGTTAAGTACAGGCCGGCCTCCCAGAACTCCGAGTTGGTGGATCTCCCCAGGGCATAGACTCATTTTAGTATTTGTTAGAGTTTAACAAGAAGGCTTCCTAAATTCGATGATCCATTCCAAAGCCAAGCATTGATACTCTTTGGCTTAACTGCAATTCTTAGATTCTGCTTGCCTTCGACAGTCATTGCAGTTCTTGGATTATCCTTGTCACCCCCCCCCCGCCCTCCCTTTTTTTTTTTAAGCCTTGACAGCGATTGCATTTTCAACCTCTTTTCTCAACTTATGTCCGATAGTAGCCAGGGTGGGACAATCACCACCACAGGAGAAACTAGAAAAATTCCCAGGGTCCCAAAGGCTTAGGCAGGAATGCCCACATTTTCAGGCCTCGGCCACCATTGTGGAGCCCAGAGAGTAAAAGTCACCCAAAGACTAGAAAGAAAAGTTCTTGCTCAAATTTCTGGGGATTTTTCGCTCTACTTCTAATTGTAATCGTTGGCAATGCAATACTCAGCGGGCTCTTTGGAAGGAAATCATACCTTTATTATTATTTGTAAAATGTTGATAAACCAACATTTTTTTATTCACAGGTGCAACTTACATGGAGTCTTCCTTTGGTCCATGATGGGTGAAATAGTAATACTGACATCAAAACTATACTTTTACAATATCCTATTTGCACTCTGTTTCCTAAGATAAGATATTTCCCCCATCATGCTTCACAAATGAAGTGTTTCTCTTTCCTCTTACCTTCTCCCTCTTTGTGGAGGAAAGGAATCAAATGTGCCTGAATCAAATTAGAACCTCCCAAAGGGACAACCAAGCTTACAGTTAGTTATAGTGTATAACATTTGCAAAATGTGGATGCAAAATGCTTTAAGGTTGATGACGGAATAATGTTACATATTTGTGAGCAGTTATCATAGTTTGTATAATATTTTATTTTAGAAAACCTGAGAAGAAAATTAGAGTTTACAGGAAGCTGAACGGGGTGCCTGGGTGGCTCCGTGGGTTGAGCGTCTGACTCTTGATTTCAGTTCAGCTCATGATCCCAGGGTTGTGGGATTGAGCCCCGTGTCGGGTTCCACACTGAGCATGGAGCCTGCTTGAAATTCTGTCTCTCTCTCTCTCTCTCTCTCTCTCTCTCTGTCTCTCTGTCTGTCTCTCTCTCTCCCTCTCTCCCTCTCCCTCTGTCTCCTTCTGTCCCTCTCCCTCTCTTGCAACCTCTCACTCTCTAAAATAAAATTTAAAAATAAATATATGATGGGGCGCCTGGGTAGCTCAGTTGGTTAAGCGTCTGACTTCGGCTCAGGTCACGGTCTCATGGTTTGTGAGTTCAAACCCCGCAATAGGCTCTGTGCCGACAGCTCGGAGCCTGGAGCCTGCTTCGGATTCTGTGTCTCCCTCTCTCTCTCTGCCCCTCCCCCACTCGTGCTCTGTCCCTTTCTCTCTCTCTCCTTCAAAACTAGACATTAAAAAAATTTTTTTTAAATATATGAAATTAAAAAAAAATTATACGAGGCTGAATACTTTCTCCTTTGCAATGGAAATACATCCTTAACAGCAACAATAAAAAATTGGAAGTACCTATTTACTTAAAAAGATATTTAGAACTTAAATTATATATAATTTGGGAGATCTTTTCTCCTGTATAGTTAACTGGTTACAGGTCATCATCTCCAAGAATGTAAAGCGAGCGTCCTCCAGTATCATTTTCTCCAGGGTTGCTTGGGCTACAACTCTTTCATTAAGTCTGCTCTATATTTGAAATCAGTAGTGTTAACACAAATAGTGTCTGCAGTGATGTTGGAAAGAACGATGGTTCCCTGATGTCTCCTTCTGGGTCAAATACAACACTCCTGTTTGTTATGAACTCCAACAGCAATAGAACACAATAGTTAAGATCATGGCTTATGGAGGCACATGCATTTGGGTCAGTAAAGTTGTGTGTGCATAGAAGTGCTCAGTTATTAAGTGGAAGTGGTATAGATGAGATCAGGTTAAAGCAGTTCCTTAAGGCAAAAGTAAGTTGCATGTGCAAAAACAGAGATACTCATAGGGCATCCCGTTGCTACATTGCTTCTTCTGTCTCAGCATGGGCATATGGCCTCATGGAAGTTCCCTATTATCAATTGACTGAGGAGAGGTTCATTTATATCTTGTTTACGGATCGTTCTGGATGGCATACTGGAACTAACCCAAAGAAAATAGTTACAGATTTATAGGTCCACTCTGCGGTGGCCCTAAAGACAGGAGCAAGGAAAAGTCTATTAGTGTGCAAAACTTTAAGCAGTGTAATTAGTTGTTCGTTTTGCTTAGAAGGAGAGGGTAAGAGATGGAGATGTACAATGGTTCATGGGCTGCGGCTATTGGCTTTTCTAGATGGTCAGAGAATTGGAAGGCACTCAACTGGGAAATTAGTGACTGGAAAATTAGTGACAAATCCTTGCTAATAGGAGAGACCAGCACTGAGCCCCTAACATGGCACCACTCCCTGGTGGGTTTAACCAGAATGCCTGGTGGCAGGTTGATTGCATTGGGTCAATTCCTAGTGAGAGACAACACCAGCATTTTGTTCTCATTGGGATAGAATTTACTCTAGAAGTAGATTTCGCCTTACCTTCCCACTAACACTTCTGCTAACACTACTATTTGTGGATTTACAGAATACCGTGACCACCATAGAACATTGCTTTTGACAAAGGGCTTTATTCTACAGGAAATTAAATACTGCAGTGGGCTCATACTCATGTAATTCAGTGGTCTTACTGGGTCCCCATCACTCTGAAGCATTTGGCCTGATAGAATGGTAATGTCGCTTTTTGGAGAATTGTTACAGAGTCAACTGGATGTCAACAGCACGGATGACCATAGTAATAGCCTCCAAGGTGCTTTATCTGCCCTAAACTTGTGAGCAACAGATGGTCCTTTTTCTCTTTTAGATAGGATTGATCTATCTCACAGAGATAGAAATGTGGATGGTTTCTCTTATTCTCACCCCTAGTGATAAACGAGTGGAATTTTTTCTTCATGTCCATTCTCTGTTGGTCTAGAGGTCTTAGTTATCAAGACAATGGAAACAGTAATGGTTTCATTAAACTGGAAGTTGAGAACCTGGAGAGGGTCCCATGCAGTACTGTGGCAGAGTATACAGCTCTTCTGTACAATGATGTATCTATCATTGGGGTTGGAGACTCGGAGGCAGTAAGAGGCTCACTTTGGTTTTGGTTTAGCCTCATAGATTCCAACCTATCTTCATGGATTTGTTGAGTTGTCCTCATGGATTGTTCTTGCTTTCCCCTACTTTGTGTTCATCTTTCATTTCCCGAAACCCTTCCCTTTTGACGTCAGGTCCAACAGTACTTAAACTGTTTAGCCAGTTCCTAGGATTGTGTATGGTCAAATATATATCGTTCCTGGTGATTTTGCTTCTTGGATTGAACTCTAATTAACTGATTAAATTGGATTCCGATATCTGCCTCTAGCTATAAATGTGGTCATAGGCAAACCTCTCTATGTGGCTTTTCTCATTTATAAAATGGGGATAATACCAACTATCATATAGGATTGCTGTGAGGATTATATGAGCTAAGAGCTGAGCACTCTGCAAGACATAGGAAGCACTCAATAAATGGTTACTACTACCAACAAAACGTGACTTTAACTCCAGATGATTTTACACAGTATCAGGGAGTTTGGAGGCCGAAAAACATTTTGAGATGTCATCTGAACCAGTAGCTTGCCTTTAAAAGATCAAACTTTCCAATCTTTTTTTTTTGTGGGGGGAAGCTTACCCTTGCCAGTTTAATGTCACTATACCCAGTGTTATTTATAAGCTATATTGCAGAGAGAATTCCTTCAATGTTTGTTATTGCTGAGCAAGGGGTTTCAAAACTAAATATTAGATTTTACAATCCAAAGGAATGCTATTCTGCAAAGTAATCTTTCTGAGTCTTTTTTTCCTTTTTCTTTTGTAAATGATGGAAATTGGAAAAATTATCTTCAAAGTCCTTTCTAATTCTAGAATGTTATAAAGATTATATTCATATAATCATATAAAGGCTATTCATTTATCCAGGGAAGATTTCTTTGCTTTTTGGGGGCAGAAGTAGGGATTTCTGCTTGGACATTGTCTTCACAATTAGTTTTTTCAGGTCAATCCAGAGAGAAAGTCTCATTACATTGTAGCTAACCCTTGTTTGTTTCTCAAACTAAGCTTGTGTTATGAAACTTGGCATCAAAGAATTCAGGGCTCTTTCCAAAAGTCAAATCATTGTCTAAGGAAGAAAATGTGCTGTCATTGAAGATATTCTGATAGACAGTACAAAAATGGGATTACAAGAATTTCGGGGGTAACATTAATACCATCTCGGAGTATTACTAGCATTTAATTTGACTGTTTTTATGTTGGCAAATGAGAGGAAGCAAAGACTTCCTCTATCTGCCCTAAACTGGAATGTGTGAAGAGTTAGGAAGTTCAAGGTTAAGCCTTGGGCCCGGCATTTACTAGCTTTTCCCTCAGGATTTGTGGAAGTTTTAGGAACTTCATCTATAATATGGGTATGATGTATCTATCTAGACTTCTCAGAGAATTGTTGTGAAGCACAAATGAGATAATAGGTATGAGACCCTCTACTCACGTGAAAGCACCAAGAGTACAAAGCAGAGTTTGGCAGATGGTGGGTGGCCGCTTAGGTCAATTAGTCCATTGTCTGTTTTTGCACAGCCCGTGAGCCAAGAGCGATACCGGTGAGCATTCGCCTCACTTTACTGATAGGGAACATCAACTCTAAACCCCAACTATAAAACATGTTACCACACCCCCCCAATAATTTCTATCTTCTTATTAGTAGATCCATACTATACAAAATTACAGTCAATTTTATTATTGTATTTTGAATTTTATTAATAAAAATTGTGACAATTTGTCTTCTCTTTTATTATCTAAATACCTAGACAATATCCTCCATTCTGGTTCCACAAAGCCTAAAATATTTACTATCTGATTTTCCAGAAAAAGCTTGTCAGTCCCTGCTATATTGGGCAAAGGGCTTTGTATTATTAATAATAAGCAGAGTTCTTGCTCACATGCAAAGGTTGTTGTAAACTATTTGTTTGCTTTTTCCTAGTTATAGTACATTTCTTTGTTTATACTTTAATTTGTATAACACCACATTCTAACAAATAGCAAAGAGAGAAAGAAATCTGTTACCTAGCTGAATTGTAATCTTTTTCTCTTAAAGTCTATTTATTTTTAGGAGAGACAGAGACAGCATGAACGGAAGAGGGGCAGAGAGAGGGAGAGAGAGAATCGCAGAGAGGCTCCACACTGGGGGCACAGAGCCCAATACAGGGCTTGAACTCACAAAACCAGGAGGTCATGACCTGAGCTGAAACCAAGAGTCAGATGCTTAACTGACTGAGCCACCCAGGTGCCCCTTGATGGATTATAATCTTCATTTTAACAACCGAATTGCAAAATTGCCAACTTCCAGATTTGTGAAAATGTAAAGAAAAAAAGAGAAAGTTAACCAAAAAGAATCTGAAGAACCAAACTAAGAGGGGAGCTCCTGGCTTGTGTCTTATGTTCCCCAAAGCCTTTGGGGGGCTTCTGTGATTGGTGGACTCAGGGGGGCCCTCGGAAGAAGAGCTGGGTTTTGAGAAGATGCACCAGGGAGCCTCCTGCAGGCAGGCAGGCAGACAGGCAGGAGCTTCCTTACCTGCCTCAGACGGAAAGTCCGGCAGCTCTTGTTATGACAGTAATCACATCTTTATAGGCAGACAGGTCTTTAAAAATGAATCGAAGTTAGTTGGGTCTGAGAATGATTTCAAATGTGGGTGTATTTAAAGGAAATACAAAAGGCCAGAGTCATCTTCATGGGCCATGGCTTTCCTTGTGTGTTTTCATGACACATGTTGTTATCTTCATTCCAGGAAAAAAAAAAAAAAAAGGGAGAGAACATGGAGAGAAAGGAAAGGAGAACGATTTTCAAATGTATACTACCCATTATTGTTTCAAGTGCTTGTCTCACACAATGCCTGGAGTGTCTTTGTTAGACATTAATTAGGCAAATTTGATTTTCTAAATGAGATGAACCAGAATGGCAAAGGTGGTGTTTCTGTCCTGTGAGGGGAAGTCAGGGGGAGATGAAAGAGAGAATAACCTTTACCTCATAATTTCCCTTCCCCTCCTCCCTGCACAAGCCACATTAGTCTCTCAGTGAAGGTACTTGGAGAAACTTGCTAAAATTTTCCCTCATGCTTGAAATTTACTTACCCTGGGTAACAGGAAATGTGGAGTCTTGTGATGTAGATTGTTATACCAGATGGTAATCTTAGCACATGCTATTTATGTAGATCAGCCGTGTGTGTGAGTCATCCATTTGGGGCTGACCTCAGCCACTGGGAAATTGGGTTCCATACCACTCTTGTTAATAAATAATAATAATAATAATAATAATAATAATAATGGCACTGATTATGTGTCATTCAGATGCACATTTATGAGGCCATTACCTTTACATGACATTAAATATGGAATTTTTTTTTTTTTCCTAAATAGTACTTTGTCACCAACTGGTTCTATTGCCAGATTGTTGTTTCTTATCAGCTAGGGCAAACACAAAGTTTAACTCCGTTAAATAGGTGATTAAAATATCTGCCATTTGAATTGTACTGATAATTGACTGCCTTGACTACGTCGCTCTTCTATCCAGCAAGTTTCTCTTCTTATTCAGAGTGCTCTCTTCTAGACTCTGTGATTTGAGTTATCCTTTTAAGGCTGAGTTTGGGTGGAGGGATCCACATTATTTCACCTTCCCTCCCCTTTAACCTTAACTGACTATGTGAGCTGTGGAAAACATTTTCGTCTTTATTATAATTTTGAGGATCTGGTGGTTACAAGTAAGCCAGGCAGTAAAGGTTATGTGGAGATAAACTCTTCAAGGTCAGGAAGTATGTCTTCTTTGCTTCCAACCGTCTGTCCGTTCAGGCCTTCTGCCTCCTTTTCCCCTACCTTGCTTCCCTCCTGACTCCTTTACTGGCACTTTTCCCTTAACAGGGCCTAGAGCTGTGTTTTGCCCATAAAGGCCAACGTCGCTTTGGCTGGGGAGCCATCTGCCGGCATTTTCTCATGTGGCACTTGGCTGTCCCTGGCTTTCAGGGCTCCCCACTGACGCTCTGTTCTCTCATTGACATCGGATGCCACTTTCCTGCATATCCGACTCCCCCTCACATTTCACAGCACCTGGACAAATGTGCCTCTTCTTGCCTTTCTTCCTCTTCCTTCCCAGCTGTTGTTTACTTCTAAATTTGGTCAGATATTGGACCTAGGGGAAGTGCAAAACCGAGATTCACCCCCTCTGACATTTCTTTCACCCAGCTCTTGTTTTTCTTGGGCTCCTTCAGTTATGCCATGTTCCTGCTCCAGCTTCCTTCTGGCAGGAGGTGGTCATTGCCCTCCTTCTTCTTTCTCCGCCTCCTTTTCTCAGGATGCCTTCAGAACTTGATCTGGTACTGGCACTGTTTACACAGGCAATGATGTGGGGTCATCCAACATTTCTGATCATTTCCTGCTTGTCTCTTGGAGAGGGATGCCATCATCTCTCTTTTGCTTGGTTTCTTTTACTCCTAGATAACATTTCTGACTCAACATTGTTAGGATAACAACTCTGAGGTTTAATGGTAATGAGTTTATATGCATTTTTTTTTCTTGGCCTCTGATTATGACCAGAGTCCTTCACTTTTTAGGCTACATTTGGATCAGAAGACAGAGATAGCAAGTTCATAAGGGGTTTTAATTTGCACAGAACTCCTCTGAAGCACCATAATGATGAAGGGTACAAAAGAGGCACCTTTCTTTCTTTCTTTCTTTCTTTCTTTCTTTCTTTCTTTCTCTCTCTTTCTCTCTTTCTCTCTTCTCAAGTTAGTTAACATAGAGTGTAGTCTTGGCTTCAGGAGTAGAACCCAGTGATTCATCTCTTATATATGACACCCAGTGCTCATCCTGAAGAGTGTCCTCCTTACTAAGAGGCAAGTTTCAGGCACCTGGGTGGCTCAGTTGGTTAAGCCTCTGACTTTGGCTCAGGTCATGATCTCACAGTTTGTGAGTTCAAGCCCCGCATTGGGCTCTGTGCTGACAGCTTAGAGCCTGGAGCCTGCTCCAGATTCTGTGTCTCCCTCTCTCTCTGATCCTCCCCCACTCATCCTCTCTTTCTGTCTCCCTCAAAAAATAAATAAACATTAAAAATAATTAAAAAAAAATAAGAGGCAAGTTTCAATAGGAAATAGGAGGCATTGTTTTACCTCTTTCTGGTGGCAGTTAAAGAGTTAACTGTCAGTGACATTCGGCTGCCAATATTACTGAGCCCTAATTTTAGGTAATTTTTGATTTTGTTTTTGATTGTTTGTTTTGTTTGTTTGTTTTAGGTACCTTCCCGAGTGAGGCACGGAGCTACAAGGTCTCTAGGATCTTTGGAGTGAGGTCCTTTATTATCAAGGACTTTCTGGGCACAGCCTCCCCCAGGGTACATGTGTCTTGGCAATTCACCTGCCCTTTCTCCTGCTCTCAGGAGCACCCCTCATACCTCAGAGGAAACAACTCTTCACGGCCATGAAGGTCTTGGGGAGACTCATCTGAGACCGTCTTGGCTCCCACCTGGGAAGGGCAGTCTGGCCTCAGTACGACAGCAGGCTTCAGATACCAGATCAATGGAATCAGATCAATGTAAGGTGGAGCTCCAATCCCAGTGACTGTAACGTCCAACAAGCAGCAAAAGCTCTCTTTGTTTTAAATTCCTCATGTATGAAATGGGAATATTATAGCACCCACCTCATAAAGTGGCTATGAGCATAAACAGAGAATCGTGTAAAGTACCTGGCACCAGTAGAGGCAGCTATTTTTATCTATGAGCCAGTAGGTAGAACATTTCTGTGCTCTCCCCATCCTGAAATGGAGATGCCTTTACATCATCCTTCATGGCTATTTTAACGACTTTTGTCATTTGACTTCTAAGTGCCCATCATAAGCTTTCAATCGAGCCAAATGCCTGTAAAACAATATGAATAACCATTATATAAACAGTCTCTGCAGAGCTCTTGGGATCCTGAAATTTGGTCAGAATTTTTAGATCAGCATTTTATGAAGGCCACTGAAAAGCAGAGTATTTTGAGTCCAGGATTATCATGAAACTCACCATGACATCCCCCCTGCCATAAAATGTTAACACCTTACAATCATACAAGATACTAAGTAGTAACATACAGGTAGAATGTAAGAGGTCAAGACTAGAGTTAGGAGATATAGATTTCAGGATTGGCTCTTCCAGCTCTAAAATCCTATGACCCATGATGGTGATCTCCTAGATTATAAACTTTTTGAAGGCTTTATTGATTTCTGGAAGGAGGTAGATGGGTGTTAGAATTTACAGTGATCTGAAACAGAATTAATTCCTATATTGCCTTCTGGGCTTATCTGAAAATTCTACTTCTCTCTGAAAATTAACTAGTCTTTCCAAATAATGAGCCTTACTGTAATCTGTCCATGCAGTGAGCATCTGTCTGCATTTCACAGATTTCTTATGCAAAGCTCACCCTTCATATAAGGGACTTGCATGCTGATTTCAAAGTGATATAATAATCTAGTTAAGGAGATAAACAGTTTAACCTTGAAACATGAAGAGCATCATATGATTATAAAGCAATTTATCAACATAGACTGTACTTGTTCTCTTTGGTTTTCCTTAACACACAGGGTACATACTCAAAGCTGAGTATTTTGTTCTTTTCTGAAGCTTTTTTCCCCATTCACTTGTTAAACTGCTAAACATCGTATCTGTAAGATGCTGTAGGAAATAAGAATTAGAAAATTCTTGAATATGATCAATAAAAGTGCCTTTTATAAAGGATAATGAACACTAGTTTAAGATTCTGACTACAGATATCAACAGGATGGCTGATCAACATGATGGTTCTATTAGAAAATGCCAAGAATCCAAAGACACTTGTGTGATGAGTCACTGCCATTTCGCTTCTTCCACAAATGGTCTTAACCTAAGCAGGACTCTTAAATCAACAAATGGTAGTTGCTAGAAAGGCATTTTTCAAATTAGCAATGAAGCATTAATTGCTTTTCAGTTTTTATTGGTAGTCTTTTTAGCCTATAGCATGAAATTTGGAGTCTGAAAGATGTAGAGATTGGGCCCAATCCTCATCCAATGTGTAAATTCATCCCACATTTTCTGTGAATGTCCAGTCCCTTAAGACACCAGTACCATCCACTAAAGACAGAATCTGAACCAAAAATAAAGCCACATATGTAACTAAAAAATTTCTAATGATCACATTTAAAAGTAAAAAAGAAACAGGGGCGCCTGGGTGGCTCAGTCGGTTGAGCGTCCTACTTTGTCTCAGGTCATGATCTCACAGTTAGTGGGTTCGGGCCCCATGTCGGGCTCTGTGTTGACAGCTCAGAGCCTGGAGCCTACTTCAGATTCTGTGTCTCCCTCTGTCTATGCCCCTCCCCTCCTTACGCTCTGTCTCTCTCTGTCTCTCAAAAATAAATTAAAATGTTAAAAAAAAAATTTTATAAAAAAAAAGTAAAAAGAAACAGGTGAAATTAATTTTAATACTACATTTTATTTAGCTTAATATTCCCCAAATATTATCAGTTCAGCATGTAATCATACAAACATTGCTGAGGTATTTCACATTCAAGTTTTTTATACCAAGTCTTCAAAATCCAGTGTATTTGACATTTAAAGCACATCTTAACTAGGACGAGGTACACTTTAAGTGCTCAATACTCACATGCACTTAGTGGCTACTGTATCAGACAGCATAGACCTATATAGTCACAAAGGAAAAAAATCACTCCAATAAGCTCTGACCCTCCTCCAGAAAGCCATCATATTTTCAACAGTGTAGGTATAAGAAATTTCTTCTTTGTTTTGCACTGAAATCTGCATGCTTTCAATTTCTACACTTAGTCTGTGTTCTACCTTCACAATAATACTTTAAACAAAATTTTTTTTAACATTTATTCATTTTTTGATAGAGAGAGACAGAGCATGAGTGGGGGAGGGGCAGAGAGAGAGAAGGAGACACAGAATCCAAAACAGGCTCCAGGCTCTGAACTGACAGCACAGAGCCCAATGCGGGGCTCGAACTCACGGACTGTGAGATCGTGACCTGAGCTGGTCAGATGCTTAACCAACTGAGCCACCCAGGTGCCCCACAATCATACTTTTAATACTACTGAAATGTCACATTGGCTTTCAGTAGCATATCATGATGTATTCTGGTTCTTTTCAAGTTTTCTTCTCTTAAACCATGTGTCTCTATTTTTTACTTTTGAAATTGGATTTTTTAGATCAGCTACAGAATTTTCTATTTAAATTTATTACGTTTCTCCTTGCTAGTTGGCTGATTGTTCATGACTGACAAAATCTCTTTTGGAGCAGAATCCTCTCAACTAATTAATCAGGTATCTCTTTCTGGTTCATGTTGTCTATATAGGTCATCAGCACATCAGCAGTGTCCTCATTGAATTCAGGGAGAAATACGTTTAGGGCATCCATGGCTTGTTGTGAGAATATTCTTTCCAGGTTAGGTGCCCTCTATGGCTACCTCGCTTAGGTTACAGTCATTTAGACAGTTATAAAGTCACCAACCAACTAATCATTTTGGTACACATTTCTTCATTTTCCCCATTGGGACATCATGACTCACCTTGTCAAATGTCCTCCCCAGATGGTCAAAGTTCTCAGCTGTCAGAACAGGAAATAAGTTAATACTTCTTGCTTAATTCAGTGAACCCAGAGTGAGCTTGGTCCAGAACCACATTTTTCTCTCCCCAGGCTTCTGTCACTTTTCCTGTTCTTCAGAGTTCTTCAAAATAATTGACCATGGCTCATGGTTCTCATCCTTTGGTTTTCTTATTGCAGGAATCTTATATAAAATAAGTGGTTGTCTTTCTTCATTCTTTTTTCGTCATTCATTCTTCCCTAAATTTTCAAACATTCTGGCGTAAGTTACATGACTATAAGTTTTTAACATTAACTTATTGAATGAAATAAGCTGGAGACAGAGATAGACAGAGACAGAGAGACAGAAAGAGAAATTGCCATCAGGGCAATTTCTGAAATCACAAGGGTCTTATAACTAGGGTAATTAGAAGACATTTGCTTCTTGGATCACAGAAGAGGGAGAACAAGTTTTTGCCATAGAAAGCATGATTCCAAGGGTCTACTGATATCATTTTACTCTCCCTTTATCTTTCTCCCCAACTGATTCATTTTTTTTGGTGGTAGTGCTTGTTCTGCTATTCTCTTTGTATTATTCCAACTTGCTGCTTCTCTTTAAATTAAAGGAGTAGGCTGATTGTCTTTTCCAGGAATATAAATGATAGATCTGAAGGTTTTGCTTTGTTTTGTTTTGCTTTGTTTTGTTTGTTTTGTTTTGTTTTGTAAGCACAGAAAAGCCACCAATCACAAGTCTGGTAGAAGAATATTTATTTCCTTCAGCTCCTTATAAAGTAATGTTCTATGTATGGCCCCAAATTGGGTCATGTTGTCAGCTCATCATTGACTACATTGTATTTTACTTTTCTTTTTGCAAGTCTGGCTTATTCAGTATTCAATGAGTTGCTGGATGTTAGGGGCTCTATGTTACTAGTCTCTGCATTATCAGCCCTTGTGTTCAATAGTCACTCCATAAATGCCATGCCATAAATGAATAAATGAATGAATGAATCCCTTATATGCCACTTAAATAAAACTTTTACCTGAGTGCTTCCTGTTCTGAAATACTAATTTACTAGTTAACCTATTACTATGTTGGATAGCTTCCATGATAAAAAGCTTTTCTTTTGTATGAAGCTAAAGCCTACCCTCAAAACTACCATTTTCCCATAGAAAACATCTTTCCCATGTACTTACTCTACATATTAAACTGAAGGCTTCAGGCCTGGTGAAGACAGCAATTTTGTTTTCAACAGGAAGTACTGTGCTTATTCCTTTGCTTGTTCAACCATCTTCATTCCAGTGGCATTCCAGCGGCAAGCTTCTGGCATGCCAACCACACAGGTCATTTAGGGAGAAATCCAAATTCCATTTAGACACATTTTGAACTCCTCTAAATATTGTACTTTCTCAGGCTTCCAGGGAGCCAGTGTTTATCACTGGTTGAGTACAGTTACAGAGAGATCAAGGACTTAGTTTATTCTGGGTCACATCCATTATAATGGCCTAGTTTAGGCCAAAGAGTCCTCTTGTTCCCAACCCCTTTCCTTTCGTCTTAGACCGAAATTTTCAGCAATGTTGTCCTCCTTCCCAGGATGAACCCACCCTGGAGCCCAGGCTGTGACTGTTCTTTCTTTACTCCAGATCAGCAGTGCTTACTTACTCTCATAGTTCTTACTCTCTCCTAGACCCATTGCCAGACAATACAGTACGAAGAACCCAGTATCGGACACTCATGTTTGGCTCAGGGCTGGTTTGTGAATCACGTGTCAGAACAGAACTTTAAATCTCATGTCCAACACAAAGAGAGATGACGCCAGGGCTTTGAAATGTCTTTAAACACGAAATATGTCAATTCGGTGACCACCCTCCCCTACTTCCCCCGCGAGCTCTGCTCCCTTCTTTCTTCTGTGTTGTTTTGAGATGTTTAGAGGTTGTGTCATCTTTGTTTGTGAAACACAATTTTAGGATAAAGGTATGTCAATGTTGTGAACCTGCACTAAATACTGCAAGAAACATGAGACCATGATCATAATGGCTTTGATCACATCGATTACACTAATTAAGAATTCCACTGAGGAGAGTGCTGTGGAATCATGTAAACCCTGTGAATTACCTAATAATGATAGAAATATTCAAAGCATTAGTGATTAATGAACAGATGTGAAGAGGCAATGCAAACTTATGGGAAACCATTTCTAATGGTGATGTCAGCAAGGAACGATTTGCAGACATAATTACTAAAAAATTATCAGAGATTTCCTTGTCAAGTATTTTGTATGTTTATAAAGCTGTTGGTGACTCATTTTAGAAGTCTGGGAGACTTATTTGATTTGGAATCAGGATTTTATTATAGCTTAGCTGTTATGTAATAGTTTACTCAGACTGATGGGGAGATATTCTTCCATGTCAACATAACTTGTATGTGTGCAGTGCGATTTCCTTGCAGTTATTTCAGCAATTCATATCTGAATGCTTTCCCATATTTTCATGCCTAAGTATATTCTCAGTTGGTAAAACAGAGTTCTTGAGTGGTTATGAGATTAATTAGTCAATAGATTACCGCTGACTCTGATGGGTTAGGGCATTGGAACAAAGTTGCTTTGGATTTTAAAGCCGGTATTGTCATGTGAAGTGACTGTTTCGGGAATACCATTGAGTCAGTGTATGAGATTTTTGTCATATATATGTCATGTTACTTAGCACCCTAAACCAAAGTCTTCTATGGCTTTACTAAGGGCGGTATGACATTAATCAAGCTTTATCCACATGCCCTCAAAATCCCAATGTTTGAGTGCAAAGTCATCTGGGTACATCCAGTTTTTAGGTTGGCTGGGAAACTATTGTTTGATCAACACCTCTAGTTGCTAACTAGAAAGAAGCATTTCATTTGGAGTTTCCAAAATACTAATAGCAACCAGATAGACATTATGTCTGTCCTTTGCCTCAAATTTTAATGATGTTGTTGTCTCCAGAACAACTCCAAAAGAAACATAGCCTGAAAAATGTGGTGCTTTCCAAGAAAGGTTGGGTGTTATCTTTGCTCTAAAGGGGACAGTGTGGAGAAATAATGAAATAGAATGAGCAGAGAGGGCTCCTGTATTCTGTTCCTGGTTCTTCAACTGCCTAGCTGCTACTGTACCATTGATAATTTTTCTGGTTTCTTTTTGTATAAGTTTCTTTATCTGTTGACTCAGGGAAGCAGAATTTGACCATGCAGCTATATAATTCTTCTGAATACTTGCCTACATGGGCTTATATGTAGATATGGGATCTTATTTAAACACTTGTAAATGGGATTATTTTATTACTTGATATCCTACGTGATAGTCCTTTCTGCCTTTGTAATATATATTAGCATGGAGAGGAACAAGGAGGGAAGGAGAGCATAATGAAAAAGGAGGATTTGAAACAATAGGTGAAAAGTAATAGACTTGTTCCTTTGGGTAAATGAAGGTCAATAATGTATTTTGGATGATAGCTACGTAAGTCTTCAATGCAAACAACAGAAATGCCTCTGTTTTGTGGTAATGAATAATGAAGAACATTTTATGATCCAGAAAAGTCAGAAAGTCACTGTATAAAGGCATCACTTCCTTTTGGCCAGTTTTTCATTTACAATAAACAAAGCTTCTATTTTAATTCCTGAAGCACACATTGTCACGCAAGATGGTCCCAAGAGGAAGGAATTGTGCTTCCTTTTGGCATGTTTTGGAAGTTTTCTAAAGCAGCAATGTGCTCTACCCTTTCATGGTGAATGTCCATGCATCCATGTAATACCTCGTGGGATAAGGCTGAATAAGAACAGGGACATGCGAGTACTTCCTTCTCTGGTCCAGTCTATTTTCAAGTCTCATCTTCAGCTTCTTCCATATTCTAATGTCCAGTCAGCCTGTGGCACTGGAAAAGCCATGCCCCCTGCAGTCTACCTAGTTGTTGATGCTCTTCTCTCTACCTCTGTCTGTCAGACTCCTGCCCATTGTCTAATCTTCACTTCACATTTCATCCTCTTGAATCATACTCACCTGCCAACTTTCTTAATCCCAATAACGTGCCACGTTTCCTCCCTCCGCCGAATTCTAACTGCTTCATGCTCGACTTTATCTCTCTACTCTATTCCCAAGGGACCCGGAGCAGAAAGTGTCTGGCATTGTTACTGTCGGGCTTGAACAATTGTAAAGGAATGAATGACTGGTATGTACCTTGCATGTCCTTCTTGTGATTCCTGGGGACAAAGTCTATGATAGATTCCTCTATGTCTCCTATAGTGTCCAGCCAGGTCCATGTATATGTAGGTGCTTGGTTATCAGCTGAACTGAACTGTGCCTCCTGGATTTCCTTGAGTACGAGAAACTATGAGCTTGTTGCCATTTAAAATAAAACTACAATGACAGGTTTTTGGATCATTGAGTATCTAATGTTGTTACATTGATGCTGTATAGGGCTTCTGAAATATTAGGATATAACCATACTAATGTTATAGACTACCTAAAACCATGTTACAACAGAACTGCATAAGTTGTTTGTAGTCTCTGGATATGACCATTTGATTTGTTGGACAAGAAAACAAGGAGGTGTCTACTATCCTCAGTTATTGCTGTTAGATCAGACGCTGGGTGGCAAGTCCTCGTGCTCTGAGTCCAGGGCTCATTTCCTACAACTTGCTGCCTTGGCTTTCCCAGAACATGAAGATCAGATTAAAAATAATAAGTCTCTGAGCAGATTTAAGTACTTGTTTGCCACTGGCTTGAGAAAATTGGGTGCAGTGTTCAGCAAAAGTAGTTTCCTTTTTATTTAGTTGCAACTCTTTAAGAGCTCTTAATTTTAAGTCACTTGCATTAAAGTGGGTATTTGCATCTGAAAGCATGTCTCTGATTCTTCAAGGTACTTCAGAGGTCAAATTTCACTATGAAACTACACTTCCTTCAAAATATACTTTTAGGTGCCAGAGATTCCTTCTAGCTGAGTAATGAACATTTCTTTAGTATTAAACAATCACAGTCATTGGAGGTTAGAAAGATCTTAAGACTATCAACTCCACGGATCTTATTTTATATTCAAGGAGACTGAAGGTTAGAGGGGTTCTAACTCTATAAACGCTCTTGCTCTTCCAGCAGCCAAGACCAGGAATAGAAATCTTTCCAAGATAACATATAGCTATCGTCATCTGTGTTTAAAGGCTGAAGAATATTAAGGAATCCTGGGTCTTGCCCTCAGGAGGGTTATATGATAATGCTACAGCTATTGGGAAATTCATTTGCTAATGATCATTGAAGAGATATTTCCAAGGGTAAACAAGCAGGATTCAGACCCTGACTTGACCTGGATGATTCAAGGATGAATGTTAGAGACATCAAGGAGGGTGGTGATGGAGGAAGGAGCTGTTGTTAAAATAACCCCAGGCTTTGTCATGGCCACAGCCTCTAGCCAGTGAGTTCACAGAAGTCTGGCACCTTCTTTCACTGAGTGTCTCCAGCTTTGAGGACACTGGTCTACCTCATATTAGTGAATGTGTGTTAAATGAATAAATGGCCTGATAAGAGAGTGGTGGTTAGATCTTTATTTAAAAAGACAGAAAGGTGGGTCGCCTGGGTGCCTCAGTCGGTTGAGAGTTTGACTCTTGATTTGGACTCAGGTTCATGATCCCAGTGTCCTGGGATCTAGTCCTGCATTGGGCTCCATGCTGAGTGTGGAACCGGATTAAGATTGTTTCTTTCACCCCCTCTGCCTCTATCCCCAACTTACATGCAATCTCTCTCTCTCTAAGAAATAAAAAAAGAAAGGAAAAAAAGAAAGAAGAGGAACCAAATAAAAAATGAATAGCACACTAAACAATACCCCAAATATATCTCTAGTACTGGGTCATAAATATTTAAGGTATCATTAAAGGCTTTGTTAACTAAATCTGGATTGAGAAATTGGACTTGAGTTACTTAGGTATGAAAAACAAAGCAGACATAAATAAATCACGCAATAGAAATCACAAAAACAGTGTGCAAGAGATCAGATAATGATGCAAAGTTGGGCTCTCAGTGTTTGCTTATTCATTTATCCATTCATCCATCAAACACCTGCCTAAGTGCCATTTGGTGGGATACAAAAACGTCAAGGTGATTGCCTTTGCGGAGCTCAGGAATCTACTCCAACTGTCCCCCTTCTTACACCAAATTTATATGTTCTATAGTATAAAATAAAATGAGAAAATGAGAAAACGTTGAATGGAAAATATCTTAAAGGAAGTTTGGCATTATTCATCATGTATTCTTAATAGGAGTTTAATGGTGTTACTTAATTTTTAATTTTGTCTCCATACCTGGGAATTTGAAAATGATTCTGGCATTTCCTCCAAACAAGATACCTTTCCTTCAAAGGCATTTGTGCATCTCAGGAATGCAGCGAGTTGAGGCTGCCCTTCCAGCAGGTCTAATGTCATAAACCCTGCAGAAATCCTTGCTGTGGTTGGGCACATTCAGAGCTTTCAGTAAGTCCACACACACTTGCTCTGTGCCTGCATCACCCACAGTTTAGTTAAGAAAACCCACCAGCAAAATGTTTTGGGAATGAGATTATCATTCTACTTGGAGTACCCTAATATTTCTAAAAATGCCCATATCAAGCAACTCTGAATGACTACCCAAAATGTAGACAGAGTAAGAGAGGAGTGTGCTTTATCTAAAATCGACTAATTATTAGAAAATTACTAGTCTATGCTTAGTGTTCTAAATCTGACATCCATATATTTTTTATTTCATTTTTGGTGACCTCTACAGAAAAGCAAAAATTCTTAGGAGATTTTGATTATGTATAAAATGACTATGTATAAAAATGATGATTATAATGAAAGCTCCTGAGCAGGGATGATCATCAAAATGTCTAACTACTAGACTTACATCAAACAATCAGAATCGTGACCACAAACAACTGGTATGTTTGCACTGGTGAAGGTTGGTTAGATATCAGCCCCACTTCTGTGTTGCATTCACTGAGCTGTTACATAGAAATGACACCTGAACTATACCTGTGTATAGTTGGAGATGGACTGATGTCCATTACATGGACATTACATTACATTACATGAGATGGAGATCAGCATTACATGAAACAATTAAAGAATACTAATGTTTGTTAACTAGATGGATACCAATTTCAAACGCAAGTGTATTTATTGTTTGTCTCCTTTCGTCAATTTTTCCTTCTCCAATGGATTATTTCTATTAGTATGAAAACATATTGTATTTTATCTTCTTGCTTAAAAATCCAAACACGCTTTCTTTATGTTATACCATCCTGTGTCTACCTTGTTGTATTTCTTTTCCTGAGAGCAAAATTCCTGGAAGGAGTTTTTCCACAATCAGGAAACGTCTTCCTTCTCTTCCTTCACTTGCTTTTACATCCCCTTCAATCAAGCATTCTTCTCTCCTCTGGAAATGCTACTGTCAAAGTCACCAAGAACATGCTCATTGCCGAAACTGATGGGCACCTCTCAGACCTCTTCCAGGTGAATGGAAGTAGCATTTGGTTCACTTGCCTTCACTCTCCTTATGGAAATGCTTCCTTCCTCAGCTTCTTTTTTCTTTTAAGTTTGTTTGTTTTGTTTGTTTGTTTGTTTGTTTGTTTAGAGAATGAGAACAAGTGGGGGAGGGGAGAGAGAGAGAGAGAGAGAGAGAGAGAGACAGAGAGAGAGAGAGAATCCCAAGTAGGCTCTGTGCTGTCAGAGCCTGATGTAGGGCTTGTACTCACCAACAGTGAGATCATGACCTGAACTGAAATTACGATTCAGAAGCTTAACCGACTGAGCCACCCAGGCGGCCCTCCTTACCTGGATTCTTGATATCACTGTCTCAAGTTCCTCCTACTCCACTGGCTGTCCCTTCTCAGTATTTGCTGGATCCCTCACTTCTTAGCTTTCAAATGTTGGAGGACTGTAGTGCTTGGTCCTCAGACCTATTCTCTTTTCAAGCTGTACGTATTCTCTATGTGATCTCAGCCAGACTTTACACAAATCTCCCCATCCGGGAGACTTTCCCTGAACACAATCTCAGCAGCAGCTGCCAAAGTCAGTCTTAGATCCTTGTCCTACTTTGTTTCTCTTCATTACACTTATTGTCACACGATATTCTATAAATATCCAGCATATCCTTATTGATTATTGTCTTGTTTCTTCCACTAAGAACACAGCTCCAGGAAAGTAGAGACTATCTGTCTCACTAATGTCTCTTTAAGGCTAAAAAGTGCCTAGCCCAGAGTATTCACTCAATATATTTTGGTTGGATAAACCAATGAATATGTACAAATTGAAACTGAAAAGACCAATAAGTGAAATCTGTTTCATACTGTGTAATTTATGAAATGTGATCCTTTTTTTTTATTTGCAGTGACAGCTTATGTCAAGGGTTGGTCAGGCCTGCCATGGGTCAAATCCGGCCATGCTCATTTGTTTACATATTGTCTGTGGCTGCCTTCACATTGCAACAGTGAAACGATAGAGTCATGGTGTATAACCGGCAAAGTTGAAAACATTTGGGCCTTTCTAGAACATATTTGCTGACCCTGGTTTATGTATGTCAGGCGGACAGTTTAATGTAAAGGGTAAGAGTGTAGATCTGGGTCTAGATGTCTTGGGTTCAAATCTTAATTCCCCTCCTGACCATCTATGGCCTTGGTTAAGTCAGCTATCCTCTCTGTGCCTTGGTTTTATCAAATGTGAAATGGGAATTAATATCAGTACTAACCACATTCGGGTAGTTGTGAAGATAAAATGAGTTCATATATATCAAGTCCTTAAAATCTTCCAGAAACACACTTATTAACATTATTGTGTGGTAAGAAAGCAATTGAAACTGGTTCGAAGACAAACATCTGAGTATAGGGATGTGTGCTTAATTTATCCCTGGAGACAGTACAAATGTCTAAATACATCTGCCTTCTCTGCTGGTTCATTCTCTTGAGTCCTGGGTTAAGTTGGTAGGAACAGATCCATTTTCCTTCTGATGCAGATGGAAAAATTTACATGCAGACTGTGCCTTTGCTAAACGAATCTTTGTGGAATACATACACAAAACAAATAAATTGGTGTGTGTCATCTCCTCTCTGTTTTGATGGAATTCAGGGGAAAAACTCAGTTGGAATCAGTCACACAGGCATTCACGTGGGTGTTTATGTGGAGATTTGTCTGACGCTCCTTTTTTCATTTGCTTTTACGCTATCAGATAGGTCATGTCCGAGGCACCTTAGGATGTCTCCTCAAGCATGCTTACAAATTTCCTCCCCTCGTCTTCGTACTTGAAAATTCTATGTAATTTGTCCTGCTTTTCAGTGCTTTCAAGTTCTTCCTTTTCCAGGATGGCTTCCTGGTTCTCCCAACTTCCCAAGTGCAGAGAGATCTCTATCTTTCGAATGTCTGTCACCCATTCTCTTGGTCCCTAGAAGAAGATACTTGTTACCTTCTTTTTTTTTTTTTCATCATGTACAAAAAATATTCTATTTTCACAAACTAGAGTTCTATTTGGAGCAGGGGATTGAGTCTTACCTTCTTGGTGGGCTCAGCTGGTAGAAGAGTGTCCTACACAAAGTGTCTGTTCAGCAATGGTAACTCTTACTGTGGTTACTAAGGGCCTGCAGGATGCCACAACACCTCTGGTGCCTTCTCGTTTTCTGTGCTCCAGCTACCACAGTCTTCTTTCAAATCCCTCCACCCTGCCATGCTCTGTTCTACGTCATGCTATTTATTCCCTGTGTCCAGATTGCTCTTTTTCCATATTTGCATGGTTGGCTACTACCCAGCTTTCAGGTATTGGTTCAACGGTCACTGCTGCAAGGAAGCTTCTGGAACAGGTCTTCTCATCCTTGACCAGGACCAAGTCAGGCCTCTTTTTTCATTGTTCTACCTTTTCCTTAATGGCAAATATTGTCCTTTGTACTTATACATGACATTTTTATGTGGCTGTCTGGCTAACGTCAATCTTTTCTACTACAGCGAGGTCTCCATAAAGAGAAATGATGTCTGCTTGGATCATGTCTTATCCCCAGCAACTAGTGGAGTGACTGATTCATCATTTTTGAATAAATGAGTAGAGAATAACTGACAAAAATTAAAAAGACAAAGGGATGATTACACACCTGTTTAGTTTGCAAACGTATTCAATAAATTTTGCTGAATGTCCTGTGTGTGTCAGCACCGTGCTAAGCACTGGGAGATAGCAGAGAACAAAGCAGGTGTGGAAAGAGGTGAAATTCAAATGGGCAACTTTCAACCCACTATCTACACAGTCTGATGGATCACTAGGGGTTCTCTCTCAGTGAACCTGGCCAGGCTTTCCAGATGAAGGGCAAGTGACTGTGAATTTCCCAATATGGTATCCCAATATGGTTACTACTGAGAAGATAATGACTCCACAAAACTGAGGGGCCACACTCAGTACACCTCAAATTACTAATTATTAATTACAAATTAGTAATTACTGCAACCAATTAGTAACTTTTAATCAAGATTTTCTGTTGAGTTTTCCAATTGGTTTATATCACTCTTCCCCCTACTTTGCCAGTAAGTCCAGTATGAAATGCTAGCCATCTTGCCACCATTTTCCCATTGTCCACATTTTGCTAATCCTTTGCCTTCATACACTATTAGTTATAAGTTTTATTTGTTTAATGCTCTCTGTTTAATTTTGTGTATGCAGTCTTAATTTTGTCCTCTCAGACTACCATTTTGTAAAAGCATGAACAATTCAGACTAACAGCTATTAATTACTGACAGTTAATTTGATTTCCTTTTTTTCTGTTTTTGTTTTATTGCATTGACTCTTGTTACAGATGAAGGAGAGAAACCTCAGAGAATCTGGACCCATGATCTGTTCATCCAAGTGTGATGTCCACTACAGCTCTATTGCAGAAGGGTGCCAGTATCTGACAAGAAAGTCTCATAAGGCACAGAATCTCACAATGGCAGGAGTCTTGGGGTCAATCAGGTCTAATTGTCACATTTTGAAGTTGAGAAAATAGATCTGTTGAGATTACATGACATGTCTTCTGAGGCTGGGACAAAATTCCTGATTCCCATTTCATGTGCTCTTTCTGCTTTTTCCGTGCTATCACACTAATTTTCATAATCTTTATGAAGCAACAGATTTTCCCCTTTCTAGTAAGAGTAGACTTTTAACCAAAAAGAAAAAAAAATGCCCTGTGAAACCTCCCTCTGTGCTTTCGGGCAAGGAGGCTCTTTTCATATCGTTTAGAGAAAGGAGGTCACATTCAGGTTGCTCTTTTGTGACAAGGATTTAGGAATCCTTCCTCGGTGAGAACCAGGCCCTCAGTGGAGTCATTGGTAGCCTGCTACACTGTGGCTGATGGATATCAGTTTCCATTTACATATCTCTGCTCTCTGGTATCATCCATTTGGAGATATGCCTCCATGAAGTTGGCTGAGGGAGGGAAAGACATTCCTCAGCCCAGCTCACTGACTAAATAGCCATTATATTCTCCAGACCAAGATGTTCTTGTTTCTCTGAGCTTTTTCTCAGGTTGCTACCCTCACCCGGTCTGGAGGCACTGACTGCCCATTGGCTTTGCCCCTTGAGCATGACCCGTAGCAAGTTTAGACTTTTGTTAGCGGCCTACCGACTTCCTGGCACAGAGAAAATGAAATCTTCCTGAATGGTGAGTAGGGAAAGCTCGGCACCTGCTCTGCCTTGCTATTCTCCTCTCCAGCACCCTGGGGATAACTGCCCTGCAGAACAGGAGCCCGTTTGTGCTTGATGCCAACTGGAGAACCCTGATTAGAATAACGCCCAGTGGGTTTCTGCTTTCTCTTCTCCTTTCCCTAGCCTTTCCCACCCTTACACAAACCAGGGGATGGCTGTTGCTAAGGGCCTAAATAACTAGACGTGAGTGCTTTTAATTGTTATTTTTACAATTAAATTAACGGCTTTTAATTGTTATTTCAAAGACCGGGAGCCAGCATCCATGGGAAAGGAAATTCAAGACACTGAGAAGGCTATTATAGCCTACTGAACTTAATGGGCAAGAAGGCTTTTATTCAAAGGATGAATGAACAAAGGATGAATGAAAAGTATGGACAAATTTATATTCAAGATGGAACATTCTCTATTTAGTTAATATTAGCCAATCAGGTGATGGGTGAATGTGCTCAGGAACCCAGGCAAAGTGAAGGGGTTAGAAGGCAGGTGGAGACCGTTTTAGATAGGGTTTAAAGTTGGGACTAGGCAGGGCTTCAATTCTTTTGCTATCTTTAATTTTGCTTCTTAACACAGACAGAAGGACTGCTTCACCTCTTGTCTACCTCTCCCTTTTCTTTCCCTTCCATTCCTCTTCCATTCTCTTCTTTCTTCTGAAGCTTAAGTGGACTCTGAATTGAAGGATGGAAAACAACCATTTCAGTTCTCATGTTTAGCTCAATGATGGTAGTTCCTGAACAAAACCTCTACTCACTGATGAGAAAGGATCCACCACTTTGGATACACAGTACATGTTGGCTGGAATTGGTTTTTACCCCCGAATTCCAATGACAAAGACTTTATGAATCCTAACCAAAGAGGTAAAAGCATATTAGATGGAATGTTATGTTGTTCTGTCTATAGTTTCTGTTTCTCCACTTTTGTTGTTGTGTTGTTGTTGTTGAAAAGGAAAAACTCTATCCCTTAAAACACAATTTGATGGGGTCTGGTTAGAATAGAATGGAATGGAGAAATGCAAGATTTATGATGTTTGGAGATATTGCAGGACCCAGGGGCTTTAAAAGCACTCTAAGTTTCCCTATCCTTATGAGGAAGAGAGGGAAAGGGAGAGAGGGAGAGAGGGAGAGAGGGAGAGAGGGAGAGAGGGAAAGAGGGAAAGAGAATCTCATTGATCCTTTGAAAGACTACTACTCAATAAGGGAGAAGTCCTGCTCAGTGTGGACCCGTTCAAGTCAACATAAGTGATGATTTATGCTGTGAACATGTAGGAGAGGCTGGAATCCCACACAGTCCTACTGGTAGACTTGGGAGGTTTGTGCCCACAGTGACTGTGGAGGTAGTTACAAGCTGAGGCTGTGGGAGGAGTAATGGTGATGACACGTATAAGTCACTAAACTTCATCTTCTGAAATGAGCCTGGGGTGTTGCAGTACAGGAAGCTGTGAATTAGTTAAGTGGATTTTCCCTCCTGGGATCTTTGGAGAAGAGGAAAACATTGGTATGTGCCCTCAGTAGATCCTCCAACTTGTGGAGCACTGATATTTGATTCAAGAGAGAGAAAAAAATGTGTATATATATGCACATACATACAATACTGATGTGTGTGTAGTACATATATATACGTGTGTGTATGTATATATACATATGTATATACACATACATCCATATGTCTTCTTGTGTGTATAAATATATTTGGTAAAATTTATTAATAAAATTGATGCAATCATCCTTTGTCCCACTTCCCCCATCCATATGTACAATTAATAAGGGCACAATTTTCTGGTTTGTAAAACAATTGCTTTCCTTTACAAAATGATTCTTTATAAGGTTGTAAATGAATAAACTAGTGAGTTGCCATAGTTTCCTTAAAATAAGATTTGCTATAGTATTAATAATAATAATAATTTATAAGCTTTGTCTCTTGGATAGGGTGCTGAGCTAAGAGTGCTATATGAAATATCTCATTTAAATCTTCCAATCACCCTAAAAGGTAAGGTACTGTCACTACCTCCTGCTTTTCAGATACTGAGGTTTAGAAAGTGAACAGCTTGCCCAGTGATAAAAGGGGCCACTGGGATTGGATCCTAGATAGTCTAACCACAGAGTCCGTAGTCACCTCCTCCCAGTGGCATATTTTGGAGTACCATAGCTCTTATGTAAAGCAACACATCTACACAAATAGTTTGGGAACAAGCAATGCACACAACTAAGGTGTGACCAGAGATAAAATATTGACTCTTGGTTTGGATCCAGATGTCGTTCATTTTGGCCAATGTTTTCCTTTCCATCATTAAGGATTTTTCCTTTTAATCTGGAAAATCTGATATCAAATAAATTTGCTGAATTTTTGCTGTGCAACCATGTGGCAAATGCTACTTCTGGGCATGGAAAGGCAGACAAAGTATTAAAAGATAGAATGTAGAGAAACTGCCAATCTAGATTGTTCTCTGTATCAGAAAGTACGGTTCCTTTGATACAGAATGGACTACACAGGGGCCAAAGCATTTGACTATTGGGCAAGAAGCTGTGTTGATTTTGAGGCAATGAATCACTCTTCATGCACAGATTTTATGCAAATAAAGGCAATTCTGGCATTTCATGATGTTGAGCAGAGGTAATCCAATTACACCCAAGTGCTTGGAAAATCCATTGGATCCCTGTCCCCTCTCACATACTCTCCCTGTACACACATCTCTTATAGAAACAGCCATACATGAGTGATGGAGTTGGAGAAATGACCTATAGTTATTCAGTTAATAAAATACAGAATTGCTTTCCTAGAAACACCAGTGAGACAAAGGAGGACGGAGAGAGAAATCCTGGTCTTACCAGAGGGATGAATGGGTGTGAGAAAATGCAAGGGAGATTTCTTGTATAAACATAACTTCGGTTAAAGATCACTGCAGCCTAGCCAGGCTAAAACATGGACAAGATGAACGTGCCAGGCTGGACAACCAGGGTGCTATCTATCAGGGGAAGTGAGGAGTGGGTAGGAGAGGGGTCGATGGCCTGTGTTTATCTACGAGCTGAAGTTTTGATCTCAAGGCTGGGAAAGCCATGGCCAGAAATAAATGTTTAGGGCATGACATTCTTTCCATGTTAGGACATTGCATTCTTGCTATTTGGTGGCAAATGACTGAACAGTGAGCTTGGTCCCATTTATGATCTAATTCCATAGAAATGAAACCCTGGGCATTTGATCCAGAGCATTCCAGGAAAGAGTTAAGGCTGAATATCGCTGCCTCACTTTTTTCTTCCTTTTTGGTGAATGACAGGCTGGGGCACTGGACTGGCTACCTCCCAGAGGCGCTTTCTCTCTCTTTCTGTGGGTTTTGTTTTCTGTCTTCTTTGGCAGAGAACAGCTCTCTTGCCCTTCCTCTTCCCCTTGGCATGAAAGCACTCCTATTGAACATATATGTATGTGTATATATATATATATATATATATATATATATATATATACCTTCTATCTGAGGACCACATATAGAGGGTAAAAGAAATGGAAAATCATTCCCACCTTGAAAAAGCTGACAGTGAGTGAGTGTGGGGTGTGTGTGGGTGTGCATGTTCCGAGTAGGAGTGTCTGAGAGGGGTCCGCCCAGGAGAACTTGCTGCAATAACTCTCTAACCGACTGAACAAAGCTTCCAATAATACATGGTGACATTTACACAAATATTTGTGGTTATGCTTTCCATTTCTTCTTATAGGAAACAAGTAAGATTTTTAAATGCTTTGGTGATGTGATCAGTAGACAGTAGTGGGAAAGAATTTCCCTGAAATTTGACTTGCAATCAAAATAAGGAAGGAAGATCTGAAAGAACTGAGAATATTTCAGCTAATCAGGATATGGCACTTTCCGACATCTGGATGTCCAAACAAGTGTTTTGAATTCAACACTATTAACATGTGTCACTTTAATGAATATTTTCCTTTGGAGTCGATTGGGTGGTTACATTTTTGGCAATGATCTCGTGGTCTGTTGCCTACATTACCTGACCCACAGTCCATTTTCCTTGTATTGGCTGTGGGAAAGAAAAAAAAGTGGAAAATATCTCAGAACCTGGAAAACAGTACTGAGAATGTGACTCATCTTTTAATTGAACCACTTCAAATAGAAGCTCTCTAAGGATTGTCTTCTCAATGTCTGTGACATCATGTGTAACAAAAGAAGTAAGTTCTCTTTGTATCAAAAAAAAAATAGGAAACATTCCACAGAATGGGATGGGACTTTTTTTTTTTTTTTTAAGCCTGAAATAGAGGATTAGGTCTCTGTGCACTCATCCTTTTGACTTCTAACAAAACCGACTAGAGATAAGCAACTTCTTTGGATCAAAAAGTATTTTTAAGGGGTGCTTAGGTGGCTTAGCTGGGTGAGGGTCCGACTCTTGATTTCAGCTCAGGTCATGGTCTCATGGTTCATGGGACTGAGCCCCACACTGGGCTCTGTGCTGACAGCGTGGAGCCTGCCTGGGATTCTTTCTCCCCTTATCTCTCTCTCTGCCCCTCCCTTGCTCTTTCCCTCTCTCTCAAATAAATAAATAAACATTAAAAAAAAGTGTTTTTTAGAGGTCAATATGAGATATCTTAATTGATCATTTTAAAAGTCCCACACAAGAATAGAATCTCATGCCCTGAAAAGTCTTTTTAAGACTCTGCTCTTTGCAGACTTTTTAAACACATGACATTTTCTGTAAGGGAGAGTTCTTGACTAACTCAGAGGGCCTTTATGAGGAGCAGAAGGTGAAGGAGAAGGGCAGCCCTAGGCTGGATGCTGTGTGTGTGCGTGTGTGTGTGTGTGTGTGTGTGTGAGAGAGAGAGAGAGAGAGAGAGAGAGATGCATATGTGTGTGCATGTGTATGTGTGAGTGTGTTTCCCAGTAGGCACTAGGCAATTTGAGACAGTTATCAGAATGCTTAAAAGCATAGGTTTTGGAATCACAGACCGAGGGTTCTATCCAGATGCCATAATTCTCTAGCTATACAACCTCCAGCAGGTTGCTCGACCCTCGGGGCCTGAGCTCCTTCATCTGTGAATGGAGACACCAGTAGCACCCATCTCACAGGCTGCTGTGAGGTAGGCGTGGAAAGTGATTTGCACAGTGCCTGCTGCAAAAAGGTCTCAACAGAAAACTCAGACACCATTTACTGGATATCTCTCCCCTTCCTAGCTCCTGGAGGAATTTTGTTTTTTGTTTTTACATAAAGTGGGTGTTCCATCTGGGTTGTGGATGCTCTGACTCATAGCAGCGTGTGGGTTCTTGTTTCAGAGAAGCTGTCCACTCGGTCTGTCGGGAGAGGCAAGGCCACCCACCCCTGTCCTCTGTGCACCACTTCCCCTCTGAAGGTCCCACGTGTACATGGTGCACAGCTCTGCGACTCTGACGCTGGAGTTGTAGGCGGGGAGAGGGGGATTCCACCTCCCTGCACACTATCCAGTCCAGGGCGCACAGAGTCTTTCTCCACAGATGGGAGGGAAGGAAGCCGAGCCTACAGAAAGCAATGGACTGCACGTCCAGCGGATGGTTTTGTTTCAGACTGATTTTGAATTCCATTGAGTAGCCGTATAAGTTCCCACATGTTGCACTGCAAATAAGAGAGAGACGGAGAAGGCACATTGCCTTTCCATTTGAGAGGCCATTACCATAATGGTTTGGCGAACTACGTTCTGGTGGGATATTCCCCCTGGCGCTCATGACAGTCACTTTCCAACTTACCTCCCCTCTTTCCACATTCTGTATTTCCTAAACTCTCTGTGTAGGGAAATATCGTACTGGAAAGCTGATTCATTAGTTACGGTTTCAGAGTTGTTTACTTATGCATTCAACAAATACTCACTGAGTATCCTCTAGGTGGTAAGCACTGTGCTAGATATTGGGAAAAGGAAGTCATTTAAAACACACTGTCCCTAATTTCGAAATGTACACAGTACAGATGAAGAGAAAGACAAGTAAGACGTTGATCCCAGCGTGATGTGGTAAGTGCGGTGATGGATGTGGTGGCACAGGACTTGTGGGATGGCAGGCAGCAAGAGGAGAGATTAAATAATGTCCAGGGTCACAAAGTTTGTAAAGGGGAGAGAAAGGATCCAAGCCCGATTTCTATGACCATGACACCTTTGTGCTTACTTACCTACTAAGATGTGTCTCTTCATTTGGTTGCCCATGTTACAGATGTTACTAGATAACTAAAAAATGATATTATACTTTGAGAGATGGCAACAATTCCACAGTCCTATTAATGAAGGCTATGTCAGTGAAAAAATTTTAAATTGTACATTATTTTTAAGAACCAAAATTTTATGGGTAACAATAGTGATATGAACCAGGCTGATAGACTGGTAAAGGCTAAATTGCAGATAGAAAACGTAACATGGACAGGAAGAATCATTTATGGGGTGTCTGAGTGTCTATATCAAATTGCATGTTCATGGGGCCGGCAGAAGCTTCTTCAGTCAGTTAGGGGTGCATTAGACTGCACAGAGCCAGACTACAGCGGTTTCCACAAGGTCCGACATGGTAGTTCAAGGTTGGTGTAGCCACCCACAGAAACCATTGGGAGCAATGGCTTTTTCTAGCTTCTTATCCCACCATTTTCCCCATGTACTTTTCATCCTCAGGGGTGCAAGACAACTCTTTCCACCTCTAGGCGTTGCATCTACCCTCAAAAGAGAAAAAGCAAGAAGGGGTGAGGGCAAAAGACGCCTGGCCAACAGAGTTAGACCCTTTTCATTAGAGCAATAACCCTATGACCTTACACTTCACCCTTATTATCCTGTGCTGGGTAGTATAACCACGTTGAGCTGCAAAGATTCTGGAAAGGTGCATGCTTCTATTAGGGTAAGCTGCTGCCCTACACAAAGTCTGGGCTCTGTCAGTAATGAGGGATGAAAGAACGCATACCAAGGAGGCAGCCAGCACCGTCGGCCTCATTCTCTGGAATAGGTTAACTATTTGCTTAAACTTGTTTAAGCTGTTCATTGTCTCACAAAATTCATGAAAATATATACAGGGCAAGACTATGATTCAATTTAGGCTTGTGTGGATCATCACACAGTCTAATCTGAGTCCGAGTTACAGAATTTGTTCAAGGGTAACAGGTACCTTTTCACCTTCCTTGTGTTGCTGTAGCCCCCAGAGCTTCTTTTGGAGAGAAAGAGCCAGTTTCCCAGCTCTGTTATGCTTTCAAGTGAAATATTGCTAGGCTTGTTATATTATCTGGTTTTCTTTTATTCCTCGTTTGTGCCATTAGTTATTTTCATTGGGTTGTAATAAAAGTTTTCATAAAATAGGCCTTGGATTTAGAATAAAAATTAACAGAAGAAGAACTGAATAAGAGTGTGAATACAGATTCAATAATGAATCACTCAACACATATTTATTGAGTGTTTTCCACGGCCAAGGTAATTACTTTATAACACAAACCTTTATTATTTCCCTCGGCACCTGTACCATGTGTGATGGTCAATAAACGTTGCTGACTGACAAAACTGTGTCTACCCGCAGGTTGAAATGGTCAGAGAAATAGTGTCATTTCGCTGATCCTCATCATCAACATCATCACCATTATAGTCCTGACTGGTGGAGAATGGCCGAATGTTAGTTTTAAAGTGCAGTGGTCACGAGCTGGGAGAGCAGGAGACAGAAGGAAGACTGGGACGGTCAGGAGTCCTGGAAAAGGGGAGTTGAAATGAGACTCTCACCACGAGGGCCCCGAGGAGAATCTTCCAGAACTTTCAAAGCTGCCACTTTTATTGCTGACTGCCTTGATGGGTTCCCTTGTAAAGTGGCAGGGCCTAGCTTCTGACAAAATGATGCACAGACCAGTTAATGTTTTGCATGCAGACCCGCACAAAAGGGCAGCTCTCTTTGTGATAGCCCCTTGGGGAACCACCCCTTGGCAGACGGAGGCACCTCACTGCAGACTCTGTGAATCCAGCCCAAATGGAGAGGCGTGCTTGGACTCAGTCAAGGAGAACGGAAATGTCAACACATTTTGAAAGAAGACATTGTAAGACAAATGTCAATTGATCCATTCATTCGTTTATTCATCCAACAAATATTTATTGAAGACCTGCCACTTGCCTGGTGTTGTGTTATATGCTGTGAATACAGCAGTGAACAAAAACCAAGTCCTTGCTCTCATAGAACTTCAACTCTGGTGAGAGGAGCCAGACCATTAGCAATAGATAAGTAGGCACACACACACACACATACACACACACACACACACACACACACACACACACTCACACACGTTAGATAGTGCTAAGTGCTCAAAAATAAGATCAATCAGGTAGCAGGACAGAGTGTTGAGGTAGTGGTGGGGGTGGGGTACTGTCTCAGGAGAGTCAGCGATGATCTGTCTCTGATAAGGGAGCATTTGAGCAGAGACCTGAAGAACTTGGAAAGAAGGGGAATGTGTGTTTCTCTGGGGAAAGCCAGTTCTGTAGAGGAAGATAAAATGACAGGAGGTGCTTGGCTTTTTGCAAAGTAGTGAGTGGAGAAGTTCCGGCAGGAAGACGAGGTGAAGCGGCCCCAAAAGTCTGCTGCCATAATCCAGCTGACGATGCGTAGGAAAACTTGGGAGAACCAAAAGAGATGTCACGCATAAGCTGAGCAAAGTTCTTATGGAACCATTTTATAAATGCCGGAACACAAAGAACAAGATTCAGCGTGTTACGAGGCAGAAGGTGGCAATGCACCGTAAGGCCTTGTGCCCCTCCATCCAATTTGTTGCAAATAGAAGGATTTCCTTCCTTTTTTATGGCTGAGTAATTTTCCATTATATATATCTATATCTACATATCTATATCTATATCTATATCTATATCTATATATCACAACTTCTTTATCCATTCATCTATTGATTGATACTTAGGTTGTTTCCAGGAGGCCCTATTAAGGATTTTGGTCTTTAACCTAAGAGCAATGGGAAACCACTGAAGTGTTTTAACCCAGAAGGTGACTCCATCAGATCTGTGTTTCAAAGATTCACTTTTAAAACAAAGGTCATAACAGAAAGATATGCCTGATGAAAAATCACCTAGAGAACTAAGAAATACACACTCATAAACACAAATAGTCCCCCATGTAGGGCAATATAAGTATATTTTTATCAGAAAAATGAGTTGTGTGGGTCTCTCAAGATAATCGTTGAGAGCAAGAGTGATCAAAACATAAAAATGTTCACTAAGGAACTGACCACAGACCAAATTAATCCATTCTCAGTTCTTTCAAAATAACCCTGGGCTTCCGCCTGTCATTTCTATTCCATGCCCGACCATCACCTGTTGTCTGTCTCCCTCGGCCTGTCCGTCGTTTACAATGCCACGTAATACAGAGTGACTTTGCAAATTTTGTGAAACCATGAGGGGTGTCAGACATTCAACGACTGTGATGCTCTGACGAGGAGGAGAGGAGCAGAGAAGAATGCTCTGACGAGCATGATGGACACTGATGGTGAACATCTGCCAGAGTTTGACCAGCCCAGTGATCACTGTGGCTGACTAACCAACTTTTTCCACTACAAATGATTAGTCTAAACCTATCACAGTAATCTATTCCTCTTACTACTTATTTATTTAAGAATGACTTGAGTTAGGGGCGCCTGGGTGGCGCAGTCGGTTAAGCGTCCGACTTCAGCCAGGTCACGATCTCGCGGTCCGTGAGTTCGAGCCCCGCGTCGGGCTCTGGGCTGATGGCTCGGAGCCTGGAGCCTGTTTCCGATTCTGTGTCTCCCTCTCTCTCTGCCCCTCCCCCGTTCATGCTGTGTCTCTCTCTGTCCCAAAAATAAATAAACCTTGGAAAAAAAAATTAAAAAAAAAAAAAAGAATGACTTGAGTTAAGTAAGATTTCAAGGATGGATACATGAGGGAGTATCTTTCTGAGATTTTTAAGTTTTGAAAATTTTGCTTCAATGCTTAGAGGCAAAAAAAATAGTGATATTAATTTAGACCCAGGACAGGTCAACTTATTCTTAGTTCAGTTAAAAATTGTAACATTAGTGGGTATCAATTACCCTAGATGTTTGCAATACTTTGATAACTATAGGTAACTATAGGTAACCATAAGTAAGTCATTCCTGATGTATCCATACAGTTAGGCACTTGCTAATTTTTAGGCAGTACACAGCATGAAAGAGCACAGAAACTAAGGAAAATACTATTGAAGTGTCAATTACAAGTTAAAGGTCAGAGATGAGAAGGCAAGGAAACATCACTTGAAAGACAGGGAAAAGTCTACAGATACACTGGGATATCACTTGCTAATCCTAAATCCAATGGAAATGGAAGGAAGGAAGAGAATAATGCAGAAAATCAGATTTCAGTATTAATAAGACACTTAGTTGAACATCATCATTGAGGATCTACCTCTGCCTTTGACTCTCACTCACTGATCTCCCATTTCTTTGAGCCATAATCTGTTCCATGATTCTTTTCTTTTAAATTTTTTTAATGTTTATTTTTGAGAGAGTGAGAGAGAGACAGAGCACGAGCGGGGGAGGGGCCGAGAGAGAGGGAGACACAGAATTCAAAGCACGTTCCAGGCTCCGTGCTGTCAGTATATGTGCTGCCAAAGCGAGCACGTCCAGGCTCCGTGCTGTCAGAACAGAGCCTGACGTGGGGCTCAAACCCACAGACTGTGAGATCAAGACCTGAGCCAAAGTCGGATGCTTAACCGACCGAGCCACCCGGGTGCCCCCCAACCCGGTACCCCTCCCTCCTTGATTCTTACAAGCCACGAAGCAGTTGTCCACAATGTCCACGTTGGCTTGTCTGTTCTGTCCATAGACTCTTAGAAGTGTACCTGCTAATGCAGCTTGAAGGATCCCTGTAAGTGTAACTCCCACTTTTTATCTTTTGCCCTAAACTCCCATCTTTCCTTCTCACCACACTTAAGCTATTTTGAAAATTCTTGTAACCAGCTAACTAAATATGTCGAATCAGAGACTCCTAATCTTAGCCAAGGTACTGCTCCTTTATCCTTGTCCCTAGAACTGATATTTTAGGCTAGTGGATTTTAACTCTGGCTGCACAGTGGCAATATTGGAAGAGCTTTTAAGAAGGTCCCAATGTCTTGTCAGCTTGGAGAGATTAGAATTTAATTGGTTGGAGTTGGACATTTGATGGTTCTCTTAACGCAGCCAGGGTTGAGGAAATGTAACCATGCCCTGGGTGTTGGCAACTTTTCCACTGAGTCTTTTCCCTTCATTTCTGTGCCGTTTCTTCCATTTTCTTGACCTTGCATCTAACTCACAACCGCATAACAAGAAGGGAGCCCTCTCACTCTCAGCACTACTAGGAAGTGGGGAGTAGTCTTGAGCCATAATTTCTGACATGGTATTATTCTTCCCAGAAGTCTGTATTTATTTCTGAATGTAGACTTTAAAGAAACAGAGTTAGGTTTCTAGACAACGGATCTCAATGTCCCCCTACTCACTGGTCTTCCCAGGGCCTTTCCCAGCCTCCCTGACAAAGGGATCTATGTTTTTATTCTCAAAAAAATCAGTGCTTTTTATCTTGTTTATTTCTTTTCCCCCTCTTGCCTCCAACCCATCGATTCTATTTTCCTTTCCTTAAAGTTAAGTCTGTACCCTCTGTTCACTTTCCATACTTGAGTTGCATTTTCCTTTGCTAACAGTATCTGGTTCAAGTCACTCTTTGGATAACTCTTCTCAGTAAAGACAGTTCAGTCTGTATTTACATGATTCTGCCTTTGTGCTTTTCAATTCTTTGTTTGTTTTTTTGGGGTTTTCTTGGCATTTCTATGACATTTTTTAACTTCTCAAAAGTTTTAACCACCTCTTATATCCAATGTGTTCTATATACAGAAGGCACTCTATGAATGCCTAATTGACAGTCACTTCTCTGCTGACCTCGTGTGACACCTCAATCCTTTCTGGCTGGGCCAAATCCAAAATGCAACTCTCTGATCTACCACACTGATTGGTGTGCCTAGTCCTCTGCCCAGACCCTGCGATTGGAATCCTTTAATGTGGAGATCACTATCTGTGGGCACAAGTATGGCTTGATGCATGAGCAAAAGTACTTCCCACGCTGAGCACGCAAGCCTTTGGTTTCCAGCCAGAGGCAATTATGTGTAGAATCTGGAACTGTTTGTGATTCTGTTTCGTGTCCTTTATGCTTTTCTCCAAGAGCCACCCCATTTCCAAGGATTAGCATCAGGCCAGCCGTTGGCTGCTACAGTTGTTTAGCAATCCACAGATCTTTTGCATTGTTTGAAGTGGTGTTTGAGTATGCATTTTCCTTGCTCACCTGAATTATAATTGGCTGATCTCTGCTAACCATATGTAACAGCCACATGGTTCTCTCTAGGACTATGAACTACACACTGGAGCGTGATATTGCGCACTAACTCAAATTGTTCAGTATTTGCTCCATGTCTGTATGTAACGCTGAGGGTGGAGAAAATTCTTTTATAGTTCTATCAAGTCTGGGACAGCTGGGGATCACTCAATCTTTGTGGCTTAGCTGATCGACTGGACCAATGAGAGATGGAATTATCAAGGTACAAGAAGGAGGCTCAGAGGTCCTCAAACTTAAACGTGCCTTAGAATCACCTTTATTTTGTTAAAGCACAGATTGCCCTTCTCCACCCTTAGTTTTTGACTCAGTAATTCTGGTACTGGCTGGAGAATTTGCATTTCTAACAAGTTCCCAGGGGCTGTTGCTGCTTCTGCTCTGAGGCTCACACTTTAGAAATCGCTGCCCAAGACTACCAGGAATCCAGCTTTTTCTTTGGGAGGTTGGCAGGCAGAGTGGGATCTTGTCTAGCTTCAAGCTTCTAAGCATAAATTCATACCTAGAGAGTGGTGGTCCAAGCTTCCATCCATGAGTCTGTGGGAATGAACAGGCTGTTTGGTCTGTTTCGTGAGCACTTTTATTAGTTCACCTCTGAGTCATGCTTAATATACTTGATTACAGTGTTAGGATAGAAACACCCAGCTCGGAGCTCTGGGAATGTTTCCAAATATGTCACTGCTGAAAAAGCACCAACCCAGGCAACTAGGCTGGGACTGTCCATGTAGCTGGAACTTTTACCTGTGAGTCTTGAATGTTTTTGCAGGATATGAAGGAGGGAAGAATATGATGTTGTAGGAAGACCAAAGGCTTTTGGAGTCAGTAGTTGTGGAATCAAATTAAATACTCTGTTTCCATTTTTTCTTCTTAAAACCAGTATACTAACACCTTACGGAGAAGATACAAGAATTAAACGTGTATGTGATCCCTCCTTTAGTGGGACACTCAGTACTCCTTGATGAATGGCGACTAGGTTCCTGTCTTCATAACCTCATATATACCCACTCTTCATATTCTGCCTGGTGCTTCCATGGGGTCTCTATGCTCTGGAAAGATATCTGGACCTGCACGTCTGTGAAAGCAGGGTGGCTGCACACTTCAGGTTTTGTTGGACCCACTTAAGAGTAGAAGACCAGTGATTTGAACAGTCAGGATAAAAATACTAACTGAGAGTCTCCATGGTTTATCAACTGCACCAACAGGACACTATCACTGCACAGAAGAGTTTTCTTTCCTTTGGCTGTCGACAAGGCCAATCTTGGGCAGGATTATAAAGTCCTCCAAATTTATCTTTGTTGCTCTTGACCTCCTCATTCTATGACTTCTTTCCCCTGGTGTCTATCCCTCTATAAAAACTTATTTTTTTAATGTTTACTTACTTATTGTTGAGAGAGAGAGAGAGAGAGAGAGAGAGGACAAGCAGAAAAGGGGCAGAAAGAGAGGGAGACATAGAATATGAAGCAGGTTCCAGGCTCCAAGCTGTCAGCACAGAGCCCAAGGGGGTGTTCAAACCCATGAACTGTGAGATCATGACCCAAGCCAAAGTTGGATGCTCATCTGACTGAGCCACTCAGGCACCTCTTTTTAAATCTTATTCTTTGAAAAAGAATTGGTGTCATCGATTCTTAAAGCATTCTGCTCCCCTCACCCCAACCTGGTGTGAGTGACTGGTTGTATTGGCACGTGGCATAGCCTGGACGTCTGCTGTGCTGCACATAGGCCAGGTAGGGAGCCACTGTCTTAGTCAAGGTGTGGCTGCACTCAGTTGCATTTTCACGTTAATCCTGGCCCCTCAATCAGTGGTAGAAAGTCTCTCTCCTTTACAGATGGGCCATCAGGCTTCAACAAGTTGGTTTGGAAGTGTCTTGGGTAGCTATCCGGTCCATATGTGGATAAGTTTGGTCTTAGACTCAAATTAATACTAAAACTGCTATTACTTTCTGTTGATATGTAGCAGCAGAAGAAGCAAAATGCACACACACACACACACACACACACACACACGACTTCTATTTGAAACCATTTTTTCTCATTATAGAAAGCTACAAGGTAATCCCTAGTCAGCCTCCTTTAATATGACATAGTGATATGTCATAAAAATGCTCTTAGAGCCCCGATTAGGTGAAATAATTCCTTTGTTTTTTACCATTTCAACCTCAGAGAAGAAATAGCAAACATCTCAGGAAAGAAAAAGGACCTCTCTAGCCCTCCTGGGATTCAGCAGTGTGGCTCCAGAATGTCTAGGGATTGCAAACCTGATGCTAAGACCATTGAGCAAGGAAGGAACAAATATCAGTCCCATGATAAGGAGGAAGCTTAAAATAGTAGGAACAAAGGAAAGCTTATACAGTCCATAGAATATGAAGTGATGACAAGTACAGCAAAATGAAGTTGAGAGTGAAAAGGAAATTGCACAAGAGGGTAGGATGAAGAAATCCTAAATACCCTTAGTTTCAGTTTCTAGGAGAGGAAGAAATTCAAAGACTATCCCTACCTTTCAAAGGTGCTTGTTCAAACACAATGGCCCCACTTAGCCAGTGTGAGCTCCATATCTCAGCTATCTAAACCACTTGGATTTGCTCATGAGAGCTGAAAATCTCAGAGACGTTTCTGGTGAGGTCTGCAAAAGACTCTGTTGCAGGCTTGAGGAGAAGTTCATAGCTCTCTCTGTTCGGTCACCACTGCAGTGGGTGGCTGGGGGCTGTTTCTTTTAGCTTTATGGCAAATAGGAGTTTCTTAGCACGTTTTTCTCAGCAGTCTTATGGGGAGATAGCCCCGGGAGGAAAGACAGGGACAGCTGAACCATATTTGGTGAATCTGAACCATCTAAGGTATTTACTTTAGATAATACACTCTCTCCTCAGATAAATGTTGGATGCTTGATGCAGACAACATCCTCTATTCTCTGCTTAGTTTTATCTTTATGGGTACTCTGGGGGAAACATCTTTACGTTTGAAAGTGACAGAGCTGGGATTCAAACCAAGACCTATCTATGCCAGACACCAAGCTAGAAGCTGTATACAATTAACTCATTACATTCTCATAAAAGCAGAATGATTTGGGGTCCTGTTTTGAAATGAGAGAATTGAGGCCAAAAGAAGTTGATTTGTTTAGGCCAAGGACGCACACCCTGTGAGCAAGCAGGATCCATACTAGGGTATGTCAGTTTCCAAATGCTAGCATTTTTCCTGGTGGCAGAGAAGTGTGAGCAACATAGTCAGCCAAGGGCTCTGAGAGGAAACAAAATTAGACACTTGTTAAGATTTGGTAATTCATCAGAGCTCTGAGTTTCTCTGTAATTTTAACCCAAATAGATAGTGAGGTAAGATAACTGCAGAGACGCATAGGGATTGGAAATAGAAGATTGGAAAACGTGACTTAAAGGAGAGGCTGTAGTCAGGTTTCTTCACTGTTTCCCCATAAATTGAACCAATTTATAAGTTTTGGAGGCACAGTTGGAGTACTGCAGGCTGTTCCTTGCAGGGCGAATCCCGCCCAAGTGTGTTTGCCACATGAAAGAGTAGACACGGGGAGAGCTTACATCTTCAGTAAATCTGCAGGAAGGGGCTAGGGGACACATGTCTCCTTCCTGCTTCCATTCCTGCCCATCTGATGATCGTGCTTGCGCTTTTAGGGAGCGAATGAGAGAGAGAAAAGACAAAAGTGTTTCTCTCATTTTTTCCTTCCAGGAGTGAAATGGAATTTTCCTCCTTTCTAAGGAAATATGAAGAGCTAGGGCTTAAGGGTCCCCCTAAAAGTAATGAAACTATCTTTTTTAGAAGTTTCTGGTTTGCATTTGGAGGAAAGACTCAAGATGGTTTCTGGTCGAGCACATTTGATCTGCAAGCCTATGCTTGCAAGATCATAAGCAATGTTCTACCTTCTGAATTGTGAAACTAACATCAGCTCATCTGCTCAAAGCGAGATTAACTCTACACTCAGGGTAACTGCGTGAAATGACCAGCATTTCATTTTGGTGGAGGAAAGCAGTGAGGCCAATTAGTTAACTGGGTTGGCCAAAAAAAAAAAGAGAGAGAGAGAGAGAGAGAGAGAGAGAGGAATAGCTTTCAAATGTAAGTCATTTGCTTCCTTTCCAAGGTGGAAAGAAATCATTCAGGAACATTTGGTTGAGAATGAGGGTTTGAATGCTAATTTAGGTGAATACAAAAGGATAGTAAATGAGAAAGAGATAAATATGCAAAAAAGATGATATAATGGCTGCAGACAGATACACAAGTTGAAGATGGGTTTGATATTGGTGAAGAATGGGGACTAATTTGGTTGAGTCCTTGATGAAGGGATGAGCTCATATGTTCAGATTGCATAGAACGTTGTGTATGAGCCAGCCTTATCATCTGTGCATTTAACCCAAAGCTTGCCTAACCAGGAGAAGACATTATGGTAGAGTTCCAGGTTGTTGCTTTTTAAAGCACGTTATGGCTAATATTTCAATGGCATGTTGTGTTTTTCACGAGGGAGCTGTGGTGTCCACCAGGATAACATCAAGATTGTGACTTTAGCACATTCTGAATGGTTTGGTGATCCATCCCAGATTAGTCTACTGAATTTTAACATTTTGTTGATTAATATTTACTGTGAATTCTTCATGTGATCCCAGTGATTCAGAACATCCTCTTACCTGGCTGCTATTCTCTTTCATCTTGAAAACACATCCATCCATCCAACCATGTGAACAGCCAGTCTTTTACTGGGAAACAGAGACCCAGATTCTGGTTCCAGGTCTGACCCCTCTGTGATGCTGGGAAGTCACTTCATTCATTCTTTTCAACAAATATTTTTTAGCCACCTACAGCAGGCCCTGTTTTCAACACTGGGCATGATTTCTGCCTTCATGGAATTTAAAGCTTGAATGGGGAAGACAGACCATTAAGCAGGTCATTATAGTCAATAGCAATACGTCAGGCAAGCAAGTCATTATAGTCAATAGCAATACGTCAGCTATTTTAGAGGACATGCAGGAGCCTGTGGCAATGCTGAGAAGGATGTGCCTCTGCCCTAAAGGGTCAGATAAAGCTTCCTCATGCTTTCATCGGAGACTTCAAAAGTTAAGTGGATATTTGGGGAAAGAGTGTGTTGCAAAGAAGGAACTGGACCTTATTAGTCAGTGAGACAAAAGAACTGCTGGCAAAACACTTCACTTGAGAGAATTGCAGTTTGTTGGGAACATGGAACATGAGTGAGACGGTGGGAGTCTGGGGAGACTGGGGCCGAGGGGAGACGACTATGGTGGGAGATGAGTCTGGTAAGATCTTTGTGTTCTTCAAACACAAAACAAGAACCATAGGCTCTACCTCACATACATATTCTGTGAATCAAAGGAGAAAATGGATACAAAAGCATTCTGTCATCTATACAGTGTTGTACAAAGAAAAGAAATTTGTCAGTAGGGTGTCGGTGGGGGACTTGGTTTACTTTTCCAGGAGCAGAACTCTACACAGAGCTATGTACTGGGGATCCTTCTGACCAAAGTTTCCATATGACATGAATTTTGATGGGTGCCTGAGTGGCTCAGTCTGTTAATCATCTGACTTTGTCTGAGGCCATGCTCTCACGGTTCCTGGGTTTGAGTCCCTCGTTGGGCCCTGTGCTGGCAGCTCAGAGCCTAGATCTTGCTTTAGATTGTCTCCGTCTCTCTCTGCTCCTCCCCCACTCATGCTCTGTGTCTCTCTGTCTTTCAAAAATAAATAAAATTTTAAAAAAATAAAAAAAGAATTTTGAAAGAAGATGTAAATTGCCCACAATATAGTATATTTGATTTTTTTTTTTTTACCTTTTGTGCATCTTCATAGAGGTCTTCATAGAGATCTTCATTAATTAATAGTCCAGACTTGGGCATACAAGAGATATTTCCCAGAACCCTCTAATCATATCATACAGGTAATTATGGCACATCAACAGGGTTTTCAAACCTCTCAGGGTAATCTGCTCTGTCACCAGAAATTTTGGTCCTCTTGGTGGAGAGCTGAATCAAGCCTACATTTTTTTGAAGTCCTAATTCAATTCACTCTTTCTGATTTTGTGTATAAGAAGAATAAAGTTTAGTAATATATTTCAAGCAGTTTTCTTCAGAATAGGCAGTCGGTACTTCTGTTCCCTTTGACAAATCCAAAGCCTTGGTTTTTGCACTCGGCTTGTGACTCATGTCACCGACTAATCCCATAATTCTTTATTTTCATGTTTTCTTCCACTGATAAGGGAAAACCAGGACAGGTAAATGCTCAGAGCTTATACAAACATTGCAATCTATCTAACTTCAAATGGATTTTGTGTTTTCAAAGGGAAGGCTATGTATAGTGGGTGGATGACTTCTCAGACTTTCAGTACCTGGTTTCCCAGCTGTCAAGCTTCTTGAATGGAGAATGTAAGTGAAGTTCAAAGCCAGAGGAGGGATGTGAAATTACTGGCTTTTCAATTCTCTTCCAATTCCCATACTTCTCTCAAGGATACAGATTGAGAAGTGCCTCAAAAATACAATGTTATGCTCAGGACTGAGAGTCTGTTATTTAGTAAGATTTATCTGTACTATATATTTTTGGCATTCGTTAGTTTTATTATTTTTGGAGCCAATAATTCCTTTTTACTTTAAGTGTTTCCTTTTATACCTGAAGGACTAGGGAGCTCACTGAGATGTAAGAGTTTATGGAGGCATCTGTATTTGAAGGCAAGTTGAAAAGAGAAATACAGAACATGGGTCAACTACTTTGGGGAGTGATGGTTAGGGCTGCAAATGAGATATTTTCTGCTTTTGAAAATTCTTTGGCTTTGGCTTTTGAGAACGTCATTCTGGGAATGAGTGTATGTGGGGTGCGTGCATGCATGTGTGTGCGTGTATGTGTGTGTGTGTGTGTGTGCAGCAAAAATGGGGCCATGGCAGTGGAATTAAAAAGAGGTTTTGAAATGAGCCCCCACCGCCAGGATTGTTAGCGCTGCAGTTCCCAAATATCTACTTCCCCTTCTTTGGCAGAATACCTGGGAGGCTCAAATGTCCTCTTTGGAAGCTAGTAAAATTCTTTCATTGTGGCTGCTGAGGCCAGTGTCTGATAAGCTGCTTTATAGCTATAGCTGTTGCTTCTGTCACTCTGGCTAGTGGCCTTGGGGTCTCCCTGGTCACTAGTGGCCTGCCCTGTTTGGGTTGTGTCTTTACTGGGATTGGCTTATGTGGATCTGATGGTTTTATGGCCCCTTTGCCTGTCCATGGTCCTCATTGCCTTACTGCTCTTTGCTGTGTGGCAGGCAGGAGAGGACCTCTTGCGCGCGCGTGCGCGCGTGTGTGTGTGTGTGTGTGTGTGTTTTAACCAAGAATTACAGACCTTTATTTAGCTCCAGAATGGCCTCCTGCACAATGGCCATCTGCTCAGTTTCTTTGAATGGCCTCTAGTGTTACTACACTTTGGGTTGATTGTCTCATACCTGTTTTTTGAGGTTCAAATACTTTAAAATAATTTTTAATGTTTATTTATTTTTGAGAGAGAGAGAGAGAGAGACAGAGACAGAGACAGAGCATGAACAGGACAGGGGCAGAGAGAGAGGGAGACACAGAATCTAAAGCAGGCTCCAGGCTCTGAGTTGTCAGCACAGACCCTGATGCAAGGCTCAAACCCGGACCATGAAATCATGACCTGAGCGGAAGTTGGACTCTTAACTAACTGAGCCACCCAGGCACCCTGAGGTTCAAATTCTTACAGATCAGGGAGAGAATCACCTACAATTGTTAGATTTGGCAAATAAATATAAAGGATGCCCAGTTAAACATGAATTTCAGGGACACCTGGCTCAGTTGGTTAAGTGTCAGACTCTTGATTTTAGGTCAGGTCATGATCTCATAGTTTGTGAGATTGAGCCTCCTTGGGATTCTCTCTCTCCCTCTCTCTGCTCCTCCCCTGCTTGTGCTCTCTCTCTGTCTCCAGAGCAAACAAATAAATAAACTTTAAAAAGAAATAAATATGAATTTCAGATAGCCAGTGGAGAATGTTTTAGCATAAGTATAGCCTAAATGTTGCATGGGCTTTACTTATGTTCATACATTCTTTTTTTTTCTTTTTTTAAGTAATTACATACAATTTTAACATCACACCATTTTTAAAATTAATTGAAAGAAAGAAAGAAAGAAAGAAAGAAAGAAAGAAAGAGTGCTTACATGAACAGGGGAGAGGCAGAGGGACAGGGACAGAGACAATCCCAAGCAGGCTGCATGCTGTCAGTATAGAACCCAACGTGATGCAGTGCTTGATCTCACCACTGTGATATGATGACCTGAGCTGAAATCAAGAGTCAGATACTTAACCGACTGAGCCACCCAGGTACTCCAATATACTGGAACATTCTTTGTTGGCTATCTAAAATTCAGATTTGACTGGATGGCCTGTATTTCATCTAGCAACCTGTAAGTATTAAATCCAAATTAGAGATCTTCTCACCTCTAGGTCCCTTATCACACTTAAATTTAACTGGGTTATTAGGTAGCACAGGGAGAAGAAATTTTTCCTTTTCTTAGGCATATTAGCTGCCACAATGGGTACATTACCAACAGAATGTAGGCAGGGCAATGCAGAGATGGTCCAGGGCTGAGTTAATATATTTATAAAAAGTATGTTTTCCTTCAAATTTAACATCCCAAAACGAGTTCTGCAGTCTTACAGCATGAATTTCTAGAAGCATAGACTTGAGTTGGCTTACAAACAAATCTTTATGGCTAATCACTTTTTATTTAAATCTAACAGGTGATAAAATACAGTGACGTAGACACCTCAATTTTGAAATGTCAAAATACTTATATATCGGTTGGGTCTGGCAAGATCATTTTGTGGGAAATCCCAAGTAAGCAATTATTTCCCCTTTTTCCTTTTTGATATGAGTATCATTTATTTCAGGGGAAGGAGATAGTATGTCCACATGGTGACAACAGGTTAGCAAACATCTGCCAATATAAACAAACAGCTTCACAAATGGATGAATGGATAGGCAGAATGTGATACATCCATACAATGGAAAACTATTCAACTTTACAAAGGAAGAAGATTCTGACATATGCTTTAACGTGAATACATCTTGAGTTATTCTAAGTGAACTGAGCAAGTCACAATAGAAAATACTGTATGATTCCATTTATAGGAGGTATGTAGAGTAGCCAAATTCATAGAAACAGGGAATAGAATGGTGGTTGCCAGGCTAGGGTGAGGAGAGATGTTTAACGGGTATGAAAATGTTCTGGAGACCTGTTGCACAACAATATGAATCTAATTATATAGCACAATTGATCTATACACTTAAAAAGGATTAAGATATGTTCTATGTATTTAAAATTAAAGTTAAATGAAAAAGAACATACCTTAATTTCTTGATTTTGGTTTTCTAACCCTATCTAAAATCATTACTAAGTCATTCGCTTAACAATTATTTGGTTGGGTAAATTCCTCAGCTTATAGAATTAAGTACGAAAATCAGTCTACTGGGAACTTTTCAATTCCTTCTTACTGGACTTTTACCTCATGTTTTCCTAGGTGATTGGATTTATTGTCTCAGTGTCAAAAATTGCAAACATGTTGCTTTGATAATTTGGATTCAGAGAGGAGAAAAAATGTTTTCCCCTTACTTACACATAATTTTGAAGTTCAAGTTTGACAAATTATGGTAATAAGAAGTGGTGTGGATGAGAATTCCTGAAAGCATGAGGGAGAGCAAATTTGAGCATCTTAGAAGGAGCTACACAAAATCAAGCTAGCCCACATTCCTGTGTGTTCACTGACATTGCTCATATGCATTGTTCTTGCGATGCAAAGTCACAAAAGTATTTGACTTCTAAATGGGGAAGGGAATAGGGTAAGAAAAATCAGACTCCAGATATGACCACCACTCAGAGCAACGATAAAATGTTATTTAAAATTAATGAATACATCATTATTGTAATTTTAATAGATTCATATGCCATTTCTCCAGACATTGTCTTTCACGTGATGACAATGGTCTTCTTCCAGTAAATTGTTCTCTAGATAATATCCATCTATTATTATTCTCCAACAGATAATATTAGTTTTCAGAAAAAATTCAATTTTCATCCTTTTTGCAACCAAAGACCGATTGATTTTTTGGTTAGTATCATAATTTTAAGAAGAGGTTTTCCTCTTGCAAAAATGCAATGGTCTAACAGTAGTCCATGAGCGTCTAAATGGCTGGCAATTTTCAGAACTTTGATAAAATGCCAAGGGAATATATGTGAAATGTTTAATATAAAATGTGTCAATTCAGCTGCTGCTGTACTGTTGCTTTAGGCAAAGTAGAGAGTGACATAGAAGCCTGCAATTTGTTCAGTTTACTCATTCACTCATTCATTTATTCACTGGGCAGATATAAACCAAGCATTTAATTTGTCAGGTAGTATTATCCATTTGATTTTGATTGGTAAGCAATCAAAACATACTTTGAATGTAATGAAGTTTTTGTTTCCCTAGTAGTTTTTCTTTGATAGGACTTATCTAGATAATTGTGTAAATTTTTGTGTTAACTTTGCTAGTGAAGTGAAACAGAGAGCCCATATCCTAACACCAGAATTATACTCCAGAACATTCCAGATCACCGAGAGGGAAGAACACAATATTGTGGGCCCTTCATGCCACAGCATCCTCTTCGCAAGAAGTGTCTTGGGCATTGCTTGTGTCTCTTATCTATCTAGCTCACCAAGACCCCTCCATGTTCTCTCTGGCCGTGGATGCAACTTGCTCCAAATCACTGGTGTGACCACATAACCAGCAGCCTGTCCATCCCTTCTTCATTTGGGCAGAGGAGATGCTTCAGCTTTTAGAATTCAGTGTTTATTCTCAGCTTGCCTACTTAAAAATTCTGGTAAACATGTTTATTATCATTCTCATATTTTTCTACCAACAATTTTTCCTGGGATGCTATTAAAATTCTGGAAGTCATGGCAAAACCCCTGGAATAGGGCCACTAGAAATAGGAGGGAAGACAAGGATATGTGCAGGGGTGGGGGAAGCTAAACCATCATTTGGCCAATAAACAAAGATGAACAGGGGCACCTGGGTGGCTCAGTCGGTTAAGCGTCCGACTTTAGCTCAGGTCATGATCTCACAGTTCGTAGGTTCAAGCCCCAGAGGGGTCTGTGCTGGCAGCTCAGAGCCTGGAGCCTGTTTCAGATTCTGTGTCTCCCTCTCTCTCTCTGCCCCTCCCCTGATCACGCTCTGTCTCTGTCTCAAGAATAAATAAACATTAAAAAAATTTTTTAAAAACACCAAAGATGAACAAGGGGATGCCAACTGATCTGCCATGTTGGACAAAGGAAAGAAACAACTGACCGTATTCCAGAAACAGGAAATAATGTGTGTAAAAAAAATGTTTCCCGTTTTGTTCTATCACTAATAAAATCTCATCACATGAGTTTTAATCAGTCTGTAACTTTATCCACGTAACGCTACAACCTTTGTTCTGTCTCTTTCTTCTGCATGGTCGTTTGCCTGGAAAGACTTTACAGTTCCACTGGGAGAGAAGGGGAGAAAAAGATCTGCTGGGTACTCTTTAAGCTCTTAAAGAGCATTTACTTTATTTTTCCTTTCCTACAGACCTCAGCCAATTGCTGTTCCTCCCTTTTGAAAGAAACCTCGGCTGTACCTGCTCTTTAATCTCCTGTGTGGAAAAATGTCTATCGGCTCGAAGCCCTAGGAGTCTTAATTTGCAAGGATTTTAGTTGTAAGCCATTCAAGGCATGAGCTAAGGTTTCAGGCAAAGGTAACTTTAGTAGTTGAACCTGATTTCTAGTCCTGCCTCCACCCTCCAGGGCTATGCGGGTAGCTTTCTGTGAGTGGGTAAGCTCCTTAGCTAGATGTAAACTTATGTTCCCTGGTATCTGATAAAGGTTGCTGGAGACTGACACATAAAAAAAAAAAAAAAAAAAGAAAAAGAAAAAGAAAACAGAAAAAAAAAAGAAAAGAAAAGGGAGAAAGAAAAGAAGAAACTGAATCCAAAGGCTTACAAAGGGATTAGAAAAGTACACTCCAGATGGAAAATTTTATGGGAGCTGGAGAAAATGTATAAGTGAAATATCAGTATCATAAAATAACAGGAAATGGTGTAATCTACCTGATGGAGAAAATTGTCACTTTAAAAAAACTATCCTAATTTCCTTCAAAATTGTTCTTGTTTTTGAGCCAATAAACTTCAGCTGAGCTGACCACGGGCCTTTCTTCTGCCAAATTCATATTTGCCAACAGAACCCCTGTGTGTTTACAATTGAAACTTTTCCATTCTATTTTTTTTTTCTAATTAAAATAAAGCCACCCAGGGGCAGACAGAAACCATGCAGTAAGAGAAGAAAATTGCTAATGATCTGGGTGAATTATGATCCCGAAGTTTGGAGAAAAATCAGAGTGAGTGTTAGAGCAATGGACTCAAAGCAAATTTGGGGTCAACCAGAAGAAATATATGAGGGGGAAGTCCTGTGTTTTCCTTTTATAAGTAAAAATAATAATATAATTTGTCATAAGTAGGTGCATGGTGGAAGATAAATCAGCAGATGAATGACTAAGGTAATTATTCTGGGGAAACATGATATTGATGTAATTTTTGTCTTGGTTCTCCCCAACCCCAAACCTCTAAGATGGATCACATGACTTAGGACGCTCTTGCTGAGCATATGAAGAAAACTTTGTTCTGTTGTTTAGACAGAGCATTATCGGGATTCATTTCCCGTTATCTATACATATTACTTTGATTGAGATAATTATGGCATTTCCAAAGGTAATAGTTTGAAATGGTTTCATAACATGCACACGCACGCGCGCGCGCACACACACACACACACACACACACACACACACTACTCATTCAACAACATGGAGGTTGGCCAGGTATCGAGAACTCAAAGATCTAAGTGCAAGTGTAAGTATGCTTCTGGGGAGAAAGGGATCAAGGTCACAAGAGATGGGCAGATAAAACATTATGGCAACTCAAAGGATAGAAGATACTTTAGCGATGGAGTGGGGTTCAGGACAGTCTTCTTAGAATGGTAGCATTTGCAATGAACTTTTAGGGTTTGTTTGGATTTAGACACGATCCTGACTGGGGTTGCATGAATCTTAAATAGGACTTTGCACATTTATTTGTTAATTGACTCACTTGACAAATGTTTATTGCGCTGCATAGGCTCTAGGTTCTGAGGATAAAACAGTGAACCAAACAATCAAATATCCCTCACGGAGCTGCTCTTCTAGCAGGGTGGTGGCTGTATGTGAATATTTTATTTTCTTTGGAAGTTTGTTGCCTTTGAACTATGGGTATTTGCTGCAAGTTTAGAACACTGGCTTGTCTAACTAATCAGTTTGTGCTTCTTAGAAGATTTCAGACAGGTGTCAGGAAAGATACTGAGATAAAGGTTAAGTGTGCAAACACAAGTTTGTAACTTGCAACACAAGGGAATGGTTTGAAAAGTCATACAAATTATGCACAGTTTGGCAAGAAGTGGGGAAGAAAGGCAGAGAAGTGGTTCAGAGAACTTTGCTACTACCAGAAGTAAAGGGTGAGAAGAAAACCAATAGGAAAGAAGTGGTCCACATCGTTTATAGGGAAGGATGGAGAAGTGAAGGAATATGAAACGTATGGCATTAGTTCAGGAAGCAGAAAGTTAGATTTGGAAGAGAAGTGCTCCTCGTGGCCACTTGATGATGAATGTGCAAGAATTTGTCTCTTCCTACTTTGAAACTAACGTTCAGGTTGTTTGTTGTACGGAACCCTGGAATCTACCCAGGAAGAGGATCAGCTGCGGAAGACAAGACAGCCAACGACGGCTTCTTTGCAATACACGGAGCTACGTTTGTCCATGAAGACACCATCAAGAGGACAGTTCCACTGACCATAAAGTGGGTAAACGTATCCTCATCTGAGGTCCTACAACTACTAGAAAATAGTTTGTCAGTACTGAAATAATTTTGTTTTCAGTCTAGAGAATAACATCTTACTGTTAGTCTATGTCTTTTTTTAACAGAAACACGTGACGTAGCCTTGAGTAAACTTACGGCATACGACATGTTATTTGGATGCATTTATATATTGTAAAATGATTGTCATTGTAGTAATAATTAGTAAGTCTGTCAGGTTTCACAATTATCCTTTCTTTTCAGCAGTCGGAATAATTAAGTTTTAGTCTCAACAAATTTCATGATTATGACACCATTTTGTTGTCCACATTTACTGTATTTTGCATTATGAATCTCTGTTTACTACTGGTCAGTTTGTACCCTTAACCATCTGTCTCATTTCCCCATTCCCTTTTCCCTGGTAACCACCCTTTTATTGTCTGTTCTTATGTGTGGTTTATTATAATTCCACATACAAGTGATACCATAAAGTGCTTGTCTTTCTCTATCTGACATCTCAATAGGCATAATGTGCTCAAAAGGTCCATTCACGTTTTTCCAAGTAGCAAGACGTACTGCTTTCTCAGGTCAGAATACTATTCTGCTGCATATACAAACCACTTTTTTTTTACTCCAATCATGTGTCAACAGACACGTAGTACAATAGCCAAGATGCGCAAACAAGATTTCAAAGAGGACTTAATCCAGTTTTTTTTTTTCTTTAAAAAATTCTTCTAGGGGCACCTGGGTGGCTCAGTCAGTTAAGCTTCTGACTTCAGCTCAGGTCATGGGTTTAAGCCCCGTGTCGGGCTCTCTGCTGACAGCTTGGAGCTTGAAGCCTGCTTCAGATTCTATGTCTCCCTCTCTGTCTGCCCCTCCTCTGTTCATGCTGTATCTCTCTCTCTCTCTCTCCCTCTCTCTCAAAATTAAATTAGCATTAAAAAAATTTTAAATATATAAATACATTATAAAGACATTATTTTATCATGTTTTTCTGTTAATACTTGCATAAATCACATTCTGTATTCATACAAAAACAGCGCTTTTTCTCTGACAAACTGCACATATAGAAACAAATTTCCAGTTGGACATGAAACTTAAATTTGTGGAAGTGTTCCATGTCTCTTAACACTAAAAAAAAAAAAAAAAAGTTTTTATCTTCACAAGACAGTGGGAGTTAGGGCAGTGAAGGTGGACAGGACAGAACAAGGCCAGCTACTCTGGGTCACCAGCAATAGTCTCTTCATCGTGAAGACCCCATTAGGGCTTCCTGGGATTCAGCTGCCCCAGAAAATGTTCAGGGCTATGTGGTATCAGATAGTCACAAATCCAGCTCTCATATTCTAGATCTTTTAGGAAGCAGAGCCTGAGGCAAGGATTAAAATGTCAACAATTTATTTCAGAGGTGCAAGCCTAAGATAGTAGGATTGAAGGAAAAGGCACCTCGAGACAAGGAAAGATGGGAAATAGTGTGATGTGATGGGTTACTTCATTGGCCATTGCTTCACAATGAGTTGAAAAGACACGTAATAGGTAAGTCAATAGTGTGTTCCTTCACTTCACGGGGAAGAAATTTCTGGTAAGTGTGCAAGGAGAATCACGCCTCAGAGTCATCCCTGCAGAAGGCAACAGGGAGACAAATTATGTGCTGAGTTCCCTCTGGTCTCTTGTTTCGCATTAGTCAAGATTCCACCTCTGGGTGTTAATTGTCCTCAAGTTCTAAGTTGCAGCATCTGTCTCTTTGCAGCCTCTCGGGAAGCCAGACCCCGTGCTCCATAACATGGCATTTCAATCAGGTTAAGAAGGGAGGAGGGAGCTTGGCACACATGGAACATGGACTAAGAATGAACGAAGGAAGTGGCAGAGGGACTCTGAGAAATTACACAAGTTTTGTGTCCAAAATACCAACCAAAGGATGTTAACAAATGCCCATCTCTTTGCATTTCTCCCTCCTATTTGGATCTCCACGCCAGTGAAATGTCTTGCCTATATTTTTGCCCACTAAGTGAATTATTTATATTGTTCTTGTTTCCCTAACTAGATCTTCATGAGCTTCACAGTAATGAAGTCTCATTCATTTCTCCATTTCCAGCACTCAGCAGAGGTCCTGACATATAGCTTTCTTTCAAAAATATCACAAGAGAAGAGTAGATGGGAAAAAAAAAAAAGAAGTGAAGGGTTAGATTGAGTGACTGAAAATATTATTTCACTCATCTTTCTTTCTATTAAATGTGCAAAAACAGAGGCACCTGGGTAGCTCAGGCGGGTGAGTGTCCAACTCTTGATTTTGGCTCAGGTCATGATTTCATAGCTCATGAGTTCGAGCCCTACATCGGGCTCTGCGTTGACAGCACAGAACTGCTTGGAATTCTCTCTTTCCCTCTCTCTCTCTCTGCCCCTCCCCCGCTCATTTTCTCTCTCTCTCTCTCTCTCTCTCTCTCTCTCAAAATAAATAAATAAACTTTAAAACATGTGCCAAAACATCAAATCAGTCAGTACTTAGTATTTTATAAACCAGGGTTCCCAGTGGGGGCAGGAAGTACAGAGGAAAGTGGCTCGAGTATTTGGAAAATTCTCCCTGTGATTATGAGATGACCTCCCTTCTCTTTACATAGATATGAACCAATGCGACACCCCAACCTACCTCCAAGAGATTTTGACTGACATTCCTGGCAAATAGAATAGCAGATCCAAAGGCATGGAAAAGAGAAAGTATAGCATTTTGGGAAAACTTCCAGCAGCCAGGTTTGCCTGGCTCTTTCTCAGTTTTTACTCCTGAACTCTTCATTGTGTTCATTAGATTGACCCTACAGAACCAAGAAAGGTTCTTCTGGATGGCATATAGATTTTTCTAGCACCTGGAATTTCTTAATACTGCTTGGGTGCATTTCCATTATAAGCCAAGTGAAGAAGGCCAGATATAGTCTCTTCCCCCGCACATAATTTTAGAAAGTAAGCATTCCAAAAAGAAGCTATTAGTACCCTAAATTGGAAATGGGAGTATGAAAACCATAAATGACGAAAATAGAGACTGCTCTGATGCTACATCACAGCCAATCTATGGGGATTTTCTTCCTGACCTAGCCAGCGTTTTCAGCTTTCTTGGGGTTAAACATAGCCCAGAAACACGTTGCTACAAAACAGAATGGAAAACACCGGACCCAGTTTAACGCGATTTCTCCGGACCGGGGTGGGTCACTGTTACCCTGAAATAGCATGTGAGCAGTACAGTTTTCTAAGCCCTTCTACCATATTAAATTACCAAAATAAATAGCAGCTATGTTTTATCTGCAGTATCAGCAAGATCATATAACACAATGTAGGCTGGTATCACTTAACAAGCTGGGCTTAAAAAAAAAAAAAAATCCATAGTGGAATATTGGAAAGAGTCGGGCGCTAATGCATACCACAGCATGCCTAGCTCATTACCGTATTACGATGAATTAAAGCTTTAGATCTGACTAATTGATTCAGAATCCCTGTGCTCTGCAATGTGATGCCAGCTTTTATAAACCAAATGTAAAGGCTGATTTCTACAGCTTAATGCAGCTAAGAAGCCTGTTCTTGTGGAATGATTATACTCCTCTGGGTTTGACAGAGATGTGTCCAACAGTCTTCTTTCTTTAGAACTTGAAAGGGAAGGAAAGAAGTACAGGTGTTACTTTACCAGGTGACCCAAGAGAAAAAAGGAGAGGGAATGTACTATATAAAAGATGAAAATGTTTAATGATTTGATCTTACCACCTGGAGCTTTCAAGCGGAACCAATCCTCAAAACTAGAAATTGTGAACTCACTATTGGGGACACATCTAATTGAGTGAAAAGGTATAGATTAGTTTAATGCAAAATAGTTTTATTACTTTTTTAATATTTATTTATATATCTTGCGAAAGAGAGAGAGAGAGAGAATGAGTGGGGGAAGGGCAGAGAGAGGGAGAGAGAGAGAATCCCAAGCAGGCTCCATGCTGTCTGTGTAGAGCCCGACACGGGGCTCAAACTCATGACCCTGTGAGATTATGACCTGAGCTGAAATTAAGAGTTGGATGCTTAATTGACTGAGCCACCTAGGAGTTTCTAGTTTTATCACTTTTAAGGGCATATGTTGCTTCAACTAAATGCCAGCAAAGTGCTCCCAAATTCTAGCAGACTCGCTAACTAGACAATGCCTTTAATTTCTGTTAGTCTATTATTAAACTGTTCACGTTTTTAAAATTTTACTTTAAAGTTTAACAACCCCAGGAATCTTGTTTATAATATAATACAAACATATTCGAAGTTGAACAGATAAAAACCTAAAGAAGAGCATAAGTTTTTGTGCTAGATAAGAGTAAAAAGCACAAATCTCAAAACCCAACTGCCACAATATTTTAATTAGATGATATAAAAATGGTACTTTTAAAGATATTTCCATTCTCTTGTACACAGTAGTTAATATAAAAAGTAGTCGATAGGGGCATCTGGGTGGCTCAGTCGGTTAAGTGTCTGACTTTGGCTCAGGTTTGTTAGTTCAAGCCCCATATAGGGCTCTGCCCTGGTGATGTGGACCCTGGCGGGGATTCTCTCTCTCTCTCTCTCTCTCTCTCTCTTTCTCTCTCTCTCCTCCTTCCCCACTTGCATGCTCTCTCTCTCTCTCTAATGATAAGTTAATAAACAAAAAATTACAAAAATAAAAGTAGTAGATAGTAATACATTTATTAAAGAAATTTCTGTGAGCCCAGGTTCACAGGAGCAAGGAATCATGCAGTTTGAAGACACATTCAAAGTCTCTTGTTAACCCAATACAGGAGGACTTTCCTTCTCCAACTTCCCAACAGTGGATTATTTATACCCTTGAACTCCATTAGTGGCAGGAATCTCACTATGTGAGACAATCCATTCCATCTTTGGATAGCGGAGACAGTGAAAAAGTTCTTTCTTCAGATGAGCTAAAGTCTGCCAACCTGTAACTTTCCATCTGCTTGCCCTACTTTTTCCTCTCGGAAAAAATATAAACTAAACATTATTCCTTTTCTATATGCTAACTGTTCAAATATTTAAAGGCAGCTATCATATTACCTTTGCATTTTTAAAAAAATTTTCCTTTTCATGCAATCTGCTATCAAGCCAAATTTCTCCATTCTCTGGTTACATTATTGAGTTTTGGAGAAACAAATGTAGAAGTGTATGTTTTTAAGTTTCATTTTGTCGGAGGAAATACAAAAAGCTGATAAAAATCTGAGAAAGAATTCTGCCTCACAAATAATGAAAAATAAAGTAAGTCAAAACCGTTGAGATACCACGTGTAACCTATACAGAGACAAAGATTTTCAAAGATGGAACTGAGAATTTTGGCAAAGGAACTGGGAAACAGGGATCCTCACACTGGTGGGAAAGCACTGGTGGGAAAGTAAGTTGCTAGAGCCTTTTTGGAAAACGAGTTTGCAGTGTAGGTGACGACAATCACATTTTAGAAGTTATTGCGAAGAACGAATGGTTTGGGCAAACATTTATTTTTAAGAATGTTCATGGCGAGGCGCCTGGGTGGCTCAGTCGGTTAAGCGTCTGACTTTGGCTCAGGTCACGATCTCACGGTTCATGGGTTCGAGCCCCGCTTTGTGCTCCGTGCTGACAACCTGAAGCCTGGAACCTGCTTCGGATTCTGTGTCTCCCTCTCTGTCTCTGCCCCTCCCTGGCTCATGCTCTGTCTCTTAAAAATAAATAAATGGTAAAAAAATAAAAAAGAAAGTTCATGGCAACAATGTCCAAAACAACAGAACTGACAACAGTCTTATGATAGTTCAATAAATTATGGAATATCTCCTGGGATATTGGAGAATTATACTTCAGAATAATATTTAATGATGTGGTGTTAACCCGAAAAAAAGTAGATTGCCCAACACTATGTGCCAAGTGATTCCTATTCTCTAAAAATTAAAAGTGTATACAAGTTTGTGCCTCTCTGTACACACATATATTTACATAAAATCATAGAGATGGTTATGGGTAACAAATAGAGCAACAAAACTAAGTATTTACACCGAAGTGAAGCCTTCACTTTCATTTAAACGAAGCCCTTTTTGGTTTTATATAATCACTCTATGTCATTGTTGCAGATCATTGTGAATCATTTTTCTGGTACATATTCCATTAGTTTCTTCCACATTCCTTCAGTTTTATGTCATCTTTAAACTTGACAAACAGGCTGCCTTTGCTTCTAGGTAAATCATTCTGTAAAATGTACAATAGGGCAGGCGTCAGGACTGAGTGTGTTTTGTTTTTTACCAGCAGGATTGCATTGTGAAGGCAACCGGTCAAAGCGTGCCAGTTTGTGCGCTGCTGTTAAAGATGAAAGTTCATTAATCTAATCATGTGTTTTTTAAATCAAATCCTTATGAAACACCTAGTATATAATCAGGCCTGTGTTAGATATTGGGCTTCTCAAGCTTGTATAAGTCAACATCTTGTTCTGCTTTCAGGACACTTAAACCTGGACCGGGGGCTCTTCAGCCACTCATTCAGCCCAAATGGCCCAAGTGGCCCTGTGTCCACCTCTGGGATCTGTGCTGACCTTTTTCTAGCGTGTCTCCCCAAGTGTGCTCTGAACATGTAGAGTGAATGGTCCTGGGCCCCAGGGTGGCCTAGGAGGAGCTCTGTGCAGAGCTTGTGAAGAGAGCTCATAGGGCTCAGACATAAAGTCTGGATGCCCATGTGTCTCCACAGTGTCCCTTGCAGGCGGGAGGGGATGACAGGGTACCCAGACCAGCTCTTCTTTAGTCACGAAATAAGGGCCCCAGAGAGATGGACGACTCTTCATTTGAACCCTGTTCTCTGAGTCATCGTGAAGATATGCATATCAAGGCAGGAGAAGAGAACCACGTTACCTGATACCTTGCTTACTTTACTCATAGCTTTTAAATATTTAGACATAGAGTATGTGGAGCTCTTGCCCTGCACCCTGCAAATGTTAAGGGAAAGCCAATATGTGAGAATTGTATAGAGGTGAAACAGGGCCTGGGGATTGGGAACGGGTGCTGAGGTAGAGGGGAGTCTACAGAGTTGCTGGGTTTTGCTCTCGAAGAGGGGGGATGGTGGCCGCGTTCCCTGGGAGGAAAAACATAGGGAAGCCTAAAAATTGAGGAAGTATCAAGGGTTTATGCTTAATATGTTAATTTTTGGTATCTTTGAAAAGTCTAAGAGATGTCAAGTAGAATTCATCAACCTGAAACTCAATCTGGTTATAGCCACCAGCAGCTAAAGAGACAGAGGACCAGAATAGCTTTTTGCTTGGTCAACATGAATAGATAAGGGTATGATATGGGAGAAAGACAAAACGGTGCAAAGGGTCAGATCCATATATACTCTGCTGAGTGATATAGGGCTGAATGATAATACGACTAGTCCACGGCAGTGGCCCTGGTAGTTGTGTACGAGCAGCGGGGCTCCTGCGACGCATTCTCAGCCATTGGGAGCTTGGTGCTGTTGCTTGTGTATCAGAGTCATGCTACTGGAAGCTGAAGTGTTAGCCTCTCCTTGAGCTGGGATGTCACACAGCCTTAGTGAGTTGCCTTTGCCTCCTTCGCTGTCCTCCCCCTCTTCCTCCTCCTCCTTCTCTCTCTTCTTCTTGTTATAATGACAATGTACTAGAACCTGTACAAGGGGTATGGGAATTCATTTGAACGGTGCCTTTTTAGAGAACATTTTCTCCCCTCAATTTATATTTTAAAAAGATCAAGGTGGAAGAGGCTACATCATTCTTGTATCACTGAACAAACTGTTCCAGAGTTTGAGATGGATAAATCTCAGAGCAGATTCCTTCTTCGAAGTCAAATGATGACTTAGTTGCAGGGTCAGGCAACTGAACTTTGGGGCCAAATATATGATTTCTGTCTTTGAATTAGGGTGCAGAAGATTTGGTCCCTTGGTTGTCAGTGGGACAAAAGGGCATGAGACCAGGAGGTTTGAACTCTGTCCTAAATTAGCATGTCGTTCAATTGAACCCAGAAGGATTTGCTATAGTGACTCAAGTTCAAGAGGAGGACACCATCCCAGTGCCTGAGATTACGTATAGAATGAGTAGCCAAGCCAGGGAGAGAACCCACAGCTTCTTTTTTCCCTCTTAGACATCAAAATGAGAACTCCTCATTTTAAAGATAAAAGTAGTCTCTTCCACATCTACAAATGTTCAAGCATATGTACATGTAATATTTATTTATGTCTCCCATGTGGCGATTTAAGTACAAATGATTCTGGAACATATGGAGTACATTTTCTTTTAAAGTAAACAGAGATTGTTAATATTCAGGAAGACCCAATGGCAAAATGTGTGTTGGTTCCTCTAAATCTCAAAGAGTTTGAGGAAGTTACTAACTTCAGGTTACAAAAAAAAAATCCACCTTTCCTGTGATAATAGCAGTTTCTGAGCTAACGTGAGTGTGGCCTCTGTTACAAGTAATGTGAAGTTTGTTTTCAAGTTCCCTGAGTGTCACAGCAAGTGATGTGGTGATGTAATCTGTGTTCAAGGTGGTACAGTACTGGGTTTTAGACCAGAAGACGATCCCATTACATGCATAATTAGTAGTCCTTGCTTGGCCCACTTAAATGAATTAGCTCAGGCCATAGACTAGGTTCACACTCAGGTTTGAGCTTATTAGATTTGTTCTAATCTTTGATCGTAGGCTGTGTGCTTAACCTTAATTTTACATATCATAAACTACAACTGGGCCTTATTTATATAATTCACTGCAGTTTAATTAATATTGAAAGGGAGGAAGAAGCTTTCTGTAGCCTCTTAATTTAAGTGACTGCGGCTTGTGAATTAAACTGAGAAAAAGAAGATTAACAGGAGAAGAGGCATACACGTTTTATTTGATGTTGATATTTTAATGTGCACAGAACCCTTCAAAGAAAAGAGCTAAATACCCAAAGAGGTGGGTTAGACCTGGGGGCTTAGATGCCATTTTAACAAAGGGGTTTGGGCTTCTAGAGGTGGTTTCTTGTGGGAAGGTAAATATACAGGAGGAATGAATGGAAGATAAGGGTTATTTCACTAAAGTTTGCTTGCAGACCTATCCCAGTGCTGACTTTGTCTCCAGTGGAGAGAGTTGTTCTCTTCCTGATTCTGGAGAGGGAAGGGGGAATATCTTCACAAAGGGAAATTCGGTCCGGCTTTTAGGCAAATAGAGGGAGGGAAGAGAGATCTTTCTACATTTCCTGCTTCTTAATTGCCCTCAGTTCAAAACAATCCTTATGCCAATGTATAATATTTGGGGGTGACATATACTGTTTCCTGACAATATCAACCGAGCTTTGGGTAAAGATGCATAAAACATATTTCGTGACTTTGAAGACCCCATTGTCTACTGAGAAAGAAAGACATGCACTCAAATAATCACAATAGTGTATGCAATACTAAAAGCTTTGGATTCTAAGTCCAAAGTTAGTTCACAGGAGGGGGTGATGACCTTCTTTTGGAGACATCTGAGAAGGATCAGGGGAATGATGCTTGAGCAGAATTTGGCGAGCTGGGTAGGTGAGGTGGCCGAGGTTGAGAGAACTTTCAGACAGTAGGGAAAGAATGCTCCAGGCATGGTGGCAAGAAAGGAAAGTGTGCTGGGTATAGTTCAACATTGCAGCAGCCTAAGAAGCAACTGGCTGCGGTCCCCGTGTGGCAATGGGGAGTGGTGGAAGGTGAGGCTGGAGGGCAAGAAGGACAGTTGAGTAGGTTACTGACCAGCAGGAGTAGGTCGAGGGAAAGAGGACTGTTGAGTTACACAGACTCCTCTCTAGTGAATCAGAAACATGAGTCCAGATTTTGTGGGGTCTGACAGTTATAAAATATTAAGGATTCTCCTAAAGAAATACAAAATTACAAAGATGAAATTTGATGTGAAAGTTGACATTTATTTAGAATGGGAAAAGAAATCACCACAAATTAAAATATTTTTTAAAACTGTGAAAAATATTGCAATAAAAAATAAAAAAGAACATGATTAAAATTAATTAATAATTACTCATTTCAATTAATTTTTGGTTACATAATTATTTAGTGCCTCTTTACTTATTGATTTTGTAATACCTTTTTTTCTACACCAGACAGAGAAAGATGATTCAATCCTACCTCTTTTACGGTTGATCCAAAATTATTTTTAATATCGACGATTTTTTTTTTGCTGAAGTATAATTAACATACAGTGTTATGTTAGTTTCAGGTGCACACTTTAATGCTAACAATTTAATGATTTTTTTTCAAACAACTCATTCATAATGTTGCAAGTTTTCAGAAGGTTGCCAAATTTGGGAAAACATTTATCAAGTTTCTTTCAATTTGATCTGTAAGATTTAGAAGACTTTTCCAGAGATAATTTTGGATGCCATCCATTTTAGACCTTATTTCTTCTCTACTACTCCACATACTTGTGTGGGGGCTATAGCATGTGTTTATATTGTGGCCCTGCATCTTTCCATCACAACTTGGGATGGGTCATTAATATGGCCAGTAGGAGTATTCTTGGAAGCCATTCCTATACTAGCATCACAAGCAAGAATTTAACCATGCTTGGAAATGTCTCTGATCCACACAAATATATTCCACTGAGCAAACTAAATAGATCTCAAACTTAATTTCTTGTATTGATATTTCAGAAATGCCAATGGCTACCTTGCAGTCTCCTGAAATAAGGAAAAGATGGAGTAGAGAGAATATCTAAGTTTTGAAAGTTTTAAAAAATATTGTATTTATTTATTTTTGAGAGAGAGAGCACATGAGTAAGGGAGGGGCAGAGAGAGAGAAAGAATCCCAAGCAGGCTTTGCACTGCCCAGCGTGGGGCTCAATCCCACGAACAGTGAGACCATGACCTGATCCGAGATCAAGAGTCGGATGCTTAACTGACTGAACCACCCAGGCACCCCTTTAGTTTTGTACATTAAGAAAAAAATTGACTATATAAAACACTTTGTTGGAGACCTTCACAAGCCTTAAAACTCTCACTCAAATGAGAGTTTAAGCTTGAAGTTTACAAGCTTCATGGAAAACCCTTTCTGTAGTAAGGCATCAGGGACCAATGAGAAGCATAATACTCTCTCTATAGAAATAGACACTACACTCAGGGGTGTTCCTCTTAGCTGTCTTTTTCTACTTACTCTTGGGATTCCGGAAGGGTCTATTAAATAGATTCTACTTGTATTGCTTGAAGGATAAGAACAGAGACCTCTGACCTGGTGAAAGAATTTGCATTTATTTAGAAGCTGCTGGACAAAAACAATTATTGCTTTCCAGCAATAGAGTATTATGGAGAAAATGGCTAGCACGTAGGCTTTGGTGAGAATAATGCCTTCAAAATTACTGTTTTCCAACACCAGGCATGGATATCTTTCTATGTATAAGAAGGATATTAAACATGGGCTTTAAACCAGCATATCAGGGCATGTTCATTACCTTACTCAAGAATGAGGAAACAGAAAAACAAACATGAGACTTTGAATCTTTTGTGGCATAAGAGAACCAAAGCATTAGCTACTCAGAAAAAATGAAAAGATTTATTTCATGAGGTATAAGAAATATTTACAGAACATCTTGTTCTCAATGAGAACATTATTTCTATTTGAAGCAGGCTGAGATGAGAATTTTCAAAACAAAAACAATAATCCAATTAAATTCTGTTTTAAAATACTAAAATGAAAATTCAATGTTACAGAAAATGTAAAGAAGGAAATAGACAATAAACTGGGAAACTATCTCAGAATTCAGAAGCAATTAGTATAAAGATACAAATACTGAGAGAACTGTTATCAACTATGAAAGTCAATTCATGGAGACTCAGGTCTCGAAGAATAAGTATTCTCACTTAGAAATAACAAAACAGGGATGCCTTGGTGGCTCAGTTGGTTGAGCATCTGACTCTTGGTTTCGGCTCAGGTCATAATCTCCTAGTTTCATGGGTTCGAGCCCTGCCTCGGGCTCTGCGCTGGCAGCAGAGATTCTCTCTTTCTCTCTCTCTCTGCCACTCCTCTGCTTGTGCTGTCTCTGTCTCTCTCAAGATAGATAAATAAACGTGAAAGAAAAAAAAAAGCCTTTTCAGTTTCTCCTCTTCCCTCCCCCAGAGGGACATAATTAAGGAGGAAGCTACCTACTTTCAGACTGAAACCAGGTGAGCCTCCGGGGGTCATAGCATTCTTTTAACATTGTTGGTATCCAATAGTCATTCAAGGTCTCCGCCAGGCTTCCAAAACTGTCCTCGTTAAAACTAAACCTGATGATGGCCACGTTTATTAGTTTGATTGTGGCAATCGTTTCTCAAAGTATACATATATCACAGCATCACCCTGAACACCTTAAATATATACAATTATTTTTATTGGTCAAAAAATAAAATCAGACTTGAGTATGCCCACAAACGTTAAAGCAAGACTGACACGAACCTTTGCCGAAAATGCAAATCCAGCCTAAATTGCCACCCTGTTTTTTAGGTTAAAAAATTCTGGCTGGTTATTTTTTTTTCCAAATTAATTTTGGATCATGAGATTCTATTAGCTGGTTTTTGCTGGCACCACATTGTTGAAGGGATGACAAGAAATAGGGAGCCTTGGAAATTTTGCATGTCTGCCCTAAGAATTCCAGTCCCTTTTTATAACCCCAAAGTCTTAGATCATTTGGATCTGGTTTAGATAAGCCAACTAAAATGAAACCAAATCAGTGAATCTTCTAAGCCTCCCCCAGCCATCCTTCATTAAGGGAAGAGTCATTTTTGCCTTTTATGAAAAGGCAGAGCCAAAAGACCAATCTTCACTGATTTTCCTTTCATCTGAAACTTTTCCCACAATTCTGTGGCCAATTCAAGAGCAGAAGTTTCAATTTTTGTATTGCCGTTTTCAAATACAGGAAAGTTATGTGGGGACATTCCCTATAGCCCTGTTCAACTATGTGCTTCCTTTCCGTTCGAAAGATCCCAGAGAGTTGTAAACATGGGCGTTTGTGAGCCCTTAGGCACCAGCACGTCTGCTACGGAAGATATGCCTAGCCATGTGTGTCTTCGCTGCTGAGGTCTCAGAGAAGACACCTTATCGGGACACTACCAGCGTTAAAAGCCCTTTGTGGTCCTCATCAAAATACTAGCCAGAAGGGTACCTTGGGACCACTGCAAGAGGTTGTAGAAAGGAGAAGGTGCGGGCATATTCTTACCTCTGGCTGTTCAAGCTCTCTCTGCAAAGTCAAAAGAGTGAAGCACATTATAGAAGAGAAAGAACAGTGTTCTGCCCTTGGTGCATACATTCTGCCTTGACTTCTTGGGAAATCTCATCTTTAAGGAGGACCTTTGGCTCCCCACTCATTTCCAATAGGTGGGATCCGAGGCAGAGCAGCCTTGTATTAAATTCCAACCCACAGCAATTACGGAATCATAGAACGTTAGAAGTAGAAGTGGTCTTTGAGATCGTTTAGTCCAGTACCCACATTTTATAGAGACAGAAATGTGGCTCAGAGAGATTGGGTGCCGTTCCCATCGTCCCATAGCCAGTTTGAGTCTGAACCGGGATTAGAGCCTAGGTGTTTCCTTGCCTGGCAGCTTCAGATCTGTCCTTGGAGACTGATGGTTTCTTTTGTAAAAATTAGAGAATTTCTGAATTGCAATGAAGTCATTACTTTTTATTCCTTATGTTATTACATTGCAACTTTTAGTCTAAACCATCAAGAAAAACTGGCTTAAAAGTCTCTAATGTTCTCAGTGATGATTGCGAAGGATTGAATACAGTTTGGCTAAACTCAAAAAAAGTGTCCTGGATTGCGAGAGCCCACGACACTCTAGAACATATATCGTCACGGGTTCCTTGAGACTATGACCTCAAGAGCCTAACACAGTACCTATATATAGAAGGTAATTGACAAATATCTTTTCAACAAATTCTTCCCCCACCTATCCCGCATGTCCAATTTGGTAGCTTAAGTGATATTGTCCTCCTAGCAGTGACTCATGTTCACGAAGTTTCTTTAGTCAACTCTTCTGTTTCACACCAGTCTTCAACAGTCTTCAACTGGATGCTCCCTACCCATGTTCTATGACTTTATATCTGTCCCATTGGCTTGGTCAGTGTGTCCATTGTGTGTATTGCTCTGTTTTGTTAAATCATTTGTTGAATCACGATATATACACAGAATGATGTTCATAAGTGCAAAAGTGTCCTGAATTTTCTCAAAATGAACAATGTCTGCTTTTTAATGAAAAATAAAAAAAAATAATAGATCATGCCAGTGAAAAATTTATAACGTCTTTAAAAGGAAACACGTACATTAAAAAATTTGGGGCACCGAGGCGGTCCAGTTAGTTAAGCGACAGACTCTTGATTTTGTCTCAGGTGGTAATCACATAGTTCATCAGTTCAAGCCCCACACTGGGCCCCGTGCTAACAGTGTGGAGCCTGCTTAGGATTCTTTCTCTCCTTTTCTCCTTTACCCCTCCCCTGCTCTCTCTCTCTTTCTCAAAATAAAATAAATAAACTTAAAAAAAATTTATTCTTCAAAGAACATGTGCTAAGTGAATGGGCCAGATTGTATTTGTTGAAAGAGTTCAGAGGGGAGAGAAGACTGAACTGGAGTCTTCTGGGAGGATTTTGTGGAAAACCAAATGAATGTAGGCTAGGACTTAGGGAATGGCCATGACTTGGACAAGGAGAAGGAGAAAGACAGTTTTGGTTGGAGGGAAAGAACGATCAAGTGTCTCCATGTTCAGGGTGCCTCGGTGGCTCAGTCGGTTACGCATCTGACTTGGGCTCAGGTCATGATCTCACAGTTCATGAGTTTGAGCCCCACATAAGGCTTTGTGCTGACAGCTCAGAGCCTGGAGCCTGCTTCAGATTCTCTGTCCCTCTCTCTGCCCCTCTTCCACTTGCACTCTGTCTCTCTCTCTCTCTCAAAAATAAATAAACATTAAAAAAAAAGTGTTACCATGTTCAATGTAAGGCCAGTAGGTGAACAGGAACAGTGAATGGAACTATGTGAGATGAGGGGACCGATGTTATATATTACAAAAATTCTGTTTGAAAAGGCAGGGCCTTATACTTTATACTCTTCTGTATACGGATTACACCAGAGGGGTGAATTCTTTTTCTAACTGGATGGGAGTGAGGTAAGAGGAAAGGCTGCTGGGGATGTGCAGACTGCTGTATGGTCTATGGCAATGGTACATCCTGAAGATTTTCAGTGCTCAAACCTGCATGTCAGCCCTGATGGGGCCTGACCTAGACTGACAGCATCAGGAATGATGTGTGAGATACTGTAAAATAATTGAAGTGTTGTTGAACATAATTTAATTGGTAGTAAAGAATGAAAGGCCAATCATGATTTAATATGTCATTCCTCTAATAACATTTTAGGCTGAACACTTGATGTTGTAATTCCAAAAACTAACTTGTGACTTTTTACTATGAGACTGGCCCAATAAGGTGGGATATTTTTGGTCAAAGGCTTTTTTGATGAGCCTTGAGAAACAACAACTCCATACTTCTTTCATTTGTGAGCCTGACCCCATGTGGAGGTATGGGCTAGGCAAATAAATAACAAGAATAAGAACGTCTTTATTCCTCTCACGTTCCCTTGACTTTGTCCTTTGTACCATGGCAAACTGGAAGGGGACATTGAAGCATTAATACGGTTGTGTGGGGCACTCACAGTGGCCCCGGAGGAACAATTTTCAATCTGCTGCACTGTTATGCTAAGAAAGTTTGCAACCCAGATCATTTGACTCACTCCCCCTCTAGGAAGAATCACCAGTGTCAAGTTGCTCAATGAATATTCACTAAATCTAAATAAATATGAGAATTTTACAAATTCTCCACAAAGATTTACTGGGTACGTCTCATGGGGTTACCACTCTGGAGTGTCTTCCCGGCATATAGGTTGGCACTCAATAAACGTTTCTTGGATGAAGAATTAATGAATTGGTGAAAGCTAGTCTTTTAGGAGGCTAATGTGCTGCATTTGAGAGGAAGGAGGTCATGGGCAGTGAGAACACATGAACTTTTTTTATGATCCAGACCTTTGATTGTGGAGACTTAAATGCCAATGCAACGGAAAGGTTAGGGTGTGATATTTTATGGGGAAAGTCAGGGGTGCATCGTGGCTGGTGGGCTACAGGGAAAGTATTAAGATGAAGAGAGGAAATGAATCAAAGGCGGTTGGGTATTTGAATCTGAGTAGAAGTAGTCAAGTTGTGGGGAGTGAGCAGGGGTAACATCATTTGATTGGGGTTGTCGTAGATGCCTTTGCACAGAGGCATCATCTGAGTAGAATCATCTAGCTGGTGCCTGAGCCGCAGACCTGAGCTAAGAGTGTCCTCAATGGAAGTACACATGTTAGCCATTAAGTTAGACTGACATGTTACAATGCAAAATCGACCATGTTAGGCTTTAAAAAAAATCTTTTCATCATAACCCAATGGTCAAAATTGTTTTGCAAAACTGACACATTTTATATAAATTCAGAAGGCATCCAATATGACAGCTACAACAACAAATGCAATTTGAACTGCATTTATGGTGTCCAAATCAACACGACGCTGTATCAAAGCGTTTCTCCATCTTCTTTCATTACCATCCCCTCGGGAGCCTTGTTGGACAACTTGAGAGTGTTGGTATTTAAAGACAACAAAAAAAGAGGAGTTCACTGGCAGAAGAGTGTCAAGAATGGAACCCTAAGGACCACACTGAGAAGGAGGGTAGGGAGGGGTGGAAACTGACACAGGCTGAATGCGTGTAAAGGATTTTGAGTCTGCAGATTTGCAAGTCACTGAGTCAGGGAAAGCGACAGTTTTAATAACGAGGTAATAAGAGTTGTCAGGTACTAAAGAAAGGTAGGAGAGGAAAAAAAAAATCAAGAGAAGACTATTGGATTAAAACTTTTCAAACTGGACTTACAATTTATGCCTGTGGCCATGCATGTGTGACCTGTTGATGACTAGTTAAGTCAGTTTTACGAATTAAGTGGAAATAATTGTCTGCCCCGAGCTATTTGGAGCTATGCATACATTTAAAAATAAAGCTGTTTGGTTTGTAGCTTTCAATAAACCATTTGCACTGGGTATCACAAGAAGAATTCAGATATACAGTGCCTTTCTTAGTAGTGAAGGCTGTTCATTGTTGGCATCGGGGAAAACACAGTCCATCTAAGGTCGAGACATATTTTCAGCAGGAACTGGCAGCCATTGGGTGGCTAACAAAGAATTTTCAGTGTAAGGACCAAGGGGGTGGTCAGTGGGCTCCAATGTTCAGGTAGCCAATGTGCTCAGCATTGCGGTTGAACAGGCACGAAGACACATCACTAACCACATAGGGAAGATTTTCAGACCACTGCTGTGTGGGATTTTGTTTCTGGGTCAATTTTGCAAACGGCTTCCCTCAGACCAAATATCCAAGGAGCTTAAGGTTGGAGGTAATTAGGTAGATGGTGGGTCTGCATACACATTGAGTTTCAGACTTGACAGAGTCTGAGAGATCACCTAGCCCAGCCCTCCAGCCTATGGTCTGTTCTGCTTTGCAGTATCACAGACAGATACTCAACCAGTTTCTTGATTGCTTCCAGCAAAGGGGCATTCACCATGCTGTGCAGAAGCAGTTTTTGAAATTAGTGATCTGTACCTTTGAACTGTTAATTTCCCGGAACTGACACTGGGATAGTGCATATTAACCACTATTCTTAGCACTTTATATCTATATATTAACTCACTTAACCGTCTCTTTAACTTCATGGATAATATGGTCATTTGACAAAATAAATGCTATTAATCTCCATCTTTTTTTAGTTGAGGGAATTAAGGCATGGATTGGTTATGTAATCTTCCTGAGGTCAAAGGGTTCTAATCAGTGTCTGAGCTCATGGTTTGCTTTAATGTTTAATCCTTCTCACTAGTTACTCATATATTTGAAGATAGTTACTGGGGTTCCCCTAAGCTAAGTTCCCCTAAGGCTAACTGCTTCTGGTTAATCTAACCATCTTTCTCATGCCATAGTTGTGATCTTCTAGTAAAGCATAATTTAGTTTGTCATTGTCTGTCTTAAAACTAGTGCCCAGGGAGTGCCTGGATGGTTCAGTCAGTTAAGTGTCTGATTCTTGATTAAGATTCTCCATCTCTCTCTCTCTCTCTCTTGCTCTCTCTCACTCTCCCCCTCTGCACCTCTCCCCTGCTCATACTGTCTCTTTCTCAAAAAATAAAATAAAATAAAATAAAATAAAATAAAATAAAATAAAAACAAGCGCCCAGAACTGAGTACAGATTCAGCTAGGGTCTGAATAATGCACGGAATTGTGTGGAATCATTCAATGGTTAGGCTCTAAAATCAGCATGCAAGAGGAAAATTGAGTATGGTCAAAATTATCCTGGAGAAAGCCCTTAACTAACTCATAATAGAGAATACATAGGATATTGTGTGTATAATCCTGTACAGAAATTCTTCTGTTCATTAAAGTTTTAGAACCAGTGTGGTCAATGAAAGAAGGAACAAAAGGAAAGCTGATATGCAGATGGCTGGTCATTAAAAACTTTCTGCTTTTAAGGTAATGATCAAATTGCTAGTGTTGAATGAAGGATGGGTGGAAAATAGTTCATTGATCCTGTTTAGTTGCAGTATTCATTTTAAGTAAATATTAAGCTCTATAACTTCACATATGTTAATATATTTATGTTTCACTGAGGATTAAACAAGAAAAGAAAGAAGGATTGGGTCTAAAATCAGTTTGTAAGTTTAATGTAATATAACAGCAGGCTTGACATGCAGAAGGCATCCTCAGCAGTGGGATATCACCCCCAAGGGGCACAAATTGGTTCTTGGAGAGGAAATGATACTCTTTTTATGTATAAAGCCCAGGCACGCACATAATACATAGAGAGATAAACACCGCATCTCTCAAGTTAAAGTTTCATGGGACAGATGACAATTATGAAAAGATATCTAAAAGGCTCCTTAGGGGGTGATAATGGAAAGATCAAGAAACACTTTTGCTAGAGCATTGCTCTTGATTGGACACTATGAATGCAGTTCAACATTGCATTTGTTGTTTTAGCTCCCATAGTCCATGCATTTATTTAAATAAAACTCACCAGTTTTACAAATGAAATTTGATTTTTGAGTTATACTGAAGACAAAAATCTTGTCTACTGGAGTGGCTAAGTTTGCACTGTGACATGTTGACTGATCTTAGCGACTGACATTTGTACTTCAGCTGATTGATGAATCGAAGACACTTTTTGAAGACAAAGTAGGTGAGTTTTCTCAGCAAATGTGGGCCTTTCAGCTCATACACTCTTCTCTGTACTCTGTACAGGCAGATGAATTCAGTTGCTTTTGGTTTCTGATTTCTGACTCTGTGTTATGCTGCCTTGAGAAAAAAACCTAAATCCCGTGACATGACTCATTCCAGCAGAAGTTCTCTCAAATATATCTCAAACCCATCATCATCATCATTATCACCAGAAAATAAGCTCAAAACTCACACCCTATTGAGAGAAAAGCAGTTGCATCAGTATGCTTGTTTGCAAAGGATGGAACATATGGCTTTTGCAGGTATTTTTTGTGATAATATATTGATTCCCTTCTCCTTGTTACTTAACAACGAGCATTGAATTCCTTTTTGGGGAAGAAACTATCTAGGTAATGCAAAATACCATTTAGCTGTGAAATAATATACCCCAGGAAGGGTCTAGAAGGAGAGGCAGATGTGAAAGCTAAATTGTTCTGCACAAGAAGATATGATGCATTTACCCTGGAGAAAGGGGACAGGGGGAAGGAAAAGGTAGGTTGAGATAGCTCTTGTGGCTACACCCTAAAGAAAGAAGGGGTAACTGGATAAAATGGTCAGGTCCTGATTTTTAAAGAACCTCAATGCCTGTCTCCCAAGGCTCTGTAGTGAGTTACAATCTCTCTTCCATTATCTATCATTTCAGTGTATTATTTTAAAATGAAAAGCATTTCAAGTAATTATACAGAAACTCATGTGTGCACTAAGACAGAACAGGTGTTGATATTTTATATATTTGCTTCAGATCTATTTTTATTTTTTTATTATTTTATTTTTATTTTTTTTATTGTCTTTGAGAGAGAGAGAGCAGGGGAGGGGCAGAGAGAGACAGAAACACAGAATCTGAAGCAGGCTCCAGGCTCTGAGCTGTCAGCACAGAGCCCCACGTGGGGCTCAAACTTGTGAACCGCGAGATCATGACCTGAGCCTAAGTCTGACACTTAACCGACTGAGCCACCCAGGCGCCCTTATTTTTATTCTTTAATAAGCCTTACAAATATAACTAAAATTCTATCTCTATCCTTTCTCTTTGTTTCTCTTCCAGAGGTAACCAGTTTCCTAAAATTGGTGGGTCATCATCAGGATTTCTTGTTAAGCATATATTTATTATATCCTTGCATATATACATATATATTCATTAGCAGTATTCACTATTTCTTCTGTCTTTACACTTTTTACATAAATGTTATCAAGCTGAATGTTTGCTATCAGAACTTTTACGAAACATATTTCACTGAACATTATGTTGGGTTTAAGCCATGTTAAAACACATAGTCCCAGTTAATTTAATTCACGTTACTGTAGTGTTTCATTGTATGCATTCATCTAACTGCATTTATTTATTCCTCTGTTGAAAAAAGTGGAACTGGTTCCTTTTGTTTGTTTGTTTTTGCCTCCCAGCCTCCATAATTGGAATTGAAGAGGGCCCCCCCTGAGCACCCACATTTCTCTATCCCACCACACTGACAGTTTTGGCTTCACTATCTGCCTGAATTCTGCTAGGAACAAGTCATTCCTCCTTCATGTCTGTTTATGTCAGTCAGTCACCAGGGTAAGACCCAGACTCCAGGTGTCCCTCCAATTCTATACAATAACTGCCATAAGGCCATCTCCTGCACCTCCTCAACCCTGAGCCTCCTTTCCCGTGTCCTCTGCAACCCACTGCCCGTAATTTGGCAACCCCTGTATTTTCCTGAGTTTTCAAGCATACTCAACATTTTCTTCAGATTTTTATCTTTCTGTTCCAATGAGACCTAGGCTCTCCCTGGGGACACTGCCTCCCTGGGCATCCTTTCAAATGGTGGCTATTCTTCCTACTCATCCGGAAGTGGGGTGGTTGTCCTCTTTGTTTCTCATTGTGGTTTCCAGACCACTCACTGTTTCTCTTCCCTAAAATCTTACAACTTCGAGTCTGTCATCAGACCCCCCACACCACACTCTGCCCTCCTTGTTAACAGTTATTCAACACCTGGGTTTCTCCTCATTTCACCAAGATGTTTTGTTCCTGACTGAATGCTTCTCAAGCTTCCATGGACACATGCGTGTCTAGGAGGATATTGCTAAATTGTGGATTCTGATTCTGGATTTCTGAGATGGAGCCTGAGCTTCTGAATGACCAACAAGAACCCAGTGATGTGGTTGCTTCCAGGCCACCGTTTGAGTAGTGAAGTCTTAGATGACTATCGCTCTCTCCAACGTACGGTACCATTATCTTCCTTCTGCAGGATTTCAGTCACCACACAGATGATCCTTCCAACACGCTTTTTTTTTTTTGAGATTATTAACCTCTCTTCTAACAATGTTGTTCCTATCTCAGCCACTCCCTCTGAAGCTGGCCACACTTCCCCATCTCGATTTTCAGCACCAGGTTCTCAGACGGTCACCTCTTACGTCTGCTGCCTGCTTCCTCCGATCCCCAAACACAAGCAATTCTCAAACTTTACGGATGCGCTCAAACCCATTGTTTTCTACTCCTTTTTCATTGTCCCTCATTCTGCTCATGTTCATACTTTCCTCCTTCCCCAGCTTAGATTCCATGGAAGTTGAGGCCAATCACTTTCTTGCATACATGACCAGCTTCCTCGCCCCACTCTCTCTTCATCACACTCAGTAAAAACCTCAAGTCTGGCTCATTACAATGCTCTGCCTCTTGTACACTTGCACTGACAACGCCGTTAGGTAGGCCTGAGTAAATGGCGCAGCTCACGCTAAATCTGTTAATCTTCGGTCGAACTGGAACGCCATTTGGCAGTCATACTATACTTCCCTGCTCTATTTTGCCTCTTGCACTCTTCTCGATAACAATTTTGTGCCTTCTCTGTCTTCAGGTCGCCAGTGCCCCTTCCCTACTCCTTACTCTTGCGCCTCACTTACTGTTTCATGGGGGAAAACAAGAATAATCAGAAGAGACCTTTGGCAGGCTCCTATCCCCACATATACCCACTATCCCTCCCTAGACCTCTATCCCCCTGACCTGCTTGAGGCCACTGACGTAGCATTTCTCCTCCTTTCCTGTAGCGTTTCCCCCTCTTTAGGGGGAGAAACCAGTGCAGCAGCAGAGAACATGCTTTTTCTTCCATCTTAAGAAATAAAAACCTCATCTCCTTTAGTCCCGGGTCTCTCCTCAGTTCAAGGCAAACTCCTCAAAACATGTCTCCATGCTATGGTTTCCAACTGCTCTTTCCCCACTCTCTCTTAAACCCACTACAGTTGGACTGCGGTGCCCGTGACATCTCTAAATCTGTTTTTGTCTTGTTTTCGGTTTGCCTGCTTATTGTTATACAGCCAACAGTAAATCTCTTACTGCCTGAAAACGAAAATGCTTAAAAAAAAAGAAAAGCGTAGTCGCACAGAATGCACAAACTAATACCTAAATGTGAACGGGGCAGATAAAAGAAATACAATAATTAACTACAAGCCCTCTCCCCAAGTGTGGGTTTAGCCTTGACTGCCAGTTGCTGACCATACGGGAAGCGGGTAACGGCTCTGCACTTAGACCCGGCCAGGTCAGTGCCTCGCTGACTGACCACCTAACAGATCAGCCGATTCACTGATGCTTATATATGCTTTTTCAGTCAGGAAGTTATTCATTGTCTCCACAGTCTGCGTTTGTTTCCTTGCCTTTTCCTTTTTCCCTCTTTGTCTCATCTACTCTTCAGTTTGTGGGTGTTGTATGGGGCTTTCCGTTTCCTCAGGAAGCTTCAGTATCCATTGGAAAGCTCTTTTCATGGAGCTTTGCTGCCCTCACTACAACTCTGATCAACTACCTATTTCACTGTCCCATTTTCTTTATCTTCTGTTTACTACATCCTCCTTTTCAGTGAGTCATCTTGCCTATTTTTCCTCCCTGTGGTTGCTTTTTCTTAAAATAGGGAGATTTTTAAAAAGTATGTCATCACGGGGCGCCTGGGTGGCTTAGTGGGTTAAACATCCAACTCTTGATTTCGGCTCAGGTCATGATCCCAGGGTCGTGGGATCGAGCCCCACGTTGGACTCGGCACTGACAGTGCGGAGCCTGCTTGGGATTCTCTCTCCCTGCCTCTCTCTGCCCCTCCCCTGCTCACTCTCTCTCCCAAAATAAATAAATAAACACTAAAAGAAAAAGTATGTCATCACTATTTGAGTAAACCAGAAACTACGTTTATTTCACATGTAGTCTAACCATTTAACAGCATTGTGATTTTCTGCTTTTGGTTTTCGCTTTTCTACTCCACTTGATTTTATTTTTGCTGCTTTCCTCCATCTTTGGGACTAATTTATGTTTCTTCTTTCCCAGTGGACCATGCTGTATCTTTGGACATGGCTTTGAAAACCTTCACTGGAAACCACATGCTGGTACAAGGGGTAGTTACAGAGCACTCAGGTTAGGTGACTAACTTTAGAACGTGAGCAAATGTTTGTTTTTCCATCAGGAATTCTATTGATTTGAAAAAAATAACTAGTTTTCAGGGCAGGGATAGAGCCATCAAGGTGATCACCCTTCCATGAGAAAAATGGTCTTGTGTTGGTATGGCTTTCTGGGCCAGTTTTAATTGGTGCCAAGGAACTGATGCTTCGAGCTAAAGACACAGGAAGGATTTTTAAATGCATTATGGAACAATTCTCTTTTTATTTTTTTCAGAGAGAGAGAGAGAGAGACAGAGCATGGGCACATCTGTGCACACATGTGAGCAGGAGAGGGGCAGAGGGAGCAGGAGAGGGAGAATCTTAAGCAGGCTCCACGCCAGTGTCGTCTCATGACTGCGAGACCATGACCTGAGCGGAAAACAAGAGTCAGACACTCAATGGATCGAGCCACCCAGGGGCCCCGGAACCATTCTTTACATGCGTGTTTTCTGTATATGTGGGACAAATACGTGTTTGCTAGAAAATCATCATCACCAAACATTTATTTACTTAGCACTTTCATTTATTGCGCACCATGGACATGGAAATAATTTTGAATAGCTTACATGCTATACCTGATCATTTTTTTTAAGGCAACATCTACTTCCATTGTATGTAATGATTTTTAATCGAAAGGGGTGTTACCGAAAGCAGAGCTAATTTAGTAACTGTGCTTCTGTGTCTTAGGCTTTTTGCCGTGCGGCTCATGCAAGTCTCTCTGGAGCTCTGTGATTTGGAAAACTCTGTTCAAGGCAGGCTGTGACCTGTGCTTCTACAACAGTTGGATTTCCTTCTTTGCTTGCTGTGGAGTCTCTGCAAGTCTTCAGATGTCCAGCACTTGGCACCTGTAAGGCTACAAGGAAGCAACAGATAAAAATATTCTTTTGCGTTAGCTCCACGAAATGCAGCGTTAAGGTTTTGTCAGCACTGCTCGGCTGCCTATGGGACTGAAACCCGTGCCTTTGCTTGTGATCACTTACTATATATACAGAAGCGTTTGTGGACAGCAGTCCCAGATGGTGAAGTAAGAACGTTCCTGTGGGCAGTGCTCTGCGAAAGAGGAGACGAACGGCACCAAGGACAGACCCGAGGGGCTGACCACTGCTGACAGGGCAGGACAGGGTCATAGTCAAGAGATCACAGGAGACTCATATGGATCTAAGTCTGGGTCATCTCTGAGTGTGCATGGGCTTCGGTCACACGTTGGCTCACAGCCAATTGACATCACTTTGGATTATTTCCTCTGGGCCTGAGCTGAAGGGAATAAGGGAGCTGGGTTTTTGACACTGAATCCATGAATAATCGGGGGCAACATTCTGGCAAAACATACATCTGTGAAATCTCTTTTTGGTCTTATAACAAACAATGGAATAAAATACACACTTCTATAGTCACTTTATCCTTAATGTTTTAAAGCTACTATCTGACCAGATCAATTTGTCGTTTAGAAATAAGTTTTATATGTATATGTATGTAATCAGAGGTGCAAAATTAACAAAGAACTGATTTCCTGGATAGAAACTGTTTCATCACTTGAAGATATCTGGAGAAAAAAGAGAAGTAACCAAAGCATTAGCTGTTAAATGTGAAGATTAGTTCTAGGGCCACTGAAATCTAAGCAGTGCAAGTCAACCAAAGAAAATTCCCCAAATGTCCTCATATGAATGACACAGATTTCTTTTTTCTTTCCAGTCATTTTTTTAAAGTTGCTTTATTTATTTTGAGAGAGAGAGAAAGCATGCAAGTGGGGAAGGGGCAGAGAGCGAGTAAAAGAGAAAAAATCCCAAGCAGGCTCCACACGGTCAGTGCAGAGCCCAACGCGGGGCTGGAACTCACCAACCACGAGATCATGACCTCAGCCGAAACCGAGAGTCAGATGCTTAACCGTCTGAGCCACCCAGGTGCCCCAAATGAGGCAGATTTCTATTCTATTACTCCTTAGGCAGAAAAGTCAAAGGGAAAATGCTGTGTTTCAGATGCTTCAAAGTATTCAACCAAATACTTTGAATATCTGCTATGTGCAAAACAATGTACTAACACTAGGTTCTCCTATAGTCTTTTCCCTGGAATCAAAAATCATGAAGAGATCATCAGCACCGGGAAGAACATATGCTGTTAACACCAGAGCAAAATACCAGCAAGTGAAAATCATTATGATATGAGAACAGTATATTTAGTTGGTATAATGGAGGAAAAAAATAAGTGATATATGGAAGTTAACGCAAGGTAGTGACTAAGATCATCTAGAATCAACCAGATTTAAATCCCCATCCTGCCACTGACCTGCTGTTTGACATTAGACAATTCATCTATTCTTTTGTGCCTCGCTTTGCATATCTGTTAAATGGACATCATAACAAGGTTGATCGCATAGAGTTCTTCTGAGGATTAAATGAATACGTTAATGTACAAAAAGTACCTCTCTGAATATCCGGAATAGAATAGCGTTCAGTAAAAGGTAGCTACTGCGGCTACTACTATTATTATGATTGCATTTGACAATAAAATCTAGAGAAAATGCAAATCAAATTGCATCTCAAATGCAATTCGGCCAGAGGGAGGAAGAGAGATCTAGGTGGGTAAAAAGAATGAGACGGTAAAACCTAGGACGCAGTTTCCACCTGACAGAAGATCTGGAAACACATCCTCAGTCTTAGGATCATCAGGATGCAGGATCTTTTCTCTCGGTGACTCCTTCCTCATGCTGCCCCTCCTGAACATCCCCGGGAACTTAGCGTATCTGGCTGCTCTGAGAGCCCTTGACCCTCCCTGCTGGAGGGGTCCCAGGGGTGAGTAGTTGCTATCAGATCAGAACTTGACACTCTCATTCAAACTGTGGCCCGCATGGCAAAGGAAGTTTGGTCCTCTTTCAGGAGAGTTTAGCCTTGTGATTCTCCCCACAAGGGTTGTGTTTCTTACAGAACCTCAAATTCCAAGGCCTTACTCATATGCTTTCGGTTCAATAAAAATGGTTATATCTGAAAACCTTTTTCTCTCAGACAACAGAACATTTTTTCCCCTCCAGTATGATCGGCAAATGGATACGCACACATATGACACTGGCTTTATTCTTATAGTCTGTATTAAAATAAGGTGGGGATTGAATACATAACCTAGAGAGATAGCAACAGAGTTTACAACTCAGACCTGTTCAATTCAATTACTGCCTCCTCTTAGGTTTTAATGTAACAGTTGGAAATGTTTTAATCAACCATTTAAAGTTGCTTACTGTACGTGCACAATTGCTCCGTCCCCTTGTTGCACTTAGTGTTTCAGTGGGGAAATTTTATACGTCACCGTGTTCCAGTTCTCTGACCAGCAGTCAAGTGTCTGCCACAGTGAAAGGCAAGGGACCAGATCAACGACAAAGAGGTTTGGAATATGAGTTAGGAGGCTCGGGGTTCTGGATCCGGGTTGCCACTCACTTGTCAGATCTGTGTGACAAAGGCCAACGGCTCTACTTGCTTAGATTTTAACTTGCTTACTCGACGCAGTTTTGCGTTTGGGCCACACAGGCCAAGACTCGTGGCTGTCAAGTTTTGATATTCACAGTGCTTCCTCAGATAACTTATACCTATTATAGAAAACACGGTATTTGTAGCAGAGACCAATAAAGAATGTACTACTGATGTGATTTTTTTTTGCAATTATAGCCAAATTTATCAAATGCTGCCTATGTACGATATTAGGTTAAGCATCTTACACTTATGACCTCTGTTACATGAATCCTTACAACAGTCTATGAGATTATTATTACTATGCTCGTTTTATAGGCAAGGAAATTAAAACAGCTAAGAGTGAAATATAATGGCAAACACAAATAGTTGTCTACCAATACCCACAGATTCCTTATTTCCAAGTGGAATCTGAGTTTTAGTTGGCCACCTGACATAGAGACAACTCTTCCCAATGTCCCTTGCAGGTGAGGGTTGTCTTGTACTTACATTCCTGTCCATGGGCTATAAATGAAAAGTGTTGTGTGGCTGCTTCAGGGAATCTTTCTTAAAAGATAGTCATGTTCACCCTGTCTTTTTTCTTTGTTTTGTTGTTGATTTTTTTTTTTATTGTTTGTGCTGCCTATCCTGCTGATACAAGCAGGCCAGGTCTGAGGACCCAGGAGGGATCCCTCAGGACCAGCCAAGAGAGTCCCAGGCCAAGCGCAGGATGGAAATCAAACGGGAGCCAGCAGGAGGTGAAAGCGGAGTTTATTAAAGATATAGAGTGAGTGCAGGTGCAGACAGAGTGCCTGAGAGACTCAGGAAGGAAAAGAGAGAAAGCGTCATCTTTGCTCAGGTTCCGGGTTTTTATTGAGGACCGTATGGTCCTCTCAGGCATTCAGAACCAGTCAGAACAAAGGTGAGGGTCCAGGTTTATTTCTTGGAGCTAGGAGATGTTGGCGTCTAGATGTCTAGTGCTGGGAGTCTGGAATACGTGTATGATGGCTTCATCTGGTCACTCTCACTTGGTCCTTCTGAGTGCTATCTATTCTAAAGAAATCATTGACTCCTGTCCCTTACAATATTTGCATTATGAGGCATGTGTGAAAGAGGGTTGTAGGTCCTAGTGAGAATAGATGCAGGAAAAGAAGCAAAAAGCAGACTTTTATGGAGTCCTTCAAGTTTCCCTATTTCCCTACTGGAAATGCAGATATGATGACTGAGACCCTAGGTGCCATCTTGAACCATGAAGAGGAGGGCCACACCCGCAGGTTGGGAACGTCAGTGCAATCTGTGAGGTCACTGCGAGGCTGAGCCTCTATATTATGCCCTTAATAACTAAGTCCAGACTTTTAGAGGCGAGAGAAATAAAGCTAAGTTTATGCCATAGATATTTTGGGCTAGAATCAAACCCAACCTTTACTAACGTGGGTATAGTGCCCGAGGTCACACAGCTAGTGAAAGAAAGCTGGGGTTCTGACCCTGGTTTCCCGGACTAGTCAGGCACAGACATTGTCATTGCACCATACTAACCCTGGAATTAGGCCCATCGCTCTATAATACTAGATATTTAAAATAGGTATACTTGATCCTGGAATACAGTCGATATTTTGTTTCCAGTTAGTCTGTCTTTCTAATTACATTTGACTCTGGCTGATATTAAATTGAGTTCTATACCCTGAGCACATGCACACGGTTTTTGGCAGCAGGAAGGGTCTTGGGAAGGCCAGCTTGACCTTAAATTTTTGTGGCAAATGCTTGGACAATGTGGATAATGCACACCAAAGCTCTTGAAAAATTAGATTTTCATCACAATGATTTCCATCTGCCTTCTTCATTTGCATGAAGGGAGCCATGCCTGAAGCACTTGCTCTGTGACATTCTGGGGTCTATATCTGCACATGAAGGCAGTATTTCTGGGGGCCCTAGACGTCGCCTGCCTGTGTAGTTCGAACAATAAAACCACTCAATATTTCTTGGCTATTTTAAATAAATGGATGTTGGATATCATTTGTCTGCAAAGTACCTCAATTCTGCACTCAACATTGCAAATGAGATGGTAAGGAACTATACTTTGTTCTTGAAGATGGAGGCAGTGGGGAGGATAGAAAATAATCCTCATTTGTCGATAATCTGAATTCGCTGCTTAATGTCCCCAGAGAATTAAATTGAAAGCTGTTAAATTCATTAGAGTTCATAAGGTGGACAGATGTGATACAGTCACAAATATTGGTAGTATCCTGTATAACAGACATAATTATGTAACATACTGGAAAAATCTTAGTCATGTGTGCTGTCAAAAACAAAACAAAACAAAGCAATGAAAAAAAAAAGCCCTTAAGAGTAACCTGAACAATACATATACTGGACTTTTAGGAAGAAAATTTCAAATTTTCTGAGAGCTTTAAGGGATGGTAAAAATTAATGAAAAAGCATATTACACTCTATGGATGCCAGCAGGCCAGGTCTGAGGTCCCACAGAGGTCCTGCAGGACTAGCCAAGAGGGTCCTTGGCTGTGTGCAGGATGGAAATCAAAGGTGAGCCAGCAAGAAGTTAAAGAGGAGTTTATTGAAGGTATAGAGACAGTGCAGGGACAGACAGACAGAGTGTCTGGGAGACTCCGAAAGGAAAGAATGGAGTCTTGTTTTTGCTTGGGGTCTCGGGTTTTTATTGATGTTTGTGGCCTGATACACGTGTCCTCTTGGGCATCCAGGAACTGGTCAGAATAAGGACAGGGTCCAGGTGTCCATCATAAGTCACTTATTCCCCGGACCCAGGGGATCTTGGCGTCAAGATGTCTAGCACCAGTGGTCTGGAATATGCACGTGATGGCTTTGCCTGGTCATTCCTCAGATGTTATCTGTTGTACTGGAAGGCTCCAGACAAATCATTAACTCTTCATCCCTTAAAGGAGGACATACATTAAAGCATGTGTAGGGCTGCGGTGCAGGTCCTAGAGAGAATAGAAGCAGGAAAGGGAGCAAAAAGCAGGTTTTTGGTTTCCATGTCTCATATGGAATAACTTAATATAGCAAAAGTGTTGGCTTTTCCAAATTGATTAACAGATTATTCATTCTGATCGAACTTGTATTAGAGTTTTGTGAGTTAGCAAAATAAGTCTTAAGTTCACGTGGCAGAATAAATTCATGAAAACAGCTAAGGTAATGTTGAACATTCACGATAATGAAGGCTTTAGATTTTAAAATATAAAAATAAAAGTATTCATGCAATGAGATGTCTGTAAAAATATAGATGGACCAACATTTTATGTAACAATTCAATAAATGACAAAGGGTAATGAAAAAAAATTGAGAGACTAACAGAATAGTCAACAAGTGGTGTTAGGATATTTTCTATTTGGAGAAAAGTTAATTTTGATAGCAATCGTGCATCTTATATTCAGATAAATTCTGATGTACTAACAATTAGGTGTCAAATTAGGAAAACATAAAAATAGGTGACTATTAATGTCAAGTTTCGGGGTGAAGATGAATTTCCAAGCATAAAAGAAGTAAAACAAATAAGGCAAGAAAACATGAATAAATCTGACTCTATAAAAATGTATGGCTATTCTATGTCAAACAAACAATATAAAATTAAAAGGAAAAGTGGGAGTTCTGATGCTGGGACAGCAGCCTGAGCCCTGCGGACCCACTCTCCAGTGAAATAAGTGTAACTGGAGAAAATGACACGTATTAAAAAAAAACCCCAACCATTTAAAGTCTCTGGCAATTGGCCTAAAAACATAGGGCAAATGAGGAAATATTTATTCAAGAAAATCTAATCTCAGTAAGAACGTTGAGAGTCTGGTGGTTGAGCCCTGACCTGCTCTCTCTCTTTTCCCAGCTCACCTTGCTGGAGGCTTCACTCCGGGCAGAGGAGCCAAAAATACATGACTCCCACTCCACTCAGTGCTCAACCAAGAAGCATGGCACCTTACCAAGAAGAGTAGCAAGTTGCTAGCATTTCTCATTCGCTTCAACCCGAGGTGAAGGTGTGAAATTTGCGGTAAATATACCAGGAATTTAGGTCGGGAGCTGTCTTCCTCCACCCAGCCCCTCTCACTGGATTGAGTCTGTAACTCAGACGTGGCACATGGGGAACACTGGGGCCCCAACAACCCTCCGCCAAGCTCACTTGGAATTGCCAGGGTCCATGGCAGGGGAGAGGGTTATCAAGACCAGAGGCTAGCTTTCGACCCAGTGCCCAGAACAATGGCTCAGAAATTTCGCCAAAAGAGGCAGTGCACAGAGATCTCTGAAGCTTTTCCCCAAAGGAATTGGGGGCATTTTATTTAAAACAGTGTTGGAAAGTTCAAGACTATAGGCACTCTTAATGAAGAGCCGTATGCAAAACCATAGGTCAGTTAGTTCATCAATCAGGGAGGGAGACAGCAGAGCAGAGCCTTCGTGGGCTCAGATGAAATCTCAAAGACTGGCAGCAAAGCTTCCCTTACTCAAACAGAGTGATCAGACAGCAATTAGCGAGGCTTAAGGGCTGGTCTCCTTTAGGCCTCCTTCAGGAGACAGCTAAACAAAGGGATCACGGGAAGAGACAGGCCCTGACTCCAACTAGTTGGGTGGCCCCCAAATACTCCCACCGTGAATTTGATCTGAAATCTTATTGATTGGTAATGTCTCTAGACTCTTCACAAAAACCAATGCAAATTCTCTCTGGAAGTGTGCATCTTTTCCCTAGACCCCAGTAGAGTCTCAAAAGTAATTTTTCTAAGAAATTGGTCATCTCGCAATCAAAAATGACTAAGCACACCTAGTGCTCAGATCTGGGTTTGTAAATTTGTTTCTTTTTGAAAAGAAACAGGAATTAGTGGGGGAAGGGGGTCGGATAGCTAGTCCCAGGCCTGGAGCAAAGAAAGTAAACATTGGTCTGAAGCATCTTTTTGTGTGAGAAAGATGAAAAGGTCACTGAAGCCGGCCTAAAGGGGCTTCCACCAATTAAATCAGGAAAAATTTGAGCGTCAAAATTGCCCACAATAGTGAACGATAATACATTGAATAAGATAATCAGGCATCCATGGTGATACTGAAAAATACAAATAAAGAAAGTGAAGAATAAGCTTTATTTACTTTTTTGTTCATTTATCTGTATTCTATTAACTGTCGGATAACTAATAAAGAGGAAAGGAGAGAATTCGAAAATCACCGTTTTGCAAGCCTGGCAAGAATAACTGATTTTGGCAACAATCATCAATGGCTACTAAAGCTGTTGAGTGAAAGTTTGTTGGGTAGTCAGGTACTTAGGCTCAGAGCATCTTCCCACAGGTTATTTATTAGTGAGAATGTTATAAAAGATACCTTCAGACCGGAGAGATTTGGCAAACACCGCCTTAACTAGGTGAGCAGAGTTAACATTGCTAAAAATGGGACCATTGAAATCATGTGCCTCCTGAAGAAGGAGAGAGATCTCTTATGTCATACTCCTGCCGAAAATGCATAACTTGAAACCAACCAAGGGGAAACAACCAGACAAAGGCAAATTGAGGGACATTCAACAACACAATTAGACTGTGGTCTCCCGTGAATTCTGCTTCCTTCTCATCTCCCCCGTTCAATAAATCATCTTGTTCTGCTGACTTTACCTCCTAAATATCACTAGAATTCATTCACTTCTCTCCCTTCTCTCAGTTACATCATGTCACCTAATTGCTAAAACAGTTGCTGGCCATGTGCCCCTCAAATCCATGCTTCACAGGTTAGCCTGAGTGATGTGTCTACGGTATAAATCTGATCATGCCACTTTCCTGCTAAAAAGGTTTCTGTGGCTTTCAGTGGCTATTAGAATAAATACAGACCCTTAAATCTGTTTAACAAAGCCCGCCTTGATTTGGCTCCTGCTTTGCCCTCTAGCTCTATCCCTTCGATACTCCACACTCTCTGTTCGCCACTTCCCTTAATTTTCAGGCTGAGATATGTTCTGTTTTGTGCAGGCTTTTACCCATGTCTAAAATGTTTTCTCTTTCTCTGCTTCCTACCCCAGTGCCCTCTCTTTGAGACTAAGCCCTTTTCATACTTCTGGCCTCGGTAGGATTTATTCTGAGAAGCTTTCCTTTACCGCCCCATGCTCAACTCCGCCCCCCTCCCCCCCACATCTTCCGTGTTTCTGTGTTTCTTCCGTGTGATCTGAAATACCTCACGCTGTTTCAATTTCAGTACTTAGCATACTGTTTTGTAATTTCTTCTATAAAGTCTAACTCCTCTACTTGTCTGTAAACCTCACAGGGCAGGGACTGAACCGATCTCCTTCACTGTTTTATTACCCAGGGCCCCAAACAGTATCCGGGGCATAGAGTTTTGATTGAATGAATGGACAATACGCAGTGGGAGAAGAAGGGGCATTTTACAAAATAGTAGTGAATGTTCTAGATGGCATCAGCTGTGTGGTACCAGCTTTAGGGGTTCATATCTCAAGATGATATTTAAAGGCTGAGGAGTAACTTTCCATTAAAAAGATAATACGCGTGTCCAGTTCTTAGTTCCTAAATATCATCTCTCAACAGAAGAAACCAGGATTCCTTGGAGAAGTGGTTGGTTCCAGGTTTGGGACAGGAGAATGTGAGATGAGCTTGGATTATCCTATGAAGCCTGAATTGGAAGCAAGTGTTAAAAAAAAAAAAAGGAAGGAAGGAAGGAAGGAAGGAAGGAAGGAAGGAAGGAAGGAAGAAAGAAAGAAAAGAAAAGAAAAGAAAAAGAGAGAGAGATCATGTCAAAAAGACACAGGGGCTAACTGAAGGTGATCCCATTGGCCAAAGCTAGACCAATATCTGAGCAACAAAATAAATAGTATTAAATTGTAGCCCCCCCCGAAGTAAAATAAATACCCACAAACCCATACTGATATAAATTACCTGAATCAATAAACGCATGGGGAAAAGATACCTTACAGAAGACTTCCTACAGAAAACTTTCAATTAGTAAATGCAGAAGAAATGAGGGAAATAGAAATCACCGTTAGGTAAACACTGCAGTAATAATTGTTGCAGGCGACAGCCATCAGTCAATCCTAGAATCAATGGGCAGATGTTTTGGGAGGGACAGGTTCACAATATCTTCCCCAAGACATTTATTCATTACAAAGGAAAAAGTAGCGACTGTGTAGTTGAGAAACCTGGCCGACACCTTCTCAACCAAACGATCAAGCTTAACATGACCAGTAAGATAAGTGAACATCCTGTAGGGGAGCTTGGGTGGCTCGGTTGAGTGTCCAACTCTTGACTTTGGCTCAGGTCATGATCTCATGGTTTGTGAGTTCAAGACCTGTGTCGGGCTCTGTGCTGACAGTGTGGCATCTGTTTGAGATTCTCGCTCTCCCCTCTCTCTCTCTGCCCCTCCCCAACTCTCTCTTTCTCTCTCAAAAATACACATTAAAAAAAAGATATGTGGACGTGATGTACCCCCAGATAGCATGCACTGAAGAACACAAAACATTACCTGTGTGGTATTTTTGTCAAAAATGCATCACGTCACTCTGACCATGAGAAAATATCAAACTGAAACTGAGGGACGTTCTATACAACAAGTTTTCAGAAGTGTCAAGATCATAAAAAACAAGGAAAGCCTAGGGGAGAGACCCAGCCCCAAGGAGACTAAGGAGACAAGACAACTAAATGTAATTCTGTATCTTGTGTTGGGATCTGGATCAGACAAAATGAATGGGACGCAGAGTTCAAATAAAGCCTGTAGGTAGGTTAATAGTAGAGGGGAAAAAGGGTTGTCCTAGCAACCAGTTTATTGTGGGAGAGAGCAACTATTTGCAAACACATTAAAATTGTAAGAAGCATGAAATGAAACATAATATTCAAGGTGTTGAAATGTCTACCCATTTTTTTCTAAGTTGAAACAAATCCTTCAAGGTGCCTGCCTCTTGCCAAAGTGCTGGGAAGTCTAACAATAATCTTCTTTATTTTTCTCTCCTTTGACCTCTGTTAGAACCCAGGGCTTATGCAGTTCAGGTTCTCCAGTTTGTATGGACCAACTACGGGTCCTTTTGCCCACCACACATTCCTACCGGAGTATGTGATTCCCCAGATTTGGTCAGGTCTGGGGGCTTGGAGTAGTGCTCACCTCTGAGGCTTGGTTAGAATATGCTTGCTGCCGTCCTGAGTGCAGAAATCCTTCCTCGGCAGCTCCACAGGACTCAGCGACATTGTCATCTGAGGGCCTGCTCACGTCTGGGTCTGTGGGTACAAGTGAGGATATAAACTGTGCAGGAAGCAAAGGCCTCATCTTCCCCCCTGTTTTCTGGTAAGTCATCTCCTCTTAGGAAAGATCCCCATAGGGCAGGGCCACTTGCCTCCAGCATAGCCTCCAACTTGCCCTCTTAGTAGATCTCTAGCCAGGTTGTGTGTGTGTGTGTGTGCGTGCGCTGGTGGTTGGGGGGATGTGCTGGCTAATTTTATGTGTCAACTTGACTGGACCATCCGGTCCTCAGAAGTTTCATTAAACACTGTTCTGGAGTGTCTATGCGGGTGTTTCTGGATGAGATTACATTTGAATTGATAAACTGAAGAAATCAGGTTACTCTCCCTGAGGCCGATGAACCCTATCCAGTCCATGGGAGGCCTGACTAGAACAGAAGTTGGAGTACGAGAATATTCGCTCTCTCTGTCTGAGCCTCTTGGGAGTTGGGACAGCAGCTTTTCCTGCACTTGGACTAAAACTTAAACCATGGCTTTCCTGAGTCTCCAGCTTATCAATTACAAAACTTGGGACTTGTCGGCCTCCGTAACCATGTGAGCGAATTCCTTACGATACATTCCTTTCTCTACATATACACACATTCTATTGGTCCTGGAGAACCCACACTGATAGGAGATGTTTACAGGATGGGTTCTATCCCATTAAATTAAAAAAGTCTATCAAGTACCCGTTGAGGATAAATTCCCAGAGCTCTGGAATACTGAACTATTTTCCTCACGAAGAAAACAAATCTAAAATTTTAACTTAATTTTAAATTATGAAGTATAATCTAACAGACACAGAGGAAAGAGAATACAACACAACACAACAAACATCCATTTAAAATGTTTATATTTGCTTTCGTAGAAATTTCCTATTCATCCTTCTGATAACCAGCAAACATTAACAGAACATGAAGTACTTAATTATAATATATTGCTTTGACATAACAGCTTTCCTTTCCATGAGCATGTTTTCATCTTATTCTCACATAGTAAAAAAAAACACATTCACAAAAGAGCTGGATTAAAAAATACTTTGAAGTTATTATACTTGAAAGAACTTTAAAGTCATAAATGGTATTTCTTTTCAAAATAATATTAACTCAGATTTTTCAAATTTACCTTCTCACTAATTAAGGCTGTTTTGTTTTGTTTTGTTTCATTTTGGTTTTGTTTTTTTTTTTTTTTTTTGCCAGAATTCAGAGACCGTAGGGGGTTCTTTCTATGACTCACTTCCTGTACCTTAAATGCTCTGAAGAGGTCATTTGAATTTATAATATTTTACTCACAGAAAAAGCAGTGCAGCAATTTATTCGGGGACTGGTGTCACTGTGCCCACTTGTCTCCTGCATTTTTGGAAAGAGGTTGTCCTCTGTGAGGAGTAGTTTGAAAGAAAAACACCCTAAGCAGCCCATGACTAAGACTGAGCACATTTCAAACTTTTTTCCTAAATGAACAAGTCAAGTCAGTTTACTCACCCAAACAGGATCAACTCTACCCAACACCTCATTCTGATATTTTGAAGTTGATTGACCAATGATGTGACAAAGATGACTGGCTCCACTTAAGATGATTAATGTGTGTGGGTCCCAGCACAGCCACGGCACTGCTGTTCCCGTCCCTCCGATGCAGCAGGGGAAGCCTTGGGCAGAAGCAGTCAATGCTCCTCAGAGAATTCTCTCAGTGCCACCAAGTCCAGAAAGAGCCCCTTTCTTTGAGATTGATGAAAATAAGAGTGATTTCCTGAACCCACACTACTTGGTGGTGTGTTTGCTAGAGCGAAACCATAATTATAACTCAGATCCATTCCCTTTGATGTCCCAAACCAGGGTGTCTGGAAAGGTTACTGTAGAGGTGACTAACTTCTCTGGGTCTTGTCACCCTTTGGTGGTAAAAGAAGGGTGGTAAAAGAAGGGCAGGAGATTTCCCGTGTTCTGTTCACATTCTTTCCTCCTCACTGGGTTCCTGTATAAAGCCCACACGAGACTTCTGTGATGGTCGGGCTAGGCGATGGTGCTCAGCTGTTTGGTCAAACGCCAGTCTAGATGTTGCTGTGGAGGTATTTTGTAGATATGATGAACATTTACAGTCAGTTGACCTTAAACAAAAGAGAGTGTGCTCTATAATGGAGTTGGCCTCATCCAATCAGATGGAGGCTGTAAAAGCAAAGGCAGGTTTCCATGAGGAAAAAAAAAATTCTGCCTCAACACTGTAAGATAAAATCTTGCCTACATTTCCAGCTTTCTGTCTGCCCTTGTGGATTTCGGATTTCCCAGCCCGCATAAACACGTAAGCCAATTCCTTAAAATAAATCCTTTTCCTTAACATAAGTATCTATTTATGGATAGATGGATAGATGGATAGATAGATGGACAGATAGATAGATAGATAGATAGATAATAGATAGATAGATGACAGATAGATAGATGACAGACATGTGTATATATACCATTTCTCCATCTCTCTCTCTCTCCTCCTCACCACCCCCCCTCCCTCCCCTCCGCCATCTCCTGTTGGTTCTGTTTCTCTGGAGAAGGCCATCTGATGTAATTCATTGAAGGCTTTTTTCCCCCCATTGTCTTTCTCTTCCTCTTTCTCCTCCTCCTCTTCCTCCTGCTGCTTCTTCTGGAGGTTGTGGTCACCATTTATAGCTCAGAGCCCCACCAAGGAACATGACTGCTCACAACTATGCCCACAATACCCCAGGAGCCAGCACCAAGGAGATGGAAGACAGGAGACTTGTCTCCTGGAACACTAGCAGCTCCCCACTTGCAGGACCTCAAGGTGCTCCCTGGGCCCCTGTCCAACCTGAGGGCCCTGAGCACCAGCGGGGCCGTGAGGAGGCTACATCCAGGGTAGCACTGGGCTCCCTTCGCCCCTCCCAGAGGACTACCTCAGCTCCCTGACCCCACCCTGGTACTTTTCCTTGTGGAGTTTTACTTCTTTAGAATTTTAAAAAGAGTCACCACTTTTCAAAATGCCTAAGTAAATTGCTTTGGTCTCAAGAAAACTTTGTGGAGCCAAATAATGAATTCTTGAAAAGAAGAGATTATATGGAAATGTGTTCAGAACTCTGTTGTGTTAGCAAGAAAGAGATGTCAACACTATGCTTGATAGTCCATTTTTCTTGGTTGTTCTTCTGGTCTTAGTTACAATGCAATGGAAATTATTCACACAAATGTGTAACCTCCTTGTTTGCAGTTTTTGAATGTGTTACTTTTCCCCAGCATTTTTCCCCCCAATTAGGCTAATTTTGAAGAGTACAGTTGAATGTGGGAACAGACATGTTAATCTGGAAGTGTTTATTATAAACACACGTTGGTACAGCAAATGGCCCCCATTCAAGGAGCAACTACTGTCTGTATCACTTTTGCCTCTCTTGATATTCCGTTTGAAACAGAATGGAGTGCTTATTGAAAGCACAAATTCAGTCAACTAGCATTTCCATGGTGCCTTTGAGCCAGCTTTGTACAAGATACAGATAGGCTTACAAATGAGGAAGCCGTTCATCTGGTATCAACTTAAATATCAGGCTGGTTCTTTTGTCCATTCATCACTAAACAATCAGTTTCAGGGATTTTCTTCTGAGACATTTGTTGGACTGAGCTGATTGCATCGGTGTCATATAGACCCCGTTTAGTTTCCTAAAAATCATAGTGTCAGGACAGCCAAGCATATTTGCTGATGATGAATTTTAGACATTTCTGTGTCTTAAAAAAACATAACCCAAACACCCCCCTCCCCATTCCCAACAGCCTAACAATAAGTAAGTTAGCGTGTGATGCCTATGACTTCAACTTTAAAAATTTACAGTGCCTCTATTTATTCTTGTCAATTTTAAGAGTTAATGCAACTTCTTGAAAAATCGTTTAAAGGCAATGCGGTAAAACATGGGTATGTCTCATGGCCGAAATGTGAGATTTGCTCATATACAAAATCAAAACGGATCATAAAACAGCCACTGAAGTCTTTTGCCAATTGTCTGTAAAAGGAGACCCCCAATGACCTACAGCAGGAATATAGATGCAAAGTTGTACTTTGCTTCATGCCCTAGGGAGGTTTTTGGCTTTAAGATTTTGTCTCTTTGCTGCCAAATGCTAAAGCCAAGTGCATTGCTAAAGCTTTAGACACATTTTCATCAATAAAATTTCTTATAAAACAGATCCTGCAAATGCTGAACTTATCTGCCAAAGAGCCAATTAATTATTTTACATCCTTGTTGAACAATGAAATAATTTATGATGGGTAAAGGTTTTACCATCACAAATTAGTGTTCTGGAAACCACAAGGCCCAGCTCTCAATTAGCAGGAGGCATCACAATTAGGGATGAAAAGAAGTAATGCTGTGTGTTGGAAATTCTCCCTGTAGAGAAATAAAACTCCCTAAGAACAATGACCCAACTAATTTGAGAGAGTTGGGTTTTTAGAAAAGCAGAGATCTGTGTTAAAGGAAAAAGTTCAAACGCTGCTCAGATGCCTAGACCTCTGCCTTTCCCCTCCCCGATGGCTCTTTCTTTTCATAAATTGCAGCTATTAAATTTGGACCTATCTTGCCCACCACACATTAATGTTTTAATCCCAAGTCAGACAGTCAGTAAGTTCACTCCATCACTGACAGTCACAATTTTCTGCATTGGGTCAATAAGGGATGGTGCCTCCAATTCTCTGAATTTTCCAGAGAAGAGGAAAATCTGAGCAGAAATAGCACTCACAGTTAGCTTTTTTGTCATTTTTTGGCTGGATCTGGCATACAAGAAAAGGCTCTATAGGAGAGCATGTTTCAGATTTCAGATGGCTGATTTGGATCTTAATGCAAGCCATTTGTAGATGATAGCGTCAAACTGAACGGACTAGGTAACCGCCATATTTGCTTAACTAATCAGAGTGAAATCAACATCCTGCAGGCATATGTAAGATGTAGGCAGTTGGGGCATGGGACAAGGAATTATCTTTCAGGTTACAATCCAGAGAAGACGGAGGCTGGAATAATCTTCATTCATGGCCGAAATTCTTGAACCTTCTGGAATCTTTAGATGTTTTAGCAGAAAGTGGTGAGGAGAAAATGCACCTTTTGGATCCATTTCAAATGATATAATTGAATGAAAATTGACATTGGGAAGCTTGACTTGTCTTCTTGAGAGTCTCAGTATCCCCAATATTGTCTGTAGGTGTATTTACTTCCAAAACTTAACAGCTTCCAGGAAGTGGACTTGGCCCCCTAGAAAACACCCTCTCTCAGCTGGCTTTGCGTGAACAGAAATCCCCTGAGTTGTGGATTTTGACCTTGGAGTCATAGGGGCGGCTCCTGTTGGAATTCCTGGAAGCCACATATTTACATCAGAGAAAAAAATTTGGCTTAGCCTTTTCCTCTTTAGCCAGTCCAGGATGAAATCCCATCCTTTCAGAAACTTGTAAGTGAAAAATGTTGGCAGGTCTTAGTATGTGTTCAACACTTGTACCTTCTCCTATCCCATGTGAATGAATGTTCAGCTCTGGTCTCGGGCATGTTTTCTGTCTCTGTGTTGTTAGCCAAAGCAGAGTCAGCCATGCTATTTCTTCACAACGGGCCGTGACAAAGGCCCCCCAAAGGAATTTTAGTATAGGTTTCGCTTTGGTACCAACTCATCATCTGTGACATCCTCACGTTAAGGTGGTTTAGGATCTAAAAGAAATTCGTATGAGCAAATGAGATGAATTAGGTGTGATACAACTTTCTTCCTTGAAGAAAAGTTTTTGTTTGATTATTACAGTAACTGATGGTTCCCTTCATAGTATACCCCTTTAATGTTTAAGTGTTATGATTCTGATTCCTCCGAATCTGATTTCCAGAAAAGTCTTCAGGAATACATCTATGATGGATCAATTACTACTAAGCATTCTTTATGGAGACAGCCATAAAGGGCTTGAAACAAGTCGTTCCTAAAAAATATGATTGAAATTCAAATGTCTAACAGACAAAACCAAACAAAACAATAACTGACATATTATTAGTAGGTTGTGTTCCCAGAGAAATAAAAACATTATGAAATCACTGGTGTGCTTTAAGCACTACCTCCCTAGGCACAGGCCGTCTCTAGGTTGATGAGAAACTTTTCTGGTGGGAACTTCTCTACACAGGTCCTGGTGTTCCTCTGGGTCTGGGAAGTCAATCCAAGCACCCATGAGTCCCCACCCTCACTGAAGAAGTCACGACTGAAAGTTGAACCGTGTTTCGCCTGTATACCCCCATCTCCCACGTTCCGACCACCAGTGAGAAGTTTCAATGAAGATTTAGCCCTTTGGGGCACAGATGACCTACTCAAGGAGGGTTTCTAACTACTATTTGTCAGAGGGTGGGGCTTGAGCCAAGAAACTGAAGCAGAGGGGAGGTGGAGGGCATACTCACAAGGGATTGATAACTCCACTTGTGATAAATGAGACCCCTACCTTAAGAGCCCTGCCACCTCAGCGCGCTAGATTTGGTGTTTCCTCTTCAACAAACGCACACGCTGGGTTTTGGTATTCTGTAAGCAGAGGCTAAAAACTAATGTGCTATTAATTATAAAATGCTTTTGTTCCCTAAAAGACCATAACCATCTTTTCTCTCTAAGAGTCAGAGAGAAGGGCAGACTCTCGGGTCTGGTTGCATCCTTTACTGAATTAGGTGACTCTGGGCAAGTCTTTTACTCTCTGTGAGTCTCAGTTTCCTCATCTTTATGACGAGGAAGGTCATGCCTACCTCAATGGATTGTTACGAGATGATGTGTGGGAAAGCACCTAGTCTAATTCCTGGAACATAACACTGCCTAAAAATAAACACTGACTCTGATGAACTTGTGTTACCAAATTGTATTTTAAAAATGGTTTCTTTTGTTCTGTTCAAGATGGTGCATTAACTCTACTCTATTTGCTCTACTCTGTATCTTGTTTGTGTTGTGTGTGTGTGTGTGTGTGTGTGTGTGTGTGTGTGTGTGTAAGGACGGGGAATAAGAGAAAAGACAAAAATCCAACAATACGTCTTGATATTTTTTTTTTTCCTTCTTGGACATTGTTTATTTCCAGTAAGCATCACATCTTTGTTTTTATCCCATCCTGTCCTATAACCATGTATTGGAAAGGCTCTGAGAGATAGGAACACTTCTTTGTGTTTTTTGTTTGTTTGTTGGTTTGTTTGTTTGAAAAAAATTTTTTAAATGTTTATTTTTGAGAGAGAGAGCGAAAGATAGAGAGAGAGCGAGAGAGAGAGAGAGAGAAAATGCAAATGAGGGAGGGGTAGAGAGACAGAGACATAGAATCCAAAGCAGGCTCCAGGCTCTGAGCTGTCAGCACAGAGCCGTATGTGGGGCTCGAACCCACAAACCGTGAGATCATGACCTGAGCCAAAGTTGGATGCTTAACCAACTGAGCCACCCAGGCATCCCTGTTTTGTTTTGTTTTTAATGTTTATTTATTTATTTATTTATTTAGTTTTGTTTTTAACGTTTTTAAACATTTATTCATTTTTGAGAGACAGAGAGAGACAGAATGTGAGTGGGGAAGGGGCAGGGAGAGAGAGAGACACAGAATCTGAAGCAGGTTCCAGGCTCTGAGCTGTCAGCACAGCTGAGAGAGAGAGAGAGAGAGAGAGATAACAAGAGAGAGAGAGAGAGAGAGATATCTCTGCACTAACAGTGCAGAGCCAGACAGAGGGCTTGATCTCCGGAACCGTGAGATCATGACGGAGCCCAAATCAATAGTCCAATGCTTAACGTACTGAGCCACCCAGGCTCCCCAGGAATCCTTGTTTTGCAGGAGACTTTCCCAGTTCAGCCTAAAAAGATACATACCTCCGAGAGATACTCACAGCTGCATGGCTCTCCAAGTAGACACTTCCGAGGTAAATGTCTAGGTGGTTAGACCTGACACAGAGTACCCCTCCTCCCGCCCCGCCCCCCCACCCCAGGACCTGGTCAAGGAACAAAAGACATCCAGACACGTCCAACAAGGGGCATAGAAGACAGCTTTTGCTAAGTGTATTAACTAGAGGGTGTGTTTTCCAGGGAAGACATAAGGCAGTGGGAAGGGACTCTGGGCAGAGGGCCTAGGGTGGACGACTAAGCTGAAAAGCAAGGGAGAGCTGCAGTCTGGCATTGGGCACAAGGGTGTTCGTGAGAACGGAGAGGGTCCCTTTGGCACCAGGAACACCGAAGCTCTGACTGGGAACAGCAAACAAGACCTGTGCCATTCAAACTGTGGACACTTCGAGGATGTGAAGGTTACTAGAAGGATCAGAAACCCCTTTCTCAATTGTCACAACACCCTACTTGAATAGAGGGAGATTTATTACAGAACAATATCATCTCTTTGAGCACCTAGAGTGTCTCCGGGAGTGAGGAGCTGGGGGCTTGTACAAGATCACAGACAAAGGTGGCGGGATCACTTCCATTTTAAATCAGTCTGGCTCAGTCACACTGGGAAAATGAGACGTTAAGAACTCCTCTCGAAGGGTGCCTGTGTGGCTCAGTTGTTTGGGTGACCTACTTTGGCTCACGGTTTGTGAGTTCAAGCCCCGCATCGGGCTCTGTGCTGACAGCTCAGAGCCTGGAGCCTGCTTCCAATTCTGTGTCTCCCCCTCCCGCTACCCCTCCCCTGCTCATGCTCTGTGTCTCTCTGTCTCTCAATAAGAAACGTTAAAAAAAATTAAAAAAAAAAAAGAATTCCTCTTGAGCTTCCATCACAATTGTTTATAATCAGTATCTTATTGTGATAAATCTATACCTTTCACACAGAGGAGCCTCACGACGTCATGCCACATAAAGATATCTGCAAAAAAACGAAATCATAAGCTTGTAATGAAAAGACATACTATCTTCTGGGACTGGCTACCCTGGAATCTTCTCTTTCCTGGGAATTAATTGTAAGCTGCACCAGGTAGGAAGTTTCGTATGTTTTGCTCAGTAAATTGATCCAGTGCCTAGAATAGAACCTGGAATATAGATGCTGAGGAAATATTTGTTGAATTATTAATAAGGTCTTGGTCATTAGTAGGCTAGGGGAGAATTAAAAAAAGACACATTTTTGACAGAAGGCAAATTTATCTTAGGGAAAAAAATCTGAAATGTAATTGGGTTTTTCTTTTTAATCATCTTTATTCGGGTAGAATTTAGGTAGAATTAAATGCAGCCCTCTAAACTGAACAGTTTGATGCGTATTGACGCTTACACCCGAGTGTAACCGCCAACCCAATCAGGATATTGAGTATTTTCGTGTCTTCACAAAGTTTCCTCTTGCGTATTCTCTGTTAACAACGAGGGTCCCTGTCCCGAAGCAGCCATCAATCCTATTTAGATCATAATTTAAGATTAGATTTTCCTCTTCTAGAACTTTGTATAAGTGGAATCCTAGAGCATGTACTCTTTTATGTCTGACTTTTTCACAGCATAGTATTTTTGAGCTTCGTCTCTGTTGTGGCAGATATCAATAATCCATCTCTTTTCCATGCGGAGTAGAATTCCATTGTCGGAATATGCCGCAATTTGTGGTCTCCACTTACTTCTTGGACGTTTGGTTTCTTTCCACTTTTTATTTGTATCAAAATAAACAGGTGAACACTCACGTCCACGTTCTTGGCTGAAACACTAGTTTGTGTGCTAAGACTACTTCACAGGAAACCAGAGGCCAGAGTCAGGCATGAGACTCCTTGACATCACACGTGTGTGTGCAGGCTGACAAATTTGAAATCTGGCATTTTTCTCCTTCCTCCTTCTCTTCGCCGTCAGGTTTCCCTTACATGAGTAATGTGTGCAGCTGGCAAGGAACAAGTTAAAAAGTTGCCAATCTGAGCTCAGCCCTTGCTCGCATGGACCAACGTCCAGCCAGACCTTTTACCTATTTACTCTACCTGCACATCCACGCACTGTGCTCTAACAACCAGTAAGTGCAGGCTATGGACGCTGTACCTTTGCACCCACCAACGACTGCTCACTGGCCTTTTCCTGCTCTCGGTCTTGAGCCTACTTCGCCTCTGGCTCCTGATCGGTCCTATTCCCAGCCAAACCCTTCTCTTTGGACTCTGGTCCAAGGTGTTCCCAAATGGTGATGGATTAGAGTCACCCCACGGTCTCAGCTTTTCAAATGTTATGAAGCTTATTAAAAATGTCGGTTTCTCGGCTTTGGCCACCAATTCTGAATCACACTCGGTCCGAGAGGGACCCCCAACAATTTGAATTTTAGTAAGCACCCCAGCACCTGGAAAACACTTGGAGGAGTATGCGGGATAGCCTGCTCTGGCTCCCACTCTGGGGGCCTCACGGTCTGGTGGTGGCTGCCTTTACTGGCCCCCAAGTCTGCTCTGCCTTGTGCCCTGGAAAGGGACATTACTCATTGAGAGTTTAACTAATGTGGTTTATGGCTATTTGAAGTGATCCCTGCCCTCTGGGGAAAAATAATCAGAGGATTATATAGAATTATCTCCCCCAAAGGCTATGAGGACATAGCCCATTATCCATGTTAGGTGGCAGTATGGCGGATTATGTGACATTTCATCTTTGCTACTCTCTGACTCAGAATATTCAGAATGTAAAGTTTTAACTCAGAAACACCTGCCATTGATTGTCTCAACTATTCCTGGGCAATCTGGAAAACCCTTTCTCATCTGATACACACAGTCGCCTCAATATCTTAAGCTATTATTCAGAACATTTCTATTCTTCATTTTATAGTTAGGACTGTAAGCCAAGCCAAGAAGACATTTTTGTATTCCCCGGTCTCCTCCCTACCAGTGCTGGAGGAATGTCAACATGAAAGAACAAGGGATATTATTTAGGGTGGCCTGAGGGGTAATAAGCAGGATTAATGGGATGAAATTGAGCAAAGGAAAATTTAAAGTGAACATCAGGAACATTTTCCGAAGATTGAGATCAATGATCCTGTGGAATTAAGATCCCAGGGGAGCTTGTGGGAGCCCTATTACTTGAATCGGTTTAAACGAGACTGGACCAAATATTTGAATATAATCCCACCTTGGCAGAGAGTAAACCTGCAATGGCTGCAAGATGGAAAAAATGACCTAATAGGTCTTTTCCATCCCTGACTTCCATGAGTCATGCAATGTATGCTGTTGTGTGTCACACAGACGGCCAGACCCGGGTCATTCGCTATACATTTCAGCCACAAAATCCTCAGATTCTGACTGTGCCCCAGCTGAACGGCTACCTCAGCGGAGGCTGGGGGCTCCTTTGGGATTTCTGGTTAGTTTATAATCAATTAAATATCAAAAATGAAGGCAGAAATCAGTCACAGGAGCGGAGGGTGGTGAGTAATTGGGTTCTTTCCCTTGCCCTCTGGGAGGCTCACCCTCAACTCTTTGCAGACAGACAGAAATCTTTCCACTGCCCTTGCTGTCTGTGCCGCCGCCTCTCAGGCTCGGCTGGGCCCCGCCTCCTGCCGCTGCTGCAGGCTGGCTGTGGCCTTCCAGAAGCAGTCACTCCCCGCCAGGGGCCCCAGTGGGTGTGAGCCCCCTCCTCACTTACCCTTGCCAGGGACCCCGACACAAGTCCCAGAGCTAAAACATTATTGTCATTATTAGCAGCTGCCTTTCTTCACATACAACCTTAGTAGAACCCTAAAACTGATAAAAGCAGAACTTCTTTGGTTTCAACAAGGTTGTGTGTGTGGGCGGGGGGGGGGGGGGGGGGGCAAGACCCTCCAAGAACTTTCCTTCTGGCCCCTGCCCTGCCTCATCCTTCTTTCCTGAGCCTACAGAGAGGAATGCATAGAGGCCACTCTCCGGCACAGATTCAAAACCACTTCTCTGGGTCCTTCCATGTGCTTTCTTGCCGTTTTATAGTCCATTGAATCCACAAAAGGCAGATGAAACCATTGCCTTGCAGAGCTGGGGGGGGGGGGCGGGAAGGGGGGCTGGGGGGGAAGGGGGACAAGGCATCTGCTCTCCGTCTTCCTGATGGATCCTCTCCTCCCCCTCTCCCCAGGCCCCAGTCTCCCACGCTGCTGAGGGCAACTGGAGAAGACGGCAGGGAAGGAAGGACCCGTGGCCAAGGAGGACTCATGTGTCATACTGGATATGCCAGCCCTCACCCACTGTTTTCTCTGCCCTGGTGGAGAAATGCCAGAGTCACCTGCTCCCTCTCCTGCCTTTTCCTCTCTTGCATGCTGCTCTTTGAACTTCAAGTCTGCCTTAAATAAATATGGCAGCCTGGTTCCGCTAGGCTGGCGAGGAAGCCTGGAGGAACACGTGCCGCGACCAGTCCCAGCCCCGCAGCCTTAGGATGCTTCCGTGGCGTCCACTGCTTCCCCCAGGGAGATGTTAGATCAACCTCTTCAACTGCAACCGGCTTCTGTGTGTCAATCTTTCTCTCATGTTTTTTGTTGTTGTTGTTTTCTTTTTTTTTTAAGCATCCTTAGCTAAAATCCTAAGTCTTTTGGCTAGCAGGGGAAGAAATAAATGGATTTGAACCCAAGCCTATCTGATATCCTAACTTCCTGCATTGCACTTGCTGTCACTTAATTAGAGGCATGCATGGCAGTGGGAGTTCTCAATTCTGTGTTTCTCCGTAGGGTTCTTTGGTAAAGCCGGGTAAAGGACCTTGAAGGGCTCATTTTTATTTCCCACCTTCTTCCTTTGGCATTTCTTCATTGGTGTTCACACTCCAAGCATGCTGAGTGGAAAGGGAGGGGTTCGAAGGGTAAGTTTCCAGAAACTTTGAGGGCTGCTGGTTAGCCTTTTTTCTTTTTATTGACCCTCCCATTTGCCAGAGCTAAGTGCTGCCCTTAACTAGAACCTACCTTACTTATTCTGGTTCCTTCAGTAATTAATTTCCTACATTCAAAAGAAGGAAGTTTTGGGGTACCTGGATGGCTCAGTCAATTAAGTGTCTGACTTCGGCTCAGGTCATGATCTCGCGGTTTGTGAGTTCAAGCCCTGCATCGGGCTCTGTGCTGACAGCTCAGAACCTGGGTCCTGCTTCGGATTCTGTATCTTCCCCTCCTTCTGTCCCTCCCCTGTTCACACTCTGTCTCTCTGTCTGTCTCTCTCTCCAAAATAAATAAACATTAAAAAAAAGAAAAAAGAAAAAAATCAAACAAAAGAAGGAACTTTTGCATTAGGAGCAAGTTAAAAGCCAGTCAGCAAAGCTGGAAGTCACTGAAGGCCAACTGGATGGGCGCATCAGCATCTAGACTTGGAGCCAGGGGACCAGAGAGCCTTCAGGTCCCCACTCTCCTGGCCCACCCCTCTTCTTGAGTGAGAAAAAGAGAAATCTAAAGAGTCACACAGCTTAGAGAATTAGGAGTGAATTATGGATTGAACGTCCACACTTTTTTGCTTGCTCAGAGAAAAGTGGGGCAAAGGGTTAGGGTCCAGGCTTGAGCAAAACATGGCAACTCTTAGAGAAAAGGTTTGTACAGAAATTTCCTCAGGGGGCAATCTTTTATGAGCCAGTCCTCCAAGGGCCTTGTGCGAACACATCAGAGATGCATGGATTACAAACATTTAAAATCCATATGGGCTGAAGAATGAAGACAGGGGAAAGATTTTGGCAAATGCATTTGCTTTTTTAATATATGTGTGTGTGTCTATATATGTATATATATTATCAAATTTAAAACATTTGAAAAGCAATCCCAGGCGTTTCAGCCTAAACCACAGAGTGGTTCATCCATCCCCACTAATAAGTTCCAATCCTTCTGTTGTGTGGTCTTTCCATTCCGTGGGTTAGGACCCCACTAAGTCTGTTATACTTCAACCTGAATCCTGCCTGTTTTATACATTTTTAAGATAGGTACAGAGAGACTAAATCTCACTCCCCCTTACAGGAACCCAACTCCCGGGAGTCCGCATTTAGCCAAATAGCTTCATTGTATTTTAAAGTGTTTTAAGTCCACTTATAAATGAATTGGGCTATACCAGGGCTTTTGTAATGCACATCATGAAAAATGAACAGTCAGCTTAAAATAGATTTGCTTTCGCTGCCAAGTGCATTATGTGAAAAATGTCCTCCATCTGGCAGGACAGGCCATGTGGTCGTGTGGATGGATCTCAGATAAGGGAGCAGTCCTTTGTGCAAAGGGGACACCGCTCAGACTCTGATCTCTATCATGATGCATACCATGATGCACCTCGAAGCCCATGAGGTAACAAATCGTCTCCTCTTCCTGACACACACAAACTTCCCTTCCTCCAAACAATGGCACCAACACTCCTGGGACTGAAGTTCATTACACTTGGTGTCTCTCTCTCTCTCTCTCTGTTTTCAATGTACCAGCCTGCAGATCAGGACCTATAGGGGGTCAGCCTAAACCCCCCAGCACAGGATCCATCGTTTCTCAAGAGTTGGCACCTCCTGGAGCTTTGGACTGTTTCTTTGTTCCAGCAAAGCTGATCTCACAACAAGCTCCTTGAGATTCTTTAATTTTTGCCCTTGTAATTTTGGCCATTTTCTCTCCAACCGGACATTCTTCCCCATGAACACATATCCATCACTTCCTTCGAGGTCTATAACCATGTCCCCATCCCTAACCCCATCCCAAAGTGATAATCCTATTCCTTGAATAGAAGTATGCCCCATGTCCTCAAGATTTTCGCCCTTCAGGCTTTCCTCTTTCCTTTCTTCATATTTAACCAACACCTACCAGTGGGAGCAGCTGGCAACATAAACCAAATAGAACATGGCTGCTAATCTGAGTCCTTAGCCTAGTGATGGATAGTCTTAGTTTCCTTCTAGGAACACTTGCTAGAAATATCTATGTATCTATCTTGATTATTATTCCCAAAAGGAATTTACTTTTATTTTGAACTCACAAAATACTTGCTGGCAATGTGGACCCTGCCTGGGATTCTCTCTCTCTCCCTTTCCAACCCCTTCCCCCAACTTGCACTTTCTCTCTCTCTCTCTCAAAATAAATAAACTTTTTTTTTAAATAGTGATAAAAGCATTCCCCTGAGCCTTTTGTCAAATGATTAGTTGAAGTTGATTTTGTATCTGGAATTCTCCTAAACTGATTACTATCATTAGGAAAATGTGAATCAATTTTCAGCTAAAACTTAGAACTCCAGGACTTTCTAATTACCTCTCATAGAGGCCGTGGTAAACTTGGAAGGAACGGTGGGCAGATGAGCGAACTTTAGGGAAGAGCTTCACTAGCTCAGTACCCAGAGAAGGTCAGAGATGGACAACTTTCTAAGGCCTGGGGAAAACTCAACTAGGGGACTGAGGTAAGAAGGACCATATCAGGCCCCTACACAAAAGGGCAAGTTCAAGATGGGGGAAAGTGAATGGGGCAAGATGGTAAACATCAAAGGTAAGTTGAGAAGAGGTAAAAGTAATCATAAGGAAGTGATCTAGAAACAAGGCAGAAACACTGAAACCTCATACTGAGTCAGGGCTGATGATGAGACAAATTTGGTTTAGCAGTTTCAAACTTCAGGGCTGGACACAATTTTGAATTCAGGGCCTCCTTAAATCCTTTCTTCAAGGGTTTCAAACTCAATCCTGCTGCAAAGTGCTCCCCCTGTCTTTGCTGTTCCCTACCTCAGCATACAGGCCCTGTGGATAAAGGAAGTTCAGCATGTAAATTATACATCAAATACCATTTTACTTTTGTGTGTGTTCTTAAACCAGAGAAGGAGATCCTTGCCTAGCTTTGGCTTATCACCAAATGAGGATTTCAAAGAGCATTTTAGTTACCAATGACACTACATAGTCTACTGTGGTAGGTGAATAATGGCTCTCTAAAGATGTCGACGTCCTAATCCCCAGAACCTGTGAATGTGCTACATGGCACAAGGACTTGGTAGGTATGAATAACTGAAGGATCTTGAGACAGGGAGATTATTTTGGATTATTTAGGTGGGCCCAATATACTCATGAGGGTATAAGTGAGAGAGACAGGAGAGTAAGAGAGTTGAAGATGCTATATTGCTCCCCTTGAAGAAGGAGGGGGCCACAAGTCAAGGAATGCAGGTGGCCCTGGCTTTTGGAAAACGCAAGGCAATGGATTCCTCTACAGAGCCTCCAGAAAGAACACCACCTCACCAACACTTTGAGTTCAGTCCAGTGAGACCTGTGTTGGACTCCTGACCTCTAGAACTGTAAGATAATGAGCTTGAGTTGTTTGAAGTCACCAAGTTTGTGATGATTTGTTATAGCAGTGAGAGAACATGGATTCATAGCGCTGCTATGTTACTTGAAGAACTACATTTTTTTTTCCCCTGTCTGGGACTCGGTGAAATTGTTTTCTCTTAGGTATTTTTTTTTTTTGTAGATTCTGTCACCCTATTGGAAAATGAAGTTTTACACCTTGTGGTTTTAATTGCTTTTTCTGTAGAAAATGCTAAGGAGGAGATGTAGGTACACCTTTCTACCCTCTATCCTCTTTCAAAATAATAATTTAAAAAGCCTCTCTTTAAAAGTCCTATTTTAATCAGCTTTGTCTTTTCTCTGATTACCTCCTTAGGCATATTTCTAATGCCTCTTTCAACTAATTTTGAGCCTCTACCTTAGAGTCAAAGCCCTTATGACTTTGAAAGAATTTATAAAAACAAATCTCCTATCCATCTCTCTGGAGGAAAAGTGATTTTATGCTGCTCAAGTGAAGACATTGTTTTGCCATTTCTCATGTCATTTTTTTTTTATCAGTGTCTCAGCTAGCGAAAAGGAGACAAATATCCTAGAGATGAAAATGGTAAATTGGTCTCCTTCATTGGTCTTTCCACAGCTCCAGATGTCTGCATTTTCAGGCACCTTTAACTCTTGAGAAAGAGTCTCTCTCATCCTTCCCAAATCTGTTTTTCTCTATCTGGATTCTCAATCTCATATACTTCTTATTCTTCTGGAATCTCATTTCATGATTTGATCATTCTATCTTCTTCCCATACCCAGTAATGCAAACTAACAAACATACACAAACAATTCCTTACATTACATCCTGTTTCTGTCTCTACATAATATTCTCTTTCTTTTCTCTCTTTACTTCAATACCAGATTTCTAATTCCTTATTTTCCTTCATATTTCAATTTTGGCAAAGTGGATCCCATATCAGCCTCTCCACTGAGATTACTTTTGTAGAGTCATAAATGACTTCCGATTGCTAAATCCCATGAGCATTTTGAAGCTTAAAATTCCATCACAATATAACATCTTTAATCTGTAAGGAGCCTTTATACCTCAGTAAGAAAGAAGTAACAGCCATATCAAAAGGGCAATTTATATAATCTTACAATTCAGAAAAGAAATACAGTCTTTCACTAATATGAAAGCATCCACTTTGGTAGTTGAATACCTGTTAAGATATTTGAGAAGTAGATGTCACTTTCTGTGTTAGTGAGGCTGTGATGAGTAGGTATTCTCAGAAGTGTGCGCAAAATTCATAAGGATATCCATCAAGGATTTTTTTAACCGATGGCAAAATTTTATAAACAAACCAAATATCTAATAATTTAAGTAATTGATTAAGTTACAATACATTTTATATACTTGAAGACTGTATAGATAGTTTAATGACATTGGACAAGAATGAAGATGAAGTAACGTAAAAAAATTAAAATGTACTGGTGAGGGAAAGAGAACAATTTCATAGTGTTTTAAGTGGTTATAGTAGGATGATTTAAAAAACCTTTCTCTTTGTTTTTCTTTATTTTCCAAGTCTCTACAAAAAGGTATTGATTGCATAAGTAGAAATAGCCAGAGAAATCTTTTGTTTTAAACCACCATAGTCTAGAATAACAAAATAGTCTGTCAATATAGTTTTGAGGAGTTGAGATTTTGTTAACGATTTGAGGTGATGTTATTTGGAAACAGGCAGAAGGTGGCTATTCTGTGACGTCAGTTAAGACTCATGCACTCTAACCATCTGAAAAGCTCATGACAGGATCAATAACTTCTAAGGGAGCTGGAGGAGGCTGGCGGAAAAGGTGTCTGATGAGACAACCACCCCATCTTTCCACGTAAGAGAAAGCAGATCTGTGGGCTTAATGAGTCACAGAGAACTGAATGTGTCCTGCTCTTCATGGAGATGAGTTTATAGGGGTTGGAGGAGGTACATTTTTGGATGGGTCCTGAGCAAGCCAAGACTTATTTCTATAGGCCCAAACCCACATGGGAGGCAGGTAGGAGGTCATTATTCTCTTGTAGGAATTAAGCACTAAAGCCTAAACTAAGGTCCTGTCCAGAGCAGTGGAAAAAAAGAAACACTTAAAGAAAGAATTTTTAGTACTTGGGGGTGGCTTGAGGGCAGTTTAAAAATGACTGGATTTCTGAGCCAGGGTGTGCCAAGAACACCTGCCAGAAATGCGGTTACGAGTTGAAGTTGGTTTTGATGGAAGATTGTGAATTTAGCTTTTGATACAGCCCATGAACAAAATGACAAGATGGTTCAGTGAGTACAATGTCCAGTAGGCGAATGAGAACCCAGAAGAGAGGTTAGGATTGGGTGCAGAACATGCACTTGTAAAGTCTGTGGAGAGCGCTTCACACATTGAGACCATGTGACTATGAATGAAACGCTCGTGTCACTTATGGCCAAGAGAGGCATAGATCATAGATTCGTGACTTCCGTTCCACAAATGCCATCCGATTTCTAGAGTTTCTTCTTCTCGGGTGGTTACAACCCCTGACTTTGGCTATGGACATTTACAACCTGACCTCTGATGGGTTATTTATATCCTGGGAATTAGCTTCATATAAGAAGGGCTTTTTAATCCGTAAGAAAGCAAAATCCACTAAATCTCATGGAGCTGCATTATTGTGAAACCAATTCATGCTGCTGTAGGAGAAATTCCTTTCATCAACATCTTTGGCACAATTTCTGGTCAGGTTGCTTCTAACTCCTGATTACCCAGATCAGAGTAAGGAAGAGGTAAAGGTAAAACCAAATGGGTAACTCAACAATTTTAGTGTTAAGAATTGTGCAGTTTCACAATGTGACAAAACATGTGTTTGGGGACATTTGTATCTCCCGGGAAGTTTTTGGCTGTATTTTGTTTGCTTTAAGTGGCAAGAAACCTGGCTTCTCAACCTAGTTTCTTCCCCAACGGATTCTGTGTGATGGTAGATATGTTATTCATTTTCCTTGGGCCTTCTTTTTTCTTCAGTTAAGTAGAGATTTCAGTACTCTATGGCCCTCCTAGTTCTAGCATCAAATAAGATAATAAATGTGAAATGACAATGAAATACATTTATAAATGTTAGTTAAATCTTATTTGGGGCACATAATACATTTGCAAAAGGCTTCCTTAAAATCATACAAGAAAGGTGTTAATGAAAAAATAAATACTGGGTTGACCCATCTGGCAAAGCCTCATTTGAAGGTAATATGTATTCTTTAAAAAGTTAACTTTCAAAGTTTGAAGGGTTGAAAGCACTTTCAAAGTTTATTTTGTCACATATGCATGCACATGCATGTGTGTTTGCCCCCCCCCCCACAACCGCTGTGACCGCACAGATACTGTTCCTACCACTGACTATCTCTTGCTGTTAGTAATCAGTGGTGAAATGCAAAAGTCATTGAATGATTATCACTAACCTTAATGAAATCAGTAAATTGAAGTTCAAGAAGTTGTTAGCAATGATTTACGTTTTCTTCAGGGAGTTTTCAATCAGTAATACCTCAGATCTTTCTATGAAGCACCCTCTAGCTCTTTAATATACCTCTATCGTGAATTAATTTTATAATCCTCTCCAGGATCAGTATTTAGAGAGGTGTTTTACCACCTCTCACATGTTCAATTGTGTCCCTCTAAAATTTATATGCCAAAGTCCTAATTCCCAGTAGCTCAGAATGTGGCCTCATTTGGAAGTAGGGTTTGGTAATCCAGTGAAGATGAAATCGTTAGGGTGGATTGGAATCCAATATGGTGGGTGTCTTTATTTTAAAAAATGGAAATATGTAGACAGACATGTACACAGGTAGAACGCCATCTGAAGATGAAGGCAGGGACTAGGGTAATGATTTTATAAGCCAAGGAAAACCAAAGATTGCCAGCAAACCACCCAAAGGCTGGAGAGAGGCATGAGACAGATTCTCTCTCACAGTCCTCAGAAGGAACCAGCCCTGCGGTCGCTTTGATCTCTGACTTCCAGCCTGTGAGACAATAAATGTCTGCTGTTAAGCCACCCAGTTTGTGATACTTTGTTGTGGCCACCCCAAGCAAGCGGATACATCAACAAATCCCCTTCCTTTATTTACACATTTGCTGAACAAATTACCAGAAAACTTTGAAGAGCATGTAAATGTTTATTAAGAAAAGTGATATTATGTAGGTATTCAAGGCCAGTTCCTTAAAAAAAAATCCATTACCAAAGAGATATTATTTTTATTCCCAGGCTGGCAGCTAAATTATTTAGAATATTTTGGTTAGAACAGATTTCTTCTTCAACAGAATTCCAGCAAAGTAGTGTGAGTATGGGCTGTGAGCCAGGATATAGCAATGGCCTCATGATGGAGAGCAGAAGCTTATAATGGGATTAAATTAAAGCTACCTCCATCTTTATTTAGCTTTTAAATGTGATAATGCAGTAAAAACATCCAGTTCCGTGCCTGGAACATAGTAAATGTTCGGTAAATAAATGTAAAACCTGAAATCTTTGAAGTCTAGATAAACTTACCCAATTTGATTTTAGAGGGGTAAATGTTTTTAAAAAGCTGCTCTATGAACCCTGCTGCGATCAATATTGGCCATTAGTAGCTTCTGAATGCTTCCCACCACAACACTGACCTCCACGTCTGTATATTCTCATCCAGCTCCATGAAGACAGCATACAAGTTGATAAAACTTGGCTTTCTGGAGTTCTAAGCACACACGTTAACATGTACTGCTGAGGATGGCTTAACTCGGGGCGCTCGGTCCTCCTTCCTTGGTGTTTCTGTTGCTCGTTCTACATCGTCTGTATTATAGTTTCTACTACAGCCCAATGCACTGTTGTGCACGTCTTTTACCAACTCTAAGTTCCTCCAGGCAATTTGTGTCTTTCTTCTTTGTGACTCCAGAGGGTGGCATAGTCTCTGTCCCACAGAGGCACTCTACATATGGCAAATGTGCTATGTCAAGAAGTGAGGTCATGGTCTCGAAACTTCTGCAGTATGAAAATAAGGTCGTATAAAATTTTTGACATTTAAGCTTTAATATTTTAACGTTCAACACTAATATGTAAACCTTTAAAACAGCAAGAGTCTTTACATACGGTATCTTGTTTGACTGTTAAAACAACCTCCCCGTATGTTATTATTCCCACTTGAAAAATGATGAGGTTGGTCCAGAGAAGAAAAGTAACATGCACATGGTGATACAGATATTTATAAACCGAATCAGGCTCACAGTGGAGAATCCCGGTTCAGCAATCCCGCTTGGACCGTTGTGCTTCTGACAGCTGTCAAATGATGTCATTTACTGGTATCGATGATCACGTGATTTTCTAATGCAGCCAGTGAGACCGCTGAAGGTTCTAGATGTACTGAAGCCCATCCAAACTACTTTTTTGGTTGTCTATGCAAAGACTCAAGGGCTCCCAAGATGGATGAGATAAAGGACATGTATGGAGTGAAGACGTTGCAGGGGACAATACTTTCAGGGACAATACACAATAGATTCAGAAGAGGCTGTGCACTGGAATAAGTTGTACACCAAATATGTCTGTTAATAGGACTTTTTCCTCCTTGAAGAAGGCCAGACATGGTAGAAATAGGACACGTATAAGCCAGTCTGACACTTTTCTACCTGTATATACCCTACCTCCATATTCCCCTCAGAGTTTGTAGGTTCACGTCGAATGAGTTGCTTGTAGAGCTGAGTCGATACAGACACCCACTCCTCTTGCAGAACACATAGGGAGCACAGCTCTACACACTGGGATGACTGGCACTTGAACTTGCCTAGTAACTACTGCCAGAGGCCAATTTCTTCCTAACATTTAGGTGAAGGGAAAGATGTGTATAGCATGTTTGAGTAAGGGTAGTCCTTAAAAAACAACACCTATATACACATACTTGGGCGCACATATATTTTATATATAATTTAATTTAAATTAATATTTAAATTTATTATAATTTAAATAATATTAAATTATGTATAATTTAATTTTAATTTAAATTAATATAATTTAATTTAAAGATCAATGAAGAAGTTGTGGGAGGAAGAAGACATCATTTTTTTTTTTTTTTTTTTTGGCATTTGTTATATGGTAGACATATGCTTGCCCTAAGGACTAAAACATGAGATTGCTTACATGGCATGATTTTACACATTCTAAAATCCCTGCCTGTCACCAGACTTCCCTACGTGTCTTAGCACGGCAATAAAGGCATTATTTCAATAGGTTCTTACACAGACGTATAAATCTAACAATCAGAGCCAATTTTTATGCAATAGTTATTTGTGCTTTAGATTCATTACCTCATTTAATTTCAAAGTCACACTCTGAAGTTAATACCATCAACACCCTCGTTTTACCAATTAAGACAAAGAACAAAACCAAGACTGATCTGAACCCAGGAAAGCTGCCTGTGGAGTTTGTGTGCTTACCCACAGTCCCTTGCCCTGGCAACCAGCTTCTGGGCTGGGGAATGCCCCATGTCATTAACACATACTGCCCAAGAGTGGATCAGGTTGTTAGTTTGACTGTCACAAAGGGGTCTAACCAAATGACAATTAAGATGAGAATATTTGAGTAGGTAAAGGGAAATTTAAAGTATATACTACTTACCACTTGGAGGGGGCTCAGTAAATAGGAGGAACATAGGGCAGTCCAATTTGTTCGAAAATACTTATCGAAATACCTATGATGGGTTAGATGCCATATTATCAACTATGGAGGGACAGAGATAAATAGATTACGATATGTGTTTTCTAGAAGTTAATTTACACTAAGGGTAAGTAGAGTAGGCAGATGGACAAACACAGAAGGTACTAAGCAAGATAAAAAAAGTATAAAATAAAAGCAGTAACTGTCGTGTGAAAGGGTCTGTGATCAGGTGACCCAGGGAAGAGGGGACATTGGAGCTGGATGTACGATGGAAAGGAAAAGGTTGTTAGGGGGGAGGTTGGAGGAGGGCATCACAGCAGAGGGACACCGTGTTCAAGGGGAGGCAAAGCTCTGGGCAAGGACCTGGCTTTGCCAGAAAGGCAGGATGCGACTAGCGCATAGAAGCATGGGATTGGGTGGCAGGAAGCAGAGAAGAGAGAACCTTGCTTCAGCTTGTGAACAGCCTTGTGAGTCAAGAAAACAGTTTGGCCTTTGTCGTCAGGACAGTGGTTCTTATCCGGGGGTGACTTTTGTTCACCTAGGGGATATTAGCAATGTCTGGAGACCTTTTGAGTTGTTATAACAGAGGAGGTATTCCTGGTATCTGGTGGGTACCCAAGATAGGGCAACCTTCTAGTAAGGAGCGCTCATTTATTTATTAATTTTTTTTTTTTAATTTTATTTTTTAAATTTACATCCAAGTTAATTACATCTAGTTCAACAATGGTTTTAGGAGTAGATTCCTTAATGCCCCTGACCCATTTAGCCCACCCCCCCTCCAACAACCCCAAGGTGTGATCATTTATTGAAGGCTCACTGTGTAAAAAAGGCAAAACCCCAAGAGCATCAGCACTGAACTAATATGTTCAAAATAACCCTAGAAGAAGGTATAGGTGTAGATAGATTAAGTTACCCAGTTAGTAAGCAGCCAAGTTAGGATTCAAACCTTGACTCAGATACTTCGGCACCGCATACAATATCCTGCCTCCCTAGTCCCTGAGTAACTCTTCATGTGGGCGATCAAGGCTTAATTCTGAGAGTAAGAACTGCAATGAAAAAAGAAGCCAGATGTGAGAGACATTAAATCAACAGGATTTGGAAACACATGTGATGTAAGCGGCAAGTAGAGGTAGGACCTAGGATGGTCCTGAGTTTTCTAATGCTGATAATATTAATGAGAGGCTGTGTGATAATATTTCATTATTAAGTCTTTAATAGCCTCAAGATCAGACAAAACGATTCCCTTGAAGTGCCTGAGAAATTCTTGAGTGAGTTTGTGAGAGGTGGTGATAGTGGCATTCCTAGAGGGAAGGAGGTAATGAGGTCATTTATAGACATATGGACAATACTTAGAAATTTGGGGATCCATTAGCCTGTAGGTGGTGGCTGAAGCCATGAGAATGCCCAAGGAAAATGTGCAGAATAAGAAGAGAAAAGGGGGCGCCTGGGTGGCTCAGTCAGTTTAGCGCCTGACTCTTGATTTCGGCTCAGGTCATGATCTCACAGTTCGTGGGTTCGAGCCCCGCATCAAGCTCCAGGCTGACAGTGTGGAGCCTGCTTGGGATTCCCTCCTATTCTCTCTGCCCACCCCTTCTCAAAATAAATAAACAAAGAAGAAGAAGAAAAAAGAAGCAGGGAAAAATCTTGGGGCATCCTTACAGCATACTCAAGACAGTAGAATGCTGGAGGAGTGGGAGATATATATTTATATATCATTAGTGGTTTATAAATCCATTATCGATATAGATATTCATATCTCTATATGCCCATATCTCTAAATGCCACATCTCTGTATCTATCTATCTATCTATCTATCTATCATCTAATTTCCCCATACCTTAATTGTAGGTCTGCTGAAGAGGGAAAGGGCACAGGGTTGTAGGAATTAAGAATTTATACTTTCCTCTGAGAATGGTCTTAACTTCTGCAGTGTTAACAGTGGGTTTTCCTGGCATAGTATATACTTGTGCACTAAATTTTACTGCTGGCTGTTACCCCACAGTGAGGTACAGCTAACTGGGAAAGCCAGCTTGTGGTCCATTTATTCAAGGAAAAGAATATGTTCAAATAAGAGACCGGTAGAGGGGATTCCCACTCCTCCATGCATGGAAAGAGAACTCCTGCCTTAGCAAACTAAGTTGCTCTCTGGCATTTCATTCATTGAAAATTAATAAATTCAACTCCATTTTCACTTTTAAGTCTTGAATGGTATCAAGGTCAAACAAAATTATTTCGGTGAAGTGCCCAAGGAATTCTTGAGACCCAAATCACAGATCATGAATTATGATCCCCTGCAGAGAGTAAGTTCTGGCTTGAAGGGAATAGACAAATGAAACCAAGGAATTGGAAAGTTTTCAGCTGGAAGATTGCTCTACATCATAGGGGCCAAGAATTAGTTTGTGCCTCAGTGTTTTATACATTTCATGTATACATAAACAGGCATTTACACATAAACACACGCAACTATGTATCGTTGCACAAGAGCATTTCCACCAGACTCTGCTCTTGCCCCCAGTACACGCCAACCGGGTCCATGTGTCGCAAAAGCCTGCGTAGTTAATTTAAAAAAATGAAACATTCAACAACAAAAAAATTGGTCTTCTGAGGGGAATGGGGGAAAATGGACCACTTGTTTGGACCACGTTTGTTTTTGATGCATTTTTAGTGGCACACAGACAAGACAAACCAATGTATTGAGACTTGAAAGTTCAACCAAATGCTTTTGAGCGTAACGTTGCTCAAAGAGGCCGGTCTTGTGAAAAAAACTGAACTAACGTGTGTGTAAGCTTCCCATTAGCATCTTTGTCTGTGTTCTCCGAAACAACAGGGTAATGAGGCCTGAGACGGTTATTAGAAGGTCAAAAGCCAAAAAATAATACAAACCCCGTATATATTTTCATGACATTTTAAACTTTTACATACCCACAGCTGAATAGGCCAATAAAAGCAGGACATCATGTAAGACCAGGCTCAAAAGTATCCCGGAAATGAGCCCTCATTCATGTTACGGTGAAGAAAGCGTTATTAGAATTATTAGGATTACCGGTGCGGCCCTAATGTCATGGCCCCATAAACACAAATCTACAACTACAGCATAGTGGTACTTAATATTTGCTACACAGTAACAGAAGCACATCCAAGGTCACAAAAACTGGCCTTAAAATACAGGCAGCAAGTAATCTATATGTTCGTATGTTACATGGGGAAGGAAGGAGTTTCTCCTTAAGAAGAAACAGGATCTGGGAAGAAATCTCTACCAAAACAGCAGTCAGTTTGCATGACAAAAGATAACAGGCTTCCTGGGCTGAAACTTCTGGATCCAGGTTTCTTCCAGGTACTTGGGTTTTGCCCCCAATGTGTCTGTTTTCCCTGCGCACAAAGTAGCCCAGCCTTCCCATAGAAAGTAATAGAATTAGCTGTCCTGAAGGTAAATTCACTCACGTTTCAGAAGACAGAAACTATTTTCTATTTTTTTTCCCCTGAAGGAATACCCTTTTTCTTTTTTTCCTGCTTGTGTATCACCAAGGTTAAAACAAACAAGCATATAAAGACAAAGCAGGGTTTCATCCAGAGTTGTGTGTGTGTGTGTGTGTGTGTGTGTGTGTGTGTTTAATTCTGGATTCTTCTCCCTCTTCCCTCCCGGCCAGTCCAACTTTTTCTCTTCCTCCACCTTTAGCCCCTTCCTCTCTCTTCTCTCCCCTGTCCTCCTCCTCCATAATTTTTCTTGTCCTTTCTCCTCCTTCCTTCCCTCCTTTCCTCTTCTCCCCTGTCACCACCCTCTTCCTCTCCCTCTTCCTTCTCTTCTTTTCCTGTGTCTCCTTCTCTTCCTCTTCCACCTTGCTCCTCATCCTTTCCTCTCGTTCCTTCTAGTCACAGCAGCAGTCCTGACTGTTGACTAAGGCGATCCCTTCTTGCTGAACTCTTAGGTGGACGCTGCACTGTTTAAGCTGTGCTGCGTGAGGGACTCCGGCTTCTGTGCCGGGACGCAAGCTGGCCTGGAACACGCGTGAGTGGACAGACCCAGGGAGGCACAGGCACAGGTCAGAGGGGGTCTGTCATGGCCTGACTGCATATACTCAAAAGCCTGACAAAGACTGGTTTACACTGATTTTTTCTTTTTCAATGAGCAGCGCGGAGGAATATTTGGAGCACTTTGTTTTAAAGACAACAGAGGCAAAGCTTCGTTTCTTCCAGATAATTTTTCTGGCTACCTTCTTTTACCGCTGTCGTCCTCTGTGCCTGTTACGGGATTCTTCACGGTTAGTGAGTAACTCGAATTCATCGACGGCAGGTATATTTTACCTAACACGTATACCTCGCACAACCCTGAAACCCTATAATTAAAAAAAAATTACTGAAGTAGCAAAGACATTGTACTGAGTTGGCATGAGAGAGTATAGAATTTCTTGGGTGTTGGACTGGTAAACAGAACCACTAGAGAGAGAATTTCCAGGGATGGATCATCCCCAGTCAGCAAACTTCCAACTTCTGGAAAATTATAAAAACTAGCAAGAATACCCCTCCCTGAGAGACATTTAGCAAAACAGGCCCCCTCCTTTCAGAAACGTGTTTTGTCAAATGAATACTTATTTTGAATATCTGGTAATTTCTAGACTTTTCATGATCCAGCATTACTGTTTGTACTTGGATAACTGTTGTCTGAATGAATCTGCTCTTTTCCCCTTCCTCTGACTTTATTTGCTGTGTAGACACAACTTGGGTGAGACCTGTTTGACTAGGTAGCCCAAAGGAAATTTTCGGATGTGGTTAGAGCCCCCACCCATCCTTACCCACATTTCCTAGTGGAATTTTGGAAAGCACTGATGACCTTTTGTAAATGTACCACACCTCAAATTCTCATTTTTCCGTTCTGTGGGCATTTCTTTCTTTTTTGACCCTGTTCTCCATCAAAGCAAAGCAGACAACTCCAGGTACTTCCCTTAAATATTTGAGCAGCTGGGCTTCTGCACCTACAGCAGATCAGAGTAAGATCACCTTCAGTGTGCTCTCATAAGCCACCGATTTTGATTAGTCTGAGGAAAAGTACAAATGACTTCCAGCTGAAGCAAGCTTCATCCCTATCCAACTGGCTCAAGTCGGGGAGAGCTTCCTGTTGGCTCCCTGAACAGACCTACTGCCGGCTGACCAGGTCTTGGTTGGAGTTCAGGGAGTAGTAATTTGGGGATACGCCCTTCTTCAACCACCGGAGAGGGGATTCAGATAATTAAGTTTTCTAGTGTCTTTCCAACACTAGACAGATGCGTTTTCTGTCATTGTGGAGTATAAATAGAGCCGGGAATGCCGGTACAACAGGACATTACAGCTAATTTTCCCTCTCTGATGGGTTGCCAGGACTTTGTAAATAAGTTTCCTTGCTCTTTCATGAAAGAGCATCCTCGATTCAGTTGAAATTTTGGTTGAAGAATCACCCTGGTCCTCATCTTACAAACTCATTGCCCCTGATTAGGAAAACCAAAGTAATCCACCAAGTACCCACGTCTCTGCTTTTTAGATCTGCATATCTCTCCTGAAGCTAAGTCTTCAATTTTCTCTCCCGTAATCTTGCCTACAAGAGACTGGAGAGTCACCACAGACCCATTCTTTCAAGGGACTCTCTTGGGTCCATTTGCGATTATTAGGTAGTTCAAGATCAAACTAGCTGAGGTATTGTGCAGGAATTGATCATAGGATGCGGTTCTTGGGTGTGGAAAGAAAGTGTGACTCAGTTTAACTCACCACCCTCCCCAGAAGGTCAGCATACAGTGGGACAAAGCAGCATATCAGGGTAACTAGAATCAACATGTTGGATCCTGAGAAACCCTCGGATCTTTTCATTTGTTTTCAGGCAGTGTTCTATTTACCCTTCCTAGATCACTGCCGTGACAAAACATAGGAAGTTGTCTCTTCTCCCAAACTGACTGCATTTTTCTTATCTACCTCACAGCCTTTATCAATATCATGTGCCCAATACATTCTTGAATACACAAGTAAATTTAGGGAAAGTATTCCACGCTATTTGGTGTCTGATGTCTTTTTTTCTTTCTCTTTTCTTTTTTTTTTTTTTGAGACAAGTGACTGTAAGTTACATAGCTTGTAACTTAAGTATGCAGCCTTTGCAAATGAAACCCACAATGAGTATACAGAAATAAAAGAACCATGGAATCTCAGAGAGTGACCGAAATTTAGAAATCTAGTGCAAACTTTACTTCACTTGTGCAGAAACTGAGTCCCAGAGAAATGGCTTGACTAACAAATACCTCTGAGGGAATTAGCAGTGAAGGCTCTCAAGATATGCCACCCTGAAATGGGTCACTTTGGCCTATGGATTATTTTGAACCAAAGGCAACTGAGCATCTGATCTATAAAAAAGGCTTCTTGGAGTTTCCCTTATCTGACTAAAAGCAGAAACTCGTGACAAGTCAGAACTGCCAGGAATCCCCTTTCCAGAGGAGTTTTATGGCCATGAAGATGGAAAGTCAGCACTGAAATGAATCTGCACAAATAAACGTCACTAAAATAACTCTTACTTTTCATGAGTCTCCCCATACATTTACCTTTTCACAAGTTACTGCCGCTGGAACCCCAAAGGCCTGTTTTCTTTTGTCTGGTCACTTCTCCACTTGTTGCCCCTTTATTAGAATGGTATGCAAACTTCCAAGTCTAATCACTTCTGCGGGCTTTCACATCTTCTCTGTGACGTTAAGACATGTGCAAATATTAACATTAATAAAGAAAGATATGTCTTTTTTCCTGTTCATCTGTCTCTTGCGAGTTTAATTCATAGGCCTCAGGGACTGAATCCAACAGGATAGAGGAAAAGTTTCATCTTCCCTTACAGTGGCCAGATTAAGACCAGGATTCCTTGGTCTTTCGATACTCTGTTTGGTACCCAAAAGAAAATAAAAAGCAAAGTCATATTCTATTTATGAAAGATTCTTAATATGCTACAAAATTTATCACTTTGTATACTTTCATAGTTCTCTGTTTCTTGTTGAGAAAGTTTGGAAAGTAAAGACAGTGAAGAAATTTAATTAAAATTGGGTCTACTCGAGGGGTGCATGACTGGATCAGTGGGTAGAGCATGCAACTCTCGATCTCAGGGTTGTGAGTTCAAGTCCCATATTGGGGGTGCAGCCTTCTTAAAAATTTTTTTAAAAAAGGCACTTAAGAAAATTAGGTCCACTTGAAATTATTGAGGGCACCATTTTCTTTGATAAGATTTTTTTTAAGTTTATTTATTTTTTTAACACTTTTTTTAACGTTTTATTTATTTTTGAGACAGAGAGAGACAGAGCATGAACGGGGGAGGGGCAGAGAGAGAGAGGGAGACACAGAATCGGAAGCAGGCTCCAGGCTCTGAGCCATCAGCCCAGAGCCCGACGCGGGGCTCGAACTCACGGACTGCGAGATCGTGACCTGAGCTGAAGTTGGACGCTTAACCCTGAGCCATTCAGGTGCCCCATATTTATTTATTTTCGAGGGAGAGAGAGAAAGCAAGCAGGGGAGGGGCAGAGAGAGAGAGAGAGAAAGAGAGAGAGAGAGAGAGAGAGAATGAGAATTCCAAGCCGACTCTGCACTATCAGTGCAGGGCCCAACATGGGGCTGAAACTCAGGACCAGTGAGATCACGACCTGAGCTGACATCAAGAGTTGGATACTTAACTGACTGAGCCACCCAGGCACCCCAGGGCACTATTCTCTTTGAATTCACCAGACAATTTTCATATAATGATCATGTCAGAAAAAAATGCTGGCTTGACCGTCCCCTTTCCCCACAAATGGCAAGTGTTGATGCATATGAGTATAGGATGTTGTATAAAAGCTCAAGCTTTATCCCTGGAACGGGGGTCACACAGTGAGTTATTACATAAAGGCTGGTTAGGAGAGCTCTGACAATATTAATTTCAGCGTATATTGACCCAGCAGACAAATTGCTTGGGAGACTGAAATTTCAGTCAGGTGTTTACCTTAGTCTTTTGAAAAACAGTAATACTTCTGCAGCTTCATTTAAGTGATTGTCGAAAATCCAAAAGAGGTAAGAGAAGAGTGAGCCTCAAGTGTTTGCTTTTCTGCTTTCCTCAATGAATGTCAGCCTACACTTTAGGGAAAGTTCTGCAGTTTTCCCAACCAGAGCAAGAAGCTGATGGAATCCTTTCTGTGCTGAGGATTAGAAGTGAACTGACTTGAGAAGGCATACACTGCTGATTTCATGCTAAAAAGCTGCCATCAAAGGTGAAGACCACAGCTAGTGTCAAGTAGTTAAAATCTTAAACATGCCTAATGACTTCTTTTAAGTCATTGCTATTCCTTACAAAAACAAACTAGCGCTGGATTAAGTTCTGGGCACTCACATTACAAATGATACCAGTCATCTGGATTTCTCATTATGGAGCTTCTGCCAAGTTCAGACTCTTTGCCAAGGATGATTTAACCATTCAGAGTGTCAAACTGACCTTGTACTTGGGGATGGGGGTGGGGAGAAGCTGATCTGCCTATGCATTGTTTTCTTGGATTCTAAAACATTGAGGAGATGAAACCAGTAAGTTTAATGACCTTTCTTCACTAACCTAGTTAACATCTACACCTCACATAATTACACTATTGAAACTGTGGGTGCCAGAGGCCCTGTTAGCGTTCGCATATTCAATCAAACAAATACTTTTTAAGAAAGGTTTTGGAGGGTAGTGGGAAAAAAACCCAGAGATAAATGGATTAGAACCCCAGAGTTGGCAAAATTAAAAGATGATGATTGCTTAATTGTAGGTGACTGCTTGTGTGTGTGGGGGGGTGGGTTTTGTTTCTTTGTTTGTTTTCTGTGTTTTTTTTTTCCTGCCCTGAAAATATTAGGCTTAGGCAATAGGCTTGTGGAACAGAAATGAAAGATTGTCTGAGCTGTAAGCCCACAATTCTGAATGCATTAAAAAAATAAGGTTTTAAGTCCTCTTCAACGTAAATAGCACCAGTAACTAGTTTTAAATGCTTCCTTGCCACTCTGTTAGACTGCAAGTAGTTTGTTATTTATAATATCTAGATAATGCTTTTGTGGGGAGGGAGATAAGTCTTGTCAGTACAACACACACACTGAAGTTGGCTTTCTTAAAGCACAGACAGAGGCCAACAGAAAAGCTGCTGGTTGTGAGGAGGCGATGGTGGTGAATGAAATTCACAAGAAAAGCCCATTTACTCGAACTGGTTTGGGCCTGGCATTCATTAATAAGGAATTATAAACCTGCTTTTTGGGTCTCTGCTTGTTGGACTATATGTGATGATGGTTTCCCCCCAGTTTCTGGCTTGCCCTACAGCCCACCAAAGTCCCAGGGAGACCTTGGGGACAATTTTATCAGTAATGGTGCATGTCCTTTTCATGAGTATCTACGGCATGTCAGGAACTGTTTTACATGTTATCAAATTTAATTTCTTATCTTGCAAATCTTATGAGGAAGGTTTTAGCCCCATTTACCAATTAAGACTGAAAAAAAATTAAGTACAGCAGTTGCCCCTTCTCCATGGTTTCAGTTATTCGAGGTCAACTGTGGTCCAAATATATTAAATGGAAAATTCCAGAAATAAACAATACATTGGTTTTAAATTGCTTGCTGTTCTGAGTAGTGTGATGAAACCTTACGCAATCCCACTCTGTCTCTTCCAGGATGTGAATCATCCCTCTGTCTAGCATAGCCTCGTAATATAGACTACCTATACCCAGTAGTCCCTTAGTAGGCGTCTTGGAGTTATCAGATTGATTAGCACACTATCACAGTGCTTGTGTTCAAGTACCCTTTATTTGACTTAATTATGGCCCCAAAGTGCAAAAGGAGTCATGCTGGCAATTTGAAGATCTAAAGAGAAGTCCATAAAGTGCTTCCTTTAAGTGAAAGATGAAAGTTCTTGACTTCATAAGGGAACAAGAAAAATTGTATGCTGAGGTTGCTGAGATCTATGATAACATTTATTACAGTATATTATTATAATTGTTCTATTGTATTATTAGTTAGTGTTACTTTCTTACTGTACCCAACTTAGAAATTAGACCTTAGCATAGGTATGTATGTAGAAGCAAAAACATAGTGTATATGGTTTGGTACCATATATCTTAAGTTCTTGGATCCACTGGGGTCTTGGAACGTGTCCCCCTCAGATAAGGGGGCACTACTGTATATTGCTCAAGAGGGCACAACTAATACTCAGTGAAAGTGAGGTTTAAATTAGGCCAGCTTCCCTCCAGAGTCCAGTGTTCTACTGTATACTGTCCACATTTGCCCACACTCGTCCCTTGCAGTCACCCTAGTGGCACAGGTAGTTTCCTTATTCTTTCCCTTCACTGTGTCTCTTCTATTGACTTTGTGGTTATGAGTTTAGAAGAGGCTGCAGAATCTTTTCTTCAAGGTTTGTAGTTGTTTGCTTTTAAATAAAAGCTAATTTGGAAGAGCAGCCTGAATGCAGTCCTGCTTAGAAGCTGCCCCGAGAGCCCATCATTCCAGGAACCACCTGTAAACTTGGCATCCATTCATTTGTAAGTTGCTTGCTAAGCAGGAGGCCTTGAGAGCCCAGTTAAAAGCGGGCACTACTGTATGCTTTATTTGCTGGACAAATTAATTGTCCTTAGATTCTAAAGGTGATTTTCAAGGAGTCTTGAGGAGAAGGTAAAAAAATAATTAGTTATGCTGTTTTTGACGAATCGGGATGTTTCCACATCTGGATAGGATTTTAGAAGTTCAGGACATGCATAGCCCCTAAGCCATTCAGTTTTGGCCTTTTTCTTTTGATTATTAATCTATACATCCCAACACTTTTTTGTTTATTTTGCTGCAGAAAAAGTTTGCCACTCATTGCTTATACTGCTAAGATGGTTGAATTGTCTTCCCTTAGCTGAAACTTTGCTAGGGGCAAAACCATAAAAAGGTCAAGTTTATCCTTGGCACCACTGTAATCTGCCTTACTCACCTCCTGCTCCCATTCTTGGCCTTAATTGTTTTCTATCACCTGTGCCCAGTGCTGTCCTGTTTCCCCATCTCCTGTCCAGGATAAAATATTTAATACACTAGTTCATACTAAAGGATCCTTAAATTAATAATATACTTCCTAGCAGTTTGATTTCCTTTTTAATCTTACCAAAAAAACCTGAGAGAGGACAATAATTATTTTAAAGATATAAAGGACGAATTGTAGTGAACAAATGCTGTGTGTGTGTTTATTTATTATTTTTTAATGTTTACTTATTTTTAAGAAAGAGAGGGGGGGATGGGGGGCAGACCATGAGGGAGACACAAATCTGAAGCAGGCTCCAGGCTCTGAGCTGTCAGGACAGAGCCCGATGCGGGGCTCAAACCCACAAACTGAGATCATGTCCTGAGCTGAAGTCAGATGCTTCACCGACTGAATCACCCAGGTGCACTGTGTGTGTGTGTGTGTGCTTGTGTGTGTGTGTGTGTGTGTGTGTGTGTGTGTGTTGAAATCCACACCCCTGCCCCCTTTTTGGGAAGCCATGCTTCTCCCACTTGATGCCAGGGATGGGCATGTGGCCAAATCATCACGTAATGGGGCTTCATCTCCCTGGCAATCCATAGTGATTAGGTCAGAGCTTCTGTGCTTGAGACATTAAGTTTGAAGTTCCTTCTTAGATCAATATAAGATGGAGAGAGAGAACTGTTCTTTCTGTTGGGGTTGCTAAATCAGGTATGCGGAAGAATGAGGTACTTGGGAAATCATTTTTGGCCCCATGGAAGAAGCTCTTAGGCAGTGGGAAAGAAGAAAGTCAGCAACAGAAAGAAGAACAAAGACATGGAGAGACTGCTCTGCCATTGTGAGTACTTTCAAGTCAATCCAGCTATATTTGAAATTAGATTCAACTCTACCGCTCAAGGGGTGTATATGTATGTGTTTGATGTATATGTTAGCCACACGATCCCTTCCTTTTGTGGAATTATGCTTTTCCCCCTTGATGCCAGGGATATGGCTCTGTGAATCAGGATGGCTGGGCTTTCCAGTTACGGTGAATCGTAAACCACTGATGTCCATCCCACATTTTGCGAGAATAGGGATTGGATCTTAAGTTAGGTTGATTCAAGTTTTTTTTTTTTTCTTGGTATTTGGAATTGAAGGATCCTGCCTGATACAATTTTGAGTAAAGCATTTTTGGGCAGACAATATTCCTGTTGACTCTCATCTATCTTAAGAATGTTACTTTGCTGCTGGTTTTCAGTACTAATTCTGTGTTGACATTGCAACCTGCAGTTATTTGCTGGTAGACAGGTGGATGTGTTTTTCACCCTTTCTTGTTGATGTGTTCAATATGATTCAATTTGATCCACTTCAATTTAGTTCCTTTTAATGAATGTGGACTAGGAGCTCCCCGAGGTCCTTTTCTAGAAGGTAAGCAGTAGACCATTTAGACATCATATTTCAGGGCAACAGTTCTTCCACTTACAGGGGTTTGGAAAGTATGAGTCACCCTTTCAGATTGTGTATGGCAATCTACACATCTCTGAGGCCCATTTGTTAAGCATTGATAAAAATCAATGACTTGCCACTGTTTTGACCTTTGACGCAACTCTTGAGGTCTTTAGTAAGTAGCAGATGGGATTGGTGATTACAAGCTGATACTTGATAAATGCACTGAGAGGAAAAAGATCATTTACATTTTATTTCTAGTCTTGGGTGGTCAGATGACTTTTTCAACATCAATTGCCAACACTCCAATTAATGAAAAACTATACAAACACGAGATGAAAGTATGAATCCTCTGGTTCTTGTTTTGAATTTCTATTTATGCTAAGTGATTGTGACTGTGTATTTATTTACATGTGTGTATGTAAACTCACACAATTCTTTATACAGACTCTATAAATAGTTATATTAACCAGCCTAGTTAAATATCACACGGATTCCAGTGGAAGAAAAGATCATACTGGTGGGGCTGTTATAACTTTCTATTACTACTCACTTCCTTTTTTATTCTCTCATATGACTTTGTTTTTGGCTCCCAGACTGTTGACATTGAGAGTGACTAAGCCTTTGCCCTGAGGACCTTCCATTATCCCAGTCACTGACTTTTACTTTCCATCTGGGAGCTGGGGTCCTCACACCCCCTTTGGCTTACTCCTGGCTCACAGTGCTGTGAGGGGTCCTGGGGGAGAGACCCCATTCATGAGAATCATCTCCCTGCCTGGTGGCTGCTGCTGCTTACTGCACATCAAAACAATGTCTGAGCATGTCAGCTGAGGACTTTCTCGAATGTGCTTTTATGAGGCTTAGTCTTAGACTGGAGCAAACCATCCAAAATCAGCTAGCTGAAAGTGAAACATTCAGGCAATCAGCTGGTACTCTTTTCCTAAAGATTAGTAAATAACCGGTTTGGGTACTTGTTTTTTCAAACTTAATTACATTGAGCTGAAGCTAAATCTTACACAGCAAACCCCGGCATGTTTTCTTTGATTAGCTTGAATGGTCAAAAAAGTTACATGAAAAAAAAAAATGTGTGAATTTTTTGCATTGATTCAAATTAAAATAACTTCATTTTTTATCTGACTGATGTGAGCTGAATCTTAATTTTTATGTCATCCATAACCTAAGTGAGATAAAGTCTTTGAAGATAAGATCTATTTTAGCAGTGAGAGCCTTTATAGCCTCAACAGGTCTTTTATAATTAAAGACTAAGTTTCTTAATCAGTTGTACAGTAGACTGTGATTGTACATGCCAATTATATCGATTATTTTGCTTATAATTATTTGCATATCAGAGAAAAAATAGGCATTAGCTTATTTAAATACCATTTTTTCTCCAAAATGACATCACTTACATTGTCAGTTTTTTTTAATTGTAACTTTTCAATAAGTTATTTTGCCTTTATAAATATATAGGTTTATGTATAGAAATCTGTCTCTTCAAATGACTAGGTCAAGTTGACTGGTGATCACCCATTACGATGCCTGGAAAAAGTGATTGGTGTTTATGATTCTAACACCAATTCTCATGTGTGTGTGTTTTTCCATACCACTAACCAAATCTCCAACAGCAATGGGGTATCCTACAACTCAACTAAATTCTGCCACTGTATACCTGGAGATAGCGTCAGATCTCACAGGTTAGAGGCTCAGTCTGCAGGACTGCCCCCCTCCCCTCTCCCCGTTGGATGCCAAGTATAAGTCCAGGTTGTCACCTGACCCATCAGCTGTAGACCAGAGGTTCCCATGCCCCTTCTTTGGGGGTTCGGTTAATTTGGTAGAAATTTCAACAGAACCTAGGGAAAATTTTACCTATTATTATTCTACTTTATTTATATACTTTTATTATAAAAGGATAAAACTCAAGAACAGCCAGATGGAAGAAATGTAGAGGACGAGGTGTGTGGGAAGCGGCCAGAGCTTCTATACCTTCTCCAAAGTGCTCAACTCTTTCAAAACCTTCACACGTTCATCAACACAGAAGCCCTCTGGGTTCCTGTACTTTTGGGTTTTTATGTAGGTCTCATTACATAGGCTTGACCATGGGTGATTGAACTCAATCTCCCGCTCTTCTCTCTTTCAGGGAGCCGAGTGGGTGGGACTGAAAATTCCAATCTTCCAAACACAGGGTTGTATCCAGGGGCAACCAGCATCCATCCTTAGGTACTTTCCCAAAGTCACCTCATTAACATAACAAAAGACACCTTTCTGTCTCTCATCGTAGGAAATTCCAAGGTTTTAGGAGCTTTGTGCCAGGAATGGGAAGGAAGATCAAATAGAGAATTCATTTTATAAGTACAATATCACAGCTATCAAAATAGTGTATCTAATACATGAATCATGGAATTTTGTAAAACGCAATGTACATTTCAATGGATACGAAGGTCTAAAAACTGTGAAATGTGGTTCTTGACACTGAAAAATTTATAATGTACTTGACGAGGAGATGTGGATGTATATGTACACGGACAAGATAGACTCTAGATGATAAGTAAATGCTGTAGTGAGACATGTAGAGAAGTGTGGAATGAACCCCAGAGGGCTAAGATGACCAGGACTGGAGATAGGCTTCAAGAATGAAACACTTCATGTAGTTGAAGAGGGAAAAGAAAATCCTATGAGGCAAAATTGTAAAATGAATTCTTTTTCCTCTCACAGAGAAATAGTATAGCCACATTAGGAAAGTAAAGAAAGACAAGACTAATAAAAGATCTGAGAAGTGACCAGACATCTTTGATTAAATCCTCATTACTCATAATCTTTTTCTTTTCCTTTTAATGTTTATTTATTTTTTGAGAGAGAAAGAGACACAGAGTGTGAGCGGGAGAGGGTCAGAGAGAGAGGGAGACACAGAATCTGAAGCAAGCAGGCTCCAGGCTCCAAGCTGTCAGCACAGGGCCTGATGCAGGGCTTGAACTCCTGAATGGTGAGATCAGAACTGAGCCAAAGTTAGACGCTTAGCTGACTGAGCCACCCAGGTGCCCCTCATAATCTTTTTCTATCTATATGCTAGCTCAGTATTTCTCATTAACCAAGTTAACAAGCTATTCGATTAAATTAACAAGTCAGCAAACACCCCAAAACTTAGTATTTAGCTTAAAAGATAGATATAGATATATATATATCTATATATATATATCTATATCTATACATATAGATAGATCTATCTATATCTATATCTAATATATATATATATATCTGGTGTTTATTTAGCTTAAAAGTATTTAGCTTAAAAGTTATATATATATATATAAAACATATATACATATATAACATATATATACATATATATAACATATATATACATATATATAACATATATATACATATATATTATATATATGTATATAACACACACACACATATATATATATATATATATATATATATATATATATATATATAAAATCTCTGGTGGTTTCTGTGGGCCAGAAATTTGGGAAGGGCTTGATGGCTTGATGGGGTGGTTCTGGCTCAGGGTATCTCACATGATCACAGGCAGATATTGACTACAGCCAGAAAGTGGGGGAAAGGGATGCTAAAGAAGCTGGCGGGGTGGGGGGCGGGGGGGACGGTGGCTTGATCTCTTTTCATGGATTCTTAGAGCTTCTCCACGTGGTATGCCCAGACAAGTTAGTCTGGATTGCCTCACATCATGGTAGCCTCAGGACAGCCAGATGATAAGCATGGCTGCTGAAAGAGGGAGAGTTATTATTTTTTTAAGTGTTTATTTATTTTTGGGAGAGAGAGAGACAGAGCATGAGTGGGGGAGGAGCAGAGAGAGAGGGAGACACAGCATCTGAAGCAGGCTCCAGTCTCTGAGCTGTCAGCACAGAGTCTGACACAGGACTCAAAATCATGAACCATGAGATGATGACCTGAGCCAAAGTCGGTCGCTTAACCGCCTGAGCCACCCAGGCACCCCATAGCACACGGCATCCAGTTTCAAAAGGAGGGAGCATAGACTCCATCTCTTGATATCAATATTCAGTTGTCAGAAAAGGATATGGGATAGAAGATACTGTTTTGCCCATTTTGGAAAATGTAATCTACCACAAAGATCATTTGGGGCATTTTGTTGGAATAAGCACTGTCCTCGAGGAGTAAGAAAGTAGTAGAAAAACACTTGAACATGTGATGCTGATTGGCTGAAATGTATAGATAACATGCATTCAAAAGAGTGGGTAGCATTCGTTTCTATGCTGATCTAATCACACATATACTAGTGACCCAAGTAAACCATCTCCTATCCCTAATTCATGGCTACAGGTCCATAAAAATAATACAACATTTTGAGATTGGCCTTATTCATAATAGAAATGAAATAATAGAAATAACAGAAATGAAAAGCCATCTTCAAAGCACTTCACAGGGTTTTAACATTTTGTTTTCTTATTTTTCCTTTATTTGGATCAAAGCCCAACCTGGTGGTATTTCATAGTAGTTTCCTTTAGGCTGGATTTAATTGCTGGAGAGATGTCTTTTGCTAATGAGACTGAGCAATCAAAATCATAACCTGCATTCCTGAGATGTGGCCTCATGCATTTTAAAACATAGCAAAGGGTTAAATACACTTCTGAAACAAAATGGCCTTTTTCTTATTGTTGTTGTTATTGTTATTATTTTAAACATGAAGCTTCATGTTCCAAAAATATTTATGTCCTTTCCTAAGAAAGGGCAAATCTCCTAAGTGTTCTCAAACATGAGTCAGAAAAGATCTTACTAAGCGCCATTCTCCCACCTAAATGAAAAATAGGATTTCTCTTCATTTGCTGGTGCTCTTTGTTTTTCAAGAGAAATATTATCTTATCTCTGCTTTGGGCTTCTTTGCCTTGTTTTCCATTCTTTCAAGATGAAATGTCACCAGAGAAACATCAGCTACAAATGCACGTAGTTAACTGGCATTCACCCCGGTTTCACAAGGCACTTGGGGCTGACCCAGATTTCTCCTCTCAATGCTTCCCAATTGTCTAAACTTGTCATAAGGGTAAAACTTGAGTTTGTACACTTTCCCTGAGTGCCTCCCCCCTTTTCCCGGTGGGATCCTGCCTTGTGAGGGATCATTAGTGTTTTCTCAAGGGGGCAGTTCATATATATGAATTATTGTTTAAACAAGAGAAGTCAAAGAGACTTCACAGAAGGTCCATGTCATTGACCTTTGCCTGTTGTGAATATCTCCTGTATATAACGAGATTATAATTAAACTTTGGTGTTAGTCTCCAGAATCAAGATGGCATACCTAGAGTTGTGATTTGGAATGAGAGCTGCTTGATTTGACATCAAAAATAAGGAATTGAAAAACAATTTTTGAAGAAGTACTTTCTTTTTTTTAAACCATTAGTATTTTCAATCATCAGGTTAGACAAGATTGTGGCAAGCTTAACTATTTAACTAGTAATCCTTTTAAGTATTTTTCTTTATGTCCAGTTGCTATTAGAACTGTGACTAGCAAATAGTGAACAAGGTGAAAATTTGGTTAGTTCATAAAAAAGTTTATGATATGACACCTTCATTTCTGGTTATTAGAAAAAGCACCAAATCTCTGGAGAATTTCACTTCAATTCCCACTTTCTAGCTCCAGGCATATATTTCTGAGTTTTTACTGATAGCTTCTATAAGGGCTAAATAAAAAGTCGTGGAGACTTTAGTTGTAAAATTTGAAACTATGCAACTTTTAGAAAAAAACACATAGTAGAGAATCTTTGGGATCTAGGGTTAGGTGAAGGGTTTTTAGACTTGACTAAAAAGCACAATCCATAAAAAGAAAAAACTGGGAAATTGGATCTCATCAAAATTAAAACTTTAATTCCCTAAAAGACTCTGTGAAGAGGATGAGAAAAACAAGCTACGTATTTGGGGGAAAACCTTTGTAAACCACATATCCAACAAAGGCCTTGTATCTAGATTATGTAAAGAGCTCTCAAAACTCAGTAATAGCATAAACATGCAATTGGAGAATGAGCAAAGGACATGAACAGACACTTCACACAAAAAAGGACGTACAGTTGGTAGATAAGCACATGAAAAGACATTCAGCATCATTTAGCTACTAGGGAAATGAAAATTAAAACCACGAGATATCCTTACATACCTGTCAGTGGTTAAGATAAAAATAGTGACCACACCAAATGTTCATAAGAATGCATGGGTGAGTGGATTGCTCACACATTGCCGATGGAAATGAAAATGGCACAGCTCTGGAAAATAGTTTGGCAATTTCTTTAGAAACTCTGTATGCACTTGCCATACAGTTCAGCCATTACAGCCTTGGGCATTTATCCCAGAGAACTGAAAACTAATGTTAACGCAAAAACTTGTGCATGAATGTTCACGGAAGCTTTACTGGTAATAGCCCCAAACTGAAAACAACCCCAATTCCTTCACAGGTAGGTAGTTAAGCAATGATGCATCTATATCAGGAAGGCTATGTAGCAATAAAATTATTAATACAGGCAAAAACTGGGATCCATCCTAAGGAAACTAGGGTGAGTTTAAAAAGCTAAGTTCAAGAGGCGCCTGGGTGGTGCAGTCGGTTAAGCGTCCGACTTCAGCCAGGTCACGATCTCGCGGTGCGTGAGTTCGAGCCCCGCGTCAGGCTCTGGGCTGATGGCTCAGAGCCTGGATCCTGTTTCCGATTCTGTGTCTTCCTCTCTCTCTGCCCCTCCCCCGTTCATGCTCTGTCTCTCTCTGTCCCAAAAATAAATAAACGTTTGAAAAAAAAAAAAAAGAAGCTAGGAACATGGGTAGGGCTCTCATTACAATTTATTGGATATTCATTTAGAAATTCATGTACAATAGGCATGCTTGCTAGGTATTACGTTTGCTTACTTATTGTTTATGAATATAATTATATAAGAGTGAGAAGGAGAGCAGAGGTAAATGTTAGGAAAACATATGGCAAAGCCAGACATCCTGGGCTCAAAGTCCTACAGTTGTTACAGTAACAGTTTCTTCTAGATTTAAGCCCGGAGATGACAATAAGAACAATCCGAAGTGTGCAAACAGCAGTAAACGTGTTGGTTTCCCAAAAGGCTTTAATCATATTTAAAAATTTTTCCATGTTGTATTATTCATGTTGGAATTCACTTAGACCCCAAATCAGAAGGTTTTTGGAGAAAGAAAAGCAGCTTGGGAAGAAAATGTTGAGATGCTCTTACTCTTTCCAATAAATTGATAGCAAATTTTGAAGTCTTTCTATGTCTTTTCAGCAATGGTAATATAAATGTTTATATATGCCTCTTTAATTTCTATTATATATATATTTACATTTATTTATTATTTATTTATATGTTGTTTTATGTATATACATTTTGGATGATTGCAGAGAAAATATGCCTTATCGAGAACTTTGAAAAAACATGCTAAAGTTGTAGAATTTGTTTTTTGAATTTGATTTTCAAAACAAATTTTTAGTTAAAAAGTAAAACCCTACGCACTATAGCAATAGGAGACATCTTGAAAAATAATGGAACATTCACCTGAAGAGTATTGTGCTGTAAGCTGGATAGGTCATACCTCAATATATTACTGTTGGGGATCACTAAGGAATATTACTAAGTAAAATATGCAGAATAGAGAAAAGTACATAAAGTATACACCATTTAGAAAAAAGCGAGGCAAATGGGTCGATGCTCTTACATTTAAAAACACAAAGGGAAATGTAAACCTTTTAAAAATGATTAGTGAAGGCGGAGGTGGAAAATAAGGTGAAGTCACAGGGACAGAAACTCAACTTCTGACCATCTACCTTGTTTTGTAGATCTGATACTGAAACCATATAATATCTCACATAGTTTCGCAATAAAATTAAATAAAAAAGCCACCCCTAGAAACTGAAAGGAAAAGGAAACATAAGAACTGAACTATGCCCAGAGCCTCTGACACAAGCAGAAGAAGAGCTGTCTAAATGGCTTTGAAGCACAGGTTAACTGGACATTCCAAGTGAGATACAGTTTGAAGACGAACAGAGCTGCTGAAAAGTTAAGCCTATTTCATATGTTGGACAATCGATCATATTTTTGATCTTACTACTAGCATTCTTGTTGAGCCGATGGTTGTATATTTGATATTAAAGAACTATTAGTTTTTTTTAAGATGTGATCATGTGTATGTGTGAAAAGAGTCATTACTTTCTGGGGGGACTTGCTAAAATATTCATAAAAGAAATAACATGATACTTATTTGTCTCAGAACCTTGCGGGGGCAGGGAACTGGGGAAATGCAGGAGAAAGGTGGCCGCGACTTGGTAACTGCTGCAGCTGGGTGATGGCTACATGCCATCCATTATTTCATTTTCTCTCCTTTGCTATAAAGTTAAAATTTTTCAGGGTAAAAGATGAAAAAGATCAACCAAATCAGAATTGAAAAGTTTTAAACGAAAGAAGATGTATTGCTTCCTTCAATACCACAGAAGATGGTCTCCACAGAAATTCATTGCTGGTAAGCCCAGCATAAATTCGAAAAATTGCAAAAGCAAGTACTTTTCTCTAATGCTCTCCATCAGGGTTCATTATTTTACTTTATTTCAGACTATAAGAGCACAGAAGTCTAAGAACATATTTATTTATTTATTTATTTATTTATTTATCTATTTATTTATTTAGAGAGAGTGTGTGTGTGTGTGAGCAGAGGAAGGCAGAGGGAGAGGGAGAGAAGCAGAATCCCAAGTAGGCTCTGCACTGTCAGCGTGGAGCCCGATGAGAGGCTCGAACCCATGAACTGTGAGATCATGACCTGAGATGACACCAAGAGTTGGTCAACCAAGAGACGCTCAACCAACTGAGCCACCCAGGCACCCCTTGTATTAATTGTTGAAAATCATCTTCAATGTTACAAGTGTAACGAAAGCAAATTTGTTATTTTCTTGGGTGTGGATGGATATTGAAATTTTTAGCAAGCTTTGTGTGAGAAAACCCAGAGAAATTCAGAAGGCCAAATTTCCAGCTCTTGCTTACCTGGTTCTTTTGATGGGAGTTTCTCTCACCATTGCCCTGCTGGAGAGAAAAGATCATGACTTGACTGTTAGAAGGCCTAGGTTTCAGTCCTGGCTCTAATCTTTCTGAGCTTTATATATTTAACTGTAAAATGAAAGACTGTACTTACTTCACAATGCATTTGTAAGGCTTAAATGAAAGAAAAAATTACTTACATGCATCAGTAAATGCTCAATAAATATTAGATATAATATATACTTTATTTTTCCTTTCCCAAAGGAATAATACTTACTACATAGGTTGTTAGCTTCAAGTGAAATAATAATGTATGTCAAAATGGCTATTGTTATTATTATGCTTATGTGACCACTGGGTCACAGGACAATGAGAGCACCACTCAGCAGACTGCTTATCTCATATAGGTTTCTGAGAAACATGGGGTTCAGAATTTGTCGGACTTCCAGAGACCTAAGTGGATTGACATTGCCTATGGAAGCATGCTTATTTGGGTGAGACTATTGCTGACTTGTTGGCACTCAGAGTGTGTTTATTGGAGTGAGTCTGCCCTTGATTTTGTCTGACTTTCAGAAGTGAATTACTGACACTGGGTGCTTGACTTGAAAACTGTGTTCCCTGAGGTGAGTTCTTGATGGATGGAACATGTGAAAATCTGGTTCAGATTATTATTTGTCCAAGGCTATAAAAGGATGAATTTGTCCTGAGGTTTGTTGAGGTTTTAGATTCTCAAATCTTGCTTTTCACCCACCTATCCATTTACTTAGAAGGAATAATATATATTATATCCCCTGATGATGAATACCAAGCAAGCTACAATTCCTAAGAGAAGGGAAATGAAGAAAACAATACCCTACTTAGGTTTTTAGGATGGACCAGTATGTTTTCACTGAAAGAGGGAGAATTGAGAACATTGATTTTTCCGTTTTGTAAATTCTTTTCATTTTGTCTCATCCATGCTCATCACCTGATTGGTTAGAGAGCTGGAATTTGTTGCTGAATGTAACAATGCAAGTGTTTAGCTAATTTCACTAGAATTACTGTTGGTGAGAGAAATCGATAGTCCTAGGGAGTGAAGTGGGGTAGTCACCAATTCAACTATTTCCAAGAATATTGAGACAGTTATCTATAAAAAGACTTAGTCTCTCCAAACTGTAATTTGTTTTTCAGGTATAGAGGTAGCCAAACATTTTTTAGTAATTTTTCATTGCATTCATCACTCATTACAATTCATACACAATTCATCACAGTTGTATTTGTTTTGCCTAATGGCGCGTCCATTGTGTTATTTCCAAGCAAGTGACAAACAATGAGACTCTCAGGGAGAATATGCCACACAAACCCACAAAACTCAATGAAAGCCATAGGTCAGTTTGTGGTCCTACTCATAATTTCTTACCCCTGTCTACGTTTGCTCCTGTTGGCAGAGTATTATTCATTATCTACTTCACACAGCCTTCCTGAAACTAGATCTTTCTTCAGAATAAATATGTTGAGCCCTGAGCCCAAAATAAAGATGTTACTTCAGCTCTCAATGTCCTTCCATGGTGCATTTGACCTTAGTCTTTCCCCTGGCGCTTAGCTTCATATAGGTCTGAGCTAAGACATTTGGGCACACCTGAGGCAAGGTGATAATTAGCAGCTCTTAAAATTGATACACTTTCTTGTTTGCTGTTTCTTTTTATTCAATTTGAATTGGTGTAGGACCAATTTACATGACACCAGGTGGGATAGAGGACTTGTTAATAAACCTCCCTTTAACTAACTTATTAGATAAACTGACACTCTTTCTCTTTCTGCTAAGCAAGATGACTAATGTCAACAATAGACCAAGCTCACAGCTAGTAGGCTACTCACGAGCATACAACCAACCTCAAGGAGCTCCCACCACTCCTGCCCAATAGTGACCAAAGCTTAGTCTTGTTTCTTTTCAAAAATGTTTTTATACAAGTTACACTTGTTATGGTGATTATGCAATTTAATGAACTTTTATGCAACCCAATGAAGTACAATGCAAAAGACTGAGATTATTGCATCTGTAAAATTTGGATTGAATATTTCAGAAAGACTTGATGAAAACGGGGGCCAAAATATCTCTATCCAGTTGATGTATGTGAAATACGGTTTTGGAAAGAAACTTTGTTTTTGTTTTTGTTTTTATTAATTTTTAAAAATTTATTTATTTTGAGAGTGACAGAGACAGTGTGCTTGGTGAGGGGCAGAGAGAGAGGAGACAGAGAATCCTAAGGGATCTCCATGCTGCCAGTGCAGAACTGGATGCAGGGTCTGAACCCACAAAACTGCGAGATCATGACCTGAACCAGAACCAAGAGTCAGATGCTTAACCGACCAAGCCACCCAGGTGCCCCAGAAAGAAAGTTTTAAAAAAACTTGAAAAATTTTTATGCATTAACTTGCAATTGTCTTAAATTCTTGTTCCACTTTGAAGAAAGCCAAACTTGAAATTATAGCCCATATATTATAAATGTGTTATGTGGTCTATACAAGAAAGAAGCTGGACAATAACAATAGATTCATACTCAAATAAAAGCTCTTAATCCTATTTCAAAGACCGGTGCATTTATATGTTTTAGTTATAGTAAAATTCTAAAATAAAATTAAAGTAATTTTTTTTACTTTAATTTCCTCTTTTTTTTTTTTTTTTGATTGAGAAATACCAATTGTATCAGATGAGGAAGTTCCTGTCTGTGTCAGAGTCACCTGTTGAGGGGATCATATTGGTATTCTCAGGCTACAGGTATGTATGTATGTATGTACGTATGTATTTATCTGAGGTCACAAGCATTTAAATTCTTCTGTCTCATGATCTTTATTTTTCTTCCTCTATTGGTCTTCTGCTTTTCCTGATACTTTCCCTTAATATATTCATTCCCCATATTTCTTACTTAATTCTACCACCAGATCTGCTCAGGAACGTGGGCATTCTGTTATTCTGAACTGGACACATCGCTGCTGCTCCATCTACCCATCCTGTCCTTCCAATATGCCATCTGGTCCAAATTTTTTCCTTAATATTGTAATCTCTTGCCAGTGTTCCAGTTCATCTAATCGGTGTCACGAAATGCATCTCTTCTAGTCCTGGTCTTTCTGCTAATTCTAACATGGAATTTTAGACCCATGTTGGAATGACCTACCTGAAAATCACAGTCAGAAATTCAAGAATAAACTGGTCTCCATACAGTAGCTAATTATAATAGCAGCATTAATAGAACACTAGTGTTTTGGTTTTTTTTTTTCCCAATGTTGTATTCTCAACACTGGAAGTGATCAATATAGGTTTGTACAATGGACTGTTGAACAGCTATGGCATGTCAGGAATTTTATTGACTATGTCCTATTTAATGCTTTATGAAGTTGATATTAATCCTATTTTAAAGAAGAAGGGTGGTTTTGAGTCTATACCTGTCTGACTACAAAGCCCAGACTTTGAGCCACCAAAAAGGTTTTGATTAACTTTGTTAAAGCAAATGCTAAAAATGTTACATTTTAAAGTAAAGGTTAAAATAAATGATCCATCCATTCGTTTATTCATTCTCCCATTTTAAACACATCCATTGGGTCCCCTTTGTTTGCTAGGCACTGTTTTTGATGTTTCTGAAGATACAGAGAAAAAGATAAAGTCATTGCCAATTTAGAACTGGCATTCTAGCGAGAAATGTTATGAACAAATAAATATAAAATATGTTAATGTCAGATAATGGTAAGTTATTGAAGTATTGTGGTTGAACTTGAAGAGCTAAGAATTTGATCGAAGAAACAAAGCATGATATATAAAAGGTTAAATGGTTAAAAGTGTCAAGCAATCTAAGTAAAATAAGAGTCGAAGCAAGACATCAAAGATGAATTTCTATTAAGCGTTGTAGAAAACAAATCATGGAAGTGTAGAAGCGGGAAGATTGCTCTGCAGCATTCTGGGAAGATTTTGGGGAGAAGACTGAAGAGTAGATAGGGTTTGGCTGGTTGGAGGAAGGGCAGTGAAAACAAGTTAATTGTCTCGATGAGACAACTGAAAGTTCATTTTTCTGCTGATAGTTGCTAAACGTGACAGATTTAAAGAGTGTAAGTTTGGCCCTCATGGCTCTTAACACTAAATCTGAAGTCCCGTTCAATTTCATCAACCTGACCTCAAAAACATGAACATAGTGCCTAGAGGTTCATGCATCAATTTCTGAACCTCAACAGATGGATATGCTTTAAAAAAATGCAAACAAAACACTACATTTACCATGCCCTGTAGAGTATGAAAACCTAGCTGACATTCTCATTTACTCATCATCCGTCTCCTTTAATATGTCATCCATCATTTGCTCCCATTTCCCTTAAGAGCTCGCGAGACGTTGGAGTGCCAATAGCCAAACAGTCAAACGCCTTCCATTATTTCTCTGATGGGAATTCAGAGGGGGAAGTCAGGTCCTTTTGACAACAATGGCCAGTGCACAACAGGGTCTTAAGGCAGGCTGAATCAGGAACTTGACTTTGAACTAGTGGAACACTCCTCTGGTGGGTAGGGTATTGAATGATGTTTGGATGTAGGACACAGCTCTGTATCTACCCAGGGATTGGCGTATTTGGAAATAAGGTGTTGCCAAGCAACCATTCAAAAAAGGAGCCCCTTTGTCCCTGCTGCCTGGAATTTGAACAGATGTCCAGAAGAATAGGGCCAGATCCTTTCGCACATTCCCTTGGAATCCTAAAAAGGTACACGCAGATTTAATCCTGTGGGCCAGCGTGCCTGAAACGTACGTAGGGGAAGCGAGAGTATGTTTTCAAGTAATTTGAAAAGGAAATGATAGATGGCTTTTAAAAAAAAATATTGACAGAGAAATTAAGAAAAGAACAATGGCATATTTTAAAAAATGCAACCAACAATATATCCCTATTGGACTGTTATTTAACTTCAGCAATGCCTTAGGTGTGAAGGACACATTTAGAGCTAGGGGTGTCAAATTTAATTTCCAGGCCTCAATAATTGCCTGTGGAGCCTTGTAACCTGAAGACTCCATTGCCTTTTTAGTGGGCTGTTTTTCTACTTGTAACTTTTTTCAGGGAAGTTTTGCGGGTGGGAGTGGTGATATGGGGTGCGGGTAAAGATAAAATTCACAAACGCGTGTGATATGTACCTTCCTCAATTCTTCAGAAATATTTGAGCTAATCTTGTTAGAGGTAATGTGTTCTAAAACTTAAAACTTCTCATGATTGAATATATTAATATTCTAATCAGCAAATAAACAAACTTAAAGTTGATTCAATGAGTTTATATTATGCTTCATATAAGTCACTGTGCTATATGCCATGAGGGATATGAATACAGACATTATATACATCCTTCGAGAAGAGCCAGTCTTACTAATGTCCAAATCAGAGTTTAAAAAAAGCAGCAGAAAAAACATTTTATAGGAAACTTCAGTGGTTGTGTTTATACACACATACTTGTTCCAAAACTTCTACCAGAGTTCAATGGAGTCAAGACAGTTTCTGTAGGTGGAGCCCATCTGATGAGAGATTAGATTCTAAGGCAGAGGAAAAATGAAAATAGTAAAATCTCGTTTTGTCTTGAGTTGTGCATCCTCTTACTTTCTCATAGTATCACCACCACAGGCCGATTTTCCTCCAGCCTTGGAAAAAGTTGCTTGCTGTGTCCAGCAGTAAAAATTGGTTTGGGTTTAGGGGCCTTACTTAGCCCTGCCCTTGGTCCTGGGCATGAGGAAGAACCTGATCTGAGGCATGTATTTTAGACCACCTCCCTAAAAATCACGGAGTAAAGAACAAATAAGGTAAATAAAGACATTACAAATGCATGACAGCTTCTATCACTTGGGATCCAGAGCTCAGTGTGGGTCCAGCATGATCCATAACCAGGGCTGGCTGCACAATTTGCAGGGCCAAGAGCAAAGTAAAAATGCCCCCATTACAAAAAAACAGGAAGAAGGGCTGTGAAAGATGCATATGAAGATATTGTTTCCTTCCGCCGGTGTGTCCCTCTCTCTTGACCTGCAGTGGTGTTTTTAGTTTGCCCTTTAATGTTGCCCTGAGTAAATACATTTACAATGTGAAATTATTAGTATGCATCTTACGGTTCATCTTGATATTGTGCAAGGCCAGTCGTCAATGTAAACACTGGAGCATTCAGCTTATATGCAGAATTACTGAAATTACACAATCTGCATTTTGTGGTTCAACCCCTGGAGCTGGCCAGGAAAAGTGAGAACACAAGCCAGACTCAGAGCGGTTAGGAGAAGGAAGAGAAGATTCCACCCCCTCCCAATCCTTCACCCCCAGGCTTGGAGTCAGCTAAGGGAGTGCTTGGTAAGGGACATACTGGTTGGGATTATGCAGGTTTGCAAGGGAATCTTGAACAAAGAAGTATTGTTTCTCAGTAGTGCTGCGTGTCCACAGTATTGCTTCCCCTCCTGTCCCAAGTTATGGTTCTGGAGACATTTCAGAATTAGTGTGGTATTTGCACCAATTGGGCATAGTAGCTGAGAAACATGTTCGCATTCTGAAGCATTTCTTTTGATCTTAAAATTGTAAAATGTAGGCGTAGATATAATGTGCATCAAATGAGATTTACATAGGCAGCTAGGTAACACTGAATGCTTGAAATGTGAGTAGTCTTTCTATTTAGAAAAGTAATGATTTAATTAAGTGTTCAAATCTTTTCAGCTCCATTTAAATATTTTGGTGCAGAGTTTACATAAAGATGAATTATAATTTATATTTTGCCTTTAATTTTAATGGGTAACTTTGAAAATAATAGTATAATTTTTATAAATGTAGACACAAATAGCTTTGACCTTTTTTGCATACTTTAATTTATATTTTTATATACTTTGTATATATTTATTTATTTATTTAACTTTGTATATATTTATATTTTACTTTGTACTAGAACAATATATACTAAAACAAAACATTTTTTTGAAAATCTTGTTTGTAACAATATAATTTGTGATTTCACTGAGACAAAGGAAAGAATCATAAATTTTTATGGGATAAATACATAATACTTTATGAGTTGTGTATGCCTTTGCTTTATTACTCATCCAGACATCACCAGCCCATAAACAGGATACCCCTACGTGCATAATAATAATTAAGTTCTGTTGTCTTTGATGTTTTGCCAACTTTCAGTCATAAAAGCCATAGCTTTATTCACGTTTATGTTTTAACTTTTGTCAATATGAAGGTATAATTTGCAAAGTTCGGAGGTTAGAAATTTTTTTTACTTAACTCTTTCTTAACTTGATTTGTAACTCTTAAGTGTTAGACATATGGTTTACAGGTCTCCATTTGTAGTCTTCCCCTGGGCCTCGAATGTTAGGTGAAGGCCTGTTGTTTTATGAAAAATTTGTCCTTTGATCTATAAATATCCCACTCATGGTAGAGAGTTGGCCTTTGTGAATGGGACCAACTGAGGAGCTAAAGATTGAAATGTCTCCCTTCTCAAGCTCACTCTGGAGTAGGGACTCTGAGCTTGAACAGTTAGTAAAATTACTCACATTGCCTAAGTTGACTTTTCTCTTTGACCAGACACATATAGTTGAATATCATAAATTAAATGTAAGCATAATGCTGTTTTCCTGTAAAACAAATGCTGACAAGAGTGAATGTTCCATAATTAATGAGTTGTTTAATTAAATCTGCCATGCTATGGTTTTGCTATCATTTTATGATTTTAGGGTTTGCCTTCATTCATGGAGTATTTCATTGAACACAATTTTATTGTTGGCCATGGAAGTCATGAATATAAATAAGATATCCCATTTTTACTTCTGGCAAGCTGCTAGATGAAATATTAAAGGGGCCTTCGCTACAATCTAGTCATACCTTTTAATAAATTGCTAGCTTCACAGGATAAAGAGGAAACTTCACTGTGTCTTTCACACTGTCAAGAATTGTGAAGAGTCTGAGACTTTACCCTGCTTTCAAGCTGACAAGTTGCCTGTCACAGTTTCATGGACATTGGTAGAAGACATGAGATACCTGGATCAGAGACAGTGGACATTACTACTTACAACACAGCAGGCAGTATGAGCCTCGTGTTCTGCTAAGTTCCCTCATCCTGCAAGCCTCATGGTGTGGTGGAGAAGCCCAGGTGGACGCTCAGTGTGCAGTGGGGTTATATCATAGTTGAGGAATGCGCAGATTAGGAAAACCCAATCTTTTAAAAGGGCTATTAGCAAACTTGCTTGGCTTTTGCCCTGGAGGGAGAAATTAGGTTTAATATTCTGGATAAATCTTCTCTCTGCCTTAGATGGAGACAGCACCTATAGCTTCCAAGGCTGTTTGCTTTGCAAAAGTCCTTGAAAACATAGTTTAGAACAAAACCTGTCAAAGGTCTACACAGGGAACACGCAAAATGAGACAGATTCATGGCTTAATTTCTCTCAACACCCTCCAAAAATAACCTAATAAACAAACCGACCAAAAAACCAGTTAAAGGTGGACAATGAATGGTAAGAAAATGTCATGTGGGCTTACTCAAAGGGCAAATGCCAACATTGGAATACTAAGCTTTGGGCCAGCAGAATGATGGGAGAGTTAAGACAGAATGTTTTGGACTCCAAATGGAGGGAAAGGGTTCCAGGTCAGTAACACTGACTGATTCTCAGCATAAGCAAATGGTTCTGAACAACAGCAAAAATAACAACAAAATGCTGTGAAAACAAAATCATTAAGAGTAAGTGCTCTTAATTACCATATAATAAGACCAAGTAAAGAACATATGTTTCAGAATCACCAAACACATAGGGAAACAAGCCACCATGCGTAAGAGTTATTAGAAAGGACAAACAATTTTTTAGACCCAAAGCAACTCAGACATTGACGATTTCAGATGCAGAATATAAAATAATTTTTTAAAGTGTTTATTTATTTTGAGAGAGAGAGAGGGATAGAGAGTGAGCAGAGAAGGGGCAGAAAGAGAGAGGGAGAGAGAGAATTCCAAGCAGGATCCAGGCTATCAGTACAGAGCCCAATGTGGGGCTCGATCCCATGAGCTGTGAGATCATGACCTGAGCCAAAACAAAGAGACGGATGGTTAACTGAGCTGCGCAAGCACCCCTAAAATAATTTTGTATAGATTGCTTATGGAAATAAAACTTGGACTCACAAAAATTATCATGAAATAAAAGATTATAATAAAATTATCAGATAAATCCAAATAAGAACCAAATATAACTTTTAGAAATGAAAACTATTGACACAGGAGACTTCATGGATGGGTTACATGGCAGACAAGGCCAGCATAAGAGAAAAGTAAGTAAATTAAAGAAGAGATATAAAAATAATTACATAGAATTAAACTCAGGGAGATGTAGAGTGGAAGCAAAAGAAAAATTAAGAGATAGGAAAAATGGAATGAGATTTAACGTAACTCTAATCAGAGTCCCAAGAGGAGGTAATAGAAAAGAGGTGATTATAAAGAGACAATGATATGACTTTTCTGCCCTAATAAAAGCACTAATTTTCATATGAAAGAGTCACAATTAATAGCAAATGATAAAAAGATGTTCACGATAATATTTCACATTGTGGAAAAACACAGAATAACGAAGATGAAAAGATATTAAAGCAGTAAGAGAAATGTCAGTTTTGTACAAAAGGGCAATAGATTTATAGGAGCCGTCTACACAACAACTGTAGTATTAATAATATTGTGAAATAATATCTTCAAAAGTCCTGACACCAAGTAATCTTTGGCCTAGAATTCTGTACACAGAAAAACTCTTTTGATGGTAAGAATTGGCTCAAACTGTCAGTTTGCTATTGTCAGATGCATCTCTAGATTTATGCTTTTAATACATCACATTCGTAAGCTTATGTTTTATGTCTTTAACATGACTATGAGTTTCTAAGACTGGGAAGTGTCTTACATTTTTATATCAATAAAAAGTATATTTCTCATTGGAGGTGGTTAATGGAGGGCTTCATGACTCATTGACAGACTAATTGGTATAGCTACTGGGATTATCTCTAGACACCAGGGACCATGAGTCTATATCTTGGGTAAATCACCGTTAGATGTTCATGTTAGCTTTTTGGTAGCACTAGACCTAAATATGTAGGATTTAGGGATGCCTAGACATATTTGCATTAGGGATCTTCGAAGTGATAATACAATCTGTATGCCAACATGACATACAAAATACTGTCTCTCTTGAAGCTGACATTCTAGTGGCTGTAGACAGATGAAAAATTACCTAAACAAGATTATCTCAGCTAGTTCTAAATTCAGTGAAGGAAAAAAAATCAGAGTACAATGTAGAGAGTGATTGGAGGTGGGGGTGAGAGGCCATGTTTGGCTCAGTGGTCAGGTGATTCCACGGGAGCATCTATGTGAATGAGAAAGAGCATGCCATGAGGAGTATCTGGCGAAAGAATATTCCAGGCAGCAAGTACAGGAAGAACAACAGATTGAGGTGAGAGTAAGGTTGCGTTTTTCAAGTAACAGAATGTGACTGAGCTTTAGTAAACAAAGGGAAGCATGTGAGGGAAGATTTAGGTGAGGAAAACAAGGGCCAGATCCTGTGGGGCCTCAGAGACCTTGGAAAGGAGTATGCGTTTCATTTTAAGTGCAAAGGGAAACCACTGGAGGGTTTTAAACTGAGGTTGTTCATATTTTACGAAGTCTTTCTTGCTGTTGAACGGAGATTTATCTCCTTGTAGGGGAACAAGAGCACAAGAAAGGGGATCATTTTGAAAGTCTTCTAGGCAAGAGATGATCTTGGGCTCAGATGGTAGTAGCAGCCAGACTGACTGACTGACTGGATAGAGGGTTTTAAAACCAGTTGTTGGATTAGAAATCTAGTGTGACTCTCCTTAGAACACACATGACTTCAAAGTTTCCAAACGTGTCACCCAGCTCTGGTAGGACCTTGGCAACACAGCCCTCTCTTCCCTTCACTCATGTGGTCTAGTCACTTTGACCTTCGTCAGTTCCTGGAACCCACCAAACTTGTTCCTTTTGGACCATACACTCTACCCTTTTGTCCTCACCCTAGTCTTCTCATCCTTCAGGTCTTAACATAAATATCACCTTAGAGATCTTCCCTAACTACCCTAGATAATTATAGAGTCCTCTCCTGCTCTCCTCTATCCCTTCTAACTGTTTAATTTATCCATTTATTTGTCTACCTCTTTCACTAGAAAGTTTCTTGACAGGGACTATGTCTCCCTTGTTCATAGTTATGTTCCCGGCACACGTGGTACTCGGTAAATAGGAGTAGCTAGCACCTTGGAGCACTGAATACATGACAAAGTATATCCTAAGCACTTTACATATATTAACTCATTTAATCCTTCCAACAACCATAAGAGGTTGACTATATTATAATTCACCTATTATGCCTGAGGGAATTACAAAAAGTTGAAGGAACTTGCCCAAGTCCCCCAAGCTAGTGGAGCTGTGAATTTGGGATGTGGATCTAGGCAGCCTCTCTCCTGAGTCTGTGTTCTTGACTGTTAGTTGTTCTGCCTTCAAGATAATGGATAAACCAATAACAATGAGACTTGAGGCTCCCCTCAGCTCTAAGTGACGCTTACATTTTTTTTTATTTGAATAAACAAATGAATGTCTTTCTGGATGAATGGTAACACCCGAACAGTTCTTCACTCCACGTATGCCTTTATTTAAATGACTCAGTGGAGAAAATGCCATTTTCCAGCTTCTGCTCCCTGAGATTGGTTCTTTTTTTACTCCTCAAATAATTGGATTAGGGGGCAGGGAGCAGGGATGATCTTACTCCCACTGCTTCTCACCCACTGGTATCCATAGACCATGTGATGTTGTACATTTCAATGAGCTCTGCTACGTAGAAGCTGACAGTTTTGCTGCCAAACTTGTCTCTTTACTTCTCTGAGTATATTTTTGAGCAATTAAAAAAAGGCACCCTTTAAAAATATGTATAACATGGTTTTCTCCATAGCCTGTTGGTTCCAGAATGATTTACATACACAGCCATGACTGGGTGAATCCAGCCAGGTTTTCCCCGTGTTTGTGGCCCCTGCACTCAGCACAGTGCTTGGCACATCATGGGAACTCAGTGCCTATTTGTTCAGTGAATAATGAACACAGCATATGAAACCAATTAGATAATTTTGTCCATGTGGCTCATTTGGTGAAATCACGTAAAATGCATCCAACTGAGCATCTGTTACCTGCTTAGGCCCTGGCTGGTAGAACAGCAGCAACACTGAGGACTTGTGGCAGCCGGGAATCATGGTGTTGAGTTCCTGTGCTGTCCTCTTGCCAGTCTATCAATCCCATGTTTCTTCCTTGACTCCCTGGTCACCCACCTTTGCTCATTCCATGGCTGATTTCCTGCTCAGCTTCTCCAGCCTGACTCATGGTGTGACCTACTTTCCAGGCTCCGCGCCTACCTTCTGGTTCCCAGACTCTGACGGGCATTCTCCTTCCTGGCATTCAGCTCCTGTGGACAGATATCTGGGAACAACCCCATCCTGGCATGGTCCCGGGGGTTCTTGCCCTGATAGGTCTCATCCTGGGTTAAAATGATCTGTTTTCGTCAACTGCCAAATTCATCTTTATTCTTAGAACATCTTCGGATGCGTGAGCTACTTTCTTTTTTGTATCTCTTTTGATAACCTCAATTCCCCCTTTCTTTTCTTATCTCCAGTTTCCTTGAAAATCTTGTTCGTTTCAAATACACATCCAGCCATTTCTGCGGACAAACACCAGTGCCATCCTGTTCCTTGAAAAGCAAACCTCATCTATAACAAACTTTGTCTGGGTTATGAGTTGTACATACAGCTGGGCACAAAACCATGATCATCAAGGCAGCTTCTTCCAGTCCTTCTGGGTTGCCATCCTTGTGTTCCTGTGTGGCAAAAAAAAGGGCAACGAGTATGAACTTTATATACGTCAAGAAAGTCCTTGAATTTTGTCAGCAGGCACCTTCTGGACTATGAGATTATCTCCCATTTGTATTTCCATTTCTTGGTTCTGCCAACTCTCCAATGCCTTTTTTCTTCAGGAAGAGGATATCCCCAGCACGGTGCTATAAAGTTTGGAAAAAGTTCACCTTGTGGGCATCCGGCATCAGAATTAAAGTCAATGGCATTTTCTCCTGAGGAAAGTCGGCTCTTCATTATCTGTTTGTATCATCTACTGTTTGTTCAAGGTTTCCCCTCCCCAAACTCAGCATGCCCCAAGACATCTCCAAGTACCATCAACTCCTTTAGCCTAGTGAATTGTTTTTTCTCAAAGGTAATGAGAATTAACTCTGATATTAACTGAAATGAAACATAATTAGGCAGGCTGCTCTACAGAAAGAATGAATTGCATGGAGCTGCATGAAAAAGAGGAACAATTTTGGATCCTCCGTTAGTACTCCTCTTACAACCATTACTGCAACTACCACCATGACTATTCCTCTATTATTTGGCCACATCACACTTTAAGTCAGATCCCACCCTGTCTTTTTCTGAAATATCCAGCTGAGCCAGGCACCATTTTGGAACTCTCTTTTGAGTTAATTCAGAAGCCATCATTTTCCCCTATCGTTGAAAAATCATTTGGAGTAAGTCCATTTCATTAGCATTACAAGGTTGGAAGAGATCTTAAAAGTTTACCTCATACTCTGTTCTGGTCTCTTCCCTAACATTCTTGCCAAGAGGGTGCTGGCCTCTGAGGGAACACTTTGGCGATGGTCTGTTCTCTGAAACATCAGGAGGACCTATCTTTGATCATCGTTTAGCTCATTCCTGTTGTTCGTTAACTGTGGTTGAGTAGCTAAACACTCTGAGAGGGTTGAAGGTAAGTATTGTAAAACAGGCCAGCCAAGTCCCATTGCATAAAATCAATTTGCTGTTGCTGGAATTAGTCTGGTACAGATACCATTCATGTTAATAAGGATCTTTTTGAATTTGCATCTTATTTACATGAGCCAGTGAGAACATCAATTGTTCTTCTATTGTAAGTTAACAGTTTTGCATACTTGGGAAGCAATGAGCCTAAACAAAAAGGAATTTTCTTCCAGTGGTTTGTGTTAGAGCCAGTAAGAGCTGCAGCTCATACCATGTGCAGAAAGGATTTACTGGATTTCAGAACAAGTCTCGTTGTTGCTTTTTGCTTATTGTGTTAGCCTGAGCCCCTCTCGTACCGGTACTAACCCTTAACTAACACTAACCATTAGGCAAGGTGTACTTTCTTTTCTTCCTGGAGCGACAACTCATACTTAACACATGCCATTACAGATAACTGCTTTCTCGTATTAATTACTAAAAGGAATGGACAGCTTTCTCATATTTTCTTGTCAAAAAGCTAACTTCACCTGTAAAAGGATGCGGTCACTTTGGGAATAAGATCTTGCATTTACAAAGCATGTTTTGATATGAAGCACATCCCTTTTCCTCTCTTGCTATTTTATATCTCACTGGTCAGAATTATAAAGGGGTAACACTCAGAAGTAAGAACACTGATTAATGAAAAGCCACGGAATTCAGCTTTGGGAGGACCGAGCCTGGGAACTCTTAGCTACTCATGGCAGAGTAACTCTGGTGGTCCCCGAGCAGGACCACAGAACCACAAGCTTCACAGAAAGTTAGGCAATGGGTGTGAACAGCAGCCTCGTGACTCATTCAAGGGTGAGCTGGAATGGGGTGATCCAGTAGGCAGGAGACAACTTTTAAAGAGAAGCTAAACTGTGGCCAAATGACTAGTAGGGCTCTGTAGTGCTGCTAGGAAACTCAGTTGTCTGTTGCACCCCCTTCTTAAAAAAAAAAAAAAAGGTTTGTTTGTTAAAAAGGCCCCAGGCATTGAGTTTAGGTACAGGATTGGACACATCTGGAAGATATAATTACTGAGCTTGCAATTAGTAAGTACAGTATTAACACACATGGAGCAGATTCATCTATTTATCTCATACCTTCTGTGAGAGTTTGAACTTTGAAACTTATGTCTTAATTTTTCAGTTGGGAAAACTTGTAATTATTGAATTGTTTCTTGGAGATGAATTCTCATCGGGGTGGTGGAACGTGGCTATTGTGGACATGATTTGATTTGGTGAAGCCTGTAAGTTTCTAAGCCCTCCAAAGGTGATTTCTTTAGACACAGAATGGTCTATGAGAGTGTGCTTTGACACCATAGTACTATAATGTAAATAATTATAATTGTATTTTAAATAACGTAGGCCTGTGAGTGAAGTAACTTCTGTTCAAAAATGTTACCCAATGAGTGACAATCCACTGATGCTTTTTCTAGAAGATTGAAAGAAAACGCAATTAACAAGTTTTATATATATATATATATATATAAATTCCAGAAATTAATATATATAGAAATTTATATAATTGTGTATATATACGCAATTACATACATTTATATGAATTTCAGAAAAGTATACATGTGTGTTTATCTATGTAGGTTCACACTGGGATCCCATTCTAGATATGCTTTATTAGTAGTTGATTGCCTGGCATTTAAGGATTTAAGGAGAGGTAGGAAGAGGGGCACTTCTATGAAAAAAGACTGTTCTCGTGTTGTTTCAGTCTGGGTGGAATTCAAAAGTATCAGAGTTTTCACAAACAGCCTTCTTCTCAAAGGTTTCTTGGCCAAGTTTTGATACCCCAAGAGGCTGAGGAAAGCATCTGACCTTCTGGGCACATACCACAGTGTCCGAACCTTTTCAGGCTGACCCATCACAGCGAATGGCCTCAACAAAATGGACAGCACCTTAAGCAAATAAGACAGCTACGCTCTAAAGACAGGCAGTCTTATACTTGAGTTCCTGTAAGAAATGGTCAATTCAAAAGTGTTTTCTTTTAACTGAGTTAAAAATAGTTGAAACTGAAATAGCTCATCCTATGAAACACTTACGAGTAAAATGTGTGTTTTACTTTTTTTTCTTGCCTTAAAAATGTGTTGCATTAGACGAATCAGGCCCCTGCAGCCAAGATGGAATGTTAACCATGCCACCGGATGGCAAATTGGAGGGGAATATGCCTTTCATCTTAATTATAGGCTGGACAAGGGAATGTACTATATTCTCTGCTATGTATGAGCAGAAGAAAACTTTCCCAGGGTATTTTTCTTTTGCATTTCTGACTCTTATTGGATTGGAAGCTTGTCCATGTGACCCAGCAGGGTCCATTTTTCCATAATAAGGCTAAAAATATGCCAGAAATGTTTTCTTTAGCACAGTCTATGAGTGTCAAACATGAAAGTGACAGAACTCTCTTTCCTGCTGATTCGATTTCACCTTTTCCTGGAGAAAGTTCCACTGTTACCCTACCATTCTCTCCCAATGTTATTTTTCTGATAGGCTCCATAAAGTGAGGGGTAATCCAAATTGGAATAATTGGAGACATTTATTCCATGTCCCTGTAAAATACGGATTTTTTCTTTCTTTATAGTTGTTTCTAATGACTCACCTTCAGTACATGATAGCCCTTGAAATGTTTTTCCTGTAATAGGAATGCATTGTCACTGAGTCATTCATACTCCTAACTGGGATCTGTTATGAAATGAATTGCATCTGGAATTACATTTAGAATTAGGGGTAGTCCATGACTGTAACAGATTATAAAGGAATGATACACTGAACAAGAGCATGTACTTTCCTAAGAACAATTAGGCTGAATCAAGTAACACCCATATCATCTTTGGTAGGCTTTATTTGCAAACCTTTACTTCTTTATCTGCAAATTGGGTATATAAAGTTGTTGTAAAGGATTTACAAATGAAATAACATATCTGATGTATTTAGCATAGTGCCGAGGTTATTTTAAGGAGAAAGACTATAACCTTGATCTCATTTCTAATCAATTGAATCAGTTAAGCATAACTTGGTTAGATTAGATTTGATTCTATAATTCCCTGGGTAAAACTACTCTTACTATGATTGGGAATATTGTCCAAGTCTTCTCCTGATTCGTAGCCACTACTATTTTCCAAGCCATTTAAACCTGTGGTTCTAAAATGGAGGCAACTTTACTCCACAAGCAGACATTTGTTTTTGGCTGTTGTACTCTCGGAGCACTGGGTCCTGCTGGCATTCAGTGGGTAGAGGCCACGGATATTGCTAAACATTCTGTTAGACCCAAGACAGCCCCACAACAAAGAATTATCTAAGATGTCAAGAGTGGAGAGATTGAGAAAACCTGGTCTAGAGTAAAAGCTTTAGGGCCTGTTGTTTGTTCTGAAGTGTGCTACGGTAGAAGGCATTCAAAGAAACAAACCTATTAAATTTCTCCCCACGCCTCATTTATTCCAAAACAGTTTTGATTGCCCACTATATTCATCGCTGCATTACTGGTGGCTGAGACAGAGTCTCTGTTTCCGAAGCCAATGTGCTTCCAAAGAGGCCGTGATGCTGGGTGATGGGGAGGAGACAGACTGAGGAATTTGCTAAAGCCTCCTGATGGTGAGTGCATGCATTTAATACTAAAGATTAAAAATAAATTAGAAGCAGCTTTAGATGGTCTAGTATCATTCCTAAGACTAAAGGAGAATTTTCCCAACTAAATTCATCTCCACAGCAAGTTGATATTTTTACCGACTTAGGAGGATTTTCCTCGCTTGCAGTAATACGTAGAATCCAGCCTGTCTATGGAATAGCTGCTTCTTTTCCCAGTCCAGGGGTTGCCAGATGCCAGGTATGGAGAGTGCCAGATTCAAGGCTTACAAAAATGATATTCATTTAAAAGAAGTTAAAAGTCTTGTTTTTACTGAATTCAAAAATTAAAAGTTAAAACTTTTTTTTTAATTCAATAAAAGTATTTTGTTTTAGCCTCACATATTTTTTTAAAGCTCTCAGTCTCTCTTTACTTTTCAGGAAGTGTTATCTGCCTCCGTCAAACTGCAAAGAGGCTGTTTTTAATTTAGAAATCTAAATTTCTATGTAATCACATATATTAACCAATAATGGTTTATAGTGTACATTTTCCCCCACATGTATGTAATAAGTGTCTTCAGGGTTATTCCACTTCTTCCTCACCTCCCGTGTCCTAGATGTGTTTGTCATAATTTGCTTGTGATGGTTTCTTTCTGATGTTCCTAAGATTAATGGGGCATTTGGCTCACCACATCCAGCTAAGGTGCTTCCAGAATCAGAGGAATAAAACAGTCCAGGTTCCTATCACTTGAAGTCTATGTTTATGGTTCATTCCAAACTGAAAAGTTCTCAGCCACATATTATTCTATTCTTGGTAGCGATAAATAATCTTGCTTGTATTGGCATGTTCTTTTCAGATTAAATTTTTATCAGTACTCAAATTCTTGATGTTGATTGATGACTGATTGAAACTAGAAAAATCTTAGGAAATCTTAGGGTAAAAATATCTACAGACAGCTACACTGCATTTTATTTTAGTTGATACATTAGCTTAAGAGTACGCCCATTGAATAAAGACTGTGCAGTGGAAAAAACACTGTAAAGGGAATCTACAGATTCTGGCTTTACTCCCAGATGTGAACTAGGTAAGTTCGTTTAGTCCTTCCAAGCGTCCAGTAACTCGTGCATAAAAATAGATGGATTGAACGTTCCCATCCTCTCTTAATGCTATCAACTATACTTTGGTCAAAATAACACCTCATCCCAAGTAAGTGACATGCCATAGGAAGAGGTCTATAATTAAAATCAGAGTCCATGTAGCTACCTGATTCAATAGTAACTTGTATCTTAGCAAAAATACCAAGAAGGACTCTATGATCTATGAATATCTGTTGGCATCATAGCTCTGTTTTGGAGAGCCATCCCTGAAGGCTCCTTCCACCTATGCTAATAGTCTTTTTGTCATGTGAGTTCAGTGCTCTGATCACAGGTGATTGCGTGATGAGGCTGGGGAAGCTCCTGATACAAATGTAGCAACATACATTTAGCTGATGGCCCCTAAAATACCTTAATGCATCTCTTCTATACCATAAAGTAAATGGCTGAGCCAATTCTTCTTGAGAAGCTCAGTTTGAGGCGAAGTCGGCAGATGGTAGAGTGGTGGGGAAACTAAGAACCATAGGAAAAGAGCAATAAATAGAAGGGATGAGGCGTCAGAAGCCATAAGAAAACAGAGTCCATGGAGCGATAGAAGCCTGATGCAACATTTGCTATAAGTAAGCAGACACACTGAAGAACCAGTTAATGCTTAGTACCAAATGTCTAGCCGTAAGTGACGTGTTCAGAAAAAATACACCCTTGGAACCATAAAATAAAAACCAATTTTTTTAGGTTGTGAAATCATCATGTCTTTATGATATCCAGAAGAAGAAAATAATGGCATTAAGTGGGATGCATCACTAAAAGATGCTAGTTATATGTCTGTGACGAAATTTGATCCAACGTCTCTGTTGGTGCCTCTACAATTTACCTTGACTTTCACTCTGGAGTTTAGTGACGTTTGGCTTGCGTTAGTTAAAATGTAGTTGCATCATCTCTGGGTATAAGTACCAGAACTCTGATATCCCATATTGCTTCCCCTTCTTCCACCTCTCTTCCTCCTCTCCTTTCGTCATTATCATGTCTTATATATGGCTTTTTAGGCTGCAAAAATCTGGAAGTTGCTAACCATCACTCATACCTCTTTGAATTCCTGCTAGCAGCCTGGCATGGTGGCCTACACATAGTAGGTACTCAATAAATATTTGCTAAGGTAATGATGAGGTGGCAAACAATAGAATGAGTTTTTAAAACACCCACAGTTTAGTTAAAACACTTTATGAAATGCATAAGGGAAAACATATTGGGAAGAAAACTGAAAAAAAATGTATGTGGGCAAGACACATTGAACATTCCTTGGAGTATCCTGCATCTTGTTACCTAAAGTCATTGCTGGGTCATGCATTTACCAGAGGTCAAAGCTTAGAGAATGCAGCTTTGAAGGTTCTCTGCATAAGGGTGTAATTTCAAGTTACTAATAACTCAGGAACACTTGATCTCTTTCCTTATTCTTGCCCAGATGAGTCATTTTCTTGGTAGTTTACCTTGAGCTCCTCCTATTTATACACAGCAGACTAGCTGGCATGGAAAATTGTGTGCCTCTGTCTTTTATATTGAAATATATATCTCCATGTATTTTTTTTTCCTTCTACTCTTCTTTTTCTCATGTTCTCATTTTTCTAGTCTCATTGTCTTGCCTAAAACTAGAGAAGTTTCTTCCAGGGTGAGTTAGTCTTACATCTATTGTGAAGGTAGGGTCTCTACCTTTGATTGAATTCATTATATAAGAATAAAAAACCAAAAAGACCCACTGCATTGTTTCCCAAAGACTTGTCCAGGAGAATTTCCACTTCTCAGAGCCCCATTTGTTTTCTAAATCCCCAAAGAGAGATTTGACTCAGCAAAAAATGAGTTTTGAGCCTTCTTCAGCAGCAGCAACAGCAGCTGTGCTGTGGATCTTGGCTCCAGGACTGGCCTAGTTATTCAGCAGATACTGTCCCAGCCAAGCCCTGGAATAGCTTTTAGCCACTGCCACAAATGCTGCCTACCAACTGTTGCCTAGGTGAGGAGAGCCTTGGCCATAAATCCTGGCACCCTCCCCTTCCCCAAATCTGCCTGATTCATTTGTTCACACCACACCTTCAGAGTGGAAGGTATGATTGCTTGCCTCCTTGCTTGCTTATTCTTTCCTTCTCTCTCTCTCTCTCTCTCTTTCTTTTTTGACCTGGCCAGTGATCCAGCCAAAAGTGGAATTAGGGAAGGCACCCGCACCCATGGATCACCAACAGACAAAACAAGAAACACTACTGCTGCTTATTTAAAACTGTCTTTGTGTTCTTCAAAATTTCTTTCACTTTTTTATTTCTGGGAGCATCTTGGGCTTTGAACAAAAGTTGATTTTCTGTGGGTTTGACTTAAAGATGTGTCTTCTCTGAGTCTATGTAATTGTAGGAGAGGTAATTGCTTAAGAAATGGTGTGACACAGAACTCAGAAAGCATTTTAAAAGATTGATAGATGTGACCACATAAAAATAAAAATGTTATACATACCCCACCCCACCCCCCAAAATTAGAAAACACCACAGGTGAAGTTGGAAAACAAACTTAATAGGGAAAATTGCTTGAAACTCATTTCACAAGCAAAGAGCTAGTTTCTTTAATGTATAAAAATCTCCTGCAAATCATTAAGAAAAAGATCAATAACTCAGTTAAACAATGTGTGAATAGAAACTACAAGGAAATGAAATTAAAATCATTTTTAAACATACAAAAAGATACACAAACTCATTCTCTTTTCTTAAGAAATTGATTTTATTTTTTTAAAGTTCATTTATTTTGAGACACACGGAGACAGACAAGTCGGGGAGGGGAAGAGAGAGAGGGAGAGAGAGGGAGAATCCCAAGCAGGGTCCACACTGCCAGTGCAGACCCTAATGCGGGGCTCAAACCCACGAAGCCATGGGCTCATGACCAGAGCAGAAACCAAGAGTCAGACACTTAACCAACTGAGCCACACAGGCGCCCCTTTCAAACTCATTTTTCATATGGGAAATATGAAATAAACTACACAAGGGTACCATTTTTTTACTTATCAGACTAGACAAGGCACAAATATCAGTCTTACTGCTAAGATTGTGGATGACCAGCCATTTTTACACCATGCTGCTGAAAATCTGAATTGTTATGACTTCTAAGGAAGCAACTTGGCAAATGCTATCAAAAGCATCAATGCACACATTTGTTGACCCAGCAATGCTGCTTCTAAAAAATTATCCCGTATGTATACTAACCCTTGTGTATAAAGTGGCATGTGTACCAGACTACTCCTTGAGGCAGTGCTTATACAGCAAAAGATTTTAGATAACCCAAATGGCATAATGTTAAGCTATTAAAAAGAACAAGGAAGCTCTTTGTGTACTGACATAGAGCTGTGCAAAACATGTTATTAATTAGAAAAATTGAGGTGCATAATACTATGTATGGTATGTTTTCACTTGTAGAAAAAGAGGAAAAATTATAGACTGACACAGGGTATGTATTTGCTTCTATTTGCATAAAATATCTAAAGGCAGGATGCACAAAAATCCCCACACTAAGGGAATAAAATGGTTAGGGCATTTAAAATATTTTATGCAATGTGAATGCCTCTCCTAACAAAAAACTGAAAGCAAAATTATTAGAAAAGAGTGTGTCATAAATTAAGGGTCAAATACGAAAGAGTGGCAGGAGCAAGGAGGTTTATAGCATGTGTCACTAGAAACAATGGGTGCCAATGTTTGCCAATCTCTTTTGTCTTAGTTTGGGCTGGGATAATATAACACCAGACACTGGGTAGTTTAATTTTTTTTAATGTTTATTTATTTTTAAGAGAGAGAGAGAGAGTGTGTGAGCAGGGGAGGGGCAGAAAGAGGGAGACACAGAATCTGAAGCAGGCTCCAGGCTCCGAGCTGTCAGCACAGAGCCTGATGAGGGGCTCGAACCCACAGACCGCGAGATCATGACCTGAGCTGAAGTTGGACACTTAACCTACTGAGCCACCCAGGCGCCCCTAGGCCAGGTGGTTTAAAGAACAGACATTTATTTCTCACAGTTTTGGAGGCTGGAAGTCCAAGATCAAGGCGCCAGCAGATCCAATGTGTGGTGAGCACAAGCTTCCTGGTTTGCAGATGGCCATCATCTCATTGTATTTTCATTTGACAGCAAGTGGAGGAGGGTTGGGGGGAGAAAGAGAGGGACAGAGCTCTCCTGTCACTTCTTATAAGGGCGCTAATCTTATTCATGAGAACTGCAACCTCATGACTTAATTCCCATCATGTTGGTGGTTAGGATTTCAACATAAGAATTTGGCGGTCGGTGGGGGCGGGGACAGCCATGCGGTCCGTGGCATCCTTACACATGCCTTCTTTGATATTCTACTTTCCAGACTTTGCCTTTTCTTCTCTCTAATTCTCATCAATTTTCTAACTCCATTCTGCTCTAAATTTCCTTGTCTTATAATTATATATTTATTATTCTACTGATCTATGGACCGTGCATTAGCTTGCTGGGAGCTTAAATGGCATTAAATCCTATTTGTAGACTTCATTCAGGAGACTGAAAGAGATTTTAAAGCTGGAGGCCTTATTCTAAGAACCAGTGGAGACTAGAGTACGGTTTTGACTTATACAGTAGAATTGAACGTTAAGAAAAGATTTAATCAAGCAGATCCCTTACTGTCTGAGGAAATTTCCCTATAAGGGACTGGGCTTAAGCTAGGTATGCTAAACAGGTCCAAATGGATTGAGAAAACCTTTCAATCCATGTCTTATTTTATTGCAGTTGTGAAGAACTACCGCTGAGTAATAATAGACGATTTATGAATGGTCAGACAATTCCAAGTCACCTTGACCAGAAAAAGTCCAGTAACCAAGAACGATTTACTGGTAACGTGACCTTGTTGAAAACACCAAATCTCTCAGAATCCCAGCATCTTCATTTATACCATGGGGATGTTTCTGAGAGACCAAATAAATTATAAATAAAGATGGCGTCAATTCCCACTGTGGTAGCCAGTCTCCAAGATGGCCCCAATGATCCTTACCTCCTGATATTTATGCCCTTGTACACACCTCCCACATCATATCAGGGTTGGCCTGTCACGAATGACAGAGGTGGTAGTATGCCATTTCTGAGGGTAGGTTGTAAAAGTTCTATCTCTCTTCTTGTCTCTCTGTCTCTACCTGTCTCTCTGGACCGCTCATTCTCTTTAGGGGAAGTCAGCTGCTATGTTACAGGCAACCTTTGGAGAAGCTCATGTGGTGAGGCGCTGAGGCCCTCTGCCACTGCCACATGAGTGAGCTAGGAAGCAGATCCTCTATCCCTATCAAGCCTTCAGGTGACTGTAGCCCTGACCTACACCTTTGAGTACAGTCTTTTTTTTAAATTTTTTAAAAAAATTATTTATATTTGAGAGAGAGAGACAGAGAGACAGAGAGAGAGTGGGTGAGAAGGGGAGGGGCAGAGAGAGACAAAGAGAGGAGAAAGAATCTGAAGCAGGCTCCAGGCTCTGAACTGTCAGCACAGAGCTCAGTGAAGCCCTCAAGCTCACAAGCAGTGAGATCATGACCTGAGCCGAAGTCAGACACTTAACTGACTGAGCCACCTAGGCCCCCACCTTTGAGTGCGGTCTCATGAAGATACCTTGAACCGGAACGGTCCAATTAATCTGCTTCCAGATCCTTGATCCTCAGAGACTTTGTGACATAACAAATGTCACTTTAGATTGCAAAGTTTTAGGGTAATTTATTTGGCTGCAGAAGATAACTAACACGGCCACATAACAATAACAATACTAACTAATCACTCAGGTCCCATTTATTCTTCACAGAAAGAACTCCATGGTGTTGCCAAAGTCTTCCTGGGTACAGTGATTCCAATGGAATGATTGTCCTTCTGATGCACCATTTAGCTCCATTATGCACTAAGTCAAATACTTGTCTCTTATGCTATGTGGTCCTGATTAACTGCCACTCCTAACACCCAATACACAAGTCTCACTGCCCCTTCAGAAGACCAAGGCCCCTGACGGGAACAGAAGTTGTGTTCATCTTTGTTGCTGCTGATACTGACCCACTGCACCATATCTGTTGCCTTGATTCTGCTTCGAGGTGGTTTTCATGAATTGTGCTGTTTTAACCTGCAAAAATTCCTAGAACACCCACAAGGACTCGGTAATTGAGGGCACTAACAAACTCCCATCATTCGTGCCTCAGTCCCGAACTACTTTGTGGAGTCACTTGGGGCTTCCTTGCCTTTTGGGGCTTTTTTCTTACCCTTTGGATTCTTATCTTGTCTCTGCTCCCTAATTCTGGTTTTCTATCCTTTTGGTCACCTTCAATAAACATCCTACTCTATTTTGCTTGGCCCTGGGATCTTTCCCTCTGGGTGCTGCCTCCAAATGGTAGAGATTTGACCATATTTACCTTGGCACTATAAGCTGCCCTCAGAGAAATTCTAGATTTGTTGACTGTTCTTACCTTTAAAAGGTTGCCTCTGAGTACCTGGCCTGAACAACACCCGGCTTTGCCCTTTGACTCTTCCATATGATCCATGGGGTTATTCGCCCATTATTAGTCTGGCCCAGGGTGGCTTCTGCTCCTTTCTCCATCTCTAGATTTCCCAGTTTTACCCTGTTGCTTAGTTCAAAGCTCCTTCTTGACGATGCTTTCAGTCGCTAAATATAGATTGCAGTGGTCCTCAACTGTGGTTAGCATGAAAATCGTTTGGAGAGCTTGAAACATATTCAGAGAGCCAGGTCCTATTTCTGACTGATTAAATCAGAGTATCTGGGTACAGGTCTCAGGCATGAATATTAAAAGCTTCCCAATTGAGTTTCATGAGTAGCCAGATTTCAAAGCAATAATATGGCTGAGCGAGCTCAAACACTACACTCGGTAAATGAAAGGCATCTGGGAGCCAGATTCACCCTCGGGTGGCCAGTTTGTGACCTCTCACCAGAGGGTGAGTTGACAGTCTTGCTGGGAAGCCAGGGTCTTTGTTTGTGTACTCCCACAAGATGCTCCAGATGGGTGAAGGAAACAGTGAGCACAGAATTCAGAAGCAATTAGCTGGCACATAAGCTCCCAGGGCAGGATTGCACCAAGAGGACATCTGATAACCTGTGGATAATTAGAAGTTCATGGTGAACAAACCATTGCCAAAAGATGGCATCGTGCACATCTGTTGTTTAGAAAAAACCGTTGCAGAATTTTTGACTTGGCGCTAGGAATCCCAAACCATGGCTAATGGCATTTTCCTCTGAAGAATTCTGTTTGTGCACATGGAGATTCAAGAAAGAATGAGCGTCGATGCCATAAGAAAGAAGGAATCAGAGGCTTGCCTTTCTGGGGAAAAAAATGAAAGTACTGGTGTCTCCAAATACAGCTCTTTAAATATGTTTTTAAGCACAAAGCCTGACCAAGGGCTCAAACCCACAACCCGCGAGATCATGAGATCACGACCCGAGCCGAAGTTGGACACCTAACCGACTGAGCCACCCAGGTGCCCCAACTCCAAATACAGTTCTTAAACTAACATGTGAACAAATGGGCATATCTATGGTATTGTTTGCAAGAAATACAACATTGAGAATATGGATTTCATCTTTCCGTTAGTACGAACAGCAAGATTCTCAAGACGAATAAAAGATCTATGATTAAATAGATTAAAGCAATTAAGCTTTCAAATTTATCTCCTCTAACACATTTATAATGATGATGGCACTTTTAGGGATGCTAATATGCACAGTAAATGCTTTCTAAATTTTTAAAACATCTTGACAGAACAGTTTACGATGTTTGAATATAGCCATCATCACTGTGCTGCTGATTAATCAGAGAAATGTTATCAATAACTTAAAATTTTTGGTTTGTTCTATCCATAAGCTAGATGCATGAGGGTGGATGAAACTCCATCCTTGGCCTTGATAAACACAATTCATGTGTTGAATATATAGTGAATATATTGAATGCATGTGAATACTGTAAAAGAAAATTCAGTATTTGAAATTGGGAGTTCTTAAATGTGTCTTAGTATTCCGGGCTCCTTCCAACTTGGAGGTCCAGGTTGCTGGGGGTGAGAGCTTCTTGGTGGGGGTGGGGGGGTGGGCATACAGGGTCTGTCAGTCCCTAAGAGATATGGCCTGTGGAGGCACACAGACTTTCTTTTGAATCCTGGTTTCACCACATACAAGTTATGGGATTCTAGGCAATCACTTAACCTCTCACACTGAGTCTCTAGAAAGATCAGAATACCTGCTGTCCCAGGTGACGGTTGTAATCAGATATTGTGAATGCAAAGCAGATATGTGATATCGATTGAGTGCTCATTTTGAGCAGACACTTGGTTAAGTGCTATGGGGAAGAATGAGAGTGTAGGGCATAGCTTCTCTCTTCTAGAAGCTGACAAGATATTTGGGGAGATAAAATACAAATAATTAAAAAATAATGAATTAAAAATACAAGGTACCCGGGGCACCTGGGTGGCTCAATTGGTTAAGCATCTGCCTTCGGCTCAGGTCATGATCTCATGGTTTGTGAGTTTGAGTCCCACGTAGAGCTCCGTGCTGACAGCTCAATTGGTTAAGCATCTGCCTTCGGCTCAGGTCATGATCTCATGGTTTGTGAGTTTGAGTCCCACGTAGAGCTCCGTGCTGACAGTCTGCTTCGGATTCTGTGTCTCCCTTGCTCTGTCCCTCCTCTACTTGCAGTCTCTTTCTCTCTCTCTCTAAAAAATAAATAAACATTAAAACATTTTTTAAAATATTAAAAATACAAGGTACCCATGTTAAGTTACAAAATGATATACTCATTAGATGCTATTAAAGTACACACTTTCAGGTGAGGACATCGGTCTTTCACAATCTTCTATATCGTTCGTAGCATAAGCCATGAAGTTTCTTTTATTAAATAGGCCTGCAAACCCTCACCCTCATCCTATATGTAAAGATATATGATTTAATTTTATCCTCAAAATAACCATTATGTGATCTTATTTTATTAAAAAGAAGTAAAATAAAAAGTTTATCTTAACTATAAAGTTTGTTAATTACTGCATGTAATTAGAGATTCTGAATACAAATCAACTAAAAGTTACTTGTAGTACAGATGGGACAATAACTGCATATGAATATTTAAAATATTAGGTTTGGGATATATCAGCTGCCATTGTCAATTTGAGGCCTACTGGTATCTAAGGCCAAGTGAGTTGAGACTCAGTGCAAGTGAGCCCCAGAGTGTAAATATAAGTCAGATTTCCATGACTACCAGTGATTTGGTTGGCCGGCTGCTTTCCAAGGGCTGATCTTCAGTACATGTTGGTGAAAATGCTCCTGGGGCAGAAAATGGGGTGAGAGTCATTCTAGGGGCTGGTCAGAGTCAAGGAAATTCGGGCAGCTAACAGAGCTGGGATTCTGCACGTGCAGATTCAATTGTCAGAAAGAAAAAAAAATTATCTTTAGGGAAAAAGGAGGGAAGATAGGGTGATTTAATTTCTCTCCTTTTCTGTGAAGTTGCTATACAATGAAACTATTCATTTTACATCAATGGCAGGACAGCGCTAACAATGGATCAGTTTTATGACACTTTTGTAAAGATAGACTTTGTAAAATCATCAAAGTTGATTGTAACATTAGAGAGTATTCAGTCACTGAGGCTATGATTATATATGTTTCCTATACTGTGTTTTTGAAGATTAACCTCCAAAGACAGATCTAAATCCAGGTCAAAGGTCACTTCATGGATAAGTGACAAGATTTGCAGTGCCTTAAATTTTTGTTGTGTTTATACAGTACAGATCTCTTCGATAGAAGTGCTTAAAATCAGGTTCAATAAAATTTGGTTGATTATATCAACAAAGTTTTTTGATGTAGTATAGACCAACAAGTTGGTATGTTGTTTTTTTTTTTCTTTCTGCCACCGATGAAGACTTCTCTCACAATTGGATGAATCACTTGCTACTCACTGGTACATGCAGAGTGTGAAAGGAAGACCCCAAGACGCATACGTAGTTCATGTTCAAAGAAGTGATGACTGAAAACCGAGAGGTCTTTAAAGACCATAAGATAATCCATTGAAGCATTTTTCTCTGAAGATCTGAACAAGAAGATACGTCTCTCTTAATGGAGGCGATGGTAATGTCTGAGGGACTCATGAAACATGGTGCCTTAGAATAAATTCACATTCGGAGGGGAGGTAATATTATTTGGAAATTGCAGTGTCCTAAAACTAACCAAACTTGTGGAAAACGAGCACTCCTCGTTTTCTTGGAAGGCCTTGGGGAAAATATGTCTCCGAGTGTTCCTGTGGAACCGGGATCTCGGAGGCAACGTAGGAACCACATGTCCTTTTTCTTACATGACCGGCGATGTCTAGTGTGGGTGTTCGTTGAGCCTGACAACCAGAGTGTCCTTAAAAGCAGCTGATCTCATGCCCTGTGGGCGCTGAGTTCCTCGTTCCTGAAGCGGACGAGTTCAGAAGTTCTGGCGCTGCCCCGTGACTCACCTCCCTGCTGGCAGGCCGCCCAGAGGGCCCTCAGACCCCCACTGCTGTGAAACAACAGAACAGCCTCTTCTGCTATCTCCAAGAATGCGACGCCACAGTTAGCTTTCTCTCTTAAGCCTCTTGCGGTTAACATGAATAGCATTCTTTCAATTGCTGCAGATATGAAATATCCTAAGTCTTCAAGTCAACAATTAAAAACTCAGGGTCGTGTCGTTGCAGGAGATGCGGACAGTGTTTGGGTTTGAGGGTAAGGCGTTTTAGATGTGAGTGGTATGTATATTTATTCGGGGGCTAACTTCTGCAAATGAAGCAGGGATTTTTCAGTTATTCAGGTTGTATTAGGATAGAGAAAGTCAAGACCGATGGCACGCTCTCCCGATAAAATATTTTTTATTACATGAACTGGCCACTGAACAGATGGATGCTCTTGTTAGGGTAAAGTGGATTTAGCTGCTCTGCCCTCAGTCTCTTCATCTGTGAAGTGGGGAATGATAATATATACTTCACAGAGTTAGCAACAACCTGTCAGTTTTCATATCTGTAAAATGGGGATAATTGTTGTCATTCCTACCTGCATTAGCTTAGCCCCACCCTACTTTCTTTAGGACTCTAGAAGCAGAGCCCAGAGAAATTGTGCTACCATTCTCTGTGGTTTTGTTTTGTCAGAAGCCTTTTCTTTTTCCTTTAAACAATTCGGCATCTCCACTCCTGTCTATGAGTACCTCCCTGGAGCACCTTCTCCATCATCACTCTTGCTGGGTTCCTAACAGTATCACCCAGTCTCCTATTTTCACTCCGTCCTGTGTTCTACTCTTTCCCCTGGAATGGCACTCCTCCTCAGTCGAATTAAGTGGCTCTGCTCCTTTTAGGGTCAGTTCAAGTGTTGCCCTTGAGAGTCCCATCAGCTGTAGATGCTGCACCCCCTCCTTCCCTGTGGACCCCAAGCACCTTCCCAGCCCTCTGTGCACACCACTGCCCAGTACCTGTCATGATGCACCGTAATTGCTGATTTACAAGCCTGACTGGAGCATCTTTATGATACCATATATATTGTGGTTCTGAAGTTCTGGCAGAGTACCTGACACGTAACAAGCGGTTATTAAATGCCTATTGAATCAACCAATCACATTAACACGGTGAGTCCAATATTATGCCTATCATGTGATGCTAATTGCTTTATTTTATTTTATTTAAAAAATTTTTTTAATTTTATTTATTTTAAGAGAGAAAGAGTGAGCAGGGTAGGGGCAGAGAGAGGGGGGAGAGAGGATTCGAAGCAGGTTCTGTGTTGACAGTGCGGACAGCAGGGCTCCAACTCACAAACCGTAAGCCGAAATGACCCGAGCCGAAATCAAGAGTCAGAAGCTTAAGTGACTGAGCCACCCTGGTGTCCCTCTAATCGCCTGCCTTTTAAAATTTCTTTTCCAAAACATTATAGCCCCAAAGAACAAATACATGGGAGAAATATGCACTTATCTGATAGTTCCCTGTTCAATAACTAACTGGAAAAGCTGACGTGGAAGAATGCAGGAGCCTTGTTTGTATACTCTGTTTGTATATGACACTCCCTGATCTCATGTGTTTTGAGTAAAATGTGTAAGTAATTAATGAAAGATGTTTGCTAAAATAGTCCTCACCAAATCTTCAGGGATTGATGAATGTGTTTAAGATATCCAATGCTGCATTTGTCAGAACAGATAAACCTATTCCTTTTAGGAAGCTGAATGGCGACCCAAGTTAGTTTGGCCACCAGAGAGGAGATTGTTCTTCGACAACAAACAAGGTGGGGAGAATGCTACCATGCACCAGTCACAAAGCCTGGATAAGTGGGCCCAGAGCCCAGGAGGCAAGGCTGCATTATTTTCTAAGTTTTGTCTGGGATAGCCTCAATTTACGTGGGTTGTTTGCACGTAATTATTTTGGCATCTTGTTAGTGTCTTAAAGGTATCCCAGGTTGGAAAATAATGGTCAGTAAATTGCGAAGGAAAAAGGACGGTAGTCCCCATGCTTATGAATCAGTCCGCGCATGGGTGTTCCATGCATCCTTCTCATCTAATGTCCTGTCCTCTGTCAACCAAGAATAGAAGTCTCTCCTCTGGAGGCTACACTGGACCATCATGCATCAGCAGGTAGTTGTTTTAATCGTAACTAGTCAAATGTTACTTCTACTGTTTCTTTTATTAGATAATTTGGATTGCACTTTACTAATGAGTTCATTATTTAAATTACTTAAATAAAACTCCTGGCGATTTGACTGACCTATAACCACAGGACTTGTTGGTCCCTGCACTTAGTCATTCTGTTCAAACAACTTGGAGCTGAAGTGGAAACACAGAGAGTCTACTCCAGAGATAGTTCTTGCTTGATCTTCCAAAATTATAAGTACCAGTAAATTCACCGGATAAGGGGAGCAGAGTCAGGATAGGCACAAACACGGCTTAGAATAACTTTTCTAGATGGCCGCTCCTGTCCAAATTACCGGTTGGGTCTTCCCAACTGAAAGAAACAGCTAATTATGGTTGGCCTCCTCCATGGTCTGGGGTGGAAACTGGGGAAAGAATAGCCACAGTGGCTGTGAGCTCATCAGCTAAATCGAGCCCTTTGGTTTTAGTGCACGTGTATAAACCCTCCAGGGAAAATCTGACAAGTCCAGTTGTGGAGTTTTCCTGTTTCAAGGGAAATGATCTGTCACTGAAGTTGGAATTCAAAGGTTTTGTCAGGCAGCTGGAAGGATTTATCTGGGAAATGAGAGAACAGAGAGTGGCAGACGCTGCCCAGAATGAGTTTTGGAGGATCTGAAATGTGAGGTGGTCAAATCAAGGTGTTCTCCAGAAGAAAGAACAAGCTTCTCCCTCTCTCCCCCTTGTTCTGACTATAAGACTGAATCTGAAATTCTTTAAATCAGCATTAATAGTCTTTCTTTATTCCTAGTGGGACATACTTCCAGAGTTTTACTTATATCCTCTAATTTAGCTGCTGCTTCTTCTTCTTCTTCTTCTTCTTCTTCTTGTCATTGTCATTGTCTCTGTCTTGTTCTTTGTTTACATTTGAACACACATACATGCTTGCTAGTGAGCATATAAGGCTAGAGACCTGCAGCTTCATAATGCCTAGTGATTTCAATTTGTCTTGATCATGTTAGTTACCAGTATCTTCTTCATTTCCACCCCACGTTAATGTAATAGTAAAGCCAAGATTCTGTGAAATGTTAAATAATTGCTGTACAGCAGCCAAAATGGAATGGTTTCCAGGCAGATGATAAAGACTTCTATGTAATGGCTTAAAATGTTTATTTGATTGATGGATGAATGAAGGTCCATGTTTGGCATAGCAGAAGTTATTTATACGTGTCTCTAGGAGAGTATGGGATGTGCAATGCTAAGTGTATGAAAGACCACCTATACACACACACATTCATCGGCGCCCATATGTACACATCCATACACACATTTACATATGGCTCCATGGGTGCTCAGGAAATAAGTTTCATGATTCAATTCTTACGATCCTGTTTTTAACTATGCACAAAATCTATTATTAAAGATGAATTGATCTAAAATGATAGCTTCTTTTCAAAAGGAAAGCAAAATGTAACAAAGTAAATGTAATAAAGGAAGTGCAGCATAGAACAATTCTGCCATCCTGTTTCCCTTCAGTTTCCTCACTCATTCTCTACAGCGGTCATTTCAAGTCTCTTTGTTTCCCAAATTTCTTTGTCATCTCCCCTTTTCACAAGATAATCTAACTTCCCAATCCCACTTCCTGGAGAAGGTAGATGAAGTAGGTTGGGTTCTCTATCAACCTCTGCTCCCCAACCTAGGGCCTTACAAAAACCATTCCCATCATTCCTTTCTCCCTTTTGTTATAGCGGAAAGGATGTCCGTCCTCCTGTCGAAGATGATTGTTTGTTTGTGTACCATGGATCTCATTGTCTCTTGCTTTCCTAAAGACACTCTGCCCTTCTTAATTCTTCATTCACTTTAATGAAGTGCTTCACTATCAGGTCACCTGCACTTTCCTTTGAAATGTGTGTCAATCTGTTATATCTGAGTTCTGAAAATTTTAAGGCACTTTCTTTTTCTTAAATTTGGTTTTTAAGTAATCTCTACACCCAACGTGGGGCTTGAACTCACAACCCCGAGATCAAGAGTTGTATGCTTTTCTGAGTCAGCCAGCTGCCCCTTAGTTCTCTGAAATTGACGTTCTTGATCACTCTTACTTGAAATCTCCTCTTCTCTTGACTTCGATGATGTTATAATCCATACATACCATGTATGTATGAATAAGTATACATATGAATAAACATAAATATTTATATTTATTTATATAACCATTTTATGTGCCAGATTCTGGTCTAAGTGCTAAGCCTATAGCAGTGAACAAATGCACATGAATCCTGCCTTCATGAAACTTATTGTCTTTTTGTAAAAGATTGAAAAATTTTTTTAAAAAGTAATGAAGTTATTTGGTAGGTTTGAAAGTGATAAGTATTATGGACAAAAATAAAGCTGGAAAGGAAGGGACTCAGGTTTTAAATAGTACTGCCCTCAGAAACGTCCTCATATTAAAATAATTAAGTAAGGAGTGGCCTCGCCTGACTCATGTTTTAGCAGGATTCATGGATAATAAGGGGGGACACAGCAGAAGCTGGAGGCTAATTAGAAGCTATTGTGGTAATGTGTTGTGAGGGAAATAACGGGGTCTTAAGTGAGGTGGTAACAGTGAAAGTATTTGGAGATGCTCATATTCTGTATATTTTGAAGGCAGAACAGGTGATGGAGGAGATATGGGGAATGAGAGAGAGAGAGAGAGAGAGAGAGAAAAAGTATGACACCCAACTTTTTGGCTTGAGCATCTGGAAAGATTTAGGTGGGATGAGGAATACTGAGAGTGGAATAGTCTTGAGGGAAAAGATTTTAGACAGCTTGAAATGTTCCAGATTTTTAAAACATTTGTTTATTTGTGTTTATTTTTTAATTGAAGTATATGTTATGCTGTGCTCACCGTGTCACCATCACCTGTCACTGTATGCTATGACAGTACCATTGACTGTATTCCCTAGGCTGCACCTCTTATGCCTGTGCTTCTTCATTCCATACCTGGAGCCTGTACCGCTCACTCCCCTTCACCTATTTAGCCCATCCCTCCACCCTTCCTCCCCTCTGGCAATCTCCACTTTATCCTCTGTAGTCATGGGTCTGTTTCTGCTTTGTCTTTGTTTGTTTGTGCATTTGTTTTGTTTTTCAGGTTCCACATATAAGTGATATCATCTGGTATTTGTCTTTCTCTGTCTGTCTTATTTCACTCAGCATAATAGGAAGTTTCGATATTTTACCTCAAGCTAACAAGTTGGCCTGGCAGAAAGCAAAGGACTTTATTACTCACAGCGATAGCAGTAGCCAAATCATGTAGTGCCATGTGCAGTGGAATAAATAATTTATTATATTTTCTTCAAGAATCATACAGATAGGAGTAAAATCACTAGACTATACAGTGTGCATATTTGGAACCTAGAAGTGCCACAGGTGTGATACTAATTTGAGGGCAGCCAGCCTGAAATGAGAACCACATCTTGAGGAGTGCGGAGCCAACAGAACATGAGGGAAATAGAGTAGGAATTCAGATCAAATTATTCCTAGAGCTTACATATCTCTGGAAGTTTTGTTTTGTTTTAGTAAGATTTCTGTGAATTCCCTTCATTGTTCAAGTCTGTTTGAATTGCACTTTCTATTGCTTGCATCCCAAAGGATTCTAGCAGATCCATATTTTGGTACCGGAAGTGGTTACTCATCCACATTTCTTTGTGGAGTTTGCTAAGTAGAGGAAACAGGGAGGAGAGCGGCAAGGACCGCCCCCCCACCCCCCATGCCAGAGTGGGAAGTTGGTACCCTTTGTTATGTGCAAGCTAGATCTGGGTTTACATTGTGACTTTTGTCTGTTGTTACTCAGACTTGATGAAGTAGCATCAGGAGTCTTGATAGGCTCTTTCTTCCAGCCTACGGAGAGAGCTTGTATGAAAGAGACAAGCTGAGGTTGAAGGCAGCACATCTAAAAGAGTATTTATTGAACACCCACTCTGCCAAGCACCGTGCTCATCAGGGCTGACAAGCCTCTACCTCTGTGGATCTCACATTCTAATTCACAGAGATATGCTATTGGAAAAAATTACAAAATGGAAGTTAGGTAGTGATCAGTTATTTTTAAGAATAAAGCAAAATAAAGGGGTAGAAAAGGGTATGTGTTGTTATTTATAATGTTTATTTAGTTTTGAGAGAGAGACAGACAGAGAGACAGAGACAGAGCACGAGCCGGGGTGGAGCAGAGAGAGAGGGAGACACAGAATCCGAAGCAGGCTCCAGGCTCCCAGCTGTCAGCACAGAGCCTGACGCGGGTCTCGAGCTCACAAACCGTGAGATCATGTCCCGAGCCGAAGCCAAACGCTCAACTGACTGAGACACCCAAGCGCCCCAATGTGCTGTTATTTACAGATAGGATGACCAGGACATCTGAAGGAAAGTTCTTGGGCAGAGGTCTCAGCAAGTGTACATTCCTCCAGGTATTTCAAGGAATAACAAACTAGGTGGCCAGTGTGAGTTGTGTGCACAGTAAGCAAGAGGAGGGGGTAGGAACAGAAAAGGTGGACCAGATCACATGGACATTGTATGTAAAGTTACATCAGAAGACTATTTCAATATCTATAGAGAAGATAGCAGTGGAATGATTGGACTGTCTTGGGGCTGGTGGTGAATGGGGTACGAAGTGTTCCAACTTGAGATATGTTCTTAAGGTAGAGCTGACAAATTGCCTTATGTATTAGGTAAGAAATGTAAGAAAGAAAGAAGACCTAAGAAGACATATTACCAGAGTGTCCACTAGTCTAAACACCAATCTAATCAGGACTCTTTCAGGGACAGAAATGCCACAGTCTCCACCTCAAGTGAAGGCTGGTGACAAGTAAAGCAGAAAGCTGGGAGAATTTAGGAAGAAATACAAGTGAGACCAAGTTTCCTCCAAGCTCATCTTGCCAAACATTCTTTGCCTGACAAAAAGAAGAGTCATGCTGTGAAGAAACAGATATGGAGTAGTCTAAATATGAGGAGTTTATTATTAGGGGGTCCATCCATAAAAGTAATTTTTCAAATTGCCTCGAGACACAGGCCAAGAATATAGTTGCACCATTAACAAGGGCCTGTGAGATGAAAAGATCACAGAGATACATTTCTAGGAGCTAAAATTTCCCAGGTTCATACAGCCATGAACTCACAAAGAAGTTGGCTTTGATGCTGGCCCGTGGAATTGATCATAAGCACATAGACCCAAAGCAAATAGACCGGCAGCCTACTAAATTTTTAAGTGAGCTGTACTTCCAAAACACCCCAATGACTGGCCAAAGGAGCCTGTATTTCTCAAACCCTAAGATAATCCCAAGGATCCAGGAATCACATCAACAGGAAGTGGGTTACTCAAGTGGTCAGGCCCCAGGAATTGCATCCTTTCCAAAGTCTATCTCCATGGAAGACAATGCACAAGGGAAATCCATTCATCGGTTAGAACCAGGAGTGTTCTGATTAGTTGACCAAGGAATGCCTTCCTTTGCCAGGGCAGGTTGTCCTTGTTATTTATGGCCAGAAGATTATGATATGTGCCACGTAGCAGTGATTTCTGCATGTTTCTCATTGCCTCCTTTCCCAAATAGAAGATTTGTTTCATTTATCCAGTTCTCTACTAACTTTTGTTAATGGAAGTGTCAGAGATCTGTTACACATTGTCCCGGCCTGTGCTTCCCAGAAAAGAGAACTTGAAACAAAGGCATGCGTACTATTACTTTCTTAAGATGTACAAACATGGGTACAGGGTTGAAAGGGAAAGGGTAAGGAGAGAGAGACAAGAAAAGGTTACAGTAAGGAGACGGCTGCTGCTAAATGCTAAATGCTAAATAAATGTGTTTATTTTATCTCACAGGGCTATCTCCCGGGGAGTCATATAAAGTATGTCTCCTAAGTGTGCATGGGTAAGGAGGAGGAGTAGGGTAGGCAAAAGGAAAAGTTTTCCATGAACTCTTGCCCCTCAACAGTCAAAAGTCTACCATTTGGAGTTCAACATTTTTGCATTCTGAGTTTTGCATACATGGACACCAAGTAAAAACTAATGGTGTCCCACACCTAAGTATCAACAGGGAAGCCACAGGGTGGGGGGGTGGGGGAGGAAGTGCCAGGTTGCACCTGCATGAGATTCATGAAATCCCAGTTACAATATAGTGTGGTGGTAATAGGACAAAAAAAAAAAAAAAAAAAGCAAAGCTGAGTGCATATGACAGGCTATATATAAGAGGGGGTCTGAAAATCTTCAGAAATAGTTTCAAGATGGTGAGCAACATACCTGGATTTGATGAAGCAGGATACTTATTACATAGTAATCCTAGACTCAGAATAAGATTCACTAGGTGAGACCTCTGCTTGTCTCTTTATGGAGGGACTTTATGTAGTTTATGTAATTGAGAATTTCTGAAAGCATAGGTACCGAAACAGGATATAAATGGATGCTGTGTAACCAAAGGACAGACTGAAGTTGTCTCTCTAGCAACCACTACATTGGCCCCTCCCATCATGTAGTGCCCATATCATTTCTGCAGGCTTGACCCCTACATCCTCTTTCAGGGGTAACATTCAATTCGGGTAAGCTCACTGGCATTGTCTCAACTCCTCTGGGGCCACAATGATCAATATTTGGCCCAGGAATGTTTAGTAATCCAAGCCCAAGCTGATCCAATTTAACACCAGATGTAGGAGACCTTTGTTTAGTGGAGGATTGTTCTGGACTGTGTGTTTTGCAGATATGAAGACTGCAACTGCTGTAGCCACTTTGTTAACCTTGGAGAAAGAGAGTCTGAAGGTGAAGCCAGCTCATGGAGAAGTACAAGAGTGAGAATATAGCAGAAAAATATGGCCAATGCCTTGAACAAACTGCTTAACAACGTAGACCAAAGTCTGCATGAAATCATAAGCTCTTTTTTTTTCTTCAGTTAAACCAGTTTGAGTTGGGTTTTCCTTCCCTTGTACCCAAAAACACCCTTGTTGGTAGACTTTTGGGTGGGTCAAAAATGAGGATAATTTTGCCTGGGTTATAAATTAGTAAGTGGTGCCTTTAGGGAATGATAGTAATAATTCGGGAGATTGTAAATGGGTGGTGGAGGACACCTGCAAACCACCAAATTCAAATTAGGGAGACTAGGTTATAGGTTTCTAGTATGGTTGCAAGGAGGCAAGACCAGAATATGGTCTTAACTGGATGAGCTTAAACTGAATCAGCCAAATCGAAAATATACAAAGAAAGAATGTGTTATCTGAAGGGATATAAGCAGCATGGGACCTAGAAACAGTGGTTTCTAAGGAAAAGGATTTTAGTGTTTATCCAGTATTGTCCATGGATCTGAAAGACATGGTTTAGGGTCATCAGCGTTTTCAACCCAGAATGGTATTTTAGGATTTCCCAGTAGTCATCAGACCAATCTCTCTGTTCAGATTCTATGCTTTTCAAAAAATTTTTAGAAACATAGGGTATAACCTCATTAAATATCTTCAAGTGTAATTTTTTTTCTTGGGGAAAAGCAGCTATAAAATGAATGCTAAAACTTAGGCACACTGAAATAAGGCCAGTTATTATCTTTTCAATCAGGTAGTTTCACATATACTAATTAGCTCTTGTGTACTAGAGGGATGATAATATTTCGGCATCAGTTCAGAAGCTAGTAATTCTGCACAGTTATCATATTCCTATGAAGTTTTAACAGTGATTTGATAAACCGGACCTACATTGTTACAACTGTGATTAGGTGGTAAGTATATTCATCATCGTCGTCATCATCATCATCACCTGAAAGCTGGGAGAGAGGTCACGGTGGTAGACAATACATACACAATTGCCTTCCTCCATGATATGCATCTATGATAAGTGCCTCACGCATTTATACATCATAACACAAGGTAGTATGAATATGGTGCTCAATAAATGTTTGTAAATTGTTTGGATGGGTGGGTCAATGGATGAATGCTCAAAATGAATGAAGGGCTAAACCAGGATCAAACCAGAGCAAAACCAAATCTTGACACATAGAATTCTAAAGTTTACACAGTGCCTTTACATATATCATCATGTTTAATCTACACATGCAATGTCAGTATTTGTTAGCCACACGTTATAGATAAGAGTGAGGCTTGGTTAGATTCAAACAAGGACGCAGCTGGTGATTAAGAGGGTGGGTCTGGTGTGAGGCTACTTGCACTGAAACCTACCTAGCTCCCCCACTTACCATTTGGACCAATGCCACACACACCTCTTCCTGTAATGGGGAAAAAGAATGGTATCTACCTCAAAACTCTACTTGAGTGTTGAATGCAAAATTTCGTGCAAATGCTTAGGACGGTAATAGGGATGTAATAAACATAAAATAAATGTTCGCTGTTACTGTTATTGTTGTCGAGTACCTTGTTTTATGTCAGAAGCCGCTGTTCTAATCAGAGCTTAAATAAAAAGAGAAAGAGATATAATGAAAACTATAATGATATCTCATGGAAATAAAGCCTCATTGAAATAGAGCCTGCTATAAGAAGGCCATCAGGAGTGTTTGGCATCTCTCTCTGTGGCCACATATTCTCTAGTTTTTATTTCTGTCTGTATGTCTATTCCATTGCTTCTCCCTGCAGAAGGGATGTCTCTTCATGCTCATCAGAACAAATGGCCAAAGTGGCCTTATCTCTATATATTCCTTGATTTTAAGCATCCTCCTTATCTGCCTACAATTTCTATGTCTCTAGTCTGAATTCTTTAATGTAAGAGTCCCATTAGTTTTCACATCTAATAGTCTCTCCACTTAACCCATCCGAAGCAGCTGAGTGGATCATAAGGTTCCAGAATGAACAGAAACCCACTCCTTCTGCAGGGCTTTTTTTTTCCTTAGGGAAAGCAACAGCAGAGAGCTGGGCAGTTGCCCCAAAACATAACTTCTGTGAATTATTGGGTACTGAAAACTAGATTGACTCCAGTGGTTCATTCTGACTATTCTGACTCCAAATGACATCTGTCATCTGACTCTATTCTGACTCCACACACTCCTGTCTAACCTCATGAAATGCATTTTTTAGTATTCTTTTTTTTTTTTTTTGATGGCACATAGACACAGTAAAAGATCACCAGTTCCTTCAGTGGTTCAGATGGAATCATGTGTTTCTGACATAGAACTCAGATCTTAGCTATTTGCATTGTTATCCCCTGGATTGGTGCTGAATCAAGGCAGCATCTTGAAAAGCCAGTCTCTGCCTTTCCTGGACTCATCTCCAGGCAAGCCATTGCAGCAGAACCAACATCTTTCTTCTCTTACTGTTAGCATTACTAGTACCATTGTGATGACATCCCTTTGAAAAAGTGACAGTACTGGTCTATCATTATTCATGAACTTGTTGTTACCAGCACTGCATTGTTTTATTTGCCTATGAATAACTTTCTTTTATTTGGCTTTCATATGTTCCTACATTACTGATGTGCTTACACTGAGGAACTCAACGTAGAGATTTGAGCCTATTATTATTATCATTTGAAAGTAAATATAAGTTCTGTTAGAACTTCAGTGAAAATGCATTTGACACTCACATAGATTTGCATATTTTAATTTCATTGGAAAGAGAAATATTAGAATATATCTGCTAGACTCACTAACCTCAATATTTGGAGCCATATATCATGAAAACTTAGACTGTCGATTTTATTTGGGGACAAGAGGGTTCTCCTTATTCAGGATCATTTTCTTGAGCTCTTTTGACTGATGATTCTCTTATGCAAAAGACTTGCAGGACTGTGGATACTACTGGTTTGATAGATTTTCTTTTTGTGTTGACCATTTGTTTTGATAGACTGCTTGAAATTTGTTAGTTTTTTTTTTAGTGCTGTGCAGAGAAAAACAATGTAAAATCTTTCCACACCTACTCTACTGGAGGAATGAATCATCCCCCTAATCATAAACACAAGGATGTTTATTGAGATGGTGAGGAAATAAAAGAGCTTAAAAGGAGAAAAAGAAAAAAAAAACCTTAAAATTGTTTACTTTATCCAGCTAGAAATAGAAAAATAATTAAATTACATTTTAAAAAGAAAATGTCCCCAAGACATTCTGTCTAAAGTTCCAAACTTAGGAAAACTTTGGACAAGACTAATGTGCATCAGTGTGCTTGAGGTGGTTAAAGATGCGAGTAATTGGAAAGAAAAAGAAGATGGGTGAGATGCCAAACTTGTGGCTGCAGTTTTAACAACACATTTCTGTCTTCCCTGTGATTCCCAGACTGCCTTCCATCACAGCCTATCTCAGTCACGAATCTCAGTAAAATAACATCCTTGGAATTTAAACTTTTCATCTCTTCTAACTCTTTTCAGGTTCTTGGAAATAAGTCTTGGTAGAATCACCCCTATTCGTTGTGTTATTAAATCTGTCGCATATTTTTTATTACTCTCATTAGTTGATCTCTCAGCAGCATTTGACACTGTTGTTGACATGGTTGAACATGCCCTCCTTCTTGAAACACTGTTCTTTCCTGTTCTCTATGACTCACTGCTCTTTCATTGTCCCTCCTATTCTGGTTGCTTGCTCTTGGCATCCCGTTTCAACTGAGTGGCCTCTATCAGATCTTTAAACATGGGAATTTCTCAAGACCAAATAATGGGTCCCCTTTTATCTCTCTTTATACTGTAATCCCCAGATGAATCCATGACTTTCATGATGATGAATTCTCTCAAATTCATAGCTTTACCTGAGATCTCTTAAGTGGGCCTTAGTGCCTCAGTCAGTTCAGGCTGCTATCATAAATAGTGTAGACTGGATGGCTTAGCCAACAGACATTTATTTCTCACTGTTCTGCAGGCTTAGAAGTCCAAAATCAAGGTGCCTGCAAATCTCATGTCTGGTGAGGGTCTGCTCCCTGTCTTAGAGATGGACACCTTTGCTGTATCCTTACATGGTAGGGAGAGAGAAAAAGAGGAGGCAAACTCTCTTGTGCCTTCTTATAATGTTGCAAATCCCATCTTGAGAGCTCCAACCTCGCGACCTAATAACTTTCCAAAGGCCTCACCTCCAAATACCTCCAAATAGCTTGGGGATTAAGCTTCAACACATGAAATGGGGAGGGGAGCAGAAACATTCAGTTGATAGCCTCTGGTATATCACAATGCCTTGCCAAAATCTGCACTAGGAATTCTGTTAGGTACTTCAAAGGCAACTTTCTGAATCAAACTCGTAGTTTGAATTGAAGGAATATCAGGGCTTAAATGGGCTTCCACTTTTCTTTACTTGTATCACCAACTAACCTACATGTCTGCACCTAATTAGCTTCTGCATGTAACAGACCAACAGAAGTTGTGGGAGAGAATGGCTTCTGAGTTGGCCAGATTCACAGGAGTCTTCAAGAAGAGATATGGCACTTTTTCCCCTTTTGGTTTGGACAAAAGCTGAGGCTTCCATCCAAGAGTCCTACAGTAAGGATCAGAGGTCATGGGCATAAATCATGGTGAGAACTTAGGCACAGAGATCTTAGGAGGAATGATAAGGACTCCTTGAGCATAACCTGCATGGTCTATCATCTGTTTTCCTGGAAAGGATGAATTTACATTATTTGACAACCTTTTTTTCAGAGTTGGTATTGTTGTTCTTTTGTTGTTGTTGATTTGTAAAAAATTTCAAATATAAAAAAAATGTAGAGATGTGTAACAAGGGCTACTAAGGTAGTTCTGTTAGACTAAACCCCCAAAGACCAAGGTTCCTTCCATCATGAAAGAAAAAGAAAGCAAATATCAGGAAATACACATTATATTATAAAGATAGCAAATCTTCCTTCCCACTAAAGAGAAGGCCGCGATTCTGCCCTATGAGAGACTCCAGAGGCTACCATTAATAGCAGCAAACATTTTTGTGGGCATACAGTACTCAATCCCCTGTTCTAGGAACTTGTTATATGGGAAAGAACAAGTTACCACTTGTAAATGTTGAATTTAAAGTAAAAATGATGATGATGATATTATAGATTCTATAAATCTCAATCCACAATTTCAAGTATCTAACAACTACTGAATATTAAATTATTTTCTATGATTCCTATATTTTCCAGGGGGAAGTTTAACCCCTATCATCTCTTGTATTTCTCTATTCATCACCCAGCACACGGAGACGTTACTCCATCATTCTAGGATCTTCTATGTGACCCAAATCTTAACTGGGGAGTTCTCCTTATTATCCTTCCCTAGTCTCATGAGTTATCCCTGATACATTGTTTTAATTTTTCTTTTGCGGCATAATAAATTATTTCCAGATTTAGCAGTTTAAAATTACAACCATTTAATTATATCTCATGGTTTTATCGGTCAAGAATTTAGAAAAGGGCTTACTTGAGACATTTTTCTGTTTTAGGTGGGATTGTCTAGTGTATTAATCTGGGTTCTTCAGGTAAATAGGATCTATCTATCTATCTATCTATCTATCTATCATCTATTGAAAGATTTATTATGAATTGGTTTACATGAGTGTGGAGGCTAAGAAGTCCCAGGAGCTATAGTTGGCAAGATGGACATCCAGAAGAGACAATGGTTTCATCCTACTTTAAGTATGAAAGCCTGAGAACCAGGAGAGCCAGTGTTGTAAATTCTAGTCAGAGTCCAAGTTCAAAGGCAGAAGATTGCTCTCCCAGTTCAAAGACAGGCAGAGAGTGAATTCTCTCTCATTCAGCCTTTCGTTGTATTCAGGCCTTCAGCACTAGATGAGGCCCACCCACATGGGGAAGGACAATGTGCTTTTCTCAGTCTATGGATTCAAACGTTCATCTTATCCAGAAACAACCAGCATATTTGTTTTATCAAATGTTTGGGATCTCTGTGGCCTAGTCAAGTTGACATATCAAACTCACTGTCACAACTGGGACCACTTCATGGTATTCAGATAGCAGATGGGCTAGTCAGAGGGATGTACAAGATGGCTACAGTTACATGCCTGGCATTTTGTCAGGGGTGACTTGAAGACTGGGTACAACTAGAACCATTAAGTAGAATATCTCCATGTGGCTTCTTTAGCAAAGCCATCTGAGTGGGTTCAGACTTCTCCATGGTGGTTCAAGGTTCACAGACAGAGTGTTCTCAGAGACAGAAAATAGAAGCTGCCACTTTCTTAAGATCTGGACTGAGAAGTTGGCATAGAATCATTTCCACATTCTATTCATCAGAGTAGTCACAGAGCTCACCTAATATATTAGTTCTCTAATGCTGCATAGCAATATTACCACAAATTTAGTGGCTTAAAACAACATATATTTATTATCTCACAGTTTCTGTGGGTCAAAAGTCCAAGCATGGCTTAGCCAACTCCTCCACAAGTCTGCAATCAAGGTGTCAGCCAAGGCTGAGTTCTCATCTGAAGGCCTAACTAGAGAAGGAGCTGCTTCCAAGTTCATAGGGTTGTTGGCAGAATTTAGGTCCTTATGGGCTGTTGGATTGATGGACTGAGTTTCTTGCAGGTTCTTGGCTGGATGCCATCCTTAGTTCTCTGCCACATGAGCCTCCCCAACAAGGCTGCTTACTTCATCAAAGCCAGTGAGGGAGACAGTCTGCTAGCAAGACCAATGTTACAACCCTATGTAACATAATCACTTTGCTTCATTATAATGGTTAGAAGCAAGTCACAGGTCCTGCCCACATCCAAGGGAAGAGTACCAAGAAGTGGAGATAATTAGGAGCCATCTCAAAAAATGTCTACCATATTTAGCTTCAAGGGGAGGGACCTGGACTCCCACTAGCCTCACTCTCCATGGAAAGATCATCAAATAATCTGTGGTTTTTGATCTTCCACAGATGCTGATTGCTCTTTATAATATGGCCTCTTTAGACTCTTAACTGTTCACTGTGTCCACATCATCCTTTCAGAATCCATTTTTCGGCCATCTATCATCCTGTCTGTCAACTCAAAATTTTCTCTCTAGAATCTTAGTACTAATTCAAGTTTGTTCTTTCAGTCTTCCAGTAAATATTTAGTAAGTGGGTATTACGGAGGCTCTAGGGATCAAGCAATGAACAAAATGAACCTTCATCTTCATAGAGCTTGTAATCCAAAGATAAGAAACACAAAACCATAAAATAAATGCTTAGTGTACTGGTGATAGTCAAGGAATTGGCCAGCAGCAATAGGGTAACTATAGGGTAGTCAATGTTTGTTGTCCTGACATAAATATTAATAGCATCTCAGTTCATTCTTAAAAAAATCAGTTTAGACAATAAATTATATGACCACTTAGCAATGGTTATAGGAAAGAGTGACTATTTTAAATAAGTTGGATATGTGGGACTTTTTTATAAAGGAAAACTTGGGTAAAGTAAGGCGTCAATTATGTGTATATCTGGGGGAGGGAGGAGAAAGTTCCAGGTAAAGAGGACAAGTGCAAAGGACCAGAGGTAGGAGGCAGGGTGGGTTCAGATCACTTAAATCCTTGTGGGCCATTATACAAGCTTTCCCTCACAGTGGAAAGCCACCGGAGAGTTTTGAGGAGTGGGTGGTGGGGGTGAAGTCTGATTTATGCTTTAAGAGGCTTACTCTGGCTGCTGGGCTGAGAATAAATTGAAGAGAGAAAAGAGCAGAAGCAAAGAAGCCACTGAGGATGCCACTAAAATAATTTTAAAAAGAGACATAGGAGACTGTAGTAATCATTTAGGCTTGAACCAGTATTTGGAGTTGGCAAAAATCTTGTGAGATTATGAAGATACAGCTAAAAAGGTAATCTGATTTACTGGATGAGGGATAAGAGCTAACAAAGAGCGTCAAAATGATTCCAAGGGGTTTTCCCAAAAGAGAGACGATGGGAAGAGAAAGTTGGTAGGAAAGATCAGGAGCTAACTTGTGGATTTTTCATTTTTAGGTGTTTAATAGACTTTTTCAGTGTCCAGAATGCTGCTCCTAGGTCTTCCAGGCCCTCAATTCACCAAAGAGAGGGCTCATCATCCTTTCAGGTCTTCCCATGTGCTGTCCCCTTAGCTCAGGTATCTCCCCCTTCTAAGGAAGGAGGAAGAGAAAATCTACTGCCTCCCTTGCTCCTCCCATATATTCTGTCTCTCCTCACACATTTCCTATTTATCTTTCCAAACCATTTAAGATCTCCTAAGAGCTTAAACCTTTGGGGAAACAATCCAAAAAGACTTTAAGGTACTTTGGCTAGCACCCCACCTTTGATTTCTCTGGAGAAAATGAACTGTATCATGCAAAATATTCTCCAGACACATTAATATTACTTAGCAGGTTTTAAGGGTGTATTCCATTCCAGATGTGCGCATTATTTTATTTAATTATCTCTTATAACTCCTTGATTGAATTCTGGTAGTGGCATATACTACTCTGTGATTCTTGGAAATTTTCCCAAGTTTGTTAAATCTCAGCTGCCTGGATTGTTAAATGGATGGAATATTTATTCCCTTAGGGCTGCGGTGAGAATGATATGCGATGCTGGTCTAAAGCACCCAGCTGGGAACCTGACACTTATTAGATCCTCCTGAAATATTAATTCTTTTAACTCATTTCTTGAAAAGGTTGTATTTCTTAAATGAAGTGATATATATATATATATATATATAGATAGCACTTTTAATTAATAAAGAGATGATTATAGAACATGAATTCTTAACGTCCTCCTTATTTCAATATAGTTTGAGAAACAACAGACACCATCACAACTGGTATTGTGGTAAGTGAGAGTTTAATGCAATAGTCCAGAGAGGAAGTCAGTCAGGCTCAGACAGACGGGAGGGATAACATAGAAGTAGGCAAAGAAAACGTGAAGGACTTTTAGACATAGGGCATTGAGTGAATCAAGATATTGAGAGCAAATTGTGGATGATTTGCTTGTAAATAATGGACAACTAACTTGACCTGAATGGTGTTTTCAAAGAAGGGAAGAGTGGGACATGAGGTTTAGAAATAAGGGGACACAGGATTGAGGGCATCTAATAATCCTAGAGGCAAGGTTTTGGACTTTCCCTAATGGGCAATAGGGTAGTCATTAAAGGCTCTTGAAGTGTAGGTTGATAATCATTTATAGAACACATATTTGTGAAGTAACTACAATGCTCAAAACTCTACATTAATCATGCAAACAGACATCATAAACATTCAATTTGTATATTTCAGTTTGATTGGATGGAGAAAAGAATGGAGCTGGAATCCCAGTCAGGAAACGAATACAAGAGGTGAGGTTGGAGCTGATCGGCCCTGAGCCGGGATATCAGCATCTGCAGTGGAAAAGGCAGAAGAGCTGTTGGGGGAAATAAAGAGCAAGGCTTGAAGGTAGGAGAAAAAATGGCTCTGAGAGGGAGATAATGAACTACTTTTGAGGTGATCACTGTCTGTTGTCGATGATAATTAGGGAGAGGACAAAAGAATTGCCTTCCTATCCCTACAGAATGCTTTCAATCAGATTGGAAAGAATGGGTTTATGAATTAACAAGGAAAACAACGTATATGTTATTAGGCTTACCAGTAAGTTAAAATTGTATTATTACTTAAATATATGATTTCAAAACACTACATTTATTTTCAAAGCACATTCTCTCCCTTCCCCAGATGTAGCTAATCCAAATCTTGAGAGTGTTTCTGCAGTATGACAGTCCCTCCCGCTGGACACCCTTGCCTCCATAGTTCAGATTTGCCCAGACGGTATACATTTTAAACATACAAATAGTTAATTAAAAAATACTAATCACTGGAAAGAAAACCTGGGGATCACCCCAGGAAAACCTGGGGATGCAAGCTGGAGGGAAACTTTGTGATTATCAAATGCTGGTCTATACCAGCGGCTTTGGGGTTTTGTTTTGTACATTGTTTTGCTGTTCATTTGTTAGTTTTGTGTCTAGATGGGCTTCCATGGCAGAATTCCTATCTGTGCAAATCCCCATTCAACTGATTAGGGCTTACCCTCCCCTGGGCTTCCCATGCCCTATGTATAGCCTCTGTCTGCTTCTACTCTGCCAGACTGCAGTTTTTTGCTTTTCTTTCCATTTTTTGTCCTTCCTTCCTTCCTTCCTTCCCTCCTTCCTTCCTTCCCTCCTTCCTTCCCTCCTTCTTTCTTTCCTTCCTTCCTTCCCTCCCTCTTTCTTTCTTTCTTTCTTTCTTTCTTTCTTTCTTTCTTTCTTTCTTTCTTTCTTTCTATTAACCAAGTCTTCCTCCCAGACTGCAATTCTCCCTGGCAAATGGTTCAGTTATTACTTTTCCAACGCAGAAAGAGCCTTAACTTAGAAGGTTATGCCTCATTAAAAGCAAGGGAGGAAACATAAGATAAAAGGAATAAAAATCTTTATCCCTTTCAGAGACATTTTCATAGCTTTTAAAAAATCTTCAGGCTTTTCTTAACATATGGGTAGCATTCAGTTTTGCCCTTAGTTCTCATATACATTTGGGGAAAGAGAATACATTTCCTGTTTGTGGAAAACCACAAAGAGCAAAATACATTTGCATTCGGCTATCTTGTTAGATTTCTCTAAGAACTTGAGGTATAAATAATCCAATGATTTTAGTACTGGGGGGTGGACGGAGGTTGTTAAGTGACAACAGGTGGAAGGCATGCTCTAGCAACTCAACTGGGTATAACCATGTCCCTTCAATTTCTAATGAGAATTCCATATGCATATTTGATCATTTTAAATGTGATGGAATTTTTGGCTGGCTCAGAGGCAGGTTGAGAGAAGAGCCAAATTTTGTGTCTTACGATTTTTTTTAAAGAGATAGAATTTAGTATTAATTTGATTCGGAGTGAGAAATGGGATAAGGGAAATGCTAAATGTTTTTCAGCTTCATGGTCATATTACTTTGAAATGCCATGCAATGCAAATCTAATATCTTTCTGAAAGTGATTGTTTCACTTTTTCAATGTGGGTTAACTTAGGTTGAATAGCTTTTTTGTTGGCTCCTGCCTTCCTCCCCTTTCCTAGGATTCTAGGGCCAAATGTCAAATGAAAAGTAAGTTCAGAATTAGGATATAAAAGAGGAAAAATTGCAGATAGGTTTTTGGCACCGGCTGCCTCCGAAATGCAGGCCAGGGAGTGACTTGTATTTTGTTCCGAATACTTGGACGTGGACCGAAATTTCAGAGATGTCTACCTCTGGAAACCCAAGCACCAGGCAAAGGAATCTGCCAGTGTTTGAGAAAGACTATGAGTGAAGTCAGCAATGTTTTCCTGTGGTATGGTGCAAGGTTACTCAGTGTTGCCCGCCCACATCGCTATCTCCCCCACACACCGTTGCGAACTTTTCTGGACCTGAACAGAATCAACACTGGGAAGGACCCTTTTCTTTGGCAGAGTTCAAAACACATGATGAGGTGCTTTCTGGCTTTTGGAAGCAGCGAGGCTTAGTGATTTACAGCTGATCTAAGATTTGAAACGGACTTCTCTTTTCAACGGAGGGCATAAGGTGTGTGCCTTGTGTAACTGGGGGGGCTGACGGCTGAGGGTAAGGGCATAACACCGCAGGCAAGAAACGTGCTGTGTAGGTTGCTTGGCTTGCATCCAAATTTGCCCTGCAACCTTAAGAACAGCTCACCATTCAGGGCCTCAGTTTCCCAGCCCATGATGTTACTGGCTTCTCTGAAAGAAGCCTGGGGACTAAAGCCTGGCTTTCGGCTCGTCTCCATTTGTTGTTTATATTCTCTTCCTGTTTGCTGTGTTACCCCGCATCCTAGCCTGGGTTTAGGGGTTTGGTTTTGGGAGGAAGACAGGGAACCACATTAAACAAAAGGATGGGGAAAGGTGTCGTGCCAAGTTTAGAACCCACTCAACCTTGTGGGTTTGGAGTTTTCAAGCATCCTCCTGCCTCTGGAGCTTTCAGTTTGTTTATTCTTGGCAAAATGAAGCTTCCTGTTTTTAAGAAAAACAGCTTATAAAAATGCTTAAAAAGTCTTCTTGGACATCAAAACACTCTCCCCAAATAATATTTTGATGATTTAACATGTAAATGAATCAAAACAATGTGAGCAACATTTCCTATAAAGTACATGTGGGTTTTAAAAATTAAGGGGATAGTGCTTAGCTAAACATACTTGGGTTATAGAAGATCAAAAGCATTTGAAAGCCAGTTTGAGATGTTTGCTAAGTCTTAAATGAGGCCAATCCAACCACTTTCAGCTGAAATGCAAGCAATTTATTATTAAAAGAGCTCATGGATGTGATTACTCTTCAATCTCTGGGCTTCTGACTCTTGTAGCTAAAATACTCTCCGTGGAGTGATTGTTATAATGCTCACAAGTGATGTTGGGACCAGAACTCTCAGTCTATTGGGGGGGTGCGTTGGGGAGGGGAGGCCAGGGTGAACCAAGGCCAGGCACCTCCACCTCTTGGCCCACTCATCTTCATGTCAAGGGCCTGGCTTAGGAGATGTGATATTTCCCATCACTGCTCATTGGATGGGTGTTGTTTTGTAAGATGGGAACAACATATCTATCAACTCTCAAACTCCTGCCTTCAAATCTAGAAGTCTATGTCTGGATTCAGAAGGTGAGAAGGCTTACATCTTGCTGAGAAGGCCAACAGTGTTGCTTAGATGTATACTTTTTCCCCTCGGGGGTCTCTATTGGGAAGTACGCCAGCTCCATATTAGCCCCAAATGATCTCCTAAAGAGCATCCATAGTGACGACTGGGAGGTCAACAGATCTAGGCTCTGGACTTATCTGCAAATTTGAGTAAGCACCTCCTATGAGTAAGTTATTTTAGTAGGTAGAATTTTGAATAAAAGTGTAAATAAGAGACAGTCATTTGATCTCAAAGAACTTTGAATCTAGTGGAGGGAATTCCGTGACAGCAATAATACCAAGCTCTGTGTAATAGAATCTTAGGAAGGACATCTGGCTTTTTCAGATGAGGAACTCCTCTCTTGAGGATAATTATAATTTTTTCTGGAATGTATCGCACTTAAATTAGGAAGGATGGGTCCAATTTATAGATATAAATGTGGAAGGATGATGGAGGCATTCAGGTGCAATAGAATCATTACAGTCAAAGTCCTGGAGAAGTGAAGCACATGGCAAGTCTGTGGAAAAGTCTGGAAAAGCTGGGATAAAGGGTCAGCACAGTGTTTTCCAACTGTATTCCTTTGCATAATGCATATTTGAGAAAAGGAATTCTATGATTAAACTTATTGGGGAAGTTTTGTGTCAAAAATGCTAAAATGTGAAACATTGGATTTTCTGTAAAGTTTAACCAGCTTCTCTCTACAGGAAGGCAATACAAATATAGTATTTATTCAACCCACTTGACAGAAATATGTAGCCAAAAGATGGTATTACTAGACTGGCAGATTAGAAAAATACAGTAGCTGTAGGAATTGTTGTAAAGATTTAATAAGCTTTGGTATGTAAATTGATATTATTTGTTCTTAAGCACAGGGCCTGGTGCATACACGGTACATGTTGTTTGTTTTTGTTAGAGCTGTGGTTATTTACACCAGCTATTTGACAAGGATTTTCATGATCTCTTTGTAGATAAAGTGAATGCATGTCATCTGCATGGTAAACATTTAAGGGACTTTGTGATGAGACGAGTGGCTGGGCTTGGAGTGTGCTTAGTAACAGATAAGTGACAACCCACAGGCGAGTTTATAACGTTGTGTGGAGGACTTCAAGCATCATCTTTCACCTGGTCAGCAAACTAATTAATACTTGAGTTAACTTACAAAAGTGTGCAAATCAAATTTGCACATCATGAGAAGCTAGGAAGGAGAGTTCTACTGATTCACAGGATCTTAACACAATAGTCTCAATAGGCTGAGTGAATAATAATCTAAAATATATATAAAAAGGAAAAAAAACCATATAGTCTTAGAATCAAAAATACACATAGAAATATGGAAGAGAGGGGCTTTGTCATGAATAAATTAGAAAAAGAATTAATGATTCATAGGAGACTATAAGCTATACATATGGCCACAAGAAAATATGACTTATAGAAAATGTAATGTGATTGTGGGTTTAATCCATAGACATATGGTATCTAGATTTAGGGAAGGGGGAGTTCTATTTGATCTGCACACGTTAGATCACACATTGTAACATTTTATCTAGTTCTTGTGGGAGATGAAGACCAGCTAGAACTAACTGGAGGTCTGTGACCAAGACAGTGAGTTGATTTTAAAAGTGACCCACGAATCATTGGGGAGTTGGGAATTTTTCATCTAATGAAGAAGAGAAGAATCAAGAGTAGGTATGGTAGGTGTATTCAAATATTTGGTGGTTTTCCATTTAAAGGAGGACTTAATTTGATTTCTATCATGCCTTGTGGTAGAATTAGGGCTTGTAGTTCTATAGCAATCTTTTCATAAATATTTGTTGAATGTCAACTCTGTGTCAGGCAACATGCTAAACAAGAAAACAAACATGAGTGAGAAGAGTTCCTGCTCTAAAAGAACTCAGGATCTACCAGATAATAGAAACACAGGCAGTCATAACCCAGCATAACATGTGGGACCTTGTCAAGCAATGCCCTTCATGAGGTAAAGTGGAATGAGCGATGAACTTTTCCTGATAGTGATTAGTTTTGACCAATGTTGTGTATCACATCATTTACATATCCACATAATTTTGCAAGATTAACAATTAAAAAAAAAACCCAGCATGTTGTAGCTTTTGTCCTTCCGTTTTTCTTTGCCCAGAAGCAAACATCATCACCACCTCTTTTAGCTGATTATTGTATTGTTTACCTCCATGTCTCTAAATGGCATGTTTTTAAAAAAATGTTTACTTATTTTTAAGAGAGAGCATGAGAGAAAGAGAGAGAGAGAATGCGCAAAGGGGAGGGAGAGAGACAAAGAGTCAAAGAGGGAGACAAAGAGTGCCAAGTAGGCTCCACACTGTTTTCACAGAGCCCAATGCAGGGCTCGATCCCACAAACCATGGGATCGTGACTTGAGCCGAAATCAGGAGTTTAATGCTGAACGGACTGAGTCACTCAGGTGCCCCTCCAAATGGCATGGTTGTAGTGCTGCTTTTTGATTTTTCAGTTTTAGGCTGTATCTATCGATTTTCCCTTACGGAAGATGAGGAGTTGACTCTATTTCCTTTCACTGCACATGCGTACCCTCCCACTCTCCATGTACTTCTGGTTAAGGCAAATATATTCCGTTATCGTGGCTATGGAAACTATGCATAGCTGAGTCATGTCAAATATATTTATTTTTCCTTCCCTGTGTAACGTTTTATTTTCCCAAGAATTAATCTTTTTCTCATTTTTCATTTATTTCTTATGTACTTATTACTAATTTGACTCCAAACATGTCAACATTTGTCTACATCTTTTCTTAAGACATTCAAGCCATTTGATTGTCATTCAGTTTCATCTTCCAGAATTTCTCCCAAAGCCTTCTGAGCTACAAGGGGCACACACTCCCTCCCGGGATCTCCTTCCACAGCCTCTGTCTTGCTTCTACTGCCTGTATCCCGTCTTCTCTTAGTTCACAATCTCTTTTCTGGATGAGAATATGCTCTAGTAGTTTTCCATGTGAGAGAAACTGAGCTGAGAAATTGTAGATTTACCCTCCTATCTGATTGATAGTTTTTCAGGATCTAGACATCTAGACTGGAAATCATCGCCCTTGGAAGTCTGAAGGCATTCCTTTATTGCCCTTCAGGGTTGCTGAGAAGTCTGAGGTCTTTCTGATTCCTGATCCTTTGTGTGTGACCATTTAAAAAATTTTATCATTGGAAACTTTTAAGATCTTCTCTTTGTTGAATTTTACAATGATTTGCCTTCATATGAGTCTGTGTTTGTTTACTGCGCACTTGGTAGCCTATTTCAATCTTGTCCTTCTATTTTGGGAACTTTTCTTGAATAATTTTATTAATGTTTTCCTCTCTTCATTTCACTGCTCTTTCTTGAACCCCTGCTCTTTTGATTTCAGACCACTTACATTGGTCCTACTATATTCACATTTTTCTCTTCTGTTCACAACTTCTCCCTTCCTTTTTTTTTTTTTTAAATCCCTGATTCTTATTACATGGTTGCATTTATATTTTATCTCCTTGATAATATTAGTAAAATTTTGTTGATATGGAAGTTTTCTCCTCTGTAAATCATCATCTCAAATAGGTTGCTTTGTGTGATAAGGAAGGAGGGGTGGAGGTTCTTTTCTATTCTATTTCATGCTGGAGGCTTTCCTCCAAGGTCTGCTAATTTCTTTTTTACATTGTTTAAAGAGTTTATTTATCTGTTTTGAGAGAGCGAGAGGGAATGATCAGGGAGGGGCAGAGAGAGAGGAGATAGAGAATTCCAAGCCACAGAACACAATGTGGGGCTCGAACTCATAAACTGTGATTATGACCTGAGCTGAAACTGAGTCAGATGCTTATCCAACTGAGCCACCTAGGCACCCCTCTACTCATTTTTATATTTAAGAATAGGGCACTCAGCGTTTCCTGGGTGGCTCGGTCAGTTGAGTGTATGACTCTTGATTTTGGCTTAGATCCTGATCACAGTTGTGAGATTGGGATTCATGCTGGGCACGGAGCCTGCTTAAGATTCTCTCTCTCTCCCTCTCCCACTGCCCTTCTCCAGCTTGCTCTCTCTCTCTCTCAAAAAAAAAAAAAAAAAAAAAATAGGGCACTCAGAAACTGATTTGCTGTTCTGAGTACATGAATGGGTTTGTTAACTGTTGGGCTCACTGTAGAGTGATTTGGCTGGGATGTTTTAATGGAGAATCTCCACTGTCAATATCTTTATATCCTTCTGTTTAGCAAAGACATATTTTCCATGGAAGATTTTTTTTTCAGTGTCCTGCCTGGCAGCTAGTATTCTGTGAACCAAGTGGACACAGAGAGTGCAGAGTGTTTGCTTTCACTATGCATAGGATTACTCCTTTTAGTAAGAAATCTACACCATCAACGGTGCCTGTTGTTATTTAAGATCCTGTGTTGTGTGCTTTCTAGACAATAAACTGGGGAGGGAGAGTCTGGCATAATGAGCTAGGAAACTGGTGATCTGCCCATTTCTTTAAAAATACTTTTCAACTAATTAAAAAAAATTGTCCACTCCCCTTCACTCCTATTTCTCAAGGTACCTGATGAGGCCAAATTGTGAGCCTTTGGGGATTATGTAGTGTATAAATCTGGGTTTGTTTTCAGCCCTACTGCTGGCTAAGTACTTTGCGTCCTTTGGTGTCTATGTCATTTACCATTCATCCATCTGCTTTCTAGCTTCCTAAAGTCCTTCTTCTCCCTCGTTCCCCTTATCCTTGAAAGCGTGTGAATGGTGTGTGTGTGTGTGTGTGTGTGTGTGTATGTGTGTGTGTGTGATCAGGGATCAATTTTTGTGCATGATTTGGTATGTTTACAAGGAAAGGGACATTTTTGGAGGACTCTGAACAATCAGTAAGATTTTTCCTAGCAGCGAAAGCAGTAAGGATGAACAACACAAACAACAAAAGAGATGTGAGAACTTTCTTGAGGAATTTAGGAAATGGTGAATGTGGCCAGGACACTGACAGGGGGGAGGCTGAGATGGTAATCAGCAACACAGAAGGCAAAGAGTAAGAGCGCATTATGACTGGATAGAGACAGGGAGAGAGGAGAGGAGTCAAGATGACTTTGTAGTTTATAGACTGGAGAAATGGTTGTCTTGTAAGTAGTGAAATCGATGGGTGCTTATTTTTGTCACATTATAGGTCATACGTATTCCACAATGGACAAGGTTGCCTTGTGATATGATATATTATCTTTCTACATAGGCATTAAGCCCGTAGGTGGGCATTGGTAGGAAAGGTTCTAGATTGCTTCGCCTATGAGAAATGCCAACAGTTTTCCAGCATATGTATGTACCTCCTTTAAGCTACTTGGTTTCAGGTAAGGTTTGAGCAGCACAGAGAGGACTGGGAGGAGAGTGGAGGGGGAAATAAAGAGGCAGAGAAAGAAGAGACATGAAGAAAAAAAAAACACTTACAGTGATGACATCATTGCTGTGTTGTAAAACTGAGCTTTAAATCTGTAAGAGTCATTTCTGTTCTATCTCAATAGGGAGAAATGTGCTGAGCTCTTGGGGTCATTGACTAACACGTCTACCAGATGGATCCTGGGTTTGGCTGTTTGAGCAGAGCATTCCATCTCAGAGTTTAAGATGCAACAATGCATTATTAAACCTGTTTGTAACACAATGTGCAAGATGACATCATATCCCCGGGTGTATGTGACCTCACCAAAAATGTGTGCCCTGCTGTGTAAGAAAAGTAGAACTCCAGGATACAGACTGTTAGGTAGAGTTATAAGACCTTATAAATAGCTGCCCTTCCCCCAGTCTTTTCTCTTTTCTCTCAAATCCAACATGTTCTTTAAAAGAGGAAGAAAAAATATTTTGTGCAATCCTGCATCAAAGAGATATAATAAAAATGTTGAGAAATAAACCTCTGAAATGAATGCAAAGTGGATATAGCCTCAGGAGATTGGGAATTTTTGTCTGGTATCTCAGTAATGGCCTGCCAGGAAATAAAAACCACTGAATATTTAGAACAGTAGGACTTTAATACAAGGAGTTAGTTACACTGGTGATAGAACAGTTAAGAAGCCTAATGGGACAGTGACGCAACCCAGGAAGAGGCCCAGGCAAGAAGACCTGCAGCCTCCAAGCTGGAGGCAGGAGCGTGGCGAGCCTGCAGGGCGGTGGGAGGGTGGGGGGGCAAAGAGAGGCGGCTGCTTCCAGAGATGCTACCAGGGGCAGAGAGAGAGGTGTCCTGGCCTTCTCCTCACTTCTTTGCACCCTTCGATCTCCTATCTGTGTTTCTTTTTCAAGGGCTAAAACCAGAGGGGGGCCATTTGACACAGGAGCCTGGGAAACCCTGCATATAGGGGTCATTCCCCTGCAATGCACTGCAGAGCACAGGAAAATGAGTAATAGATCCAAGGAGGAACAGGTCCAGAAGCAACGCATATGGAAAGACACCTGCCACCTTAAAGGAAAGACAGTCAGTGTCAACAAAACCATCAGTGATCTGTGCATAGTGAGGAATGATTATCCATCAGATCCAAATTAGATGTGGGAGAATTAGGAGCTAACTTTAGCTGAACACTACAGAAGGTTCTGTATTCATATAGAAGCCTCTACAACATTCAGAGTCAGAACATTGGACTGGATTTTAGTGACGGGCCTACCCAGTATGTCTCCCTATCTTTTAATTGTTATACCCTGATACAATTAAGCATGGACTACAGAGTAGGAAATATTAAAATTTGCATTTTATGGGTTTATTGTTGTCATTATTATTGCTAATGATACTGGTATCCAATGCACAAGCCTTCATTTATAATTCAGTAGCCCAGTGCTGGGTAATCATACTGTTTTCACAGGTCAGTCTTGTTCCCAGACATTCCTACTGCAAAACTGAAGTATTTTCTTTAAAAGTGATATTTGACAGTTGACTGCTGATGCAATGTTCTATTATTAACTAACATGCAATTAGTTCATTAAAAAATGCCTCAGCTGAATAGCAGGTAACCTAATACAATCTACCAAAGTGGAGAAATCCACAGTTTCTCACAAATGGGAGCAAAATTATAGTGCAGGGCAACTGGAAACGAGAAGATGCCAGCTGGCAGGACACTAAGTGTTTCAGATTGCTGTTTATGATCTCTATGTTCTAGAAAAAAAAATTAATTAGATTATGCTATTTGAGAATCTTGGAATGTCACGGCTGTGCGCCCGGCTTATCAGAACCACACATCTGAAGTTTAATTAAGCTGTTTTAAATTTCACTTGTAGTTATAAGCTTTGAAAAAGCAATAAATGTAGGAACTAATAAATAACGGTGGAAGGATGCTGAGATTCCTTCAGCTGGCAGAATTCAGTATAAGATTATGGGCTGTTCCAAAGCCTGGTATATACTCATTTTGTTGATCATGAACGTGATGTGAAGTACTACTCTCTGTTCAAGCGTATTTGGAAAATAAATGTTTGCAATGTGGAAACTTATCAAGTTGTTTCTGAAAACTCAGATCTTTCTCTAATATCTCAGATGGGGTCTAAATGGAAAAAGGCATGTGAGTTCCAGCAGGGGGAAATATCCTTGGCTTCCCACTCACCTTGGTGAGAGAACCGTACTGACTGACCTTCTAGCGAGTCACAATATGAGTAGGCTTAATGTTCTTTTTTTATTCATTGTTCCATTATTTACTTTTGAATTGCAGTAAAATGTACACAACACAAAATTTGCCAGTTTACCCTTTATTAAGGGTACAGCTCAGTGGCATTAAGTACATTCGCACTGTTGTGCAACCATCACCACCGTGTGTCTTTAGAACTTGGCTTAGACGTTCTTTTGTTAACTGCTTTCTAAAAACCAAAACATAAAATCCATCTTAACATCCTCTAGGAACATTTGGCCACTTTAGTTGAGGGCTGAAAAGATACAGGACACTACATTTGTGGCCACACATGTAGGAGACGGTATGTTCCTGCCTTATGGTCCTGCAGTTGAAGTGTCTAAGGGGTTTGATTGTGGTGTTAGACAAATGAGTTGTGGACAATGGTCCAACTAGACTTATGGAAGGAGAATATTGACTCCTGTTTGAGAGAACGGATGAACATTTTGGGATAGAAATGGATACTACTAACTACTTGGATTAATCCATTTCATTCATTCATTCAACAAATACTACGTGCCTATCTGTACTAGACATTGTTCTAGGCAGCACAGGGTTTGTGATGAACAAAGACTAAGTCCTCACTCCCATAGGCATTATATTCCAGTAGGAGAGACAGCCCTTACAGATAAATATTCAATGGATGGTGGAGAGAAGTATGGATCAGGGAAATAAAAGCGAGTTTGGTTTTGTTTTTCTAATTTATTTCCACTTACAATATTCTAGAAATAAAAGGAGGGGACCTTCTTCAAATGGAAACCCTACTTACCAGACAAGCCACCGGATCTCATCCCTTGCTGTGCCCTCATCCTGGTACACAGAGTGATGAGCTAGTGTGCACATCTGAAGATGAGGTTGAGTGTGTCAGAGTGTGCAGAATGCATTTCTCTTGGCGCTTCTTGTCGCTTAGCATCCCGGTTCCTTTCCCTCTGCTTCTTTCATTTCATTGACCAGAGAAATGACTAATGGTACTCAGCCATTCATGTCTCCAACAAATTGGAATCCGAAATCTGCCATTGTGTGGCACAATGCTGGTGGCTGCAGGGAGTCAGGGAAGTGTAATGCACAGTTCCGACCCCCAGAATTCACTGACCTATAGAAATGTAGTTGCAGAAGGAGACAACCATAGATCTCATGAGCAGCAGAGGTGATATGTGCTTTGAGGACTTCAGGAGATGCCAAGGTCACTTCTGTTAAGGCAATTCAGGAAGAATTCACAAGAAAGGGTGACCCTAGAGATGGATCTTGGTAGATGAGCCGTGCAGAATCATGAAGTTAAGAGAGGAGAGGATTTCAACACAGATGTGACCAGTATGGTCACTGCTGCGGAAATGTTCAGGAGAAAGGCAGACTTTCAAAGTTTGACCACATCAGTTCCCTTTGAAATGGTATCTATGTGGGGGAAAAAATGCCTAGCAGAAAATTCAAATTTGTTAAATCAGTTGTTTTGTCCAAATAACACCAACTCACGTATTTGTCTGGCTTCACCATTGTTAAGCTCATTCATTCATTCATTCAATAGATATTAGCAGGTTGCCCAATTTATGTGAATACTGGAGGTACATACAGCAGTGACCAAAACAGAAGCTTTTATGGGGCTTTACATTCTAGAGGAAATAGATTTTGGACACAGCAGTAAATATGGAATATTTTAAGTGATCAATATTATATGTGCTATGAAGAATAGAAAATCAAACCAGGGAATAGTGTCTTAGACTTGAATAACAAGGCACCTGGTATCTGTGAGGGACAGAAAAGCCCAGTGTGGCTGGAACGTGGGAGCCAGAGGGTGAAGACAAGTGATGTGGTTCAAGGAATCAGGGCTCCGGTCTCGTGTGTTTGCAGGCTGACCTAAAAACCTTGACCTTACTGTGAGTGTCAGAGGAAATCAGTCAGGGTTTTAAACAGTGGAGGGAAATGATCTAACTTATATTTTAGTAGGATAGCTCTGGCTTTTGTGTTGAGAATAGATTGAAAATTTTGTGTAGTTGTGATATAGACATGCCCTGACGGTCACTGCTCACCTTATATGCTATCTTTGGGCACTGGTATTTGATTCAGTTAAAAAAAATCATCAAGCTGGCTGTTACCTCTAGGCTAAAGATAAGATGGTGTATCAGTATCAGCCAAGGTAACAGAACCAAAGGAGATATATGAATACATATCTATATGTTAATAATATTAATTATATACATTAATAATACCAATTAAATGTACTATAATACATTAATATCAATTATATATAATTACATATTAATTATATGTGTGTGTGTGTGTGCGTGTGCGTATAAAGACAGAGAGAGAGATTGCAAGGAATTAGTTTTTTGTGATTGTGAGGCTGTCTAGGAAAGTCCAAAATATGTAGGGTAGCTGTCAGGAAGGGCAGGGAAGAAACTCTCAGGCAGAAACTGATGTTCCAGTCCACAGGTAGAATTTCTTCTTCCAGAGGGAACCCTCTGTTCTGTTAAGACCATTCAAAGAATTGGACCAGATCCTCCCAGATTGTCCAGGAATCTCCTTTATATAAAGTCCACTGCTTGTAGATGTTAATCATATCTACATAATACCTTGACAGCAACACCTAGATGACTATTTGACCAAATAACTCAGTATTATAAGCATAGGCAAGTTGACACGTAAGAGTGATTGCCACAGATGACTAACCCATCAACTGACTTTGTGTAGACGATGGCAACTCTTACCTCTACTCCATGTCTACCCCACGCAGATAGCCTCAGACTTTAATTTTGTGTCTGAAAGACAGTAGTAAGCTTCCACATGAGAAAATATCAATTAGGAGGCCTGGGTGTGGTCCAGTTTACAAACTTATGAGCACTGGGAGCCGGGCTTCTACCTTTCAGCCCCAAAGAGCAGCCACGTGGATCTCAAGTCCAGCTTTGTTGACACTCTGATTAGTAACTCTTTCATGTAAGAGGGGTGGCACTGCCTGCTCACACAGTTCAATGTTGAAATGCTTCTTTATGAACAAAATAAAGCCAGTGTGACTGTGTGAAACATGGCGAATTCTAAGGATGAAGGATAAACCATCCAGTTCATCTTAGCGACCCCAATGAACTCTGCTCAATCAATATTTGTAGTGTGACTGAATGCCAAAGCATGCCTTGAGTTTATGCAACTTGGTGACATTTCTACCGCTAAAGTGCTACTACAAACTTTATCTTGGAGAACTCATGATAGGTGGTGAAGTTGCTCTGAACATAGGAAGCTACCATTGGCCAAATTATGTGCTCTTGGAGAGGAACATTTCCTGTGTATTAAAAAAAAAAAAACAAAAAGAAGAAGAAGGCCCAGCATGACTAATATGGTCAGAATGTTCTCATCTTCTCTAGGAGAAGAAAGGAGTCAGGTAGAGCTTTGCAACAATCCGTGGTCACAAACCTCAGTAGACACCCAGGTCATTAACTAACCACACGCATGTGGCACATGGAGTGGAACATCCCAGGGCTCTAAAACCACAGGCATCTATCTGCTGGATTAAAGGAAGCAGTTTCACAGGCCTGGACAGAAAAAGGATGTGGTGAATTTTCAAACGGCTCTGATTTATAGGCAATAAGGTGCAAGGTTATGGTACACAGAAAAACGAATCATTTATGCTTCTCCTCATTGCCCCCTTCCAGAAATCCAGGCAGCAGCTGGTTTCTAGGAAGATACTGAGGATGTCGCCACTACAACAACCATGTTGGGTCCTTGTTCCTGTCACCCAGAAACATATCCATGAAGTGATCCTTCAGGAATAGCCGTGAAACCCCTGCCTTTGGTAACCAGCCAAGCCAGGGTGTGATATTTTTTCCTGTTTAATTAAAAAAAAAAAAGTTTACCCGTTTGCTTTCGCCAGCTATCTGAAAGTTCAAAAGGTAAAGAATATTTCCCTCCACAAATAAGCCATGGAATGTATTTGGAAATTGGGTTTTCATCAGGAGGTGCTGCTTTTCAGCCACTCACTCCACTGCAAAGGAAGGTGAAATCGTGAACTCTTTCCTGAAAGGAAAAAAAAAAAAAACTCCCGCAACTTTACATTTATAATTTGATGACTATGGGAGGGGCCCTAGGAATTTAGGGTCATCTTTCTGACTTTAATAGAGGCTACTGACCCTCAGATAAGAGGTACTTGTCATGCTTCTGGGCACAGGAGATGTAGTTCACATTTCCTTTTAAAGGAAACAGCAAGGGGCGCCTGGGTGGCTCAGTCAGTTAAGCATCTGACTTTGGCTCAGGTCATGATCTCGCAGTTCATGAGTTCAAGCCCCACGTTGGGTTCTGTGCTGACAGCTCAGAGCCTGGAGCCTGTTTTGGATTCTGAGTCTCCCTCTCTCTCTGCCCCTCCCCCACTCACTCTCTGTCTCTCAAAAAAATAAATAAATGTTAAAAAAAATGAAAATAAATAAAAAAGATAAAGGAAATAATGAAATGAATCCGTGCTCATTTCATGGCCTTCTGATGATCGATCATAATGTCACTTTGTAAAACAACATGTCTGTAATGAAACAATCTTTTCATAAAATTATATTTTTAATTTATAACGGTGCAAAGCTGAATGTCATATATACTACTCAGGGCTGCCCATAAGGTCCAACTAGGGATCAGGGCTCCTCCTCATGGAACTTTGCAGAACACTCCCAAAGGATCCCCTCTCATTTGGACTCAAGGGTGGAGATGAGTTTGTGAAGGAAGTGACATTTAAATTGGGCTTTGAGAGAGAAGAGGAGTTGAGCAAGAGAGCAGAATATAACCATAACCTAAGTGCCTGCTCGCATCTTCCAACAGGCTGGGGTTATTTTTCAGCTAGTGAGGAAAACTGGCTTGAATCCCCATCGTCTATACTTCGGAGAACCTGCTCAGGGTACCTCGAGGTCTTTGGGGGCTCAGCTTTCTCCTGGTCACCTTCCTACAATTTCTTGCTTTCACCATTTCCTCAATCTCTTTTCTGCGTCTCATCTTCTCAAGCCATTTTTTTCCCTCTCTCTCTGCCCTACATCAGTCCTATCCTTAGTTTCTCAAAATGCCCCTGACACAAGGGTGCTCAGTGACAGGGTTTGCAGATAACCAAGGAGAGCTGCAGTGTGGCGACACCTTAAAGTTTACATCACGTATCCCCCTTCCAATGTCCCTGGTGCCCTCCGAGACAGGAAATACCTTTCCAGACATCCTATTTGGGGATGCCACGTATCATTAATCTGGAACCACAGCTAGAGTAAGCCAACGTGGATATATAAAGAGATCCTAATATAACTCAACGACCTAAAAGTCTTTCTTTTTGACATCGCAGTCTTAAGTAAGATTTCCAGGCTCGCCTTTGGCTCTGTTCCACACGATCATTCAAGGACCTGCTTGTCAGCAAATGTTGTTTCATTGTCCTCTAGGCCCTGTATTGTTCACGTGGCTAAGGTGGCCATGCCTGGTGGTTAAAGCCTGCAGGGAAGGGGAACAGAGTGGAAGAGAATGCCTATCATCTACAGAGCATGCCTGGGAGTGCGCATACCTCTTCTGCTCAGTTCCAGGGGTGAGAAGTCAGTTCTAAGACCAAACCAACTACAGGGGGTTGGGAAGTGTAGTTGGCACCCAGGTAGCCAGGTGCCCGGTCCTGTCTCCTTTACCATGAAATAAGGTGAGAACACATGTCCACGGAAAACTAGCAGTCCCTGCCACATCCTTCCTCTTGTCTTCCAGAGACTTTTGCCTTATACCTGTCATTTCTTGTCCATTTCTCAGCAGCCAAGTTGAGGCTCTTGCCACATTTTTAATAAAAAAAAAATTGATTCCTCATTTTTTAATGTTTTTCTCCCAGACAAGACTCAGTGGCCTCAACTTTTCATACTAACACAGCCTCTCTTTCTATACTTAAGACTCGGCTAACTTCTGAAATAAGTGTTCTTTGCTCCTATGATGCAATCAGCAAGCAGGTAGCCCACCCTGTGTGTGCACATGTGTGCCCACTTACATGCAGGCACGGAGATGGAGATTTTTCCTCTCTGCTATAAGAGGGATTGAGGACAGGGTGGGCAAAGGGAGGGAGTATTTTCTGAGAAGAAAATGCTGGAACAAAGTAGTGACAAGAAAAAAGCATGGTATAACTTCAGGGGTAATAGATGGGTCTAGTTTGCCTGGATCATAGGTTAAATGAAAAGCAAGTGGGGGGGCACCCGGGTGGCTCAGTCGGTTGAGCGTCTGACTTCGGCTCAGGTCATGATCTCATGGTCTGTGAGTTCGAGCCCTGTGCCAGGCTCTGTGCTGACTGCTCAGAGCCTGGAGCCTGTTTCAGATTCTGTGTGTCCCTCTCTCTCTGACCCTCCCCCGTTCATGCTCCGTCTCTCTCTGTCTCAAAAGTAAATAAATGTTAAAAAAAAATTAAAAAAAAAAGAAAAGCAAGTGGGCGCGGGAGGGCATTAGCAAGGACTCTTTTCACCCACAAGTAACAGAAACCAAATGCAAACCAGCAGAGGCTAAAAAGGATGATTAGAGAAGTTGTAGAGATAGTTCTAGTTCTAAGTTTGGCTAAATCCAGGGCTCCATGGGGTGTCTGCGTGGCTCAGTTGGTTAAGCGACTGACTTCTGCTCAGGTCATGATCTCACAGTGTGAGTTTGAGCCCCTCATCGGGTTCTGTGCTGACAGCTCAGAGCCTGAAGCCTGCTTCGGATTCTGTGTCTCCCTCTCTCTCTGCCCCTCCCCTGCTCATGCTCTGTCTCTCTCTGTCTCTCAATAATAAATAAATGTTAAAAAAAATTTAAAAATAAAAATAATAAAAATAAATCCAGGGCTCCAAAAGGTGTCAAGGCTTTGCCTCTGTCTCTCATCTCTTTGGCCTCTGTCTTCCCAGATGGGCTGTCTCCTCAGGGACCCTGATATCTCTAAGGCACATATTATCCGGCAAATGTTTAAGGTAATGTTTCCAGTGAGTCGCCAAGGTAAAATGAAGATGAAATTCCAGAGCCAGATCATCCCATGCAGAATTTGCAAAGAAATGGACAGAGTCATATTAGGAGCTCCACCTGTGAACTTCCTACATTTCAAGCCTCCTGAGGATTTATCTATGGGACCACTAAGAACTGGAAGACAAGGACAGCTGGGTCTGAGTTAGAGCTGGACAAGCTAACGCTGCCATGACTGTGACATAGAGGGGCTGCCTTGGGAACAGCCGATGTGCCCAGAGTTTGCTGAGACAGGGGATGCATGAGGGTTTCTGACCAACTAGAGGTAGACCAGATGGGAGAAGAGCCAGTGTGGGCTCAGCCTGGGTCCTGCCCAGTAAGGCCACCAAGTGGGCTGAATGGAACCTTGACAGCATGAAACTGAAGGTGAATGGTGTATTCTCAGGGGCTGCAGAAGGACTCACAAGAAAGCTGTCTAAATGGGTCAGGGGGACTGCAGAAAATAGGTCTCCAGTAATGGGAACATCTAAAGAACTCATGAGAGTTCCTGCAAGAGGTAAGGATGGTTTTAAACATTTGCCACCCAGAGAGCATGAAGCCAGCTTAGTAAAACAACATTTTAAGTCAGAATTCTCCTCACTTTTTAACATGCCTCCTACTCCACCCAAACTCTGATCCCAAAAGGATCAGAAATTATTTAACAAGCCTGGGAAGTGGACAGTTAGAAGTTTAAGGCAGAGAAATACAGCAAAAGTCAACCACGGCATTCCTCCCCACCCCTCTCTCCCGCTGCCTCCCAGCCTGAAGCAGGCCTAAGTCCAGAACTGGGAGAATATTTTACTTTAAATCAAGTTCAGAGTTTTCATCAACATCTTGGGCTCAACATTGGAATTTCTACAGTGGAACTGCATTTGTGACTTAAAGTGACTTTAGGATCTAAGCATGATGAAAAGCATGGTCTATAGGAGGTTTTACATAGATAAGACAAAATTTTAAAAGGATAGTGGAAAACAAAAAAAAATTATTTTATTACATTATAAAATTGGCTTGTTCAATGGACTGTTTACAACTCCCTACAAATCATGACTCCAGAGGAAAAAAATACACCCACTCTTTCAGAGCACATAAAATTCCCTGAAAAAGACTCCTAGTGTCCCTTCCTGAGTCAGGTACCTCCCTACCACCTCCAAACCTATGACAAGGGAGTCATAGTTATGAACAGCCCCGTATGGGTCACAGAAAAAAGCAAGTGATGGTTCTAGAAGGGGAAGTTGCTGGCATCTCATAGATATTCACTATGATAGGAGATGACAGCATAGGATTCTGAAAGATTGTAGGAACAGTCACGCCTAAAGAAGGGAAGATCCAAGGTTAAAGCAGAACCTCAAATTCCATGGGGTGGGCTGGGGTATGGCATGTCGGGAACATTCTGCTGGAATGTTACAAACCCAGCAACATGGAGCAGTCCCCTCTGGGGTCCTCACTGTGACCTTTGTCATTCTCGTACCATCTCTTTCTACATTCACACCACTGTCTTGTGGGTGGAGTGGTGCCCTCCCTGATATGCCTACCCGTCAGAGTGATGGGCTGAAACCCCAGTCATTCCTATGGATTGACTTAAATCCCATGACACTCCTTGGTGGGTCCTTCAATAGTCAGCAGACAGGTGTGAAGACTGTAACACTTCGAGAGAGTATCTCAGAAAAAAAAAATGGGATCACTTAATCCACATTTAAAAGGCACTTCATCCTGGGGCACCTGGGTGGCTCAGTTGATTAAGCAGCCAACTCTGGGTTTTGGCTCAGGTCATGATCTCACAGTTTGTGAGTTTGAGCCCCGCATCAGGCTCTGTGCTGACAGTGAGGAGCCTGCTTGGGATTCTGTCTCTCCCTCTTTCTGCCCCTCCCCTGTTTGTGCTCTCTCTCTCAAAATAAATCAATAAACTTAAAACATAAATGAAATAGAGGCACCTGGGTGGCTCAGTTGGTTAAGCGTTTGACTTCAGCCCAGGTCATGACCTTGCAGTTTGTGGGTTCAAGCCCTGTGTCAGGCTCTGTGCTGACAGCTCAGAGCCTGGAGCCTGCTTCAGATTCTGTATCTCCTTCTCTCTCTCTGCCCCTCCCCCACTTACGCCCTCTCTCTCCTCTCTCTCTCTCAAAAATAAACATTCAAAAAATAAAAATAAATAAATAAAAGGCACTTCATCTTTTACACACTTTGAGGTTATAAAATATTAAAATATATATTAACATATATATTTTGTTTATTAATATATCATATGCACAGTGTTAGAGTTTGGGAACATAAAAGTATTTAGAAACATGTCTGTAAGTTTGTCTCACCAGAAGTAAGGTGCACAAGAGCAGGATCTTATGTGTCTTGTTGACTACTAAGCCTCCAGTGTCTGCAAAAAAGCCTGGTATATAGTAGGAGGTCAACAAATATTACTTGATGGGATAAAGCAGCATAATCATTGCCTTCAAGAAGTTTAAAGTCTAGTGTAAGAGAAAGTCATGTAAGCATCATATGGTATAGTAAGTTCAATGACACAGGAAATCATAAAACTGTATAACAGCAGAGGGTGGGGGTGAGGGAGGAGCGGGTAAGGCTTCCAAGAGATGAGCAATGTGGAACATGAAAGGATGAACAGAGAATTTCCTCTTCAGGCTGCTGTTCCCCACTCCTCCCCTCCTTTTTGAGGGTTCTTGATTTCACATCCCTTTCGATGGGCAGGGATAACGGGCATAGCGTGAGCACTCTGGCCTTGCTCTTTCCTGGGCGTGGGCCTTTGGGTAGCTATGCCAGTGATAAGACTTTACAGGATCTCAGCAAAATGCCTGTGGGACTGCAGCTCTGTGGGACCTTGGCAGAACCTCTCCCATTGCTAAGGTCAGAACTTAGGAAAGATGTAGTAATCACCATAAAGGCACAAGGGCTCAAAGGCAAAGCTGGCACTGAGCGGAGGTCTCCTTGCAAACTTTACTTGTGGGGAAGGGATTGCAACCTTCTCCTGCAGTGGCCAGTTCGACAGGGTTACAATATGAATAAGCCTAAACATGTAAACAGCAAATTCCCAAGTTAATGATGATGTAACATTCTGTTACGGTTAGGCTGGATTATAGCTGATTGTGTTGTCTCATATTGGAATCGGATCCAAAACGTTGATTCCTTTTATAATTCTGTAGTCATCCCCAGGGGTAGCACGACCCACCAAAGAGAAGCCTTTCTAGAGTTTCAATGAGACACTTCTTAGCACCACCTGGAGAAACCACAAATGACACCGATTTGGCTTTTAGGGACCTCAGGAACATGGCCCATGTCTAGAGTGGAGATCAGTGCTTCTCAGGCACACCAACAGCACAGGCTTGGGTCAAGCATGTTCTACCTCACATCCTAAGATGTGAGGAAAATGAGAGGAAAAGCAAAAGGCTGTGAAACATGAAGAAAAAATAATTCCACGGTTGGTTGAAATCAATGCAGCTGGAGCCAGGCCCCAATTTGTAATCTTTTATCCTTTCTGGCATTCATTCAGTCACCACTGACACCCCCCACCAGGATGGGTGATTCTTCTTCAGGGCCATGAATGCTCAGCTCATCAGCGGACAGAAATACTGCTCCTGTGCTATTCCTCCAGGATCCTCATGGAAACCAAAGACATTTTCACCCTAGTTTGAAAATGTTGATCCTTATCACTCCCTTCCACATGGACAGCATCCCTGCTCTGTACCGTGTCCCTAGTAAATTCAAAGGGAGCCTGGAAAGAGTCCCTGAAGACATACTACTCTGCTCTGCTCTAACCACAGTGTTTCTAACAGCCCTTAAAGTGCAAAAGCAAATGTTTCATCTAGGTAAGGACCTAAAACAATGAAACTCTTTTTTTTTAATTTTTTAAGATTAGCTACAAGAAATAAAAATGCTGCAGGAAGTCATAACAGTAATGGTTATCATGTTAATTAATATGCAATATCTGGGCTTCTAAGGAGTATTTCAGTAGGTACACATAAGTAGATTGCACATAAGGCCTTTGGCACCATGAAATCTCACCTTTGGGCAAATGAAAAACGCTGAACATAGTTCTTTAAGTTTGACTCTATTTAATAAAACTGTTGGGAGTGAACGAGTGGAGGCTCACTATTGCATGTTAAAAGATGAGATGTTTTCCTGTTTGGTAAAACCATACAATGACTCTAAACATTCAGACTACATATGACAAAGACTTCTGAATAGAAGTGCTTATTGTGGCCCACATCATTCCCAGGCTCATCTGGGAAATTCTCCCATGACCCTGTTCCTGTAGCTAAGCTGTGTCCCAGCTTTTCCAGTGCTATCACCTGCTTGCCTGCTATCAGTGGAATAATGGGAAAAACAGGGGTCTGAAGAATGATGCCCTAGTCACCCTCTCCCCTCTGCTGAGTACCTGGTGACAGTTTAGTTGGCCTCTTCAACTTCAATTACTTCATGGGAATAATAATATTTTTCCTGTCTAAAGGCAGGAGGCCAGACAAGATGAATCATGTGCCTCAACTTTATATATACTTTATCTACTTCACCTTAAAACAGTGCCATGAATCAACCAAATGCTACACTGTCAACACAGAACTTACATACACACACACACACACACACACACACACACACAATTTTCAAAAATGTTATAACTCATGTAATGCTGCTTATATCCACTTATTTTCATTTGAGCAACTTGATATTTTGTCAGTTTATGGTGAGGCCTTTATACCATCAGATAGTTCTTTCAGGTTTCATCCAGCTGGAGAGGCCACAATTCTACTGTTTTTTGAGAGGAACTTAAGGCAAATGTGGAAACAAATGGGCCCAAGAGACAGGCTGGTCACTCAAATATCTCTGAGGCTCTTCTTGCCTCAATTATTACAATAGCCCCCTTACCCGTGTCTCTGGTTTTAGGACCACCTCCCCGCTGTCCATTTCATACTTTGAATATGTATGTTTCTAAACATAGATTGAATCATCCATCTGTGCCCAAACCTGGTTCGTGCTCCTTTTTATAAACCTACAGAAAGTAGCTCCAACTGGACTTTTCTTATCTCACTTCCTGCCATTCCTCAACATGAGATGTCTGACTGGCAACAGGGGACCCTGTACCTTCTCTCCACGTACCTTCTCTCCTACAAGGAAGCTCATGCTATTACCCCTCTGCAGGATTCCTTTCTATGTTCACTTTCTATTGCTGTAAAGGCTTAGAGGCTAAAACCACACCCGTGGGTTACTTCATGCAAACCAGAGGTCCAGGCCCAGCATAGTTAGGCCCTGTGTTCAGTGTCTCACAAGGCTGGAATCAGGTGGCATCACCAGCTGGAGGCTCAACTAGGGAAAGATCTGCTTTTGAGCTTTTTCATTCTGCTGACAGAATAAATTTCCTTGTAGCTCGAGAACCCAGGCCCTTGGGGTCTTGTTAGCTGTTGTCTGAGCAGCTCCTTGAGGCTGTTCTCAGGTCCTTGCACACTTCCAAGCTCTCCGACTTCAGAAGCGACCCAGTGTCTTTTAGAGTCTCACCTGATTAGATCAGGCCCAGACAATCTCCTTTTGATTAATGCAACGAGCAGGGACCTTGATTAAATCTACAAAATCTCTTTTGTCATGTAATGCAATCATGGGAGTAGTATCTCGTTATATTCACAAGCCCTATCCATACGCAAGTGGGATGGAATTATACAAGAGTAAAGATCACTGGAGTCATCTTCAAATTATGTCCCACCTTCCTTTCCTTCTCTACTGTGCAAACTACAGACTCATCATTCAGGAGCTACTTTAATGCACCTCCTGTGTTAACCCTGACATCCTCAGGCTGACGTGCTGTTCCTGTGCTCACTCTGGGTTCTTATTTATCCCAATACCATTATATTTATTACATTGTATTTAACAAGTTTTGTAGATATCTGTCTGAGTTAAGATGTAACAAATTGGAATATTATGGAATTCTCGGTTTCATTTTACAACGTGCAAATCCCATGTATGTTGATGCTGTGTTCTATTTGTTAAAATCCCCTTCTAAACATTGTCCCCACTACTTGAAACAGAAGTGTATCAGGTTGTCCAGCAGGAAATATTTTCCCAAGAGTGGAAGCCTAATGCTGAGTGAGTCATGAATCCCCTTTACCTTGCATGCTACTTTTGCACATTCAATAACTCAGGTCCTTCATGCCAGGGGCGTAGATGTAAGACTTCAAATGTAACATTAGAACTGCCATTCATGTTCATTACACATTCATGTTGGCTCATAAAGGACTAGATCACATGAGAAAACATTCCCAACAAATTGAGTGGAAAGATGCTAAAGAAGAGGTACAATTTTTTTTGTTTGTTTAAAATTTCAGTTATGTTGCATGTGTTGTCCAAATGAATGGGCTGGTGTTGGTCATGAATGGAATAAAATCTAGGATGTAAGAAGACCACTGGCATTCATGTAAGAATAAGAACTTCAGAATGGCCATGAGGATACATTCCTTTTTCCCCTGGGACATTTTCATCCACAAAAGAAGTAGAAGGAATTCACATTTAATATGCTTGATTCTTCCACCTGAAAGTAGTTCAGGTCTCATCCAGTGTTTCCAGGTCTGGTGAACCCAGTTTTCTCATACCATTCACTCTAGGTGTACACAGTAGAGATGAAACCACAAGAGGTTTTTGGACGATACATAGACAACAATGTGCATTCAAGACTTGCAGGAAGCAACTGCTTTTGCCTATTTAGCAATGCAAAATATATCCTGCTCTGTCAATTTTCTGGAAAGAAAACTGGAATTTGAGTAATTTTATACTATAGGCTGAATTTCAGGATTTCTCATTTTGAAAAGAATGAACACGGGAAAGCTTCCAGAACCGCAGCTCATTGCTAAGACTCCCTGAAAAAAGCTAAAACTTACCTCCCTATATTCTTTCATGAAGGACAGCACTGCTCAGCAGCTACTCTGAGTTCCGAACTTCCCAGATAACAACCGGGGAAAAAATGACTCCTTACCTTTAAACATATTTGTAGAAAATTGGGTTCTAAACACTGTGCCAATAGACTGCTAGAAATAAAGGCACCAGCTAGGATAATATTTAACAAAGCATTTTGACCTGGCACCAAGCTTCTATTAATGGAATTGGGAAATATCTGCCAGTGTTCCGGGGAAGATGATTCCCACAGTTGCCCTCCAAAATGTTTTCAAATATGCAGGAAAAAAGAAAAAAAAAGATGAATCAAGCGGAATACCTCGTGGACAATTTTTCTAAGCTGGGATGAATTATGTTAGTTCTGTTCCCTGATCAATACCTTCTCCAAGAAATGTATGGGCACCTCCACTGCTCTAATCAGCAGAGACAGTTTAAAAATTGATCTGGAAAACTGGCACTTGACTTTGTGACCCTGCTTTTTGTCGACACATTCGACCACATCTGGTCTTGAACTGTAAAATTGTTGGCCTCTTCCAGAGGGTACTGCTCTGACAGCCGCATGCATTTTGTCCATGGAGTAAATCCTCTCCCAGAGACTTAGAAAACCAGGAAAACAGCTTTCACTGCTGGATCCCCTAACCACGAAGAGAATTCTAATAAGTTTCCATGAAAAGGCACTTTGGCCTCAGATATTCGAAAAGAAGAAGCACTATAGAGTGTGCTGGCAAGGGCATACACTCCAATGTGGAAAGACCCGGATTTAAATTCTAATGCTATCTTTGACCTTCAGTTATTCAAAAAGGACTAAGACATTCACATTCTAGCCTCTGAAAAAGAAAACACTGTGGGCATCGAAGAAAGTGCCACTATCTTGTAAACACCTTATGGTGTAAGTTACACCATTTAACTCATCAACATCATACTGATCCTCTAGTACAGAACAGTTTGGTATTATATATATATATATATAGAGAGAGAGAGAGAGAGAGAGATCTATAGATCTCTCTCTCTCTCTCTCTCTCTATATATATATATCCATTAATTCAACAAGGGTTTATTGATCATCTACAGTATATCAAACTTACTTCTAAAAATATGTGATCTGAATCACCTGTGCAAGAGAATAAGGAAATAATTTAGCTGGCAAGGAAATCAACCTTTTGATTTGAAATCCTCATTTTATAATACAAGTAATATACCAAAGGGTTCTGTCTTCAAATTTTTACATTTATTGAGCATATGCCAGACTGTCTCATTTAAACCACATAGTCTACACATGAGATAAAGTATCACAACGTAAGTAAATGAAGCACAGAGGTTTTTAACCCCTGTCACCAAGGTCACATAGCTTGTTGGATGGGTGAATCAGCCATAATTCAAAACCCAGGTCTGTCTGACTGCACAGGATATGTTCATAGCACGCCACAATGGTAACCTCTTCAGAATGCTGATTGCTTCAGGAAGATAATAGCTTCAAAGTTCCTTACTGGCTTTCAAAAAGACTGACCTCAGGGAAGCACTAGAATAATCTGGTGTATTTAGGTCATCTGAAAATTAAAGTTATGACAATTTCAAGGCTTCCTGTAATGTAGGCTAGAAGTTCTGTATGAATTGCTTATGATGGCACCCAAGTTTGTTCTCTGACTCCACGCTACGTCTCCAGCTTCCCAACGAGCTATTGTCCCAGACCCTAGCCTCCATGCAGTCTGTGCTTTGGCCACTTCATGTGACTCACCATTCCCCATACAATCTGAGCCTTTCCATGGCTCTGTGGCTCTCCTTCTAGAGAATGTTTCTGGCCACTTTATGGCTTCAGTAGCAGTAGCTGGGGACTTTATAACATTTGCTCCCATGGCATCCTGTGCTTATTTTTATTATTGCATTGATCACATTTATTCTAAGTATATATTCGTATTAAACTATGTATTCACTATATCTCATCTTGGTTAGCCTAGTGTCTACTACAGGGTTGGTGTGTGACCTAATACATATTCACTAAATGAGCATGAGCATGAGAATGTAACCTCCTTATATGCTCCATGACTCTGCTTCTTTATGTTCATGCAAATAATGTTGAAAGTTCAATGACTGTGTATTGTAGTTTGAATGATATTTTTAAAGCAATACTTAGGGGGATTTTCTCAACACCTCTTGTGGTCACACATGGGACTGGCCAGTCACACATGGAACTCTCTGAACATACAACACGAGCACTCACAACAGTACCACCCACACATATGCCAATGCAAACATCCAAACACACCATTCATTCATTCGTTCATTCATTCACCTATTCAAATATTTAATTTGTAAGGCATTTCAGTCACATAAGACATCGAAAGATTCATTTTCCTTAAGTGAAGATTTAGTACTCTCAGTTCTCATGACTCTGATTAGCAGCTGTGATTTCTGATATTTCTAAGATACTGCTCATCAAACAGTGTTATGGAGACTTTCCATTCCTGATGAGAGGTTTCTCCCTTTTCTCAAATCCAATCTTGAATATGCCAAAGGTGTGAGAAAAAGGTAAGTTGATCAGGCTGAGAAAAATAATACCACAACTTTGAGAAACCCCTAGAAAGAGAGAAGATGAATGGATTTTGATGTAAGAGAGAACATGGTTCAGAGATGATGAGGGTTATGTGCAATAAGGGGATGGAAAGGAAAAAAAAAATCTTTCCTTTATGCTGTGTACTCACCACAGCACTACCCATTCCATTATCACTGCAGGCAAAAACTGAGCAGTTCCATACCACGTCTGCCCAGGTGGGAGGACAGAATGCTAGTGCATGTAGAGGTGCATGAGGGGGGAGCTAATGGCCACAGGAAGATTGGCTAGAACATTTATCCCCCCTCCCTCTTTATTGCATGGATTCAGTTATTGCAATCAAGGAAAAGAACCCTTAGATAAGAGTGGTGCTAAGGGTGAAGGAATAGGGTGTTTTATTAGGGGCAGGAATGACTAGCTGGGAGGAGGGCAAATAGGCGATGGTTCAGCCTCGATTTAATAGCACTGCTCTCCATTCTAAGGCAAATCTCCCCACCCTCATTAAATGTTTCCAAACAAGTGTTAAGTTAGGGCTTAGGGCTTAGTTTCTTTTGTTGGGCACCCGATTGATTAACCAGGGTAGTTGATGCTTCCAGAGAAATAAGAGCTCTTGGTAAAAAAGAAATTTTATGAGTAACCTGCTCTAAAAGAAAGGTAATACTTTGAACAATCTTCTGGAGGACCACAAAGAATGTATTAGACAAAAAATTTAAACCAAGTGTAATAAATATTCTAAAAGAAAACATGGAAAGATCCAACAATTAGAAATAGGGACAAAAAGTTTTTAAAAAGAACTATTTGAATAGTTGCAAAAACTTGGAAGGAACCAAGATGTTTTTCAACAAGTGAATGGATAAAAAAAAATGTGGTATATCCAGACAATGGAATATTATTCAGTGATAAGAAGAAATGAGCTATCAAGCTATAAAAAGACATTGAGGAACTTTAAATGCATATTACTAAGTGAAAATGCCAGTTTGGAAGTCTCATACTATATGATTCCAACTATTTGACATTCTGGAAAAGGCAAAACTCTGGAGACAGTAAAAAGATCAGTGGTTGCCAGGGGTTATGTTTAGGGAAAAAAAATACAAAATAGAAAAAAAATTAAAACTTACTGAATAAAAATAAGATCACGTAGGAACAAGAATCAGATCAGACACCTGACTTGGACTGATTTACAGATTATCCTTACATTTTGAGGTAAGAAAATAATAAGCTATATTTCAAAATGCTTAGGCAAAATAATTCAAAACTATAATTGTATACCCAAAAAATCTATTTTAAATGCAGACGTGAAATAACGAGCTTCTCAAACACAGATATAATCAGTGTGTGTCCTGCACAAAGATCTTCTTTGAGGACAATTTAGAGAAAGTAATCTGACCAAAAAAAAAAAAAAAAAAAAAAAAAAAGAAAAAGAAAAGTCCAGGAAGAAACCACAAGGAAAGGCACAAAATTATTAGTGAAGTTAGTAAAATTTAATGTTAGCTACAATAATTCAGAACTAAAATTCTAAGTGAAGGGAATTGAGGGATATGATATATTGTGCTAAGTTACCTCTTTGGGGGGAAGATTTAAATATATATAAGTTTAAGAAATTGGGAAAGAAAATAATTATAACTTTTAATATATTTGGAGTAACCAAGGAAAGAATTAAAATATTTGAAATATAACCTACAGACAAAATTAAGAAATAAATATTTTCTTAAAAAGACTCTTTTTAATGTTTATTTATTTATTTTTGAAAGAGAGAGAGAGAGAGAGAGAGAGAGCACAATTAGGGGAGGGACAGAGAGAAAGAGGGAAATACAGAATCTGAAGCAGGCTTCCGGCTCCGAGCTGAAAGCATGTGTGAAAACACGGGGCTTGACCCCACAAACCATGAGATCATGACCTGAGCTGAAGTCTAATGCTTAACCAATGGAGCCACCCAGGCACCCAAGAAATTAAATATTTTCAGTGAAAAGCAAGAAAGAAAAAAATAGACTATAAAATATGTAATAAATAGAAAATATTAAGATGCAAAAATAATATGCTTATTTTACTATATATAAATAACTTAAAGTAACTAATCAAAATATAGATTATAATACCTGACAATTATATTATTATAATATTAGATTATAATATTTTCATTACTAAGTACATTTAAAACACAAGAATGTAAAAAGACTGGAAATAAATGAGAAATTATAATTAGGAAAAAATCAAAAGAAGGTCAGACAGCAATTTTAATATCAGAATAAAAATTAAGGTTAAAAGAAAACAAAGGACAAGTAGGAACTATATACTACTAAAAATACTGGGGCTATAATGATCAGGGACCATATATGCACCAAACAATGTAGGCTCAAAATACATAAAGAAACACCTGGCAGAATTATAGTGAAAAGTAAAAAAATAAATAACTTCAGTTTGGTATTTAAATATAACCACTTCAGGGGTGCCTGGGTGGCTCACTCATTTAAGCATCTGGCTTCAGCTCAGGTTATGATCTCAGTTTCTGAGTTCGGGCCCTAGGTCCAGCTCTGTGCTGACAGCTCAGAGCCTGAAGCCTGCATCAGATTCTGTCTGTCTGTCTCTCTGCCCTTCCCCCACTTGTGCTCTGTCTCTGTCTCTCTCAAAAAGTGAATAAACATTAAAAAAAATTAAATATAACCACTTCAGACTTAAATAATCAGTAAAGGAGTACAGGCATAGAAAATTTGAATAGTGTATTTAATAAGCTCACTAAGAGAAAGAAATATACACACAACAAACAGAAAATATGCATTTTTTTTAAATGTACACACCCCAAATTGGCCAGGTGTTCACCAGAAATAAAGCTCCAACAAATTCGAACTTCATAAATACAGTGTTCTCAAAACATAATAAAATTGCATTAAAATTAAAATGAGTAACAACGTTTGGGGGATTTCTGTTTAAAATAAATGTTGAATGTATTCCTGTATCCACAAAATTAACAATAAAGGTTGTTTTGTTGTGATATGTGTGTGTGCCTGTGCATGTGCATGCACGTGCACACATGGGCCTGTTTAAGGTCTAAATCTACAAGAACAAAAAGGAGGTACAAGAGGCAACAATGAAACAGAACCCCGAAAGCACAAAGATTCTTATCACTAGGCACATCTGAAAGTTGATATGAAGGTAGGGTTCTGTTTAAAAGCAGATAGATACACCAGTATTCTCTGTCGCTCTATTCCATAAAGTGACCATCCTCCCCACAAGCAAAAAAAGGAAGAGAGATTGATGATCTGAAGAGAGAAAATGGACTCAGGGACATTAGGCTGGTTGAGGGCTAGTATACCACATTAAAAATATGGGAACTAATTCAAAGTCTACATTTAAGATGTTGAGAATTTCAAACTTTCACCCAGATCTCAAAACCAGTTGTGAGGATTATTCCCTCCAGGCAGAATGCCGAAAGAATTTTCCTGATAAAGCTGACTAACTCAAGAGGAAACCACTAATGGCATTCAATTACAGATTCTGTAAATGTACTACAGAAAGATTGATCTGCATAAAGTCCACAACTGACAAGCCCACCCATGTTTCAATCAACTTTTTAGTGGACATTTCAAAATACAACAGAAAATCAATGACCAACTGATAGTTGAAAATTTCTAAACTAAAAAACAGAGATTAAGAAATGCTAACACAAAACAGCAACTTGGTACAATTTAGGGCCATTAAAGGAGAAGATTATGCTTTATATAAAATGTTACATTGTTAGAGAGATAAGATGTTTTGTTTCATGAAACGTTTCATGAAACGTTAGGATACTATTGGGGCACCTGGGTAGCTCAGTCAGTTAAGTGAAAGACTCCTGAGTTCAGCTCATGTCATGATCTTCCAGTTTGTGATTTCAAGCCCCATGTTGGGCTCTGCACTGACAGCATGGAGCCTACTTGTGATTCTCTCCCTCTCTCTTTGCCCCTCTTCCACTTGCACTCTCTCTCTCTCAAAATAAATACATAAACTTAAAAAAAAATTAGGATACTATAATATAAATAGAACGCAGCACAGAAACAAGATGAAAAGAACACACAGAAATTAAAATCACTAGCAAGAGGAGCACCTGGGTGGTTTCAGTCAGTTAAACATCTGACTTTGGCTCAGGTTGTGATCTTGTGGTTGGTGAGTCTGAGCCCCACATTGGGCTTGCTGATATCAGCCTGTCAGAACAGAGCCTATTCAGATCCTCTGTCCCCCTCTCTCTGTCCCTTCCTCACTTGTGCTCTCTCCAAAAATAAATAAAAATAAAATAAAATAAAATCACTAGCAAGAAAATTTAAAGTTCAATGAAAGAGTTGGAAGATAAAACTGAGGTGATATCTCCTCTAAAAACAAAAACAAAAACAAAAACAAAACAAAACAAAACAAACAAACCAACCATAGCAAATACAAAGAATAGATTACAGGTGAACCTCAACATATTGATTTCTTACCAGCCCAGAATGGCTAAAGCTCTGATTGGTTACCTCCTAGGGGACTTGTTAGCTCCCAAGGGCTAGTCAGAGAATGGCCATAGTAGAGTAGGGTCTGATGGCAAGCCCAACATGAAAACATTTGTGAAAACTGATTTTGATAAATGTACGTAAATGTAACAACAACCAGCCAAAGGAGCTAAAATTGTTTACCTAAAGTAGAGACAATGGCACCAGAAGAGTGATACTTTTATAGAATCGTCTCATTTTCCACATTATGTGCTAGTACAGAAACTGATAAATAAATTAAAGCAGTGCCTAAACTATGAGATCAGCATATTCCTCCCTTAGCAGATGCAAATATTATTTGTGAGGTTCACAGCTGATTGTTTTTTGGGGGAATTGCCCTCAGCTGTGGGAAACAGCCCTGCCCAAGATCATGCCCTGTCAAAGTGGCTAGTAGTCAGCGGCCAATAACAGGTGAGTATGGAAATACAAAGGCCTGACCCACTCCCTTTCATTTAGAACAACAGTATCTAAATTATAGTATCTAGCTGCTCTCTCAGCTCCAGAACTCCCACAGAATCAACTGAGGCATCAAATGCAAGGACACTGAAGATTAACTTCTCCCTCTGTCCAGTCTTGCGTCATTCATTTTCATACAGGTATGTTTCTCAAGAGCACTCCCCCAAAAAAAGTGTTACATGCAACTTTCTATATCAGAATCTCTTTTCCAAGAATCTAATCTAAGACAACATCTGACAACTATATGGAAGGAGGTTCAATCTTAGGACTAATTAGAAAATGCAAATCAAAAACAATACGCTATTGATTTAAACTCATCAATGGCAAAAATTAGATAAATACCAATAACTATTCAGCTAATGACAATCTGCCTTTTAATTGGTGTATTTAGATAATTTACATTTGATATAATTGGTATGCTTAGGTTTTAAGCTGTCATTTTGTTATCTGTTTCTATTGTCCTACATATTCTTGTTCTATCTTACACTTTGAACGGATCTTCTATTCATGTGTGATTTTGTAATATAATGCACTGGCCTTTGGAAAATATTCCAAATTGGTTCACTGACTTATACAGAATTTCCAAATGTTGACACAAACCATTATGCAATAGCAAAACAATCACATTTATCAAAACACCAATCTCATCAGAAAAGTCTTTAAGTAATGGGAAACTGTCAGGTTTACAGTGATGGAAACGGGTCTTTCAAATTCTAATTTTCACTTGAAAACCCAGGTTTTATCATTGGCAACAAATACTGTCAATTGTTATTCTTGAAGTGACAGATTTGCTTTGTTCAACTTCAAGAAAAAATCTTCCACATACTTAAGCCTAAATGACCATCATTTGTGAGTCATATTGGTAAGTAAAAATGGTGCTCCATTAAAACAGTGACTAGTTCCAAACAATAACATATGCTTTTCCTAAAGACAGCCATCTTACTTCAGTGTGCTGCAAAAGTGCTTTATGCATACTTTCTGTATTTTCCCACAGAAGATTAAAAAGGCATGTATTTAATGGTTGAAATTTAACACAATAATTTTATTGCTTCATTAAGGATATTGTAAAGTGAAATTGGACTTTTTAAAACTATAGTTTAATGGCATGAAGAATGTGATAACTAGCATGGTTTCTTCCTAGGACCTGATTTCTGCTAAAGTGCCTCCACTGCTTTTACACCAGCAATGCAAATTTCCACCCAGTGAAAAAGAGAAATGACAAACATTGTGGGAGAAATTGGCAAAAATACAGATCGCCAAGAGTATTTTTTAAATGTTATCATAAACAGTGTTTTGGAAACACGTAAGCAGGTTTCTTAATTTAGCTTTGGTGGATCATGGAAGATTCTCCCAGTGATGATAGATTGACTATGTCTCAAGAACAGAGGGATGAGACAGAGAGAGAGAGAGAAGGGATATACTGGGAATGAGCCAGGGAGCAGTGATAAATAAAGCTACAAAGGAAGGCAAGGATGGACCATTGCCAAGCTGGGAAGTTAAGACTTTATTATTAACAAGATAATGAGAATTCATTCAACTGTTTCAAGGGAAGAATTGACAGATTTATTATAAAAATCTTCCTCTTATAGCACTTCAAGAATGAATTAGAAGAGGATAAGATTAAAAGGAGACCAGGTAGGAGCTGCTTGCAAAATTAAAATGAGGAATGATGAGCACAGGAACCACACTGCGGGGACATTGAAGAAAACATGCCCAGTTCGAGAGACTAAGGAGGTTGCATTGATTTGACAGCTGGTAAGCAGGAGGGAGTGAGTGTGGGGAAAAAATGACAAACAAGGGTCATTTTAATTTCTTCTTTTTTAGGAGGGAGGCAGTACAAGTTTGCAGGGGAAGGATAGTAAGTTCATTTTCTATCATCTTGAAGTGTCTATTGGATGTACTGCAGAAAGGTACTTATACTGGAGTAGAGTTAACATTGTTTCGGCAACCATGTATGGAGCATGATCAGATTTGATGCTTTTCAGGTTATCAGTGAGTTGTTGCCTAAGGTAGATATATGGTATGCCTCCCAACCATGGAGCAGGAAGAGAAACCAATGGGGATTTTTTTATAGTATGCCAGAGTTAATATTAATAGTAGGATCCAATGATGCCCATAGGAATTTCCCATAGCACCTATATTGGAAACCTATGTCTGATTTCTAGCATGCTACCAAAGAAAGGAGTTTGATCATGGAGCTATCTATTTTCTTATTGAAATTGTATTGACTTCTTAGTTTGTAACAGGGAAAAGGGAACATGGTTTTGCTTAGTTTCACAAAATAAGATTTGCATTTATTTAGCCCCAGTTCAAAGTGTCAGTACGTTCTATGAAGTAGAGAACTTCTACAGTGTCTGGGGTTCTGTTTCCTTTCCCAGAAGGGATTATGTGCAGCCTACCCCTTTTCCTTCCCATGCAGAGTGCCTTCTCCCAGGACAGGCTCCATGTGTCACCAGTGGGGCAGAAGGCAGGTTATTACGCCCGGACAGCTCAGACAAGGAAGCACTGACAACTGAGAGGCAGACATCTGATCATTCAGCATGTGAACTGAACAATCTCCTCACTCTTGGGCTGAACCCACACTGCCCAATACGACTCAAAGTTATCCAATCACATCCATCTTTGTAAACAGCCTGGGGCTCTCCAGTTTGAACTGATCCTTGAGCCAAAGATCCAGGCCATTTGCAGAGATCTTGGCAATAGGAACCCCAGCTGTCAACAAGCAAAAGCAGTGCATTAACAGGAACACATTTAGTGAGGTGAATCTGGGGAAATCCATTTTCTAAATCCTACATCAAAACATCTGACAGTCTTGATGGTGCTTTAGACATAATCTGGCTCTCTCGAGGATAGATTTCCCCAAAGAGTAAAACATCTTTGTCTTGTATTCCATTGATTAGAAATTCAGAAAGGAGAGTGACAGAGGTTTACTTTTGTAATATCTTAAAAAAAAAACACTTGGCTAAAAGAGTCATGTAGTAGAAAGACCATTACACTTGAAATCAGAAGACAGGTTCTGGAGTATGTTCTACCAACTACCTGCTTCTGCAACAGCTTTATGAGCTTATATTTTATTGACTTTATTGTTTTCCTTGTCTCCACTTTCCAAGCTGATACCTGGGCCCTTATTAGTTCCTCGCCTCCAGGATTTTGCAGGACAGAAAGCAGGAGCCACATGAAGTCAATGGCACCTTCTTATCTTTTCTAAAAGTTTAAACTGATAGAAGAAAGGTTAGTCAAAACTTATAGATATGCTTATATTTTCCCTTAGTAGTTGACAATCTAATTTCTTTATCTAAAAGAAATAAAACAATTGATTTAGTAAATAATAACCATGTAGCATTGAGACGGACCATCAAGTTGAAGATTCCTTAACATCATAGAATGTTAGAAGTTACCACTCTCATTCCCACAACTAGTTCTTGATAACCATGAAACTGGTGACTGGACACTGGGACACTGACCATCGATCATCACATCAATGGCCTCTTGAAACACACGAAGCTAAGGCTTGTACACTGGAAACTGCTGCAGAAAATACCCACATCTCCATGATTGTACTCACTAGAAGAAATCAACCCTGGTGGCAAGAACATGCCATTGGTCTCACTTCTGCATGCCAAATTTTATGTCCCTGCAACACACTGGTGGAATCAAATCTACAACTAACCTGCTCGACGCAAATGCACATGGGCAATGTTAGTTCTAGTTTCGTAGCCTCAAACATATATATAGGAAAACCACCTAGAAGGGGTGGAAATGGTGCTAACAACTACCATAATATTTAACTGCCTCAGGCAACATTATTGATCCAAACTCATTATCTTTCTTTTCAAATACGGTTTTCCTCATGTGTTCTATCTCACTCAGTAACACTAATTACATCCAGTTTTCAAGTCAAAAACGTTGAAGTTATTTTTGACTTCCCCTCTTTCTCTTTCCATATCATCTAGTATGACACAAAATCTTCCTAAGTCTTTCTCACATGTTTCCCTTCTGTTTTTCATATTGCAACTCTTTGATTTCATGTCCTCATTATTTTTCTCCTTGACTATTCCAATAATCTCTTTTACTTTACTGTGCTTCCCTCTCATGGGTCATCTAATCTGTAGCCAAAGAAATCTCTCTGAATGCAAATGGGATCATTTATATCTCCCCTGTTCAAAACCTTACAATGATTCCATGTTTCAATTTCCAGGAAGGCAATGTTTCTCATTCTCAACTGGTGACTGCCTCCTTTTCCAGATTTATCCCTGATACTTACCCTTCCACACACGTTGTACTCAATCCTTCTGGATTAATTAGAATTCCTTGGAAATTCCTTCCATCAATTCATCCATCTATGCATCTATTAAATATCTGTCAAACATACAATATTTATTAAAAATATAATAAGGTCATGAACATTAAGAATAGTAGTGGTTGATAATTGTCCATAAGGAGTTTACAGTTGTAGTTTAAACAGATGGCTACAATTCGGTGTCATGGATAATCTCCCTATACAGAAAAATTTTCCTCACATTGTGACATCTTAACTGAGTCTTGAAGGATTAGTAGCACTAACTAGATGAAGAAAAAGGAGGGAGAGGAAAGAACTTTTAGACAGAGGAAGAAGTATGCACCCACGTAGAGAGGCCAAAGAAAGCAAGGTGTTTCAGTGCTCAGATTGCTGAATGGGTAGGAGATTGCATTAGTCAGAATTTTCCAGGAAACAGAACCAACATACATGAGGATATTTAAGGAACTGCCTTGAGTCCAAATTCTGCAGGGTGGGCTGACAATCTAGAGACACAGAGCAAAGCTGATGCTGTAGTTTGAAGCCATAGGCTGCTGACTCAATGAAGAGTAACTGTTGCATCTCAGATCCAAAGGCTACCAAGCCTGAGACCTAGGAAAGAGCTGAGCCAATGTTGTAGTTAAAGTGTGAATGCAGTCTGCTGGAAGAATTCCCTTTTGCTTAGGGAGATGTCAATATTTCATGCTAGTCAGACTGTCAACTGATTGGACCGGGCTCACCTACATTATGGAGGGCAATCTGCTTTACACAAAGGTCACCAATTTAAATGTAAACTTTACTTAGTGAAATAAACCAAAAACAGATGGGCAAATATTATATAATACCACTTATATGGGAAATCTAAATTAGTCAAACTCATAGAAGGAAAGAGTAGAATGGTGGCTTCCAGGAGCTGGCAGAGAAGGAAGTGGTGAATTATTAGTTGAATTACTATATTTCAGTTGTACAAGATGATCAAGTCCTAAAGATCTGTGTAATATGGTGCCTATTGTTAGCAATTCTGTATTGTATACTTGAAGTTTTGCTGAGGATATATGTTATGTTAAGTGTTCTTATCACAATAATAATAATAATAATAATAATGAATAAAGAGGATTATTTATCAGAAGATGGCAGCATAGGAGGACGCTGGGCTCACCTCATCCTGCTGATCACTTAGATTCTACCCACATCTGCCTAAATAACCCAGAAACTGCCAGAAGACTAGCAGAATGGACTCTCTGGAGCCAAGCATAGACACGAGGCCCACAGAAGAGGGTAGGAAGGGTGGAGAGGGGGTTCACGCTACACGGACTGGCGGGAGGGAGCCGGCTTGGTGGAGGGGCCAGGCAGAGCCCCGGAGTCTGGCTGGCAAAAGCAGAGGGGCTGGACTGTGTGAATTCTGACAGCCAGCAGGACTTAACATCTGGAATGTTAAAAGTCAACAGCTCTGCTCTTGGAGAGCAGGGAGGGCAAGAGGACAACAGGAGGGAGAGTTGTTGAGCCCCAGAGGACAGAGCTCAGCTTGGTGGGGAACAAAGGCGCTGGCCAGCGCCATTTCCCTCGCCCATCCTCCAGCCAAAATCCCAAAGGGAACCAGTTCCTGTCAGGGAACTTGCTTGCACCATGAAAACACCCAATGCTGTGCTTCTGTGGATCCATCCCTCCGACGGGTCTGCCTCCCTCCTGGTGCCACAGAGCCCCTTCTGAAGTGGACCACCAAAGGCAAAGCAAGCTGAGTCTGCCCCTCCTGCGCCTGTGCACCTTGCAGATCCACCCCAGCTAATATGCCAGATCCCATAGAAGCAGCCACCGCAATCCTGGCAGTGTGCAAGTAGCCCAGACAGGGGCCACACCACTCCACAGTGAGTCCTACCCCTGGGAGAGGGGAAGATAAGGTACACACCAGTCTGACTGTGGCCCCAGCAGCGGGCTGGGGGCAGACATCAGGTATGACTGCAGCCCCGCCCACCAATGCAAGTTACTCCAGATAGCACAGGGGAAGTGCCCCCCAGTTCTGTGCCACTCCAGGGACTATCCAAAATGACAAAACGGAAGAATTCTCCTCAAAAGAAACTCCAAGAAGTAACAACAGCTAACAAACTGATCAAAAACGATTTGAGCAATATAACAGAAAATGAATTTAAAATAATAGTCATAAAATTAATCACTGGGCTTGAAAAAAGTATAGAGGACAGCAGAGAATCTATTGATACAGAGATCAAGGGACTAAGAAACAGTCAGGAGGAGGTAAAAAATGCTATACATGAGCTGCAAAATAAAATGGAGGCGACCACAGCTCGGATTGAAGAGGTAGAGGACAGAATAGGTGAATTAGAAGATAAAATTATGGAAAAAGAGGAAGCTGAGAAAAAGAGAGATAAAAAAATCCAGGAGTATGAGAGGAGAATTAGAGAACTAAGTGATGCGATGAAACGTAATAATATACACATAATTGGGATTCCAGAGGAAGAAGAGAGAGAGAAAGGTGCTGAAAGTGTACTTGAAGAAATCATAGCTGAGTACTTCCCTGATGTGGGGAAGGAAAAAGGCATTGAAATCCAAGAGGCACAGAGAACTCCCTTCAGACGTAACTTGAATCGATCTTCTGCACGACGTATCATAGTGAAACTGGCAAAATACAAGGATAAAGAGAAAATTCTGAAAGCAGCTAGGGATAAACATGTTCTAACATATAAAGGGAGACCTATAAGACTAGTGACGGATCTATCTACTGAAACAAAATACAAGGATAAAGAGAAAATTCTGAAAGCAGCTAGGGATAAACATGTTCTAACATATAAAGGGAGACCTATAAGACTAGTGACAGATCTATCTACTGAAACTTGGCAGTCCAGAAAGGAACGGCAGGAAATCTTCAATGTGATGAACAGAAAAAAATATGCAACCGAGAATCCTTTATCCAGCAAGCCTGTCATTTAGAATAGAAGGAGAGATAAAGGTCTTCCCAAACAAACAAAAACTGAAGGAATTCATCACCACTAAACCAGCCCTATAAGGGATCCTAAGGGGGATCCTGTGAGACAAAGTACCAGAGACATCACTACAAGCATGAAACCTACAGACATCACAACGACTCTAAACCCATATCTTTCTATAATAACACTGAATGTAAATGGACTAAATGCTCCAACCAAAATAAATAGGGTATCAGAACGTATAAAAAACAAGACCCGTCTATTTGCTATCTATGAGAGACTCATTTCAGACCTGAGGACACCTTCAGATTGAAAATGAGGGGATGGAGAACTATCTATCATGCTACTGGAAGTCAAAAGAAAGCTTGAGTAGCCATACTGATATCAGACAAACTAGACTTTAAATGAAACAAGAGATGAGGAAGGGCATTATATAATAATTACAGGGTCTATCCATCAGGAAGAGCTAACAATTATAAATGTCTATGCGCCAAATACGGGAGCCCCCAAATATATAAAACAATCACAAACAGAAGCAACCTTATTGATAAGAATGTGGTAATTGAAGGGGACTTTAATACTCCACTTACAACAATGAATAGATCATCTAGACACACGGTCAATAAAGAAACAAGGGTCCTGAATGATACATTGGATCATATGGACTTGACAGATATATTTAGAACCCTGCATCCCAAAGCAACAGAATATACTTTCTTCTTGAGTGCACAGGGAACATTCTCCAAGATAGATCACATACTGGGTCACAAAATAGCCCTTCATAAGTATAAAAGAATTGAGATCATACCATGCACACTTTCAGACCACAATGCTATGATACTTGAAATCAACCACAGGAAAAAGTCTGGAAAACCTCCAAAAGCATGGAGGTTAAAGAACACCCTACTAAAGAATGAGTGGGTCAACCAGGCAATTAGAGAAGAAATTAAAAAACATATGGAAACAAATAAAAATGAAAATACAACAATCCAAACGCTTTGGGATGCAGCGAAAGCAGTCCTGAGAGGAAAATACATTGCAATCCAGGCCTATCTCAAGAAACAAGAAAAATCCCAGATACAAAATCTATCAGCACACCTAAAGGAAATAGAAGCAGAACAGCAAAGACACCCCAAATCCAGCAGAAGAGGAGAAATAATAAAGATCAGAGCAGAAATAAACAATATAGAATCTAAAAAAACTGTAGAGCAGATCGATGAAACCAAGAGTTGGTTTTTTGAAAAAGTAAACAAAATTGATAAACCTCTAGCCAGGCTTCTCAAAAAGAAAAGGGAGATGACCCAAATAGATAAAATCATGAATAAAAATAGAATTATAACAACCAATCCCTCAGAAATACAAGCAATTATCAGGGAATACTATGAAAAATTATATGCCAACAAACTGGGCAACCTGGAAGAAATGGACAAATTCCTAAACACCCACACACTACCAAAATTCAAACAGGAAGAAATAGAAAGCTTGAACAGACCCGTAACCAGCGAAGAAATTGAATCAGTTATCAAAAATCTCCCAACAAATAAGAGTCCAGGACCAGATGGCTTCCCAGGGGAATTCTAGCAGACATTTAAAGCAGAAATAATACCTATCCTGCTCAAGCTATTTCAAAACATAGAAAGGGAAGGAAAACTTCCAGACTCATTCTATGAAGCCAGCATTACTTTGATTCCTAAACCAGACAGAGACCCAGTAAAAAAAGAGAACTAGAGGCCAATATCCCTGATGAACATGGATGCAAAAATTCTCAATAAGATAGTAGCAAATCGAATTCAACAGCATATAAAAAGAATTATTCACCATGATCAAGTGGGATTCATTCCTAGGCTGCAGGGCTGGTTCAACATCCACAAATCAATGTGATACATCACATTAATAAAAGAAAAGATAAGAACCATATGATCCTGTCAATCGATGCAGAAAAAGCATTTGATAAAATTCAGCATCCTTTCTTAATAAAAACCATCGAGAAAGTCGGGATAGAAGGAACACACTTAAACATCATAAAAGCCATTTATGAAAAGCCCACAGCTAATATCATCCTCAATGGGGAAAAACTGAGAGCTTTCTCCCTGAGATCAGGAACACGACAGGGATGTCCACTCTCACCGCTGTTGTTTAACATACTGTTGGAAGTGCTAGCATCAGCAATCAGACAACAAAAGGAAATCAAAGGCATCAAAATTGGCAAAGATGAAGTCAAGCTTTTTCACTTTTTCACTTTTTGCAGATGACATGATATACATGGAAAAACCGATAGACTCCACCAAAAGTCTGCCAGAACTGATACATGAATTCAGCAAAGTCGCAGGATACAAAATCAATGTACAGAAATCAGTTGCATTCTTATACACTAATAATGAAGCAACAGAAAGACAAATAAAGAAAGTGATCCCATTCACAATTGCACCAAGAAGCATAAAATACCTAGGAATAAACCTAACTAAAGATGTAAATATCTGTATGCTGAAAACTATAGAAAGCTTATGAAGGAAATTGAAGAAGATATAAAGAAATGGAAAAACATTCTGTGCTCATGGATTGGAAGAATAAATATTGTTAAAATGTCAATACTACCCAAAGCAATCTAAACATCCAATGCAATCCCAATCAAAATTGCACCAGCATTCTTCTGGAAGCTAGAACAAGCAATCCTAAAATTTGTATGGAACCCCAAAAGGCCCCAAATAACCAAAGTAATTTTGAAGAAGACCAAAGCAGGAGGCATCACAATCCCAGACTTTAGCCTCTACTACAAAGTTGTAATCATCAAGACAGCATGGTATTGGCACAAAAACAGAGACATAGACCAATGGAATAGAATAGAAACCCCAGAACTAGACCCACAAAAGTATGGCCAACTAATTTTTGACAAAGCAGGAAAGAACATCCAATGGAAAAAAAGACAGTCTCTTTAACAAATGGTGCTGGGAGAACTGGACAGCAACATGCAGAAGGATGAAAGTAGACCACTTTCTTACACCATTCACAAAAACAAACTCAAAATGGATAAAGGACCTGAATGTGAGACAGGAAACCATCAAAACCCTAGAGGAGAAAGCAGGAAAAAAACTCTTTGACCTCAGCCGCAGCAATTTCTTACTCGACACATCCCCAAAGGCAAGGGAATTAAAAGCAAAAATGAACTATTGGGACCTCATGAAGATAAAAAGCCTCTGCACAGCAAAGGAAACAATCAACAAAACTAAAAGGCAACCAACGGAATGGGAAAAGATATTTGCAAATGATATATTGGACAAAGGGCTAGTATCCAAAATCTATAAAGAGCTCACCAAACTCCACACCCGAAAAACAAGTAACCCAGTGAAGAAATGGGCAGAAAACATGAATAGACACTTCTCTAAAGAAGACATCCAGATGGCCAACAGACACATGAAAAGATGCTCAACATTGCTCCTCATCAGGGAAATACAAATCAAAACCACACTCAGATATCACCTCACGCAAGTCAGAGTGGCTAAAATGAACAAATCAGGAGACTATAGATGCTGGGAGGATGTGGAGAAATGGGAACCCTCTTGCACTGTTGGTGGGAATGCAAACTGGGTGGGTGCAGCCACTCTGGAAAAACAGTGTGGAGGTTCCTCAAAAAATTAAAAATAGACCTACACTATGACCCAGCAATAGCACTGCTAGGAATTTACCCAAGGGATACAGGAGTACTGATGCATAGGGGCACTTGTACCCCAATGTTTATAGCAGCACTCTCAACAATAGACAAGTTATGGAAAGAGCCTAAATGTCCATCAAGTGACAAATGGATAAAGAAATCGTGGTTTATATACAGAATGGAATACTACGTGGCAATGAGAAAGAATGAAATATGGCCTTTTGTAGCAACGTGGATGGAACTGGAGAGTGTTATGCTAAGTGAAATAAGTCATACGGAGAAAGACAGATACCATATGTTTTCACTCTTATGTGGATCCTGAGAAACTTAACAGAAGTCCATGGGGGAAGGGAAGAAATAAAAAAGAGGTTAGAGAGGGAGACAGCCAAAGCATAAGAGACTCCTAAAAACTGAGAACCAACTGAGGGTTGACGGGGGGTGGGAGGGAGGGGAGGGTGGGTGATGGGTATTGAGGAGGGCAACTTTGGGATGAGCACTGGGTGTTGTACGGAAACCAATTTGACAATAAATTTCATATTAAAAACTAACTAACTAACTAACTAACTAACTAAATAAATAAATAAATAAATAGGGCAGGAGGGAACTTTTGGAAGTGATGGATATGTTTATGGCATATATCGTGATGGTATCATACATGTGTACTTATCTTCAAATTCTTTGGGCTCTATTCATTAAACATGTACAGCTTTTTGTATGTCAATCATACTTCAATAAAGTAGTTTAAAAAAAACATAAATCTCTGGGGTGCCTGGGTAGCTCAGTTGATGGAGTGCCCAACTCTTGGTTTTGGCTCAGGTCATGATCTCATGGTTTGTGAGTTCGAGCTACACATTGGGCTCCGTGCTGACAGTGCAGAGCCTGCTTGGGATTCTCTCTCTCTCCCTGTCTCTCTGCCCCTCCCCCATTTGTGCTCTCTCTCTCTCAAAAATAAATAGACTAAAAAAACACATGTAAACCTCAATAAAAAATCACTCATAAAAACATCCAGAATAATATTTGACCAAATAATATTTGACCACTATAATCCACCCAAGTTGACACATAAAACCAACCAAAATAGAAATAAAGCTGAACTCAAGGTTAAAAGGCCAGATCATGAGTGCCATGCTTGGAAATTTGAGATCACATGGAATCATCAAAGAGTTGTGAGTAGACAGTCATTTAAGCATATCCCAGCTTAAGAAAAAATAGCTCTGCTGAGAGAATAGACAACAGAATAAAGTGATGACCAAAGTTAAGGGAGAAAGTTGTGGAGGAGGAAGGAAAAAAATTGGAAACTGGTGAGTTAAATACAGGAAACTCTTACAGTAATACAAATAAAGAATCATGATGTTCACATAGCTTTGTGGTATCAGCCAATTATGTGTTTTTGCCCATTGTCCATCTTAAAAATTCTTATTTATCAAAACCTACTTGTAGTAAGCAGAATTCCAAGATGATTCTAAAGAATCACACCTTTGTATAACCTCTTATCCTTAAATGTGGTGGGACCTGTGATGAGGAAATATTCCTGTAATTAGAATAGGTTGTGGCTAAGATGGAGGAGCTTTACAGATGCAACTAGGGCCCTTAAACTGATTGTTAATAGAAAATTAATGGCAGTGGAGATTTTCGTGGGTGGGTCTCATCTAATTAGGCGAGGCCCTTAACAAAGGGTCTAAATGCCAGAGATAAAAAAAGAAGTAGCAAATATTCTCCAGTTGGCCTTAAAGAAGCAAACCACCATGCTATGGAGAGGGCCATGTGGCAAGGAGCAGAAGGTACCGCTAGTAGCTGAGGGCCTCAGTCTTCCAATCACCAGGAACTAAATTCTGCCAATAAAGCCTCAGATAAAGTGTCTGCCCTGGCCATCACTTTGAGTTTAGCCTTCGGAAACCCATCAGAGGATCTAGTTGGACCATTCCTGGACTTCTGACCTAGAGAATTGTGAGATAATAAATATTTATTGTTTTAAGCCACTAAGTCTGGGGAAATTTGTTATGCAGCATCAGAAGATTGATACACCAGCTTATAAAATTCATCTCTTTTGAGAAGTTTCCATTAATTTAGTTTTTTCCCTGAATGGATTAATTAATCATCCTTCTATACCACCATTATCTGTTCTACCATGCATATTGATATTGCTGCATTGATATTGTATTATAATGTGTTTGTTTGCATTTCCTTATATTTTCCACTAGACTCTAAATTCCAAGAGAGCAAAGAAGATCTTCTCTCTCTATCTGCAGCCATAGCTACAGTGAGTGAAACACAGAAGGTGTTCAATAAATTAGGGACTTAAATTGATAAAGACTTCAATAAATATTTCTTAAATAAAACTTGGACAATGACATCAAATCGAATGGTGTCTTTGTCTTTGGCAGTTTTGGTAGCTCTTTCAAACACTGCAGGTAAGAGCTGAATGAGGAGCACACAATAGCAACTATGATAGAGTTTTAGAAGCTTGTAGAATTTTTTTTTCTTAAACAACAAGAAACTCTCTAGGATGACCTACCTGCAATTCCACACAGAGTCAGGTTGATTCAGTCATATCTAAAAATCCCTCTATTGCCACAAGGCATAATTTCCCAAGAATATAAGTAAGATAACAGAAAATAGCTTCTTAAGCTAGGCATGCAAGCTTCCTCACATTTGGTAGCAGTTTATAGAGACGTTTCCCCTTTTGAATGAGATGAGAGAGGTGGTGATAGGAGCAGTGTCTGAGCAGAGTCCGGAAGAATGTGAGTAGTTGGATTTAATCCGAACAACAGATAGTTGTTTGCATCCAACATTTGGCCTAGAAAATGAGAGGTGTAAGCACTTCCTGCCAAAGGCCATCATCTGGGGTTTGGAACTTTGTCAAGCTCCTTCAGATATCATTCAAAACTATTTTAGCTCTATGAAGGCAGGTCAAGATGGATATATTCAGTGTACTGGTTCTCAAGTCAAATGGCGGCAAAAGGTGAAAGGATCATCCCTGCAACTCACACTAATTCTAAGACTGGTAATAATAACAATGGTTCTTGGTACTGAAGAAAAAGGAGAACTGGCCCATAAATGAGTTAAATAGCAAAAAATGACTATTCAGATTTTATTAACTCCCCACTCCTCCCCTGACTGTTGAGCCACAAATGTGAAGGGGGAAAGGGTTCTGTAGTATACCCAGTGGCTAGATGTCTGAGCAAATGAGTCTAGGTACATTTACACGACAAATAAGGCTGGTGATTAAATTCTCCAGAAGCTCTAGGAAAGCAGCACTCACATCTACATGCCTCACCCTGAGACCCCAGTATCCAAGTGCAGTCCTTGGCAAATAGTGGGCACCCAATAAATATATGATGACTGACTGACTTTCTGGGGAAACCTCCTAAAACTGAAAGTAATAGCAAAAGAAATCACTGAAATCTCCAGCTGGCAAATCTCTTCTCCCTCCCCTTTTCAGGAGATTAATTGTAGTGCTTAACATTTATAAAGCATTTCTGACACATCAAAATGGCCAGAGGGGAATTTGTACTGAAAATCCAATCCATTATTATTAATAAATTGCCTTGTGGTCCCAACTGTTCCCTAGGGATTCGGGGATGGGCGAGAAAGGAAAACTCACTTTCAGTGTTTTTCTCAATGTCTTAATTTGGGAAAACTCGGAGGTTTTTTCAGTGGTTCATTCTGAGGTCTGGGCAAAGGTTCAAGCCCATTCCTGAGTTATCTAAACTGATTCATCCTCCCCCGTCCAAAGCCAACAACTGCGAAGGTTTGCAGCAGGGCTCTGCCCCAACTGTACTTAGTGCTGAGAGGTTTTTAATCTTTTTCTTGTTGGTCTCCTTATCTTCTGGTGCTTCTCTGTCTCATCCCCTTTTCCAGAGGCTCCCAACATAATCAGCATCTCCTGCAGCTGATGACAGACACAAGAAGCAGATGAACTAAAAGGTTAATGGAAGGGGAATGGTAAGTCCAGCCCAATACAGAGAAGACAACTGGAAGTTTAGCTGGGTTACACGCAAGCACAGATAGCTAGAAAAGGCTTCAAAGAACGCAGAAACAGGATCAGAAAAAGGCACTCTACAGGTCAGCTGGTCATTCTCCCTGCACAAAGAAAAGTCACTATCTCAGCAAATTAAAAAATACATGTATTAAATTATCCAAAAGAACTATTGGGTCTTTCTTTTGGCCAATGTATTCTAGTAATTTGTCGGCTCCTTCAGTTAGACAAAATTTCCAAGTTGTGATGATTGTTTGATGGTTTCCTGCCCAGCATCCATTCTTTCTCATTCTGATAAGAGTACCCATATTTGATTTTGGAGAATGATTTCTCTGCCATTGAGTGCTGTTTTAGTAAGAGTGTCAATCAGAATATTTAGGGACAAGCATGTGACCTACATGGATCCAATTAGACTCTTTCTCTTGGGGTTTGGAGGAAGGAGTAAAAAAAAGACAAAAAAAATGTTGAACTATCTCAACGCAGTGGAGGTGCCCAGCAAAGATTAGCAATAGTTTTTGCCCTGTAGAAAGACTCGGTGTTTCCCTGACTTGTCCCCTTACTGAGTGTGCTTCTCTGGTTTTCTCTTCAGGTATGTGCCCTATTTCCTATCCTTCCAACAAATTCCCTTTTGCTTGACTTACACTGAATTTTTTTTTTTTTGCCACCAAAAAAACTCCTAACAGATAAACATGTATTCAGCTTATTCTTGTTATGTGATATTCTTGCAAGGAAATATGTGGTGACTGATAACATGGGTGTATGATAAGTTCTCAGACAACAGGGTGGAGCAGACACAAGAGTATTAAACTAGAGAATATCATGGTGGATCAAACTGTATTTACTTGCTCAGTCCTGTACCACTACAAAACATTAAAAATGGCATGGTTACAGCAGTAAAAACATCTCCATTCTACATGTGTATTACTCAGATTCTAGTTAGTCAATTGGGCTCTGTACAGATTAGTATTAAATGTAATTCCAGTACTAAGGCTCTTTCTAAGGGAACCACAGATGTACTTCTGAAAGAATAAGGAAAACAAATTTTTCATTGAGATACAAGTTCTAGTTACAATGCACATGGATTTTTATGCCTAGGTGACTAACTACTCAATCTTGTCATCTCCCATGAAAATCCTGGGGGTGAACCATAAGGATATTGGATACTATGAGAAGGATCTTTGGGACTGTGATGTCCTAGAAGGGGTCTGTGGTCAAGGTGGGACTTGATTTGCATTTGAATGATGAATAGCATTTGAAAAGAAAAAAGTGGGAACCTTCCAGGTTTTGGTGAACAGGTGAGGAAGCATTTAGGTACAAAAATACAAGTCTAATCTGGAAGATGGCATATGGGTGAAAGAGACGGAAGGGGTCAGGTAGAAGAGTTACAAGAGAAAATACAGAAAAGCATGTCCAGATTGGACTGTGAAGGGGCAGGAAGGTAAGGTTAAAGGGGTTGGGTTTCATCAACTAGGTTCATGTAAGTTCTTTGAGTACAGAAGTAAGAGGATAGAATGATGCTTAGCAAGGTCCATCTAGTGTGGCATACAGGAGAGAAAAGTTTAGAGAACCTAAAGGTAGAAACAGTTGAGAACTGTGGATGTAAAGTAAAGGTTTGGAGGAAAAATGACATAACCCCAAAGTACAATTTTTGATTGTCATTGGTTTTGTCACCGAACTCCAGACATCAATTGTTTTTCTAATGACTCTCTCATTTCTTCTTGAAGCAAAAACTGGGAAATTACAGTTAATTGAGGATTCTAATGGGTTAGGATCTGAATAATCAAAATTTCACTTTAATTTTTTGGCCTCCTTTGAGTCACAGACAGACCACAGGTTCTACAGTAAATGCCAAGCTAGCCCAGTGAACAAATTCCTGCCATTTATGCTGAGGAATGGGAATTCACCTCTTGCTATTCTTCATTCATCTTTCCTTCCAAAATTTAGAGGGCTATTCAGTAAAATTACTAAATCTCTTTAGTTACTATCTTAGTTTTTCTTAGCCAGATAACAGAAATATAGGGCAACCATTCTTACTAGTCCTTACTCTCCCAATGAACAGGAAAATAAATTTTGTCTTGTATGTGACTCTCACTCAGTCACACTAATCAGAGTGCAAGAATGAGAAAAATACTAACGATGTGTCTGGGCTTAGTTGGAAAGAGCCACATCTGATTAGGAGCAACGTTGACCATAAATAAGAAGATGGGGCCACTCTGACTTGGATACTGTTAGTCTAGCAAGGCTGAACTTAAATACTAACTAAAACACAACTTTCTTCACAATGAGGATAGTAGATCCCAAGAAACACTAGGGGCCCTATTGTCGCCAAGCACCCATTCAAATATTCCTGGGAAAACTTATAGTTGAACTGATTCATCTAAGGCATACAAAACTTACATCCTTCTCTGCTACATGCATGGGGTGGGAGAAAAGATCTCTGGGTCTGAGCAGGAAGAGGGAATATTTACCCTAGATGCTAAAATGGCATTAGAATTACTTTGCAAACCACTTTTAATATGAAAAATAGACCAGAAAGTAAAGACAGTATTTTGCAGGAAACTTTTTAACTTAAAAATTTGTGTTAGCATGTTGCAGACTTACAATGATTAAGTCTTATTTAGTTATTAAAATAATTAAATGATATGCAATTGAGACTGTTCATGATAACCAAAACATCTGTTGAACAAATGGCAAAGACAAGCAAGATTTGTTTGACAGATATAAGAGATCATGATTATTATCTGACTTGGATTTCTAAGGCATATAATAATTTTCCTGCCCATCATCTGTTATTTTAATAGATAATCAGGTTCCTAGTTTGGAATTCTGAGACCAGCAAGTAAAGCCTATAGTTTAAATGCAATTACATGTGGCCAAATGTAAGTACTCAATGATATAAATGTGTTTAATTTCATCAAATGCCAATATTATAAATCTTTATAAAACAGCCGGATTGGAATTGGAGATTCATATTAGGAGGAGTACAGTTTGTTACAAACAGGTTACTTTCATCTTTGAAGATTAAGTCACATTCAAATGATTGTTTGATATAGGATGTGCAATGAGGGAGAGGCATGAGAAGAACATGGTACATGCTGAAATCAATCAAGAATGAAGAAAAATTAGTCATCATCATCATCATCACCATCATCATCAAGAAACATTTATTGAACCCCTATAATGGGTGAGACACTCCACTTACATACAGATAAACAAAAGCCTATATACATAAATGTGTTTTTTATACAATGGCAAACATGTTTTTAAAATAAATCAGTTTGGAAATAAGAGGAAGGGGAGAAATACTGTCACATCCTAACCAAGATTAATCCCACAGAGTGTTCACAGAAATGCTTCTTTTGAAATGATGTATACTATTCAGTCATGTTAAAGGCAGTCCAGAATATTTCTTTTCTCTGGTACAGTGGTTGGTCCACTTGGTTTTGCTATTTGACACCCTTTTGGCCAGGATTCCATGCCCCCCACCCTCTTTCTACTCTTCCCCCTGCCCAGCTGGTGTCTGGGTGTGGGGCTGAGGAGAGGCTATTGCACAACCCTGCACAGCAGGAAAGGGCCAGAATCTGGCAACAGGGCCCCTAGAGATCCAATCCAGCTGCTGTAAAAGGAATCTCATGGTATGTCCCCACCCTGTCCCTGACGAAATCACAAGTGATCTTGGAAAAGTTACAAGACCACTTGCTGATTTGTACAGACGTATCAAATGCCAGCAGCCCAGCCTGCGGCAAAAAGAGGGAACCAGCAGCTTTCAGGAGCAGCCTCACTGCTACGGTGTTCCAGGCCCCTGGGCAAGGTGTGAAAGCCCTCCCACTCTTTCTTAATGCAAAAGTGGACTCACAAACAATTACTCTCATTTCTGGAGGATATTGTGAGAAAACTCTAGGAATAGGAACGTGGTAAGAAAATGCTGAACATTATCATGAAAGAAAAATGAGAAACATTACAAATTATGAATATCTCATGTAGATGTATTTCAAATGCCAGAAGACTTCAAAAATAAAGTTTAATAGGATGAATATGGTATCAGGAATGTGACAACGTAAAATGAAAAATTCTGTTTACTATTATTGTGGCATCTAATTAAATAAGCATCGTGTGTGTGTGTGTGTGTGTGTGTGTGTGTGTTTGGCAGATTTCAGATCACAGTTTCATGCATCTCTCATTTAAGCAACGGCAGCCATGTGAGGGGAGCAGGGAAGCCAACACAGTTGCCACCTTGTAAATGAAAATACAGAGGTTCCGAGAGTCTTGGAGATGCAGCGCAGCCCTAATACCAGGTTTAGAATTAAAGTATTAAAGGTGTTACTGGGAAAGCTATGCCAAGGGTAGAGTTTTACCCCGAGGAATATTCTTGAAGAAGCTACCTGGCATCTGAGAGTGAGCCAGAGCAAGAAGCCTCATTTTAGAATTGCTCCTTGATCTATTCAGTGCTTTTTAGATTGTGAAATTGAAATATAAGTCTGTAAAAATGGACTTTAAAAGGATATCCCACTGAAAAAACCCCACAGCAACATAAAAGGCAAAGCCAATGGTAACGTTTTATGTCAATCATCAGGATGCCAAGTGTTTTCTCTAGGAGAGTTGAGATAAGGTGAAAATGAACCTGTGGCTCACAGAAAGCTATTTTTTCTTTGCCTTAGCCTCTCCACCCCAATATTTTACTTTTAAATAGTTTTCGAATGTAAACAGAAGTTGAAAGAAGAGTATCATGAGAGCCTGTATGCCAGTACTCCTTTGCTGAACTATTTGTAAGTTTGGTACAAATGTTGCGATTTTTTCACTTTTATTTATTTATTTATTTATTTATTTATTTATTTATTTATTTATTTGAGAGAGAAAGAGAGCACAAGTGAGGGAGAGGGACTGGGAGAGAGAGACAGAGAGAGACAGAGAGACAGAGAGAGAGAGAGAGAGAGAGAGAGAGAGAGACAGAGAGAATCTTAAGCAGGTTCCATGCTCAGCACAGAGCCTGATGAGCAACTCAATTTCATGATCATGAGATCATGACAGTGAGATCATGGCCTGAAATCAAGAGTCAGATGCTTAACTGACTGAGGCACCCAGGCACCCCACAAATTTTTCATTTTTAAACACGTCAGCTTGTCTTGCCAAAAAAAGAAGACACTTTCCTTTATAACTGCCATAACCTTTTCTCATCTAGGAAAATTAACCACGTTTCCTTATTATCATCCAATATTTACTTCATATTCAAAAATGTTCAAATTATCAACAAAACATTGTCCGTACCTTTCTTTTCTTTTTCTTTTTTTCCCTTTTCTGAAACACAATCCAGTCAAGCTTCACACACTGGATTTGGATATTATCGGCTTTTTTCTTTTTTTTTTTTTTTTTTTTTTTTGGCTCTTTTATATTAGAACAATCCCCCTACATTTTCTTCCTCTTAACTCAGACTTTTTGAAGAGATAAGGTCAATATTCTTGTAGAGTGCCCCATATTCTAGATTCATCTGCTTGTTCCTTGTGGTGAGGTTTACCTCATGACCATCCCCTATATTTCCATTAACTAGATGGTAGGTACAAGGACTTGTTAAGGTTTTTGGCAAAAATACTCCACACAAGATGCTGTGTACTTTATATCGTACGAAGGGTCCTGATATTAATGATGCTAAAGTTGGTCCTATGCTGTAATGGGACCATGAGATATTTCTACAGTAAAGGCACATTTTCCTTGTGAACTGGCAAGTCATGTGTGGGATGACATTTGGTATCGTGAGGATCTTTTGTTCCCCAGCAGTATTCAGTTGTAGAGTTACAGTAGCCTTCCTTGATCCTTACACAATCGTGAATTTTCTATCATTCCACCTACGTTTGTCAACTCATACTATTCTTTTCACATTATTCCTTATAAAGAAACACTTTCTTCCATCAACTGTAAGTACATTTCATTTTATAAGAACAGCACAAATGCTTAATTCTTTCCTTTAATTGTTGATTTTCAGGAAGTGGCATACAGCATAAAAACAAATGTTAAATGTTAAGAGAAAACCACTTGTTTGAGGTGTTCAGAAATGCTGAGGTTTTTAATAATCTACGATTAGATTAAACCAGCAGTATCTCTAGGGGCATAATCTGCTAGGTTACAGATTTATAAAAGCTAGTAGAGGATGCTGACTGGCTACAATCTACTTACTTTCGAGTCTGTTTGCATCTAGATGATCAAACAGTTTATCTTCTATTCAGGAAGATAGTAAGGAAAGGTGAGGTCTAAGACTCTGGTTAATAATGGAGAGAATAAGACTGTTTAGATATCATAGGGAATTTTGGCCAAAAGCCATTGATAGGAAAGTATAACTACATCAGGTGGTGCAGATGCTTACTACCCAGCTGGGTACTGGGGAAAGGGACTGGAGAAATATTACTCTGACTGGAGAAGAAAGGAAGTGACTTGACATCTTTTTCACTCTTCCCACTGGACTCAGTCCTCGCAATCTCCTTTTTACTATTTAAGTCATTTGGATTCATGAGAACACAACACTGAAGTTCCAGAGGAATGCAATAACTACAGATTTATTCTCCCTCCTTTTCATTTCTCTCTTTCCCCATAGGACATAAAAGGTATTTGTTTCAATGCAGACCATGACCCAGTGATTCCCATGCCAAGACAAAGTCACTGAAAATTCTGAGATGCAGTGGAAGACTATTAGGGCTTTCCTTGTCCTTCCCTGCCCATCCCACTCCCCATTGCCTCCTCCCCCTGAAGAAGCGCACTAAAAACGTTGAGAACTAATAAAACCTATTGAACATTCTGTCTTCCTTTGTGAGGTGCCAGGAATTGATTCTGTTCAAAACACCATAGGTGGTGGCTCCTTGTTCCCAGCTTTTTGCCAGTCACTAGAATGGAAAATAGTGTGAGAAGAGGAGAACCTGGGAGACTACAGTGGAGGGAGGGAAGCTGGGAGGAGGGGGAAGCCGGTTCTTTGACTATAATAGTTTGCTCCATTACAAAAAGGCAGCCAGAACTGTGGTTTTCAAATTTGCAGTTAAAAAAAAAACACGCGCACACACTGTAGAGAGGGTGCCATAACACCCTCTCCCTCCCTGTCTCATTTATTTTACTTTGTTTCTCCAAAGAAATGGCTAGTTGAAAATATCACACTATGTCGGGCCAAAGTGTCTGATCAAACCTCACTTCCATGTATGTGGGAATGAGGCAATGAAGGGGCAAAGCAAAAGGGGGGCAGTCTGACCGAGGAAAGACCACCTCCAAGTTTCACTGTGGCAACCCCACTCTGGAGAACAAGCAGAACATGAATGCCAGCACAAATGTTAATGTAACAGGATAAGTGGGGGGAAGCTGCCCTTGGCAAGAGAACTGAGCCTGTTCGTTTTTATAATATAAGAGAGAGTGTGAGAGGGAGATTGTGTGCTTGCTCACCAGGTGCATTTTGCAAGCTTTCCCAGTTCCTTTTTTCATTAGTTCCTCTAATATTATTGCAAGAGACTTCAAAACTATATATAAGAGGCTTGCCGTCTTGCTGTACTCACTTTGACTTCTGTTTGTGTTTCATGGTTTGCCTACTAAAAAAATAGGGGTTTTTTGGGTTTTTTTTTTTGGTAGTGGAAAATAAGAAGCATCTTAGAAATCAGTGAGCTTCAGTGTACAGGGGTTAGATCCATAAGCAAAGTTCTGGTGACATTGTTTAGAACCTCTTTGTCATGAACTTGCACAACTTATGACCAAGACCAGTGTATTGAATTTGTAGCATCTATGTGATGTCATAGCTTTTATTTACTATTGTTTAAGAATCAAATAAAAGTGCCTTCTCAAAAGCCAAGAGCACATCATAAGTTCTTTTCATCTCACAGTAGTGAGATAACACATTTTTTGTTTTATAATTGAAATTTTTTTTTGTCTTTCCCCCCCCCAAAAAATGTGGTTTTCCTTTAGTATTTTCTGATACTGGTACCCTCCCATCTCACCCCATCTACTGGCTGATCCCCACCCTACTCTCAACTCTACCCCAAGTCAGGCAAGTACTTATTCTGCTTTTATTTCCTCAGGGAAGACAAGACACAAAACAAATGCAGAAAGAAAGTCAATCCATGACTTTTGAGCTTCAAAATAAAATTTTCGAACTCATGGAAAAATGTATGGTTTGAATGTCCTAAAAGTTGGCTTTGTGGGTTCTCTAAGCCACTTGCCCAAAGGGAATCAGGATGCAGAATGATCAGACTTTAAAAATCAGCCATTTTTCTCTTGACATATATAAAGATTCCACATGCTACAAAGAGAAAAGAAGAAAGCAGAGGGTCTATCTAATAAAGTTGGGTCCCTGAGAAGTAGCTTGTGTTCTGCCTTTCCCTCCTTTCCAGCAGTTCCCAGTTTGAGAAAAATGCAAATAGAGGTGTGGCTTTGCTCTGTCTTCAGGAGCAAAGATACATCCAGATGCATCCAGACTCTAGAATCCTCTTTGCACACACAGTGGTTCAGGAGAAGTAGACATATGTGGTAGGTCTAGCCAAAGAGGAGTCAGACAGCATTAGTCTCTTCAAAAGAATGTGGCCTAGAGAAAAATGTTTTCTACATGCCCACATAAGCATACAATCAGCTAAGACAGTTAAGATCAGTCAAGGACACAGCAGTGAACTGTGTAGACCTAAGCCTGGAGTTAGATCGAGTCTGATTATATCAGAAACCTGTAAAGACTAATGATATGTAGAAATGTTACATATATTGGTAAGAATTCCATCTACGATATTTAAAAATCAGTTGGATGAAAAAGAAAAACGCCTATAAAACACCCTAAAATTTCAAGAGCTCTATAAATTAAATATGTGGTTAGACAGACAGACACACACACACACACACATACACACATGTTGAGATGAGTAGCTAATAGAAAAGTAAACATGATTGGAAAATTTCATCCATCCCATTCTTACTTTTATCTGTCCTGTTTTCATTTTTAGGACAAGTGGGTTTTGTGACAAGCAATTATATAATTGATATTTACATGTATTTATAATACCCCGTTCAGTACTTTTTTCAAAGTAGATGTCACTGCTTCTAAATGAAGAAACAAAGACTTAATGACTCGGCTTAACAAAGGCAGGCCAATAAGAGAGCAATGAAAACATTTCTTCTGGAAGAAAATTGTGTAAGAGAACAATTTGGGAGAATACATGGTCAACCTTCTAGTGAAGGCACATGGACATTCATTTTCATGCTGCACTTTATTTTTTAAATTCCTTTTATATATTTATTTTTTTAGAGATAGAGAGAGTGCACGAGCTGGGGAGAGGAGCAGAGGAAGAGAGAGAGAGAATCCTAATCGGGCTCAATGGTCGGCACAGAGCCTGACATGGGGCTTGATCCTAAGACCCTGGGATCATGACCTGAGCCGAATTCAAGAGTCAGAAACAACTGACTGAGCCACCCAGGTGCTTCCATGCTGCACTTTAATTCAAAATTGAACAAGGTACGCATATATGTATGTATGTATGTATGTATGTATGTATGTATCTATCTATCTATCTGTCTATCTCATTTATTTAATAGAGAATTATGTCAAATTACCTTCCCTTGTCAATCTGTAAAACTTGGAGCTGACTTTCTTCACTGGTAGTTGGTGAACACACAGGACAACTTGTTTAATGTAAACCTCAGAAGCATATAATTTGCAACATAAGCCTACCACCAAAGGAGGGGGGGAACTATGCATTACTAGAAAAAATAGAAAGTTTTTTTAGTCACTCCCTATATCAAATTATCTGGACTACTACTTCATTTTAAGGGTATAAAGAACAGGATGCAAACTTACAATAATGTTGTCTATTACTTAAACTCTCTGAGTGTACAGGGTGATACAATGTGAGTGACAAAACGTTATCCTTCTAATTGCATTGTGGACCAGAAATACGGAAATTAACTTGTAGTAGGATGGTTTTAGGATAGATTTTAAGACCATTTGTAAAATCCTGGAAGGCATTTTCCAACAAGGTCATGGGAATTATCAAGAAGGTAAATCTTGGAGGTGGTAACACAAATGCTAAAATTTAAACAATACTGAGAAAATGTTAGATATACAACCCTTTGGGGTGATTGGAAAGTCATTATTCCTGGAATAAGAGAATTGAACAAATAATACCTTGAGGCTCAAAGACTTCAGAATTTCCCAGAACTAAGATCTAGTCTCTGATGTGCTAGGCCATCCTTAGTGGACAGAAGCCAATGACCTGGTGAACCTATGAAGTCTTTCCTGTCTTCAACATCTGCGATTGATAAAAATCATGCCAAATATTCTCAAACTGTTTGCAATACTTGGCTACATCCATCAATGAAATGTATTGTCTATCTTTTCACTAAATGAATGTCAAATAAGTTTAAACTAATTGAGATATTAATGTCATCATGACATCCCTTTTAGTCTGAACCCTAAAACTTCCTTATTCTTTGATTGTAGGAAAAAAACAATACAGTGAAAGTTTGAAAAGCTAGTACACAAAACCAAGCAGCCTAGGAGAGTGAAATGCTTGTCCAACAAATATTTCCTTTGCTTGGTTTTTGCAGGCATATTGCTAAAAATGAGGAAGGTCAAAGTAGCTGGAAGTTATCATCAGACAAGAGTGTCAAATCTTAGCATTTCTAACTTCTATATCACGATCACCTGAAAAGCCTTTTAAAAATTTAGATTTCTGGGTGTTAATCTAGACCTCCAATCAGAATCTCTAGAAGGCTCCAGGTTCTATCATCTGCATCTTTAATAAGACTGCCAGATGGTTTTTCATATTCTAAATTTATGAATGAAATGTCTAATAAAAATCAGGTTGGAAAAATCTTTATTCAGATCGCATTTTAAATGAAACATGGAGGTGATAAAATTTAATGCTTAATGTTTCAAATTACCTTAAAAATTCTGGGTTGCTTATATATCTTGGCACTTGTAAATAATACTGGCATGAACATAGGGGTGCATATATCTTTCAAGTTAGTTTTTTTTTCTTTGAATAAATAGCCAGTAGTGGAATTTCTGGGTCAAGTGGTATTTCTATTTTTAATTTTTTGAGGAAACTCCATACTGTTTTCCACAGAGTTTGCACCAATTTATATGCCCATCAACAATGCATAGGGGTTCCTTTTCTTCACATCCTTACCAACACTTGTTCTTTTTTTTTTTATACTAGCCATTCTGACTGCCATGAGGTGATTTTTCATTGTTGTTTTAATGTGCATTTCCCTGATGATTAGTGATGTTGAGTGTCTCTTCATTTATCTGTAGCTTTGAGTGTCTTCTTTGGAAAAATGTCTATTCAGATCCTCTGCCCATCCACAGGTAAATGGATACAGAAGATGTAGTGTACATATATATATATATATATATATATATATATACACACACACATATATACATGTATATATACATATACATGTACATATGTATATACATATATACATATACATGTATATATACATATACATATGTATATACATATATACATATACATGTACATATATATGTAAATATATATATGTATGTATATATGTAAATATATATATATATATTGAACTATTTTATTCAGCCCTGTAAAAAAATGAGTTCTTGCCATTTACAACAACATGGATGAACTTAGAGGCATCATGCTAAGTGAAATAAGTGAGGCAGAGAAAGACAAATACCATATAATTTCACTTGTATGTGGAATCTAATAAATAAAGCAAGCAAACAACAAAAAAATGGAAACACATTCAGATACAGGGAAAAAAATGAGAGTTGCCAGAGGGGAGGAGGGTGGAGGGATGGGCAAAATAGGTGAAAGGAATTAAGAGATACAAACTTCCAATTATAAAAACGATAAATCACAGACAGGAAAAGCACAACATAGGGAATATAGTCGATGATATTGTATTAACATTGTGTGGTGACGGATGGTAACTACATTTGGCATGGTGAGCATTGCATAATGTATTGAATTGTTGAATCACTACATTGTGCACCTGAAAGTAATATAACGTTGCACATCATCTGTAGTTCAATAATAAAAATTAAAAACAATACTGGTAAGAAATGGAACCATAGGTATCTGTATAAATGCAGAGTTATCTCTAAACTATGTCTATTGTTGTAAGAGTTTTATAATTGATGCCCTGATCTTTATAATTCTCGTGCCCACATCGAATCTCACAACCGTTTCTTCTCTTTTTTCACTTTGTTTTTCTTAATGAGTCAACTTAAATTTTAAAAATGTACAATCCTAATTTTATTGGTTTGTGTAATATTTAATTAAAGTACACAAATTCCTTAAAAACACAACTGGCATAAATGAATTCGGGAACAAATAAAACCGACCCCTGATGACTCGACTGCCGGGAGTAGAAGGGTGTGAGAAAGAGGCCTTCCAGTGGCAGGGACTCAGTTTACCAGTGAGTGTAGTTTCTAGAGGGAATTCTTGGAGACTTTGGTGATCTGACCATTTGGTAAGAGAGTCCCTACTCTATTATTATTCCCATTTAATACACAAGCATAGCATGGCACTCGGAGTAAGCAATTCAGACACCTATTTTCTGAGCGACAAAGACAACAATTAACCATGTCATTCTGAGATCAAGATGGTTCCTTCCTCTCATTCTGCCCGTATGTGTGCCCCCTTAACATAATTTCCTCTCCAGAACTAGCTTTGCTGGTAGTTGGGATAATACACTCCCAACTTCTTGTGATTGGAGAAGTCTTATGATCCCCCCTATCCAAGAAGTACTTCTTCTTGCAGGTTCTGGAATGTCTGCTTGCATTCAATTGTTTGGCTCTGTGACTGAGGCCCTCAGTGGAAATTCCAAACACATTAGGTGAGAGAGTGAGAATTCTAGATCTTCTTCAAACATAAAATGCTAAGGGAATGCTGGGTTCTATGAAAAAAAGTGTTTGCCAGTATATTCTTGTCATATACGGAAAGCCTGGAGGCACAGGAGGTTGAAACCCTGGGCCTAGAGACTGTATGAAGGACCCAGGGACCCAAGCAGGTTGGTGGGAGAAGGAGGGCAAAAACCAAAATCACTTTTTCCCATTTCATGCTAAAGGTAGGGACTGATTTTTCAGGCCTCAATAACACTTGATGTCTAAGAATCTGAAATGTCTACTGTTTGTTTGCTAAATTAGAGAACATTTATTGGCATTTCTCTGCATAAAAATTACATGGGGAATTTATAGATTTATAGAAATTTATAGAATAAATCTAATTCTTTTGAATGAACTTAAAGGTAACTTTGTCATCTGACCCTGTCCACCTTTCCAGCCTCACCCTCCTCAAACTTCTCACCAGTTCACAATACAACAGGGTCTTTTAGGCCTTTGCCTGGAGTTGTTCATTGTCTCTACTCATAAAACTCCTCTTTTCTTGCAGAATCTGGCTGAACTACACCTGTCTAGTAATTAAGTCTTCTTGTTTGTAATCTCAATACCACCTTGTGCCAACTCTATTGTTGGTTTATTGCATTGTATTTTAATCTATTACATGTCTGTCTCCCTCACAAGACTGGAGTATCTATTTCATTTTTATATTTTTCATGCTACTTAGAAGAGGTAAATGAGTGAAATTAACTGACAGAAGCTCTGAGGCCGCAGGCGCCAAACCATGGGTGCTCAAAGGGAATGGAGTTAAAGGGTGTCAGCCCAAACCCTAGAGCTGGAGGGAACAGGGTGCTAGCCCCACAGTCTCACCTAGCCGCTCTGACAGCCACGGAGACCAAAGCAGCTCTCTGTAGGCTGCCATTGAAGGAGACTGTTTTTCCCTTTTTCAGTTTTGGGCCTGAGGCAGTTACCTTTGTCTCACTGGCAAATGTATGTTTTGCTGCAATTCAGCCTGTATCTGATGCATTTTAAGAACTTAAACTTTATACCACAAGTCCTGCATCTAGAATTTTCCATCTATCCTTGTGGGCTGCACTGCTTTGATCCCTCCAGGGTAAGGCTGCTCTGCTCTCCGTCTCTGTTACTTGCATATTATTCAACGACATCAATGGGGCTATGGCATTGGTAAATCAAAATGTGTGCAGGACAAAGTAGGCCTTTTCTAAGTTGAATGCCTTGTGCATGAGAACAATTATAAGCTTTTCATTAGAATCTCAAATGCTGCCAGAGTATTTTTTTTAAAGACAAGTTATTCAATGTATAACAAAACAAGTTTCTGTATTTTTTTTCCAGGCAAAGCCAAATAACTTTTCCTATAGCCAAGAAACTACAAGGGGGACAAAGTCATGAAACCCACCCCTAGTCATGTACCTTTTCTTTCATCAACAGGATTATCCACGCAAAAGAATTCTCAGTACTTCTAGGGGAAACTTGGAAGACACTGGAAGCAAGGAGATCCCAATTAAATAAAGGTAGATTTCAATCCAGGGATTTCTTCAAGATTTGATTATCTTTCACTAGAATTTTTCAGCCAATGTCTAAAAGAGTCAAATTCAAATCAACAAGCACACATCTTGTGAGACTGCCAGGGAGGAGGCCCTGAGGTTACAGAGATGCTGTTGTTTCTCTACCTCTGAAATCATGCTTTGTATTTATTCATATGACAATGTTCTAGTCATTGGATAAAAATGATCACAATGGGTAGAGACATTTGGGCTCAGAGGGGGCCTAGCATGGCCCCAGCTAGCAGACAGGCAGAAAGAGTTCATATCCCTTTACCATATTGATATAGGCAGAGGAACAGGCAAAGTTGTCTCCAGTCACGGCAGGTGACTGACCAATGCCTTGAGAAAACCCGGGCCCATAGTAAAGCCCCAGCATTTGCTTTAAGTCCTGCAGGCATAAAAATGACCAATAAGTCCATGACTTTCACAAAGTCTGCAAAAGAAATAGTTTTAACTTCTATCAAATTGCAGTATCTTTCTAACTAACTGAAGTTAGAAGTTCTTTTAGAAGTCTTTTTTTTTTTTTGGATGCACAGAACTTAAACTAGAGATATTCTAAGATATTATAACAGTTCTTACTAAAAATTTAGCATCATGGTGAAGAAGCATAATAACATTTATGAGGTTTTGCTCTGTGCTAAATCACTTACTCCTCAGGAAAAAAAAAAACCCAATGAGGAAAGAATTGTATTATCTTCATTCTACAGATGAGATGGCTCCAGACCCTGGGCTAAAAAGTATGCTAATAGGTCAAAGTGGCATTATTTATAAGACTTATTATAATCTAGATCTCCAACAACAGAGGATGCAGTTGTTAGAAGATAAATAGAAGCATAGTAAAGACTTTAAGAGTTAACCTGGACAAAAATCAATGCCAATCAGTCAGCACTAAACCAGAAATGGTTAGGAACATTCCTTGGCAGGAGCCAAAGGAAAGACTTATATAGAGAAGGTGTGGAAGCAAAGAAAGAATATTACTTAAAAAAAGGAAAACAGTTTGTTAAGGGTCAGACTTTGTCTCAGGTCATGATCTCGTGGTTCGTGGGTTCGAGCCCCATGTCGGTCTCTGTGCTGACAGCTCAGAGCCTGCCTGGAGCCTGCTTTGGATTCTATGTCTCCCTCTCTCTCTACCCCTCCTCTGCTCAAGCTCTGTCTCTCTCAAAAATAAATAAACATTAAAAAAAAATCCAAAAGATAGTATTGATTGGCTTTAGCTTGAAGTCTAGTTGGCAGTTTGCGCTTTAGCATTTTGATTTCATAACTTTGAGGCATTTACAGGCTTAGATTTTGGTTTGCTTATGTATATGCCACCATGGCATTTCAGCCCATCAGTCTAATGGACTCCTTATTTAATTAGTTTAACAGAGTACCTAAATTATGACTCACTTATGCAATTAAAAACCATGTAGCCATAAAGCAATGCAGTAGAAGCATTGTTGTTCTTGATATGGAAAGATAAACTTTCAAAGTCATATAGCAATATGCATGAATATTTATAAAAAGGATACATAAAACTGTGAAATATATATATTTAAATGAAAACATAGAAGTGTAACCAATTCTTAAATATTACGTAAAATCTAGGAGGATATATATAAAATTGTTAACAGTGGTTATATATGGATGATAGGAAAATGGGTGTTTTCTCCCTTTTGTTTAAATGTATTTCCCATTTTTACTACAGTAATCACAAAGTGTCTAATTCAAAAAGTTACATAAACTAAAAATAAAAAGATGCCTTTAAACATAAGTGGTTTTGTATTAAAAATGGAGTTCTTTTGTGTTAAGGTGACAGAAAACTTATATTACAGATTTGCAAACTAGCAGCCATGAAGAAGAATGCCCTTTTTGTGCCCATGGGAAACCCTAGAGAAAACCCCAGGAGTTGGGTGATATCCTCAGCTACAACTGAGTTTCACAGACTTGCTGGGCCCTGGTATCACATCTATGCATTCACTTTCCTAGACATCATATCTCATAAGAGATGGAAACAATCGTTCTAAATTTAACCAATTGGAAAACAGGAAGAAACTTAGACAAGTCCATTGTATAAAGGACTGTAATCTATAAAAGGCACAAAAGCCCATTTTCTTACAGAATGCCCACAATGGAATTTTTTCAGGGCACGAAAAGTATCCTTGTCACTGAGCCTTTACAATACTCTGGAAAAAGTTTTTAATCTTTCTCAACTTTAAAAGAATACAATCAGTGCTTTTTATCTTGATATTTAAAGAAGAAGAAAAAAACTAATTAAGAAACATGAAAGATCTTCAACAATTAAAGAAACATGGAAGAGACACCTATGTTCGTCGTATATGAAGAAGCTGTGGTTGCTCGGCTGTGGTTGTGATGTGGTCTTTGGTTTCTCGAGGAAACGTGGCTATTTACAGGGTCTAACGAAATCCTCAACTGAGAGAAGAATAATGAGTGGCGGATCTAGACTGAGTTTGACTCTAATTCCTGTTCCATTTATATATATTATATATATTTAGTTGTTTATTTATTTATTTTGAGGGGTGAGGGGCAGAGAGAGAGAGAGAGAGAGAGAGAGAGAGAGAGAGAGAGAGAATCCCAAGCAGGATCCATACTATCAGTGCAGAGTCCAGCATGGGGCTCGATCTCACAAAGTGAGCCCAAATCAAGAGTTGGATGTTTAATTGATTGAGCCACCCAGGCGCCCCTAATCCCAGCTTCATTTACAACACCTTCCCTGGAAATACTCATCCCCATTAGATTTCCACCTGGTCTCATCCTGAACATCCTTTTTTTGTTGTTTTACTTGCTTTTTGCCCCATCCCCAACACATCAGCATTTCCTGAAGACTTCTCCTCAGGCCTCTATTGCTTTACTACCCTTCCACCTTCACAGCTGGTCAAGTAACTGTCAAATGTTAGTCCTGGGACAGCTGGGGAGGCTTCATGGAGGAGGGAGATTTTTAGAGATAGGATGGATTTTAGCTGGGAGGATGCATACAGGGGGAAAGGTATCTCAAATAAGGGGAACAGTATTAACTAAAGCACAGAGAGAGAGAAGTCCTGGGTGCGTGATGGGGACTGCTGTTTTGATAGGAAACTGTTTGAGCCGTACAGGGCAAATCCTGATCTTTCTGTGCTGGCTATTCAGACAAGAACTGACTTCATCTCCTCCTTGTCCCTTATTAGCTTATGAGTTTATTCTGATGCTCAGTGTTCAGAATGGGTTGTTCTTATAACATGTTTTATGTCTTTGTTCCACAATTTAAAAAACCTGAAGCTAGCGATGTTCCAGTGATACATCATATATGGCTCTATTTGTACTTAGCTTATTTTAGTCCATACTTGAACCAGCAGGATGCTTACCTATTTCTTCTATTGTGTTGTTTTAGAATATAATAGTTAAAGACTGAGTCAATTTAATTTGCTTGGAGCAGTAGGCTACAGAACACCATGTAGAAATAGATTCATCATAGATGATTTTTTTAAATGTTTATTAATTTATTTTGAGAGAGAGAGAGAGAGGGGAGAGACAGAATCCCAACCAAGTCCCACACTATCAGCACAGAGCCCAACGTGGGGACTAAACCCCACAAACTGTGAGACCATGACCTGAGCTGAAACCATGAGTTTGACACTTAACCAACTGAGCCACGCAGGTGCCCAGATATTTCATAGATGTTTTTTGACAATCTTTATAATGCATGATCCAATCTGCTTAAAACACCTTCAGTTCCATAGGGAAAATTTTTGATTTGACCTAGGAACCTCACACTTGGGACATAGTTGGAGAGAGAGAGAGAGAGAGAGAGAGAGAGAGCGAGAGAGAGAGAGAGATTGAGAAAGAGGGTAAGGGGGGGGTTCCTGAATGAAGATGTTCACTAAAGAAGCTATAAATTTCCGATAAAAACAATTTTTAAAAACTAATACATACTAAGTTCTTCTTAAGTGCCAGACACTGTTTTAAATGCTATATACACATTAGCTCATTTAGTCTTTCACAATAACCCCATGACGTAAGAATTATTACTACCATTTTACAGATGAGGTAACTGGGGCATGTAAAGTTAATGTAACATGCCCAAGGTCATACAGCTGTAAATGTTCAACAATAGTTAAGTGAATTTTGCCACATCAACTCAATGGAACTATTTTTCAGATCTTTATAAAGGCTAAAGAAACATTAAAAAAATTCTTAGAAGTTTGATGAAAAAGTCAACTATGATATTATATATATATATATATATATATATATATACATATATATATATAATGATTAGTGATATTTTACAATTATAGACCTTAATTGTGTTAGTCTAGGAAGGAGAAAAAAATAAAATGATTGATATATTAGGATAAGGGATTTGGTATTGTTTAGTTCTTTCAGTTCAAGTTACCTTTTGTGTAATTTTTAAAAATTAATTTAAAAAAAGCAATTATATGCTTTTAAAAAAGTAATTATATAAAAACAGGATAAATGCTTTTTAAAAAGTAATTATATAAAAATAGGATCAATGTAAATGACAGCATACTTTTGTGCTTCTGTAGGAGTTTTTGAGATGATATGGTAGCTTTCTAGACCTATCTCTTCTTAATCGCTATTATCCACTATCCACTTTTCTAGATATCCATTCTCTTTTGGAAATGGAAAAAGTAACCCAGAGGGCAAAGGTTATATCCTAAATTTAAATGTCATTTTTTTCTAATGTCTTTGAAAACTGCTCTGTTTACATAGGCTAAGAGATACAAGAAATTGGGACATATTACCCAAGAAGCCAGATTGAGGTCAATCACCAATAGGTCTTTGTCTGAAATGGACAGAAATACTGCTTTTATCAGCCTCTTCATTTTGCTCTGTAGATGTATTGTTTGTTGTGAAATGAGCAGAGAGAAACAACTTAGCTGTTAAAGCTTTGTTGTATGCTTGTTGGCAAGTGCCGTGTAATATATTTGACATTCTTTGAGGTAGAGATAATTATGGCTTTAGTTCCCCACCGCACCCCATGCACACACATGCACAAAAAGTTTAAAGGGAAATGTACCAAGAAACAAGAGTATGGCAATCAATTTTATAAGATCTCCGAAGTAAAACCTTTACTTATCTGCATCACGGTGAGGCATAATCCAAAATAGCAGAAAAGCAACATTCATCAACTGAAATAGGCAGAAGCTCTTGAAAGGATACCAGTCATTTAATAATAGCCTTTAAAATAATTCAAGGGAACTTCAGTGCAAACACAAACCCTACACCCACGGCTGCAAATCTCTGGTTCTACGGGAGAGGCCGGCACATCTGTTTCCACACACATCTGGCCTTCGACTACCTGCCCCTCCACCCTTAGACCGACACTCACAAAAGCTATGGGAATAGCCTACCATCTAATAGGAGGCTTTCCTACTTGCGCGTAGTATGAAATCATAAATCCTACGTTATTTCAGATGAGCAGTGAAAATGGAAACCTTTAACGTTTGTACTTTCCACAGGAAGTCTCAGTCCTCCCTGAACAGATGATTTTGATTTTGGAGTACACAGTGGGCCTTTAACTTCTATAGCTTCAGGGAGATGTTAAATTCCAAGACTCTTTCACTGTCCTAAAGAAACAGCAATAAAATGTGTTTCAGGATTCAATTCCTTCAGCTTCAGAAGCTGAGACGGATGAACTAGTTTGGGGGAAATGAGACATGACCCAACCCTTCACCTAAACCAAAATGACTCCAAATTGAACTTCTCACAAAGTTCACAATACTATGTAATAGAAGTTTTCTTAGAAAAGAGATCCCAGTTTTATGTTATATATTATCCTCTTCCAATTGTGGCTTGAAGTAGAAGAAGTCTGAATTGGAGTTGAAGGAACAGGCACATCCTTTTTCTCTTTTCAGTGCCTGTTAGCAGTCCTGGAAGACCAGCAAGAAGTCGGAGAGGATGTTTTCCTTCTAAGCCATCACTGAAGCTGTGACCTCTAGAACATCGAATCCGACTATTCATAAGCATTAATGTGGTTAAAAACAATCTTTAGGGAAGTTCATAAGACCTTGTCTCAATGGATCCAAGATATGTTCTGAATCAAACTACCTTAACATCAATTCATCTTAAAATTTCTTTTAATCAATAAAATAATTCTTTAAGCCTTTGTAATTGACCATATATGAATTAGAATCGATCATATATGATCACATAGGAAGTGCTGCTATCAAAATAAAGAAATTAAACATTACATAGATTATGTCCCTAAAGTTTTTCAAAGAATGAATGACTCCTTTTATCATCTCTGCAATCTGGCCTGTGAAATATAAGACAACCGGCCTGTGGTTTTGTCTTGTGGCTGTGGAAAAGAGAAAAGGTTACTGGTTCTTACATGGAGTGACGCTATGTATTCAATCCTTTCATTGGAACAAAGACCACAGAACTGCCAGCTACTTGGGAGCAGAAAGCACACCAACGGCAGCTAGAATGGCACTTGATTCCTGGCTTCATTTATGTGAATCTGGACAAGCTACTTAATTGTTGAGCCACCCCCTGCCTTTTTAAAATTCATAAAAATGTCAGGTACCTACTTTATGTCTTTATAAAATGCCTGCACATAACAGGTACTCACTACAGGCTATGCTACTTCTACCCATCAGCCATTGACACGAATCAGGCAACTATTCCCAAACAGTAGTGTGCATTTTTAAGAGGATGCTTGAGCTTAATTTACAAAAGACCCTAATTCCCTTAGTTGTTTTTAAAGATGTATCTTGTATATCCTTGGGCAACAAAGAATTCAAATGTGCTCAGAAACAGCAGAGACGAGAAGACACATGGACATAGGGAGTGGGAGGGAGATGCTCTTCAGGAATGGTGGGTTCTCTGACAACAAGAATCTGTCTGTGGGTTACAGTCTGAAGGAAGAGAGGATGATTGAGGGCCTGTTAAGGGGAGACAGCAAAGGAAAGTTAGGCCAGGGACTATTCTTTGGTAGGCGTCAGGATGGGTGGGGATGTATTATAGCTCTTAGTAGTCTTAGCAGTGACTATCTCATGGTGGGAGGAGGGTGTGGGAGAAGATGAGTTTTAAGTAAAAGAAGATAGTGTTTCATGTAGGGAGGATCAAGGAGACAAAAATGTAATACTCTGTCTGTCCCTCAAAGAAACCATAATATAGAAATCCCCAGTAAAGCTCTGTTTCCTTTCTTTTTAGAAAACAGAATGAACTCACAGTGATTGCTTTAGAAAGAGGGAATCACAGAGACAGCAAAGGTATTACTGAACTGTCTACATCTACATCTACATCTACATCTACATCTACATCTACATCTACATCTACATCTACATCTAATTTAGGTATCTATTCAGTGTCTGGCACCAATCAGCAACTCATGTGTTAGATGATCGGATTATGAATTTGGCCAAAAAAAGTAATTTTTAATAAAGCTGCATAGTAATTACAATGCTGTTCAATAAATTATTCTCTGCACTTTTCTAAAAGTTTGAACTATTTCAGATGTTTTTAAATAAAAAGAAGAAAAGAAATTGTAAGTATAAAAGACGCACATGGTCTTGCAAATTCAGATAATCCCACCGGGGAAGTGTTTAAGTAATTGATTTTGAGTAACTTTGGCCTGAAAGTGAAGTCTTACTGCTTTCCCAAGTAATCTGGGGACTGAATGGGAATGCAGATGGTGTGATGGAAAATTTTAAAGACTTGACCCAAAATGCTCTATTCTTTTATTTCACCTTGTTGACTTGAACAAAATAAATCTCCATGTCCATAATTCCGAGAAGCATCTGTTTCTTGTGGATATACAAGGTCTAAAAATGCATAGCATATGTGTAAGTTGCACCAAGAAATATGGCCATAATGAACTCAGGTAAACCTCAGACAATATCTACCTCAAAGGACTGCATGTTTGCATGTATTGGGTTTGGGAAAGACCACTTTCACACCAGATATAATTAGTGCCATCATTTGTACTCAATTGAATTTTTGTTCTATTGTCTTCCCTCATTATTACAAGAAAGTTAGAAAGGAGGAACTCCTAGCCTGTCCTCAGTCAATGCTGCTTTTCTAACATGGCTCCTGTCAGCTTCAACCAAGAGTTTCACTGTGTTTCAAGTAATTGTTTGGCCTCTTTGCAGGTAATATATAGTAGCTTGTTTACTGTAACTCATACCTTCTTTTCCCTAACAAGTGACTTTTTGGTTCACCCATTTCTGCACCTCCTAAGAGATGACTCATGTTCTCCACTGGCCACATCATCAAAAAGTCTTAATCAAAACCATGTTACTGCAATGTGCGTTTTCTGGGTTAGTTAACTTTCTCAGCTTTATACATCCCATTGGATGTAATTCTTACATAAGTCACTTACAGTTTGCATATGCAGGGTTAACTGTTCATTTACTCTGTGTGGCGATGTTCAACCTCCTTTAAGTAAAATTATATTTTACCTTCCAGAAAAGATATTCCCTTTCAATGCCTGCTTTATGAAAGTCTCCCTTTTTTATTTTTTCAGAGGAAGTTCTTACCTTCTCAAAGTCTTGGGTGACCTATTCGGAAAAAGCACCGGTAATGTATTCTAGTAAAGTCTTCCTTGATATCAGATAAATTCAGGCTTGCCATTCAACTGAAATATAGTTTCCATGCTTTAGGTTTCAAGTTATCAATGAAATCTGTAACAATAGCCATCCTTCATAAAGTGGAACTGAAGGAATAGCATTATTTGTTTAATCTGACCTAGGATTATTTAACAAGTACCAAAGCAGATTTTTAGCAATTCTCTTTTCTTCTTGTGTATTGACCCTTGATCTACTTAATGAGGAATCTTCGCTTGAGAGAGCTTCAAGTAAGAGGCAGACACATAGCATAGCATGTTCTTTCTCTTCTCTACTTCTTACTTTCATGTGAAGATTTGCCAGCTTTCAGGTCCCAACACAACTGAATGTTCTAAAGGCATGGGGGTTGATGACTTTACTTGTACCGCCTTCCAGAAAGAAGAATGTGCTCCATGGAAATATTGGTCTATGTTGCTGTAACAAATATCACAAATTTAGGACCTTAAAAACAATACAAATTTAGTATCTCATAGTTCTGTGGGTCAGATGTCTGAGTGGCCTTGACTGGGTTCCCTGCCCAAGGTGTCACAAGGCCATAATCAAGATGTCAGCTGGCTGGGCTCTTATGAGGAAATTCTGGGAAGATTCCACTTCCACGACCATTCAGGTTACTGGCAAATATCAGTGCTCCGTGGTTGTAGGACTGAGGTCCTGGTTTCTTGTTGACTGCCAGGCAGTGGTCATTCTAGAGAATGACCATACTCCTTGGTTTATGGCCCGATTCTTTCAGCAATAGTGGATGAAGACCTTCTCACACTGTGAATTTCTTTGACCTCCCCATGGCCCCAAGTCTCCTGCCTCTGCTCCTGCTACATCTCTTTGATTCCAGCAGAAGAAAGTTCTTTGCTTTGAAGAGCTCATGTGATTGCTCAGGCCCACCTGTATAGTCCAGGATAATCTCCCTATTTTAAGGTTTATAGTCTCAATGACACTGGCAAATTTCCTTTGGGCATTTAACATAGCATATTCACAGGTTCCAGGAATTAGGTAGTAGACATTTTGGAAGGGGGTGTTATTCTGCTCAACACAGTGGGAGATGTTTTTTTTTTTTTCTTTCTCTGAGCAGAGTGGGCATCAGGAGATGAAAACATGAGAAAAACAGAATATTTTCTTCTGCTGGTTTAACTACCAAGAAAAAAAAAACACAACAAAAGCTAGGTAAATTAGTGACTTTGAGGGCCCTGGGGAAATTCTCATTATGACATTTTAAGAAACAAAAGGTCACTTAGTATGTGCATTCTTGAAATCCAAATCATTTTGATAGTGCTTTCTCTTAATGATACCTCTGTATAAAACTGTGCTAAGATCTACAGGCGCATTTTCTGCAATTTTAGGAGGGATTTGAATCAATAGAAGTATGTGAGGCTACAGTAAATAACTCAAACTCTTTGTTCAAGGGGGTGTTTTTGGTTTAAGAAAAGTCATTTTTATGAACCACATTTGGCAGTGGAAGATGGTGGTATAGGTGTGTCTTAAGCTAAGTTCTGAGAAAGTTCAGACTGGGTTTGAAGATTGTAGAAAGGAATTTCATGCATAGTGAGCAGTGCTACCTCAACTCTTATCAAGAATCCAAAGATATGAGTGTGGCTTAGGGGAAGGATACAGTTGAGTAAACCCTTTTACTTGCCTGCTTAGTGCCCCTCATGTGGATGTATACAGGGTGGACAGAATGGTCAGCATCCCCAAGAGTCAGGAATTTGTCAGTTTGGAGAACGAGTCTGGAACTAGAAGCTCCCTGGAATTCAGTTTCCCCTCATCCTCCTCCCCGTTGAGTCTGCCTGCTCAGCAAGGACTCAGGTTCAGGTTCCAGGTCTTGACACCCGTATTGGTTATACGGTGTAACTCGCCTTTCTGCAGGGCCCCAGACTTTTCTACTGATGCTCACTTTGAGTTTCCCATGGCACAGCTTACTATGAGTACCGTTGGGAAATAGAACAAGCAATTAGGTAGATTCTACCATATGCCGCGCACTGTTAACGTACATTGTAGAAATTCACTTAGTCTTTAAAACCATCTCATAAGACTATGAGAAAGGCATTTTTAATTTCCTCACAATGAAACTGAGATTCAGAGGATCAGTATTCTGTTCAAAGTCACATAAATGTCACATAGAATTGGTATGATTTGAACCTTGAAAAATGTAAACGGTATGAGACTACCTGGCATCTTTCACATCAGTGATATTAGGACAAACTGTAAGCTTTAGGTAAAGATGCCACAAAAGACATTCTTTATCTCATGCATAACTGACATTTTTCTCGAATGGGCAGATTACAGCAGATCTCTTACTACTTAACTGGTTCTTTAGACTTGGGCTTTTGAGGCATTTCTAAGATTTTTGAGCTTATTTTTTCCTCATGAATTTTAAGATACTGATTCTAGCTATTTTCAATAACTGTATCCTCCACCACTCTCGTTGTTTTCCTGGACAACTTTGAACAGCAGGGGTTAATCCACTCCTCAGTTTGCCTGTACACCTTTCTGCACAGCAGTGAGCCTGCACGCCCTCCCCACAGGAGACAGGCTCAGCAGCATTGAGATTAACTGGGAGCTAAATGCAGGCAAGTGGCCAAACCAGTGTGATAAGCACCCTGGTTTTGATGGAACACTTAAAAACCATTTTAACTTCTCCAGACCTGATGTAGTTAAAAATGTGGGGGTGGGAGGTCTTCTTGTGGGTTATACAAATAGCTTCACTCTGGCAACTCCTCTTAAGATCAGAAAGAATTGCAGTAATTGGGGGGAGGGGTCTCAGTCACACCAGACTTCCTATCACATGACCTGTCTTTACTCTTAAACATGGTGGTTTTTATTTGTTTGTTTTGGTGATTGCATGACTTGGTTTACTATTTTCAGTCTATTAAAAGTACTCCGTTTCTCACAGAAAGGCTGTGTGGATACAGTCTGCCCTGGTTTACTGCATAATCTTTGGCTACTTTGTTAGGACACCACCTTACATTGGACTTTCTGTTTACATGGAGCCATGATAAGAAGTGAGGCTGACACATTCCAGTTCATTTCTGTAGATGAGGATGCTGAACACTCTTTAGAAGCCTCCATGACAAGAATTTTTTTCAGAAAGCTATACTGATTGTGGGTATTTTTTGGTTTTTTGCTGTTTTTTTAAGATTATTGACTTTTGGTGCCGGTGTCTTTGTTAGAATGAGCTATAGCTAATGATGTCTGAGGGAACAAGACTACTCAAGATCTGTAAATGAGAATTTGAAGACAGTGGGAGACCAAAGCCCCATTTTGGGTTATTACTTAAGCTTTATCCATTACTAGCAATTTGAGGAAAACTATGATATTCTTCACACACAGGATAAATCCAGGAATGATGGTGGTCAAAGCAACCTTAACAGTGCTTGGCATTCCCAAATTTCCAGAGTGACCATCAGTACAGGCATTTCTAAGAAAATGGGAGGAGGGTAGAGGTGGTATTCAGCTGCTACATACTAGTACAGCCATAGGCTTGTTAAAACATTGCCAGTAAGAGCTGGCAAATAGTTTCTAGAATGGGCCCTCCAAGTACCTTCCCTGGGCACTCTGGATACTCTACTGCTTAGCCATTAGCCAGCACTCATGTTAACTATGTTAAATATTGTCACTGCAAAGGGGAAATCCTTTCAAGATTTTCCTTGGGTGTGAACAGGTATTTGGGAAACAGAATTTCAACCTATTCCATCCAAACAAAGGAAAAGGCCTGGGTCTGGGACCTGCAGAGAAACACAGAATTCCTTTCCAATGGCCCACTGAGTCACTCCCATGATAATTCATGAGTGTGTCCTCATTGTCTTAGAAACAGAATTCAAGGGAAACAGAGCATTTCCATGAAGCGTTTTAAATCTTTGCCACCTCTCATCACTCTTATGTGATTGCAGAATTCTGAGTCTTTTCAATTTATTACCAGTTGGGAAGACCTAGAAGGTGAACGAAGCAGGTTTCAAGGAAAATTCCATTATGAAATTCAACCAGGTGGCCAGATACGAGGCCAACAATTCACCCGTGGGCATCTGAAGTCATGTGCCTGGTTTAAACGTCCAAATGACTACACAGAGTTATTCTCTTGAGTCTGAAGAGTATATGCTTCAGAATTAGACTTCAGTTGAAATTTTGGTTCTCTCCATCACTAGCTCTGTGACCTCAGTCAAATTCCATAGTTCCTCTGAGTCTCAGTCTCAGAATATGAACAATGAGAATAAGTATAGTTCAGAGTTGTTCGAACAATGCTGGTCTTCCTTCTGTTCAAAAGGTAAGAATTATCAGAGAATTAGGCAACGCAGCACTCTGATACTTCAGCATTGCCCAAGACAAGTGAAAGCACCCACAGGTAACTGACTTCTCTCCCTCCTGCCTCTTAAAGTCTTGTCCATTTTAGACCAGTCCTACTTGGCTCAGATCACTCTATCACTCTCACCTTCTTCTTGACCCTTACCTGTTTAGCTTTACAATGAGTTAGTGGCTTTACTTGATTATGTATCTCTTTAGGGCTTCTTCAGTCTTTCATGTGTTTGAGCTTTCTTGCCTTTTATGTTGGAAACTACTTGGGGCTGGGAGCATGAGACTTCTACAGAAGTCCATGTGCCCTTGGCCATCAGTGTTGGTGAGTGATAGAGTGACACATGTGCTATGGTCTGAATATTTGTGTCCCCCCCACCCCAAACGCATATGTTGAAATCCTAACCTCCAACATGATGGTCTTAGGGATGAAAATTTGGAAGATGCTTAGAAGCTTTGAGGCCTCTGCCTTTATTAAGAGGCTCTAGAGAGCTCGCTTGCCTCTTCCACCATGTAAGGACAAAGCAAGAATTCACCAGACTACAACCCAGAAGGGGGCCTTCACCAGACTCAACCGTATTGGCACTCTGATCTTGAATGTCTACTCTCCAGAACTGTGAGAAATACGTTTCTGCTGTTTATAAACTATCCAAACTGTGATATTTCTGTTATAGCAGCTCAAATGGATTAAAGGCACCATAGATTCTGTCCAGCATAGATGCAGCTCACCATTATCTCTGAGAGATCATTGGATTGAGTACTAATATTGATCAGAGATTGGGCCACTTAAGCAGCACCTTCCAGAGCTAGATCTCTGATGCTTCATTTACTCCCATGTCACACTTGAAAATGGAATACACCATTAATCTTCATTTTAATGTTGAGGAATCTCAGCTCTGAGAGATTGCACCACTCATCCAAGGACAGATGGCAGAGATTTGGACCCTGTTTCTCTTGTCTGTAACACCAGGTTCATTTGACTTTTTATCTTGCCATGCCTATAATCTCCAACATACCCTTGTTCTCAAGTTGTCCAAATGGCAGCTTGTTACTGGGGTGAAGTTCTAGTCAATCGTAGTCAATTGTTAGGACAGCACATACACTGAGAGTCTGATCCTGATAATCCAGAATATTGAAAAAGAAATGGTTGAGAAGGGTAATGATTAATGCACAAGGAGTATAAATCTAATGACACTCAGTGGGTGTGATTGGGAAATGAAAGGTGCATCCAGGAAACTTTCAGATCACACTATATGTTACCATATAATGGCTTTAAGAGTAAAATCTAATTGAGACACAAAATTAACAGATTTTTGTTAACTGTTCTTCAAACTGCTCACTGAATGTCCTATGTGTGTAAGGAGCAGATTGAACATAGACACACAGGGCTCACTCAGAAAAGTGAGAGACGCAAACAAGGAAAAGCCATGCTCTTTTCTTCATATGGATCTATGAAATATCCGAATCGGAAGCAATGTGGTCTGAGGGAGGAGGCAATCTGGGGCCAACTCCCAGCCAGGTCATTCTTTAAATGTGTGACCTTGACAGAATCACTTAAGCCATCCGGGCCTCAGGTTTACTCATCTGCAAAATGAAATTAATAGTAGCCACCACCTTCCTGAGCTATTACACATATCAAATGAGGTACGATTTATAGAGTACTGTACATGTTCTGTATGTATCACCCACTCCTTCATTCACATTTGCAGGTAGAAGTGGACTGATCAAATCCTATATGGGAAATGAACAGAAATGAAACCCATGATGATTGGTATCATTTTCTTAAACATGCATACAGACAAATACACATATGGAGTGTGTGACAGGATAGGAAGCTGAGAATCCCAGATTGTATCCAAGGACAACAAGCTCAGGCGTGGTTTGGATCAAACAAACAAACAAACAAAACCCAAAAAAACAAAACAAAACAAAAAACAAACAAACGAAAAACTGTGACAAAGCTACATCGTTTATTTTGGAAAGTAACGGAGGGCTAACGTGTCACCACTACAGTCATAATTTCGTTTTGGGTCATGGAGGTCTGTACATGTGTCCAAGGGATCGAATTTTCCCTAGCAATGTTGAAAAGAGACACACAAATAAACTTCTTTCTCTATCACAGGCTGCAGCTTCTGTGTTCATCAGAGCAAGAGTGGTAAGTGTTAAATATATACGTGTTTGACAGCTACTTCTCAGGAACAACTGGTGAGGAGCTGGCCTGCCCTCCAGACTTAGATACCACTCCCATTATAGGATTCCGCTTGAGCTAATAATTTACATAAAAGAAGAGGAAAACTAAAGCTTAGCCAAAAACAGCTCCCAAATCCACCCCCATCGCTGCTGCCATAAAGCTGATATAGCAACTGGGATTAACATGTAACCTGAACCAAGGGAGTTTTTGCAAGTAAGATGAAAGCTGCCATTTAAGGTTTCTTCAATGGCACCAACTGGATTAGATTTGCTCTCGAGCCAGGCGTCTTTTGACAATCCCTGGGAACTGTGTCTACTTACAGGAAGGCAGAGTTGATGCATGCAAAGTCAATTAAAATGCTAAATGAATTAAAGGCAGTGGCTTGACACGTTTCATGGCAGGCATTTTCCAAACAACCCTGGCTTTATTTATCAGAGTTTTACTCCGAGAAGTGGCAGTGTGGGTAGTGATTTGAAACTGAAGTCCGCAAATCAAGGAATAAAAACAACCAAATTAATGCCAAACTGTAGAGGATCAGAGAAATTCTGTACCTCCATAGATATTTCTATGAATAATACTTCAATCTTATGCAGGACTTTTTTTTTTTTTTTTAAATGAAGTCCTTTATATTGGTACTGGAGTACATGTATGTGTGTGATGTTAAAATCTTAGCTTCCTAAACCTTGTGTCATTTCTTGCCAGCTGAATCCCTTTTACACAAGTGCCAGGTAAGTAATATCTCTGTTATCAGGTGAACTAATGGTTGAGGTAAGGTTTCTATCCATGAAGCTGATTAGTTTTGTCTTTGTGGATCTGATGCCTGCCAGTTCTCACAGACTGAGCGCCTGGACCATGTGTCTGTCAGTATTCCACACTTTTAGAGATCTCTCGTAGGTAAAGCTTGTTTGCCAGGATCTGTAACAAATTGCCCTTGAAAAGATGCCATTAGCTTTGAGGAAAAAAGAAAAGTCTAGAGTGAGTAATTTACTGACTGCCTTTTAAATTTCACAGCGGTAGGCACACTGCTAGGTCTTTTTCACACGTATTTCATAAATATCCTAAGAATAAAACATCAACTCTATGTGACCAGGAACTTATAATGATCTTAATTAGGTATGCTGCTTTCAAAATATAACTTGGCAATATTTAGTTAATATGTTCAGTTTATGTTCTTTCAATATAACCTTCTACCTCTAATAATGCTGCGTATCTATCTTAAGTGTATGGGAAAATGTATTTCCTGTAAAGTCTTATTCTTAATACTGAACTATTTTCATTGCAACTTTATATGAAACACTGATAACTCTTTTGACTGATGTTTTATGATATTCCTGGTCAGCCCTGATTATCTGTAAATTAGTTCTCTTGTCTTAGGGCCCGTGGCTCACCTTTGTATCTCTAAGCCTAGAACAATGTAAAGAGCTCAGGAGGAAGATGATATTTCACTCAGTTCCTTTTTTTCTGAGTTAGAGTAAGTTCACATTTTCCAGCCCTTTTCATATCACTCAACATGGTTAGCAAATCCGAGACTACATATCAATATGGAACTATATTATTCTGAAAGCTTTTTAGAACTCCTTCGGCCGATTTAACTTCGTATATCATTGGTCCAACTTTCACCATATGCTCATATCTTAACCACTGCGTAGCAATGAGAATGAGATTATCATCAGGTATTGTCACAGGCAGGGTGGATATAGATCAGACTCAGATTTCTTTGAACAAGGAGGAAGGTGACAGATGTGTGTTGTGTGAGTGACCAACAGTGTCTGTTGGAGTTTGCGTAGGACTCGGGTCTGGCCAACCAAAATCTAATATTCAGGGATGTGTGTCAGGTCTCTTAGCACCAGAAAAGGCCATAACATTTTGCTGAGACTTCTGGAACTCTGGTGGCCATTCTTTCTCTTTAGGCATGAATCTAAAAGGGGATAAATTCTGGAACTACTGTCGTCATCTGTCATCTTGCCCCACGTGGGCAAGATTCATGTTGTACAAGAAGTCACGTGGCTCAGGGAAAAAAAAAAAAAACTAACGGTGCTGTTAGCCAGAATATATGGACTTTAGTCTTGCTTTTCCCAATTGATACCATTTTGATTTTAAGTTGTTCCTTAAATACTAAGACCTCAATTTTTTCTCCCTGAAAAATGCAAATAATATGTATATCTTATCTACTTCAGAGTTATTATGATTTGAAAAATTTTAAATGATGATTTAATATGATGTCATATTTTACTGAAAAATTGTTTTTCTATTTTCAGTTCTTACACTGACACATAAAAAGATTGATGCCTTATAGTTGTTTATGTAATTCCTATGAATTAGGAAGTAGAGGCATTTGCAGAAAAGAATAAAGAGAAACAAAACCCTTAGTTTTCCCTAGTTTAGTGAATTGCTGGAGCTCAGAGCCTAGCATATACCCCTATTCATGCAAAATTGGTGCAAAGAGAAAGAACATAATCATTTGACCTTTCGTATTGGCACCAACTGGATTAAAGCAGTACATATTTTTCCCAAGAGTGGCAACTGTCTCTTTCAAATATAATATGCAAATATGGAAAATTTCCAATGTCAGGAGGAAAAACCAACTGGGAGATGAGTCAAAATGCCTTGACTGGCAATCTTGGAAGCTATAGTTTTCTCTTCATCCACGAAGGGAAGTCGGTACCGGCAGGCAAGTACTTTCCCCTGTCAGTGCAGATCTGGGTAGATGTACTCTGCCTTTCTCAATTCCATTTCACTACCTACTTCCCCTTAGCCCCCATACCCCACACCCATCCCATATCTTCTCCCTCACTCATACCACTGAGTAGCTGGCATATCAGGGACTCGCGGTCAGTCACAACAATCTTTACAACAGTACCATCACTGTTGTACTCATTATCCTCACGTTCGTCGCCCTTCATCATCATCATTATCCCTGATATTGACACAGAAACCCTCTGTAGTTTACGAAGTGCTTTCCTATGCAATCCTTACAATAAACTTGCATGGTGAATAGAGCAGTGTTAGTATCCCTGGTTTAATGCAAAGAGGGAAGAATTTCTAGTTCAAAGACCTTTGTTCAAACTCTGGCTCAGCTCAGTAAAGTTCAACACACATGGATGAAGCACCACTTCACAACAGGAACTGTGTGTGATTGCCCAGGACTTCTCTGACCTGCAAAGCAGCTCACATCCCCAGGGAGTCCGCGAGCTGCCTCTCCTTCCCCTCACAATGCTGACAGTTTTGTGGTTAGACCAGTGTTTTTCACCCTTGTGTCCTAGGGACTCGAGGTATTCACAGAGCTGAAAACAGGGTCCCGAAGTTATTGTCAGTACTTCAAAATTATAGCCTTTACCGTGGAAATCGAACCCTAACTCCGGAAAAGACTGTGCAGGCTAATTCACATATAAAAAACATTGCACAGGCTAATGCACATGTGGACTAGACATTTCTGAAGTCTGGTTCTGCAGGGAGACTTTCTATCTGACCAGAATAAAGAGCACCTCACTTATCATGGGACATCAATTCCGAGTTTCCTTTATCGTGTCTGTCTGATCTTTTGCTGTGGTTCTCTTGGGCTCATTCAGGCCATACTGCTAAAGGTTCCCCAGGCAACACTTTCCAAAGCTGCCAAAAAAATTGTGGTGGTGTCATAAGTCTGCTTGCTGCACACAAGCCACATCATTCCCAATTTTGTTTTAAATTCCAACATAAATGTGTTTGCGGATCTGAATACTAGCTCCCTAGAGCCCGCTGGGATTTCTATTTAGGGAAGCTAAGAGGCTTCTGAAAACTGAAGGTGCGTTGAAAGATTTTCTTGAGAAATGCACCGATGTTCATTCTACAAATTCCCTTTACGTGAACAGTATTTTATTTGTGGAAATCGATAGCATGATTGGTGGGGTGGCGGGGGGGGGGTGGGCTAGGGGTAGAGCATTTTACCCAGGTTCAAATGCCAGGGTCAAGTCCAGTGGTTGCTTTGGGTGAAAATGGACACACTCCACCCCAGGTCTTAGCCCCACCACAGACCTGAGCCAGCGCCAGCCATGGAGCACATGCTTGTTAAAGCAGCTTGCCTGCCCTCCTACTTGCTACAACGCCGTAGCTCCCCGTCACAGATGGAAGAAAGCAGGTCCCATGGAGTCCCAGTCCGTTGCTTGTTGGAGTGAAAAGTTACTGCAGCCATGACTAAGTAAATTCTTTGTTAACTTTTAATCAGTGGTTCATGTAACTTGCAATAAAATGCATCATGGGAAAAGAAGGAGATCCACATGCCAATCTCTGGGTAGTTACAAGGTAATAAGAGCAAAACTGGCTCACATGGGACCTGAGAAGAAGCTTTTCTCTTGCACTGCCCAGGTGAGTGGTCTGGGCACTCAGGCCAAAGTCTTCTGAGCTCAGTAGCTTTTCCTGAATCTGATTCTCTAATGCTTGCTACAAAACGAGATCCTAAGAAAACTGGTATGACAGGGCTGCCTGTGTCCCTAGGGCCTTTTGCAGTCTCATGATATCACTAGGCCCTTAATGTAGACTGGCATAAAATCTTTAATATTAAATGTATTAACGATATAATATTAAAGATATTAAAGATATTTAATATTAAAGATATATACACACACAAACATATGTATATATGTGAAATTTATAATCACTATCATTTATATATATACACACACACATACATATATATAAAATTTATATATAATCACTGTCATTTATATATATGTGTGTGTATACATACATATACATATATATGTGTATATATATGTGTGTATATACACATATATATATACACATATATATATATATGTATATATATATTTTTTTTCTATATGCCAGTGAGGCAAAACATTCTATATGCCAGTGAGAAATACTTTTTCTCACTGGCATATAGAATGTTTTGCCTCCATTTCTTGAAGATATTAGAAAAATCCCAAATTCCATGAAAAATGGAATCATGTCCTACAAGTAAAATAGTACCTACAATAGCTTTCATCTTTCCTCTTCCCACAACTCAACTGCATATTGATATTTTTCTAAGTGGTTAAATGGATGACAGAGCAAAGCATTTAATTTTTAAAACTGAGATAAAATTTAAATAGAGACAAATGCATAGATCTTCAAATAGGAAGTTTGAGGGTTATGACACATATATACAAATGTATAACCAATACCCAAATCAAGATATAGAACATTTTCGTTACTCCAGAAAGATCCTCATGTCTCATGCCTGCCAATTCCAATCTCATAGATAATCACCATTCTGCTATCGATCAGCACAAACACCATTCTTAATCATATTTTAAATAAATGGAGTCATATATTATGATACCTTTTGTGTCTGCTAGTAAGCAAAATGTTTTGAGATTCATTCATGTGCTATCAGTTTATTTCATTTTATTGCTCAGTATGAAGGAATATACCGTGGTTTGTTTACTCATTTTTCTTTTGATGAATTTTTGTGTTGTTGTCAGCTTTTGTGCTATTATAAACAAGGCTGTTATGAATAGTGATTATACAAGTCTTTATGTACACACATAGTATAGTTTACCCATGAATAAAATTTCTGGAATAGAAACAAGCATATTATTCAACTTTATGTGAAAATGCCAAAAAGTTTTCCAGAGTCACTGCACCATTTTTACAGTCTTACCAGCAATTGCCACACTTCTTACCTCACATGCCCCACAGTATTTGGTGCTTTCAGCCTTATTTGCCCTGGTAGTGGGGCTAAGTGGTATCTGATTCGCGTTTCCTTGATAATAAAGGATACTATCTTTTCATGTGCTTTTTGAGCATTTGTATATCTTCTTTTATAAAGACTCTGCTCAATCTTTCCCTTAATATTTAAAGAATTGGTTGTCTTCTTAAAAACTGAATTTGTTGGGGCGCCTGGGTGGCTCAGTCGGTTGAGCGTCCAGCTTCAGCTCAGGTCACGATCTCACGGTTTGTGAGTTTGAGCCCCGCATCGGGCTCTGTGCTGACAGCTCAGAGCCTGGAGCCTGTTTCAGATTCTGTGTCTCCCTCTCTCTCTATTCCTCCCCTGCTCGTGCTCTGTCTCACTCTCTCTTTCAAAAATAAGCATTAAAAAAATTAAAAACTGAATTTGTAGAACTTTTTTACATACTGTGCATGTAGGTTACAGTTCAGATATATGTGTTGCAAACATTTTCTCTCCTTGTAGACCTTACATCTCCATTGTTTTAAAGACCTTTCCTGATAAGCAGATAATTTTATAGATTTTGATGAAGTTCAATTTATCATTTGCCCTATAGAAATCTTTGCCTAATTAGGGTTTCAACAATACTCTCCTATTTTTCATTGTTGTGGCTTCTGTTTTCCTAGAAGCTTCCAGAAGTATTTAACTGGAACAACTAACCTCCAGAATGCAAGTCCAGAATTCAGACTCCTCCAACGGCTGAGATGTCAAGTGAAATCTTAATGCACAAAGAGCATGTTGAGGGTTCAGTAGCTTTGTGGGCCCTGAGCACCAGGGTATCATCATTCACAGCATGACCAGCACGAGGAGTTTCAAGGGCCTAATTTTGGTGTTATTTTTGGAGATGACTTGGTTTTCTGTAGTTTTGGCTTTCTCTAGGATCAGAGTCATGCCTTGTAGCGAAGGCTGCCAAACTAAACTTTTCTCTGGGTGAGAAAGCACGTGTTTACCCACGTGCAGACCTGAGCTTTAGTGTCTTGCTGTAATTCCGTCTGTAAAACCTCTTCCTCAAATATTACTCTTTGCCTCCGTGGAAAAACAGCATCTTTAGCAGAAAGGACAAGTGGGCAAAAGTCTCCCTCACACTACCAGAGCGGTAGCATTTAAAAATGGAAGTGGCTTTTGTGACCTACTTTTCTTTGGTTTTAAAATAACAGCTCATAGATTTGCCTTTGTTTTTAATTCTTGGCCCTGTGACCCCTGCTCCTGTTTTCCTTGATAAATTCCCTTTCGTCTTCCACAGGCAACCATTCAATCCTGATCTTCTCCTAATGTTTCATCAAAATGGTTTTAGGTGAGTTACTGGTTCTCTAGACTGGTAATTGTTGGATTGAGAAGAAAAGTATTGCCAGAACTATGTGACCACTTGGATTTCCCAGTTTAAATTATTTTTATAGCTGTCTAATATTAATTACTACCCACAATCAGACAGTATGTAGAATATAACATGTAACAGAGGCCCTGCCAATTCTCTTAAAAAGGGATTGTTTTGATTTTTTGTTGTTCTTGCTTCATAGCCAACTCTGAGTTAAAATACAACAAAAAATAAATCTTGCAGACCACCTATTTGCCCGCTTAAACACACGTGTGTATACACACATATGTGTATGCATGCTCAAATCATAAGAGAACTAGTATAGAGAAAAGTCACTGTTTGAAAACAAAGAAGTAATTATATACCTTGAGAATTATTGCCAGGAACACGAAAAGAGACATTGTTACGTTATTTGCACAAATGAGGAAAGAACAGCTCTGTTAAAAAGGTTCTAGGAGCCTTGACAAAGTCTTGCTGGCCATGACAAAGAGATTGCAATCAATAAGCATACACCATGCAAACACTAATTAAACATACTTTGTGTTACTTTTCAAAATTTAGGTTTTCACTAATCTTACTTTTACTTAATTACAAAAGTATGCATGCTTATTGTAACATTGTAAGCAATACAGAAATGCACACATTAAAAAAAATGTGGCTCTTTCCCCCAATAGTCCCATCCCTGAGGAAACCAATGTCAACAGTCTGTTGTGTGTCTCTTTTTACAAACACATAAAAACATATGCACACAGAATTTACTGTGTTTTTCTGTCTTTTTCTTTGAAACAGAAATTGAACTACATGGGTATTATCCTAAAATTTGCTTTTCTCTTTTGTTAATGTATCAAAGATATTTTCGAGATATATATTTGAATTGTTCTTTTTAATGGGAGCATAAAGGTAAATTTGCTCACTGTATTAGTCTGTTAGGGCAGCCATAACAAAATACCACAAACTGGGCGGCTTAAACAGTAGAACTTTATTTTCTCACAATCCTGGAGGCTAGAAGTCCAAGATCAAGTTGCTGGCAGAATCGGTTTCTAGCAGGGAGTCCCCATCAGTGTCCTCACATGGCTTTTTCTCTGTGCATTCAATTCTTAGTGTCTCTTCCTCTTTATAGGAAAAAGTGGAGTAGGGCCCCACCCTTCTGACCTCATTTAATCTTAATTACCTCCTTAAAGTTCCCATCTCCATCTATAGTCACAGTAGGAGTTAGGGCTTCAGCCCGTGAATTCTGCGGGACACATTTCAACCCATAATACTCATCAATTCCTTCACCAGTTGACACATCCGGATTGTTTATTGATCAAGTTAGCTGTACCTTTCAAAAGAATCTTAATTTAAAAAAATGGTTCATATTCTTCATACATAAATGTATATGTGCAAATAGAGAGTACAGGTAGGTACATAATTATATACATAGAAGATAGATGATAGATAGATAGATAGATAGATAGATAGACAATTCTATAAAAAAGCACATGCATGTTATTTTTATTGAAAATGCTCAACTCATTATTACTAGACTTATTGAAAAAAAGAAACATGAAAATAAAGGAACTGCTAAACTTTTGAATGGTGTTTCTCCATACATAGCAGGAGTTAAAAGTTTCTAAAAGATCACTCAGATTTTTAAAATAGCTTGAAAAACCTTACAGGGCTATGACCATTATGCTACATTACATACTGTAATCTTAAGTAATATTTATCAATCTTTTATGAATGAAAAGAGAAAGTTCTGTTAATTTAGTTATATTCCTTTTTTTCTGTTGTTAAAATTTATAAAATTTACATCTTATCCTGAAACTATATTTCCCACATTCATCTAGGTCCAATATTAAAAAAAAAACACACATTCATTCATTGCCCACTAACAATATTTTTGTTAGGGCTTCTCCAATCCTGAATTATCTTGATTAACCTTTGAGAGCAGGAATTTGCCTTCAAGTATGCTTATCAAGGTGTGCTCAACATTCACTGAGCTCCTCATGTCTCAGAATCTACGTCTTTTGAAGAAAATTTGACTTGATGCAAAATATCTGGGTCATATTGTCTTTTCTTTATAAATTTGTAAATATTGCTCCAGTATCTCTTGACATCTTAAAGTCTGGTGGAGACTTTTTTCTCACTTTTACGTGAGCAGGTCTCTCTAACTTGTTTGTTATCCACATGCTTCCAGGTTTACTCATAAAACTTAGTAACTACATCAGCATACATATCAGTGTTGAATAATATTCATTTTTCTCAGATCACCCTCCCCCCAAACCATGAAATTTTTTAATAGGTTATCCTTCCATGACATTTATATATCTATATTGTATATAGATATGCATATGTATATATATGTATATATTCACATATATATATATATATTCCTTCATGTTTTTTATGCTTCTCCTTTTCACCTTCTTAAAGAGTGGCATATATATATATATATATATATATATATATATATATTCTCCAACTTTGCTTTTTTTTTTTCCTTAACTTAACAATATACCCTGGAAATCAGTCTATGATAGTAAGAAGAGATACTCTTCATACCTTTAGAAACTAAAAAAACAAAAGACGGTTTAGTGAGGTATTACAGACATGGTAAACCACACATATTTAAAGCACTTATATATTCTACAAATGTGTGTACTGCCCCCCGTGGTTCTTTCGTTCAGGATAATCATTTTGTTCATCAGCAGTTGCTCATTTTTAATATTGGGTTGTATTCCACTGTCTGGATGCACCACAATTCATTTATAAGCCCACCTTTTCATGGACAGTTAGGTTGTGTTCAGTTTTTAACAATCGCAAATAAACATTTCTGGATAGGTCTTTGTATGGATAGATGCTTCCATTTCTCTTAAGTAAAACGTAGGAGTGGAATGGTAGGAGCACACTGTAAGTATATGTTTAAAGTTTCAAGAAACTACTAAACTGTTTTCCAAAGTGGTTGTACCATTTTACATTCCCATATCAGCAATGTGTGAGAGATCCCGTTCCTTCACATTGTCGCCAACGTGGGGTGTGGGCAGTCTTCTTAATTTTAGCCTTTCTAGATAGGAGTGTAATGGTTATTCATTATGGTCTTAATTTGCAGTTCGCTACCCACTAAGGATGCTGAGCATTCTTGCGTGTTTATTTGCCGTCTGTATATCCTCTTTGAGGAAGTGTCTATTCGAACTGTTTGCCCATTTTTTAAATTAAGCCTTCAATTTTCTTGTTATTGAGTGTTGAATAGTCTTCATATATTCTATGTACAAGTCTTTCAACCAATGTATGCTCTGCAAGTATTTCCTCTGTGGCTTGTTTCTTCATTTTCTTAATAATATCTTTCAAAGAGCAGAAGTTTTAAATTTTGATCAAAGTCCAATGTTATTTTTTATGTCATTTTTTTAAATTTGTGGATTGTACTGCAGTTGTCATATCCAAGAAATGTGCCTAATCCTAGGTTACAAAGAATTTTGTTCTGTTTTCATCAATAAATTGTATAGATTTATACTTTACAACTATTATCCATGTTGAGTAAATTTTTGGGTATAGCGTGTGGTGTAGATTGGAGTGAAGCTTTTGCTGATTATTCTAGCCTCACTTTTGGAAAAGATCATGTATTCTTCACTGAACTGCTTTTGCAACTTTGTAAAAAAAAACTCTTTTCTATATGTGTTTGGGTCTATGTCTAGATTATATTCTGTGCCATTGATCTAATTCCCCAACTCTATCTTTACACCTATGTCACATTATCTTAATTACTGTAGCCTTATAAGTCTTGAGATCTGGTAGTGTCAGACCTCTAATTGGTCTTTTTAACTCTGTTTTGACTATTATAGGTTTTTGTGTTTTTATATGAATTGTCTAAAGAGCTATTAAAGAAAAAAAATCTCTGTTGGTACTTTGATTGGGATTTCACTAAGTCTACAGATCATTTTGGGGACAGCTGACATCTTAACTTAAGTCTTCACACCTATGACCCAAGTGCATCTCTTAGAGAAAGAGAACCAAGAAAATATGTATATATAAAGAGATTTATTATAAGAAATTGGCTTACCTGAGTATGAAGGCTGGCAAATCCAAATTTGCAGGGTGGGCTGGCAGACTTCTGAAGATCCAAAAGAGCTGAATCAGATAATATCACACACAAAGGCAACCTTTTAAGTATATGCACATTTGAGACATCTTATTTTTCAAAAACTTGTTTCTAAGTTGTTTGCTCGGAAATGGGACACACAGTAGCCATACAGAATGTTTAAAATAGCTGTAATGTACAGAATCCGTTCAATAAGTTTATTTAAGGTATAGTTAATGGTAATACATTTTTTCCAGTAATTGTGCTTTTTAAACAACCACAGACTATATCGTATTTTTATGAGAAAATTCATTTTGATCACCAAAGTAAATGATCTCTTTAAACTGAACAAATATTTATGAATTCCCAACTTAGTCTCAGAAATGATTTTAGATGATTTGTTTACATTCTCTAATTTAATCTTTATAATAACTGTGTAAGATGTAAATCGGGTATAATTATCCTTATTTCACATATAAAAAATGGAATTTTGAATAGTTTAAATAACTTTCCCACAGTTTTTCAGATTATGGCAGCTAAGATTCAACCCCAAGTCCCATTTTTTTTCCCATTACACTTTGTGGTCTCTTTCAGAAAATATCCACACATATGGCCCTGATGGCTGAACAAATAACTTTTTTGCTTCAGACCCTTGCATTTCCATAGGTTCACATACGTTCAAGTGACAGCACTTATCAGAATTCACTGCGCTTTAGCATTATAGGCCCCTCTCTCCCAGGAGACCAGGAGTGCCTTGAAAGTGGCTTAAGAAAAGTCTTATTCACTTTTGTAAACTTCAGGGCAAATATTGCCAGTCACAGATGGGTATTTTGTACTACCCTCTCAGAAGGTTTTAATTGTCTTCTTGGTAGGTCTCTGAGAGAGTGTGTTGGGAGACTTTCTCCCCTATTCTCCCTTCACTTTCTGAGATATGATAGGGAAAGATAAAAGTGTACATTGTTTTATGATGACACTTTTAGTGCAAGAAGAATAAAGGCAGATTGATCTTAATTTCCAAAGTGCTTGGGTTGGGAGAAAGGAACCTCAGACCAGAGACATTACTTGAGAAACCAGTTCCCGTGCTGGGGGATGAGAAGAAGAATTCATTCTCTTTCTTCCCACTTGTTTTTCTTCGCTCCTACCTGTACTATTACTGTAGATCACATCTCAGTGAACTAAGGATGGGAGTGTATGTGTGTGAGGGGCCACAGGCAAGTGCACAGAGTAAAGAAAAAGGAAGAGGGAGATAAATCTGAAGTTGTGTGGCTAAAAAAGAAAGGGAATTAGTGCCTGTGACCATTTTGTAACAGACGTTGTTCCTGGAAATCTTTTTTTATGCAGATACCATCATCATGATGAAGAAGAGATATGATGAGGCAAAGTCTGGTTCATTAGTATGAACAATGATAATGAGGTTAAATGATAAGGGTAACTTGAGAGTTGATTATGTCCATAAGGCTTAGACAGGCTTGGATGTGGGAGGCATCAAGGCCGATGTTCATTTGCTGATCTTGATGGCCAGTCCGATCTGGAAACCTTATCCTTTATAATAGTCCCTAAAGATGTTACCATAGTGCAAGAGTAGAGTGGTTGCCAAGGTAGTGGCCAGAAGTTTAATTATAGAGATGAGGACATGGACTGAATGGAGAGGAAAAGTATGATATTATACTTGGCCATCTGGGAGTGCCACCAGGAGCAAGAGGCATGGCTGCCTTGGGCCCTCTACTGCCTTCTGATAATATGCCCACTTCCCTGATACAGCCTTAGGTTCCTCTTTTACTAGAATTAAGGTAATAGGTAGGCCCTAACTAGCCCAGATATTCTACAAGTATTAAGCAAATAAGTTCAGTTATAAATTTGGCAGAAACAAGAGGATTAATTTAACTCTTGGCAGTTTTTTTCTAGTAGCCTGGCAGATAGCCATGCGCATCAACACAATATGATACACTTAAGAATAAATATCAAGAGTATCTTTTACGTCAAGGACAATAGAACTCTAAACATATGCCATTAGAAACTTAAAGATGCCCTTACATATTTCTTGTACATGTATAAAAAGCCAGAATAGTGGGTGCCAATGGGGGAACATGTTAAGTTGGGGAAAATAGAGGCTCAGAAATCAGTAAAAAGCATATGAAAAATTTAAAAAAATGAATCACTTACTCATAAGAGAGAGCAACATTAGAATAAAAGTAATCAGGTTTATTTCTATATTTGAAGCAATAAAATCCAAGGGGACAAATCATAATTTGTTACACGGTATCCACATAAATAACAAATACTTCAACTTTATCAGCCCTCCCCAACTGGATTTTCTCTTACGATAATATGCTGCTTTCTGCGTTGCTCAAGTTTTTCTCCTTGAGTCCTATGTAAGCTGATACTTTCTAGAAAGGAAAAGGTGTTTTCAACCTGAATGGCGTAGGGCTTAAAGGCAGAGCAGCTAGCTTAATTTAAAATACACAGTAGTAACCTAAAGTATAAATGTGCATGAGTCTGTACTGATACAAAAAATGATTAAGAAAATAAATAGGGAGAATGGACAAATCTCCCATACAAAAGGTTTCCAAATAGTTTATGTAGATCCTCTGCCCTCAGGGAGGGGTAGCTTAACTTCCTACCACTTCAGTGTAGGGCAGAAGGAGAAAAGGGGCAAGAGGAGCTTCACTTGCAGAAACCTGCAGGTGGTCAAGGTGGTATCCACAGTGATGAGTCTCGTTGATAGTACCTAGTCCCTGATGTAACGGGATGAAAATGACGCTTTTCCTCTGTGATGTTAACCCCCGTCTAATCATGAGAAAAACAACAGAGAAATCCCAACTGACGACACTCTACTGTATACCTGACAAGTACTTCTCAAAACTGTCAGGGTCCTCAAAAACAAGGAAAAGTCTGAGAAACTATCACAGCCAGGAGGAGCCTAAGGAGGCAAAGTACTGGTGTATCCTGGATGGGGTCCTCAAACAGAAAGAGGACATAGGGTAAAAACGAAAAAAATACCAGAAGTGGGCATGGACTTCAGTTCATAATAATGCATCACTATTGATTCATTAGTTGTGACAAATGTGCTATACGAATGTTAGATGCTAATAGTAGGTGTGTGGGTTGTATAAGAACTCTTGGTATTTTTATAATTTTTCTATAAGTCTAAAACTGTTTGAAAATACAAAGCTTATTTAAAAATATGCAGAGGATGATTAGGGAAAATGCACAGGAACTAAACTATAAAAGGTCCTGTGAAATCATAGAGTATATACAGTGGTCTTGGAGCTTGACTCCTGGCACAGAGCTCCTAACACCATCGTAATTTCTGGGAGCACTGGGAGCATCTTCTGTTCTAATATTTGGGAGTTCCTGACACAGAGCTCCCGAATCCATTGTCACGTCCTAGATGTTAGCAGTGGCTTCTGTTTTAATGAGATGATCATCGGTGGGCTCCTGGATGGGGGCCGGTCACCAGAAAGACCACCACAATTGGCAGCTTGGAACATTCGGCCCTGCTCCCCATTCTCCAGAGAGAAGACAGGGACTGGAAACAGAAATACCAATCAATCATTCCCACATGATGAAACCTCCATAAAAATCTCAGAAGCAAGAGGTTCAGAGAGCTTTCAGGCCGACGACTATGTGAAGGAGCTGGAGGGTGGTGCCCTCAGACGGAGCATGGAGGCTCTGAGCTCCTTGCTCCACACCTGCTCTAGTCACCTCTTCCATCCATTTACATCAAAATATAAAGTAGTAAGAAAACTGTTTTTCCTCAGTTCTGTGCGTTGCTCTGGCAAATTCATCCAATCGGAGGAGTGGGAACCTCTGATTTTATAGCTGATGGACTATAATTGGCAACCTGGACTTGAGCTTGACATGCAAGGGGTCATGGTCTTATGGGGCTGAGCACTTAACTCAGGTAGATAGTGTCAGAACTGAGTTAAACTGTAGGACACTCAACTGGTGTGACAGAATTGCTTGGTGTGGGAAGAGTGTATTGGATTCTTACATTTCATTAAACAATTCCATTTTTCAACTTATATTTTGCCAGTTTGATATTCTGTCCTCCCATGTCTCTTCTCAAGCCCCCGCCTTTTTTTTTTAATGTTTATTTATTTTTGAGGGAGAGCAAACAGAGGGTCAAAAGGGGAGGGCCAGAGAGAGAGGGAGACACAGAATCTGAAGCAGGGTCCAGGCTCTGACTTGTCAGCACAGAGCCCATCACAGGGCTCAAACTCACGAACCATGAGATCATGACCTGAGCCGAAGCTGGATGTTTAACTGACTGAGCCACCCAGGTGCCCCAAACCCCCATCTTTCTTGTAAAAGTTAATAATAAATACCTATGTGTCTGACTCTTCATTTCCAAACATTTTGTATTATGTTTCAATACTTCCAAAAAGGGCTGATTAGAAACTTCGTGTGTAGACACAAAGGCTTTTGCAAGGGGTGGACTTCACTATGTGATAATTAAACAACAAGGTGTTGTTATTAATTGAGGGAATTCCAAGTGTCACTAAGTGTAGGTCTAATCTCTTGGGCAATACTTTAGCCCAGAGAAATTGTCTAATTTTCTACATGGGGATCTAAGCTAAGTATTACCAGCAGTGCTCTGGAAGCTGAGTGGGGAGAGGAGCTGGTCTTGTCATTTATTAGTAAATTTTCTCATAAACTCTTGTTTTGGGAGTGGCTCCTTGGCATGAGTACTTCCTGGATACCCTGAATTTAGAGTTTCTCTTGTTCAACCACTCTGGAGAGTCAACCACTTGCGATCCCAACTCCCTGGGAAAGGAGTAACCTCTTGGCTGCATAGAATTGAGAAAGGAATATGATTGTTGAAGACTTTTAATAATTTTTTTCAGAACTAAAACCAGTCCTCCTGCATTCAGACCTACTAGCACCTTTACCTTCAAAGGTACCAGTCACCTCCAATTCTTGAGGCTTTTTTAAGTAGCGTTGTGAAATTTGGCTCCATTTTTTGGCATTGCTGAGCATGTACTTAGCTTCTTTCACAATGTTAAGTCAGGTACAACTTGTTCCTCTGTTTTCCAGCTTTCAAAACGTTGATACAACTCATTTATGCTTCTCTTGTTAACTGTTACTTTTTGTTTTGGGGGGTTTTGAGGTTTCTTTTTTTTATCCCATTATTGTTATTTTGGTGGCTTTTCAGTAGGGATCAGAAGTAACATTGCATCTTTTCAATTTGCCCTGCTTGATTAGAAGTGTCAATTCTCTCTATCTCATTCTACCCATTCTGCTTCTGCCTTTTGAGTTCAAACTTTCCCCAGACTTTGTTGACTATATTCATGATGATAAACCTTGATTCTGGTCCTCTAGCCTTGATCTCTCCAGAGTTTCATCAGCATTCCATGCTGAGTGAATGTTCCTCAAGTTCATCTTGACCAAAATAGGACATATTATTTTGCTTCCTCACTGCAAAAGATCTTTTACTCTCTCAGTTCCCTTATTACTTACCATTTTAATCCATTACCAAATCCTATGAATTGTGCCTTTATGATTTCTGACAAATTTGGCTCCTTTCTTTCCATTTCTGTCGTTCTGCCTTAGATCTGGGAAATCAAAATGACCTCCTAACCTTCCAGACTGTTCTAAAAACATCCACCATGTTTTGATTACTTTGACTTTGCCATCATGAGTGGAATCAGATCTGAATTTCTCAGCCTAGCAATTTAAGATCCTTTATGATTTCACTGTAGTATACTTTTCTGAGCTTATATTTTATAATGCCTCTCTTAATTGACCTAACAAGCTACCTTCCACCACAGAACCTCTGTACCAACTATCCTGGGTACAACACTTAACCCTGTTTCCCTAGTCAACTTCTGTTTTGCTTTGTTTTGCTTTGTTTTGTTTTGTTTTGTTTTGTTTCCAGAGTGTATCCCAATTGTCTAAGTCAGTTTTTACTTTTTTTTTTTTTTTTTGATGTAGGCTTTCCTAAAGATGGCTATTTCCCTTCCTTGTTTCTTTTTTCTTTTTATCTTTTTTTTTAGTACTTTAATTTGTCTGCTGGGGTGAGGATTGAAGAGACAGTGGTTGCTGTAAGCTAATGACAACATTCTTCTAGCAATAAATTTTTCTTCAGAGAACCAAGGTTCACTGAACAAGAAAGAGACACCTTAAATTTAAGCTTCAGATTTAGCAGTATCAGTGGCAAAAGAAGAGTGGTTAAAGAGAATGGCAGGTGACTAGCAAATGTTGGGATTAGAAATCCCTAGCTGGTCATTGCTGCTTTAGAGTGATGTAAAAACTCAGCATCTAAACCTTATGGCTAAGAAATTACTATGAATGATCTTCTGACATCAAATCGAAAACATTCATACCTGAGTGGGATAAAAGTTTCCGAGAGAATAATCAAAACATGACTGGACTTGGTGTCATACCACGGACTTGGTGTCATGATGATTTTACAATTCTTTATAGCTATAAACCATTTAACGTTCTTCAATACAAGCTCAGAAAAGGCCGAATAGCATGCAATTTTCTTCGGCAAAAAAAAAAAGCCTGGTTTAAACACAGTGAAAAGGTTTGTATGGGTTCAAAAGGGGTGACAAAGACACTATTTTTTGCTATCATTGGCCTGTGATCAACTTTTGTGTCCAAAACAAATGAATCTGGATGGAAGTAGTTAAAAGACTGAAGTGAACTAGTCCAATTCTTTTAAGATATTATTGCCGCGCTATCCTCCACTCGTTTGAAATCTGTGTTGGGAGACAGAGACCACTTCAACTCAATGAGTCACTTCCACTTCCTAGCCAGAACAATTAAACTTCTTGTATAAAACATGACCTGAAGCCTGCCCTTCACCACATCATCCCACCTCAAAAACTCCCAGGGGTCAGCTCTGACATTTAACAGCTCGCAAATTCAATTTCTTAGCTGATGAAGCCAACTTCATGATTTTACAAATGAGTATTAGGTTATTGCAGATTTTCTTCTTCAACATTTTGGGTAATATATAAAATGTGTTGTCAGTTCAACTGCCAGCCTGAATAACGTTATGCATGCCTCTTTATCATAATGAAGATAGCATTTATAAGTCAGCTGCAGGGAGAATGAGAATAAGATGAACAAATCCTCCATTATCCACTTCCTGTTCTCCACCCACTGACCCCCAAGGGAAGGAAGGAAGGAAGGATGGAAGGGAGGGAGGATGGAAGGAAGGAAGGGAGGCAGGAAGGAAAGAAGGATGAAAGGAAGGAAGGAAGAGAGGGAGAGAGGGAGGGAAGGAGGGAAGGAAGGAAGGAAGGAAGGAAGGAAGGAAGGAAGGAAGGAAGGAAGACAAAACCCAATAAATATAGCTGTATGCTTAACTTAGTCAGTATTCCTGCATCCTCCCACCAGTTACTGAAACAGTTAATGCATTTTTGCTGCTTCTTTATTGTTAGCAGCTGAGCAGCTTTTCACTCCTTCTCTTTTCAATTGTTATTGATCTCTTGCCACAGTTTGCATACAATCCCCTAACAGCATTAGCTCATTTTTACTCCAGTTTTGCAGATTAGCTCATCTGGGTTATGTTTTTTGGTGCGTTGATGTTGAGTGTTGAATACGTCTTAATTTTCATTCTTAAAGGCATTCTCAACCATAACAGGTATTTAATGAGCCTGATCTTCTTCTATATCATGTGTTTGACCTTCATACTAGAAGGAACTCCCAGAGTTTCTATTTATTCATTTGTTGGTATCTATAGCAGGTGGATTTAGGTGGAAAGGGAGAGGGGGTTTTAGATTTCTTTCCTTTATTTCTCAACTGTTTCTGAAGCCCATCCTCTTCCCAGAATGTGTATCTGACATTATGGTAATGCAGGTTCTATTTTCATCCAGTTTAGCGTAACAAAAGCATCTGCCACTTCATTTGAAAAGAAAAGACTTTTCCTCCGTCTAAGACAGTTCACTATTACTTACACTTACTCAAGCACACACTATACTCCCTACTCAGGACTCAGAACTCCGTTTTAAACACAAATTTAATCAAATAAGTCAACCAACAGTCCATCAAATAATCAGCCATATTGTGGCTTCTCACCCCCAACTCTTACAAATGTACACAGCGTTCATGCAGTCTAACTGCAGATGTAGTTACCACTCTTTTCTTTCCTCCTTATCCCAAGTTCAGATCTCAGGGAAAATGTAAGATCCAGCGACATTGGTTCCTAGGCTTCTTGCCTTAGGTACTTGAACCCCTACCTCTACATCTTTACCCCTGCTGCCAGCTCTGTCTTTGTCCCTTTCTCCATGTCACCTGTGTCTATGTTTACATCACCGTTTATCTATCTACCTGCAGTATGGATGTACAAGTCTTTAGGGATTACTAGCTCTCTGTAAGGGATGGAAAAAAAGGATGAGCAGGGCTCAGTTCTTTCCCTTCAGGAAAAGCTGAGAGGAGGACGCAGGGATGTTAATAGACATTTCACTTAATTGGTGTGAGAGTGGGGATAAACAAAGTGGTGTGGAGCCCGACAGGAAAACTGACTGGCTCTGCTTAGGAACCCGGAAAGTTTCACAGCATGGGTGTCATTTCCTGACAGATGAGTAGGGGTTTTCAGAACAGAAAGGAAGGTGGTAGTTTTAGAGAGAACAGTGAGTGTAGAGGTGCACTTGGCTAAATGTTTGGTGTGTTTGGGGCACAGCAAGAGAGCCGGGTGGCTGCAGCCTGGATTGTGTGGGATGGACTGGCAGAAGCCCAGACTACAGGGATGGAAAAGACCTATGAGCTCATCGTTCCTTTTCTCCATTTCTTCCTTCTCTATCTCAACGCCAGAGTGTCCATGGTGTTCTCATCCATGGCTGGCCCAGGAAAATGGATTTAATCTCTTTGAACTAAAAGAAAGGAGGTCAAGAATGGAGACAGGCTAGAAGCCAGGTCACAACCTGTCTTCTCAATAGCCAAAAACACTTTGGTTTTACATGTGAAAGTCTGTGTGCTTTTTAAATTTGAGTTGCTCAACGTTTAGGTAATGTGCTATTTTTAATCTGTTTGCTAAAGTCAGCCATTCCTCATCCTTAAATTCATTTCTCTAGATCTAAAAAAGGATAAAGTCATTTGATGTACCTTCATGAAATTGTACTTGATTTACTATTTGAGATTCAGAGCTGGCATTAAAATAGTGACGAAAAACAAATTATTTATCGAGTCTGTTCTCTTTCCCCACGCACACAGTCAAAACATTTTTCCCTCCCTCAGAGCAACCAAGCAAGGCCTACTATATCTACACAAGGGGACAATTTAATTTCTTATTCCATTTTGCCCAGCACGACTGCATGCCTGTTAATTATAAAAGATCTTCCATTGCAGTGATGGCAACGGAAGTTACCTAATTGTAATTCCAGATAAAATGCACTAGATTTGTCATTTAGGAAAACTTTAAAATTGTGATTTAAGAGGTAGCAAGAGTTTAGTTCATGAAATTCTTTTACCCAGAATACTAGAAATTTTAAAAAACCAAACGCATTTTCTCTCTTTTTTGTAAATACTACTTTAACCATTACATAGATATTATGTTTTGTGAAAAATAAAAAAAACTGAAGGCCAAGTTATCCCTGGGAATTGAGTCAAAAGCCACGGTTAGAGTTTGAAGGTATGACAGTGTCCCAGAAATAATCTAGTAATCTGTACTGAAAAAGAAATCTAAAAGGAAAGCTGACCACTTGTTGCATTTTAGACTTTTACAGCGGGTAGGCCAGTTGAACTGTCAAATGTGGATCAAAATACACTAAATAGGTCTCGTGCATGTGGCATAAAGCAAACTTCCTATCCTAAAGCATGTATAACCAAATATGAGAGTTAAAATATTGCAGAAAATTTGAAATAGGAGTCAGAAAATGGCTTTTTGAAAATACAACTTTTAAAGTGTTTTTATTCACTATCTTATATGAGACTAGATATTAAATTCATTTTTTCACATAAAAATGATATAAATCTCAAAAGTATTTTTCATGATATGTAATTGCTTATGTTAAAGTATTATAATATTAGAATATACACCGTGTAATGCATCATTATTAGTGTTCATATGTAAATTATATTCTTTTCTGCGACTGTGTTTTAGTTATCCTGTGTGCATTTTTCCTTAGAAATTTTATGTAATTCTATAACAGAAGAAGATGAAGATGAAGACGAAGACAAAGAAGAAGAAGAAGAAGAAGAAGAAGAAGAAGAAGAAGAAGAAGGGGGAGGAGGAAAAACAGAACAGATTCATACACTGTTAGTCTCTTATAAAGAGTATGAAGTTTAATATACATATACAAATATACATGTGTGCATGTCTGTGTATGTGCATAACAATTTATAATTTATATACAATCACTTACTGAGTTACCACATTGTGCTAGGAACTTTGTCAATTGCATATATCCATATGTTCAATATAAGTCTTGAGACAGCTCTAGGAGGTAGGCAACACTAATCTTATTTACAGAAGAGAGGAGAAAATGAGCCAGAGGAAGTTTTAAGTAATCAGCTGCAGTTCAAAGCACCAAATCTTGGATCTGAACACCTCTTTTAAGACTTACATACTCCCAAACTCTTAATCACCACCGGGTATTACCTTGCTGCCATACAGGGAGTGGGTGTTTTAACTCTTAGTTGACATATATAATAGTCTTGATTTATTTTTCATTTTAAAATAAAAATGGCCATTCATTAAGTGATTTATCAAGAGTAGAAACCAGCATAGTAAGAAATTGAGAAACATGTAAATTAATAGTCTACAAATATGGTAATTTCCTTTCTTTATTATTTCCTTAGAAAAAGAGAAAAGACTACTGTCTTCACTGCTTGTTCTAGAAAATTGCCAATCCCAAAGTCTTTATTTTTATGTAGAGTCATTGCAATGATGTTATAATAACATGATGTTGATGTCACCAGAAATAAGACTATTTCTCACGTTCTGACAGTCCTAGATTTTTGTACTTTTTACATTTTAGTGTCTCCCTCTCACCGTGTTTCTTCACTGCTCTCATGCAATGGGTATTCTGTCTTGTCTCACTTCATATCTACTAAAGAGATGAACACCCCCACTTGCAAAAGCTCTATTATCTATTTTATCTACACATGCATCAACAGATTATTAGAAAGGAAAAAAAAGTTAATCTTTAACAAGTACTTCTGATGTGCTACATACCATGCTACATGCATGAAATGTGTTATTCCATATGGTCCTAACCACCTATCTGTGAAGTAGGGGTTATTAGCTCTAATTATCAGGTTAACAAACAGTAGCTAAGTAATCTGCATATGCTCATTTATGACCCTGTTAGAATGGTGTCTAAAGCAAATGCACTTGTGATATTCTTCTGTTTAAAGTACAGTAGTACTACTAATTTTCTCAAGACCTTTATTTTGCATTCTTCATGTTTCTCCCACTATGATTTAGATTGATGATGTTGTGGGGCACCTGGGTGGCTCAGGTGGTTAAGCGTCTGACTTCAGCTCAGGTCATGATCTCAAGGTTCGTAAATTTGAGCCCTGCATTGGGCTCTGTGCTGACAGCTCAGAGCCTGGAGCCTGCTTTGAATTCTGTGTCTCCCTGTCTCTTGCCGCTCCCCTGCTCATTCTCTCTTTCTGTCTCAAAAATTAATAAACATTAAAAAAATAGACTGATGATGTTGCTGGACATGGAAATATCCCTCTCATAATATGGTATACACAATTCAGAAAACTACCTCTGGGCTTACAAAATTGCTCCCTTTTTGAGAGAATAAGGGTGGGTGGTCAAAACATATGCACCTTTGTAACACATTACTAATAAAAACAATGCTACAAATAAAATAGAAACCAAGTTTTTAAATAACTTTATTTTAAGTTTTTGAACGTTTATTAATTTTTGAAGGGATAGAGACAGAGTGTGAGCAGGGGAGGGGCAGAGAGACAAGAGAGGGAGACCCAGAATCCAAAGCCGACTCCAGGCTCCAACTAGTCAGCACAGAGCCCGATGCAGGGCTCAAATACACAAGCCATGAGATCACGACCTAAGCCGAAGTCGGACGCTTAACCAACTGAACCACCCAGGCTCCCCTAAGTAAATTTAAATTAAATAAATATCATGGGAAATACTGACCTTTAGAAATAAGGTAAAAGGGAGCTTGATGGATAGAATACTAAGGAAAAGATTATAAAGAAAAAGAGTGCTGAGCTATAAAGACAAGGGTGAAATGAATTAAAAAACAGGAAGAACCATCCAGTAAGCATTTCCTATAACATGGATAAATGGAGTCAGGAAGAAGTATATGGGGTGCTTGGGCACTGGAGATAATGCTATATTCTTTCATGCTTTGCTGTATCCACGTGATGTGGTGTGCTTTGCATTCTGTGGCTGAGACTGTATGGCGTGAAACATTAACACACTGGGGGAAAAAATGATACAGGGACAGCAAGACTTCCACAGTATCCTGACATCATTCCCTTACTCCCCAATATTCTGTCACCAATTCACACTTTGGAAACATTCATTGTACTAGAGTAAGTTGTATTGCCTTAATAAGTGAATGACATGGTGTTGTCTTTTAAAATTTGTTTTATCAAGGGGCACCTGGGTGGCTCAGTTGGTTGAGCGTCTGCCTTTGGATCAGGTCATGACCTCACGGTTTGTGAATTTGAGCCCTGCGTCGGGCTCTGTGCTGACAGCTCAGAGCCTGGAGTCTGCTTCAGATTCTGTGTCTCCCTCTCTCTCTGCATCCCCCCCTCCAAAATAAATAAACATTAATTTTTTTTTTTTTACTTAAAAAACAATTATCGTATCTGGTAGTATGACTGTGTGCCCACCCCAAAATCCAAAAGGCAATGCACTGGGAGAGTAAATCAGTAAGTCCTATGATTTGACAAAGTATGTCTATTTTTCAAACAATGATATTGATATTGCTTTGCCCCAAAGGGTTAGATTATTAAGAGTATTCCTAAGGTGCTGGAAACAAAAATCATGTTTGCTCATCATGCTGATTATTTGGGGTTTCAGGAGGGTATAGGGATCAGTGCACATAACATTGGCTCACAGGAGGGGACTTCGTTCAACTCGTGCCATTAGTGAAGAAACTCCATGCTAGGTTCCATCATTTACTAAAGAGCTAGTGAATATTCATTACAATGAATATTGTATGGTAGGACCTGCTTCCCTGACTCGTGGTCTTGCTCTTGCCCCATGCTCTAATCACACTGGCACCGTATTTTAGTGGAGATCAGATGTACTGGGTAGAGCAGAGGGATATGGTAAGAGCATGGCTAGACTTTTCAGACTGTGTGATTTTAGGCAAGTTGTTTTGTATCTCTAAGACTTACTTTCCTCAACTGTAACATGAGAACAAATAATTCCCTGCAATCCCCCATAATTATTTCAAATTTAATTTCTGAAAATGAATATAAAGTACTTAGTGAGAAGAATTCATAACTACAACTTGCTCAATACAAAGCGATGGTGGTGATTACTACCAGGAGAGTTGGTTGTTATATGGATTTGCTATGACGGCTATGCAGTCATGTGCCCTCCAACAGAGCTAACTCCCCCAAACCCTACCAAATCATGCTTAGACAAAGCAGAATTGTTCGATCTGTTTGTAACACCAAGACCAGAAACTTATTTCAACAAATTTATCAAACATCTATCAGGTGCTGGCATTTTTGTTAAACATTGCGTAGAGAATAATTAAACGTGTTTCTTACTCCCTTTTTTAAAAAAAAAAATTTAAAGTTTACTTATTTTGACAGAGAGAGTGGGAGAGGAAGGGGCAGAGAGGGAGGGAGAGAGAGAATTCCAAGCAGACTTCACACTGTCAGTGCAGAGACCAATGCGGTCACCGCATTGAACTGTGAGATCATGACCTGAGCAGAAATCAAAAGTCAGACGCTTAACTGACTGAGCCATCCAGGCACCCCAGAACCTGTTTCGTACTCTGAAGGAGCTGAGCAATGGGTGGAAAATACGACGTAGGAATTAGTGCTATGTAGTTGCAGAAGCGAATGTGGCAGAAAGAACAGGATTGTGAAAGTTGACAAACCTGGGTTCTAAAATCTCCGTTGTTAACTCCTGAAGAAGTTGGTTAACTTCTAGGCCTCAGTGTCTTTAACATCAGGGAACATGGACCTGCCTTTGCAGAACTGGAAGTAAAGCATGTAAAAGGTAGGCACTTTTGCCATACCTGACACAGCGTCATTTGATGAGCGTGACAATTACGTAAAGGATGACATTGGTAACTTTGACAGGAACAGATCAAGGAAGGATTTTTGTGCAGAAGATGGAATTTGAGTCAGGCCTTCAGTTAAAGACCATTCTTGGATCATCTGCCTGTTATATTCGTATTTTTTTTTTTTTATTTCAGTGATGGCTGTTACATAATTCAAGATGATTTAAAAGGTCGAAAGCAAGTTCATCAAGGTTCAAAAAGTTCAGGGCAAAAATTTAAGGTTGACTTTTTTTAAAAGAAGGAAAAGACTCATATAAATATGAAATGTATAAAGAGTCAATTTAGGTACTTATAATCCTAAAGTGCACTTTGGGAGGCCTTAGCTCATGCATGGGGGGCAGAGGCGGGGGGGTTGCTTCCTCAGCTCCCTGGGAAACACACGCTTGCCCGGCTCCCTCTGGCTGTGCTCAGAACAGTTGGCCGAGGACAGGCAACTCTGCCTCCCTGGCAAAAAGACTACAGGACAGGAATTAACGGGAGTTCTGTGATTGATTTCTCTCTTTTTTTTTCCCCTTGTTTTTAGGGAGAAAAAAAAAGTGTTCTAGGAGAGACACAAGGCTCAACAAGTTGAATTTGGGATTTATTCCCGGTATTACTTGGATTTTCAAGAATTTTTGGAAATCTTGCTTTTCGGCCACAGTACTCCTCACCAATATGAGTTATTTGCCAAATTCATTTCAAGCTCTTGAATTTACAGTTAAAAGAGAAATAAAAAAGTCTTTCATTTGTTCCTAAGCTGTTTATTTTGCTTGTAAAACCAATCATAATGTCTACCCAATAAAAAGAGAAATGCATGAAAGTTCTAACTCCAGAAAAGTTAACTGTTGAGCCTGCAATTCTCCCTAGGCAAAGCCAGAAGTCATTTTAATGAGACAGGGTTTTCTCTTTGAACTTGGGAGGGCACAAACAACAAACTTGCTAAGAAAATTCTCCCTTTATCCTCTGTAATTCTCCGCTTTAAGACAGACTGTGTGGCTAAGCTTGCGACTGCAAATTGCTGGCCTTCCAGGTCCTGAGCAGAAAACGCAGGTAGCGGTCTTGGGTCTTGTATTACCTTGTAGCACTGGGAAACTGCTTAGCATTGGTGTGTTGTGACTTGCTGTGGGGTGGGGTGGGGTGCACTGCATTGACGTGGGGTGTACCCTAGACCCCCCCCCCCAAACCCTGCCCTGTCCCGTGGACACCACCTCTATGGCTTGTACACACAACCCTGCAGGGCAGGGTAGCCAGCCCGACCCTCTGTGAGTTTGGAACCACAGATACTAAAAATGTTATGAAATGCTCTCTCCCCCAACCCCCCACCCCCACTGAACCCCTGGAGCAAGACGGAGCAGCACACGGAGCTGCATAATCCTAACGGAAATGAGGCGAAACACAAAAGCCAAACCTAAAAGGTGCATCATCCTAGGGGTTTCGGACCTACTAAGACCAGCACTGGCCATGTGGGATCCTGTTTTGCAGAAAATTTGGACACAAATCAAGGGTTTTGTTTCTTTGGTTTTAAAAACTTTTCATCACTTTTTCCTTCTAGCATGAAAATACAACACTAACTACTTTACCAGGAGAAGAAAAAGTGTTTGAAAAATAATTTCACCCCCTGCCAGTGCCTGCTATTGAGATCAGTGTCGTTTCCAATTTGTTCCTGACTCTCAAAATATATATTTTTTTTCTCGTTGGGAATTTTCTCTTTATGTGAATACCAAGGCATAGCAGCTGGGGCAAAAATAAATAAGTAAATATATTCACTTTATATGCAGAGGCTATGACCTTGAGGACTGCCTTCCCTCTGGACTTTCTAATATCCTCCTTGGGGTGATTCACTGCAGTTGGTGCAAGAGCCTCCATGGAAAGCAGCTGGCGGGTCAGTGGCGGGGCTTTCCCCAGATGGGGGAGACCAGACTTCTGGCTTTACCATGAAATAACACCCATTAAGTACATTCTTTTCATCTTCAAAACGCAAATGTAAGTCTTGTGGGGTGGAGTCACTGTCATTACTGGTCTCTCTTCTCTTGGTAACTCTTTTTACTACCAACCGGTCACTTGTCTCACCTCCCCTTTTACCGAAACTGAGGCGTCAATGGGCAAAACCAAAACTAAAACAAAACAAAACAAAACCACAAAACAAAACCCAAACCCCAAAACAAAGCCAAAAGGGGAATGCCAGCAGTGCTTTCAGGCATGTTCTTCCCGGGCTCCAGTGTCATGGGGGCACCCTGGCCTCTCCGCTGCTCCCCCCACCGGAGGAAAGTGTGCTTCTCACAGTGCAACAGACAGTTACCGGAAAGGAAATATGCTCTCAAATGAGGAGGATGTAACGAGGAGGACGTATTCCTATAGATAGCAATTTGGGGAAATATTGGAGGACAGTACTATGACTCAAGGGCAAGGGATGTCCTGTAATAGCAGAGGGTATAGAAGTCCAGGATTTGGTGTTTTTCAGGCCTAATTCAACCACTTGTTCAAGTGCGTCCTTGAGAAAGTTAGTTAATTGCTCTAAGCCATAGTGTCCTCATGTGAAAATGGGTATAATAACACCCCCTATTTCAGAGGTTTGTTAGGAAGACTTGGTGAGATCAAAGACACAGAATGCCACGCACTGTGCCTGGAACATAGAAATGCTCCGATAAACATGTGCTGAATTCACATGCTGGTTGTTGTCTTTTTGCAAAATAACCCTGAAATTCTTGAAGATCTGTTTGCACTTTAATACAAGGCAGTGGGATAGAGTGAGCTGAACATAAGCTTCATAGGATTGAATTTAATATCATTCCTTCACATATAAGCTTTGCCATTGGGCCTACCTCCAGTAAGCAATATGGCTTTTGGGGGCTTGTACTCCCTTCCAGAAATCATTTGGAGACTGAATGTGAAGACATAATTAAATTGCTAAGCTCATAGTAGATCCTCAGTAAGTGGTTTTCTTCCCCATACTTTTTTTTCCTGACAAGCAGTGATCATTTAGAAAATCCCATGATTGAAAAAATTCTTTCATATATTTGCTTCATGTCATCTTTTAAAAAAAAATTTTTTTTAATGTTTCTTTATTTTTGAGAAACAGAGACAGAGCACAAGCAGGGGAGGGGCAGAGAGAGAATGAACTCATGAACTGTAAGGTCATGACTTGAGCTGAAGTCGGACACTTAACGGACTGAGCCACCCAGGCACCCACTTTGTGTCATCTTTTTAATGAGCCCTTTGAGGAAGCCAGAGTATCACATGGTAGAAGGTGTCTTTAAACTACAATCATTTGGTCAATAGCAGTGATGCATAAGTCATCCCGTCAATGTGGTTTGCAAGGTGAGGAAAAGACCTACACAATCAGGTTGCTGTGAGAATTAAATGGGATAATACATGACAGATGCTTAGAACACTGATGGACACATATTAAATGTTATCGTAAGTGCTGTTGTTTTTATTTTTATGATTAAACTACAATGTTATAAATATTTAAGAACTTTATTTCATCACCTTATTCAATATTGCTCTTTTATACAGTATCTTAGAATTAGATATGGTTTGTGACACAGAATTATATGATTTCTCTGTCTACACTTACTTTACCACATATGTTTTGACAGTTCAATTTATGTGTCAGCTTGGCTAGGCTATGGTCCCCAGTTGTTTGGCCAAACACTAGTCTAGATGTTGCTGTGAAGATTTTTTTTTTTTTTTCTTTAGATGTGATTAACATTTACTGTTAGTTGACTTTAAGTAAAGTGGATTATCCTCTATATTGTGGGTGGGCTTAATCCAATCCATTAAAGGCTTTACGAGCAAAAATTGAGGTTTCCCAGAAAAGAAAGGACTCTGCTTCAAGAGTAGCCTCTGTTTCTGCTTGACTTTCCAGCCCACTGACCTGTTGTATGGATTTTGGACTCCAGACAGAGACATCAACTGTTACCTGAATTTCTAGCCTACCAGCCAGCCCATAAGACCCCACTGTCAGGTAAGTTGATTCCTTTAAACCTCTCCACTTCTATATTTATCTATTATCTATCTATCTATCTGTCTGCCTACCTATCTCTATCATCTATCATTTATCTTATCTATCATTTGTTTATCTATTATCTATCATCTATCTCTCTATCTCTCTATCTATCATTTGTCATTGATCTATATCTCTTCTACTGGTTGTCTCTCTCAGGAGAACTCTAACTCTAATATACAGATATGCCCTCTTTCCTTGTTTCTTCAGTAACATCGGAGTTGGCAAACTATGGCCCACCTGCTAAATCCACCCTGCTACCTATATTTGTAAATAAGGCTTTATTGGAACATAGCCATGTCCATTCATTCATTAATTGGCTGCCTCTATAGCTATAACTGAGTACCAGAATTAAATAGTTGCAACAGGTCACACTCACAAAGCCTAAAATATTTATGATCTGGACCTTTACAGAAAAAGTTTAGACACCCGAATTAGGGCAAAAACTCCAGGACATTAAGAAGCATGTCATTATTTTGTAAGGCAAACTTTGTAGGCCTCAAGTATTAGTAAGACACTGCTACAGCAAGTGAGGGTAAAGGGTCTTGTTTCTGGAGACAAAAAGAATGAAATATTTTATTTCTTCTCAATACTGACCAAGATGTTTACCTGCTTGTAGACAAGGCAGGTAAACAAAACATTTTGTTGAATGAAGGATCCAATTATTTTTATTGACATATGTCTTCCTCCAGAACCCACAGCAATATCCTATACTACTAAAAATGTAATTGTCATTTGACCTTATGTTTCACTCCTAGAAAAATAGTCTTAAGGCAATAAACCTAAAATAAATTTCAATATTTCTTATCAATATGACAGGTTGAGCTGATATAAGGGTTTGTTGGATAAACTATAACAAAAATTATATATTTATATATAATTGTACACAATATACAGATAATGGATAGCTATAATATATATTATAGATACCAATAGGCACACATAGATATAGATAGATATAGATATAGATATAGATATAGATATAGATATAGATATCTCTAAGCTTTAAAACCAGAAAGAAGTATCCCCCAGATATAGAAACAAAAGTCTCAAAATCAGAGCACTCAATGGGAGTTAAAGCTAAATGACCCTCAGGGATCTCAAACCTGGGCTGTGTTTTAATGCCCACTTGCTGGAAGGTACAGAGTTGAATCTCTGGAACTGATGTTTTTGGGGAACTACAATTGAGCCCCTTCTATAAAGCTGAATTGGAAGGGTCCATTAAAGCTCCACTGAAGACTCGAAAAAGTATTTGAGAACTGGCCACTGATATTTGCTCATGGGTTGAAAAAGAATTTCCCCAAATTCGTCAGAATTTTAACTCTAAGTTGTGCATATGTCTCAAATTCCACTAACCAAGTTTGGGTAGAAATGGCCTGATGTAAGAAATTAATATACACATTCTTTTGTAACAGGAGAATCTACAGGTTCCTGGTGGGAACAGATAAGAATCTTCTCAGAGACTTTTTTCAATGATTATTTCATAAAGATAGTTGTAGAAAAGTGAAAACATTGGGGGCCACCTGGGTGGCTCAGTCAGTTAAGCGCCCAAATTGGGCTCAGGTCATGATCTCACAGTTCATGAGTTTGGGCCCTGCATCAGACTCTGTGCTGACAACCCAACATGGAGCCTGTTTCGGATGCTGTGTCTCCCTCTCTCTGTGCCTACCTTGCTCACACTCTGGCTCTGTCTCTCTCAAAAATAAATAAACATTAAAAAAAAAAAAGTGAAAACATTGGAATTTCAATTGCAAGCTCTCCTTTGCCTAGGAAAAATTATATTTATCCTTCGAAGTCCAATTCAAATGTTATTCTATGACTTTCTGCCATATGAAAACCTTCCCTCCACTCCCAACATCCTTTTCCTACATAAGCTTTTGTTCTCACAGTCCTTTGCTGATCCCGTTAGATCAGAACTTTCATACTGCATTATGTTTACCTTTGTACTTTGTCATCTTCCTTCTAGAGGTAAATGGCTTGAGGGCAGGAGTTATGTCTTATTTATCTTTGTGTCTTCAGTAGGGAGCTTTAAAATGTCTCTTGAAAGTAACAGACATAATCATTTCCACTAATCCTTGTGTGGGATACCAAGAATCAAATAACATCGACATTGATTATTTTATGAATAATGAAATTTAACGAAGAACATTTAAGGTATTTGGGCATTTAGCCAAAGACATTAGATGACAACTGATGACTAAAAGCTATGTTTGATTAGTGATAAGAAGAAATTGTATAGATAGTAAGTTCTGTAGAAGTTCAGAAAACCAGTTTTGCTAGCTCACAATGGGGGAGTTTTAGAAGATAAGGCTAGAAAGTTTGGAAGATTGGGTGGTGCGAGATTATGGATAACTCAGAAACTTGGACTTTATCCTGTAGTTAGTTAATGGGAAACTACGGATGTTTTTCGGTGCACAATCAGCAATCTGATTTAGGATTATCAATCTGGCTGCAATGTGTAGGATGCATTAGACACGTAGAGCAAGCCCAAGCAGGAGAATCATTTGAGGTACCATTGCAATAATCTAGGAATGAGTGGTAAGAGGCTGGGCCAGCAGTGAAAATGAAAAGGAAAAGATAGAAATAATTTTAGCAAAGACCTCAAATATACTTAAAAAAAAAAAAGAATGAAAAGATCAAACATATTAAGAAATTGAAGATATATGATAAGATTAAAATTTTCCTTAACGTTCCAAATTTTTTTTTAATAAGTGAGGAAATAGACAGTTACCCAGACAAAGTCAAAGCTTTCATAAACATCCATGTAACATGATTTACCTGATAATTCTTAGCCAGGTATTATAAAAGAATTGTTTTAGTGAGGTAGGGTTCTGAAAATGGGGAAAGTATGGAGATCACATACGGTTCTATTTCATAAATTCTAGGTTATATAAAGTTCACATATTGCAAGCGAAAGACTTAGAAGCTCCGAACAGAATGACTAAATAGATTTGTGATGTTATTGTCATTCGTGCTGGATTAGCAACTACCATAGTTAAACAAAACTATCATATCATTAAGCAATAATGCAAAAATCCTGAATCAATATAAGAACTATAACAGGGTATAGAAGAACCCCAGGCTTAACCTGGGGCTTAGGTTAATACTTAATTTAGCTAGTTCCTTTCTTCCTTTAGCTCATTACAAATCTTTGTATCAGTGTTCTTTCTCTCTCTCTCTTTTTTATCAGTTGGGCAATCTAAGAATGCCATTCTTAGTCTTTAAGTGAATTCTCAGTCACTTTGGAAGCCAGACTTCAAAAGCTCTGGTACATCGTTATGAAATTCCATTTTCCTTCCCCCAATATAGTAGAGCAATTTTAAGCCTTTCTACTCTAATAAATTGTCATCATAAATTAAGAGGTCATTACCAGTCTAGAGGAGCGGCTCATCTACTAGAGGGCAAGTCTTCAGCATTACGCACACAGTGGGCATGGTATTGAGCCAGCCGACAAGCATTCTCCTCTTGGGGAGAGGGTGAAGAAGGGCTCAGATACAGAATAGATTTCAGAGTGAGACTGACCAGAGTCCCAATCCAGTCTAGCTCATCTATGAGTCACGTACTATATTTGTTTGCTAAGGCTGCCATTATAAAGCACAATAGCCTGAGTAGCTTCAGCAATGGAAACTGACGTTCTCATAGTCCAGAGCCCAGAAGTCCAAGAAAAAGGTATTGTCAGCGTTGTTTCTTCTGTGGCCTATCTCCTTGATTTGTCGATGGTCATATTTCTGTGTCTCCACAGACTTTTCCTTCTGTAACTATTTATGCCCAAATTTCCTCTTATAAGGACACCAGTCATATTGAATTAGGGCCCATCCTCATGAACTCATTTTAACTTAATCACCTTTTTAAAGAGGCCCAATATCCAAATACAGTCACATTCTAAGGTACAAGGAGTTAGGATTTCAACATATGAACACAATTCAGCTTACTATTTAGTTACCTCGGGCAAATTACTTATTTATTCTGTGTTTTTGTTGTTTATTTGGAATAAACTTTGGACACAGTCAAGTCTGAAAAATTGTAGGTGTTGATCATGAAGTAAACACCAGGCCTCACATACTCTGAACACAGGTCACTGTTGCAGCATAAGTGTACTGACAGAATCTTTGCTTTCATCTTTAAAGCTAAGGCTATTCTTGTCTTGTTTTTAATTACACTGGGCTTATTTTGATATATTGATATCCAAGGTATACAATTAAAAAAAATCTGTGTTTCTCAAGGAACTGATCAAACTAGCATATTACAAATATAGAGATTTTTATCTAGATTGAAAGTATAAAATCATTTCAAATAACGAGATTTATTTAGAATGCACATACTTGGAAGTGACTGCATACTAAAATGGCATTGTATCTCATCTATCCCTATATAATATTTATTGATTACTTCATTTCTTTACCCTCAGTTTCCACGTTAAAATAATCACTAGATCTACTGGCATGTACTTCTTAACATCTTGATAGTGTAGTTTTTCTTCCCCATCTTCATTGCCCTCATTATGGTCCCCAGCAATCTTTTGGTGGCTGGGGTTCCAGGTCTGCACTATTGCACTAGCCTTCTGTTTTTCTCCCTTCAATCTTTCCCTGTCAAAGCCATAAATACTACTGCTAAGCTAATGTTTAAAACTGGAAATGAGACCACATCTCTAGTATTTATAACCGATCTATTGTTTTGTACTGCACGTGGCAGTTACCGGAAATTTTTATACTGGGACAAAAATTGAGGATAAAGTTCACAAGTGTGACATAGTCTAAATGGTAACTAATGCTATCAGGGGTTGTTCCATAGCTAACATTGGTGTGATTACTCTGTGCCATTCTCTCCATTTACCTCACATGAATGCCTGATCAGTCTGTGCCAACACTGGCCTAGAGAATCAAGTTCAAGATCCTTTTCAGGACCTTCAGCAATGATTAAGATCCCTCTTGCCAAGCTCTACCTGCCCTCCAACTGTTTAGAAGTCTCTGGAATTCTCCTTCTTGCCCCTTAGAATTCCCTTCCCTTCCTTGTCTCTCCAAACTTTCCATGAGCAGATAACCGCTTTTTTGTCTTGCCATAGCATTTTTATGGCACCTTTCATACCATATATCCCAGCAAACTCTAATTATTTGCCTCTCAGTCTCCCTCCCAGCCTAAGAGCTTCTCCATGGGGTTGACTTCACCCTTCTAGCACATTTCTCTAGCACCTTCAATGATGTTCATGCAATAAACACTTGAGATGAAGAGCTCAGAAAGTGAGGAAGTGAGAGACCTTTTCTGTATCTAAATAGTTTTAATTTTCACCATATTTACAGATAGATTCATGAAGAAAGCAGAATCAAGGAAGAAGAGCAGGAAAGCAAGGAACAAGTATGGGAATGGAATAAGCAAGAGGAGTGAGGGACAGAGAGCACTTACCTTGAGCCTGTGCCCCTATCACAGGATTCCTTACCTGCAAACCACCAGGCCTGCACCCATAAAGAGGATCCCAATTCCACTCAAAAGTGCACTGATCTTTCTGCCCTCATGCTGTGTTCCTCATGACTTGTTCTATTTGTGAATGTGCCCAGCTCCTGGTCTCCTCCTCTTTCATTCATGTTTTTGTCCCCATTCTGAATCTTGCCTCTTAAAGCACAGTTGTTGAGAACCATATCTGCTATGGCAGCTTCCTTCTCCATCACTCCAGACAAGACTTTGCCAGAAATTCCAAGAGAGTGGGTGGGAAGGGAGGGAGTAAGGGATAGGGAAGAGAAGTAGATTAAATGAGAGAAAAGAGTGTAAAAAATGAAAGAAGAAGAGGTGAGAAAACTAGTGAAAAATGAGAAAGAAGGGAAGAAGAAAAAGAGAAAAAGGAAAGAAGAAAAAGTCAGGAAAGAGAGAAAGGAAATCCAACCATTACATACAGTCTGTTATTCTTTGCCTGTGAATTGTGTGATATTGCATGTTCTTTTATTTCTATCTAGATTATTCACTTAAATCCTATTTAGCATCAAAGCAGAAAAATTGTTCCTTACATGTCCCCTAAGAAAGGCTTTAATTTTACACTTCATAGAGAAATCATACAATTGTGACTCAAGTGAACTTGACTAAAATTGTTCCAGACAAACATTACTATGACAAAGCTCTTGGCTGTGAAAATGACAAATGAGTTTAGTCCAGAGAAGGACTCACTGGGAAAACCACACCCTTCTAATGCCTCTGACTGAAAGGACACAGAAACTATGATGATAAAATAGTCCACACAGCTTTTCAGAGGTGATGACCCAAAAGCTTAAGAAATAAGAACAGTATAGAACTGCCAATCATGCTGGTGGTTCATGTATATATTTTGGATATTTTGCCAATTCTTTAGCCCTGGGTCAGAGTATTCAGATAACTGCATGATGATTAAAGTTCATATTTTCCATTATAATTTTTAGGAGGAAGTCAAAGGAATTTTTTCTTAATGATCTAGATAAACATGACCTTCCCCAATGCATCTCCCACTTACAGTTTTTCTCCCCACACTGCAACATTTAATGTTGTACTGACTGAACAGGGGTCTTTACTTATAAGGAAAATGACCTAACTTTAAAAGCTCCAACGAATTAGATTTTTTAAAATTCCAAGATGGCTTTTTAGTTATGATTGCAGCAAATGTGTAATAAGCCCAAACCACATAATAAGCCCTATTCTGGGAACTGGGAAGGCAGTCTTCTGTGAGACAATTAGAATAAAGTTAAAAAGTATTGTCATTATTACCTTTATTCTAACAGAGGATCTATATTTTAAGAGTGTGAAGCATTTGTGATCAAGATCAATTTTGCATGTAAGATGGGCAAATACTCTTGAATGTTACGTAGTCCAACATATTCTGAGGGAGCTTGCTCTTTGCGTATTACTTCGGAAGTTCTCTTAATTGAGCTCCATTTAACAAACCCACCAGATTAGGATTTCTCGTCACTCACTTTATCAGTCCTCTGGACTGATAACCACAGTTCCCAACATTTCTGTTTGTCTTGTTGCATTGCATGCTTATTCAAAGTCAGTTCTGCTTGCTCCCAAATACGTTGATGCCAACTCTACTCGTTCCTGTAACCAAGTAGTGTATAACGCAATAAAATACAATCTTGAAACGAGAGTTATGGTTTCTCTGAATACTTTGGAAAGTCTTGAGGGTCTCTAAATAGTTCTGTTACATTAGGTGTGGGCAATATCATTGAAGAAAGTTGGGAGAAATTTTAAACATGTAGTTGAATTCTGGATTCAGAATACTTTGCATGTCTCTGTAATTTTGGCCTCACTTTAAAGGAACCAAAATTGAGAAATCATAGATGATGAATTATGGGTGTGAGTGTATGAGAAAGAACGCATGGAATTTCAGTCAGGTGGCCCATACACAAAGAAAATGCATGGTGTACATGAAAAAGGTTGGAGGATAAACGCACACTCATTAGCTTGAAATAAACAGTTCAAGCTGTGTACACATCACTTTTGTGATTCTTGTCATAAGGTTCTTTCAATTAGGCAACGAACAACAGACTCAATTACTTTCACAGCAAATTGTGGGAACGACTGAAGGGAGTCTATGGTATATACAGCAAAAGGCGCACTGGTTTCTATTCTTACTTCAGCCACTTTGAATAAGACACCTGTTGTCTCAAAATTTTGATTTCTTGTTTATAAAAAGGGGGGGGAACCTATCAGGTTTACTTCAGAGGTTTGTTTGTTTTTTTTTTTACAATCACATGAAATAATAAATGGAAATATTTTATAAATTTAAAAATGCTAAAAATATGTGTAAGGCAAATAGAGCTATTGAGTTTTAAACTCCTAATTGTAGGGGTGTATGTCTTGTATAACTCTGTATTCTGAAAAAGCCCATAGAATGGTGTTTGTAGAGAGGAAAATGGTAAGTCTTTAATGAACGAGTTAATGGATACATGGACCTATTCTTCTGCTGCAGTGATGTGCTGCACATGGAAACATGGCTTCCTGGTCTAGCGTTTTTGACGTGGTGTCAGGTTGGCTTGATGGACATCTTAGAATCTGTCCTCATTGTGGGCATTTTTTGGCAATCAATGTCTACAGAGGAGGTATGTACCAGCCCATTTGCATAGGTTTATGTGGCACCTATAGATATTTATTATGTAGTATTAATTGTGAGTCAAAAAATGAATGAATGAGTGATTGAAAACGTTGACTCTTATGTAATTCATTTTTCCTTCACACTACTGTCAAAACAATAGGAATAGGTGGTTGTTCAGTTAACTGGATAGGCATTCAGTAAATATTTGTTAAATGAATAAACTAATATGTAAATAAAATGCATGAATATGGAGATAACCTATCTCTTCTTTTTCAACTTCACTGAGATTTAAACTGACACACAAAATTGTGCACATTTAAGGTGTAAATGTGTTGATTTGATATACACATATATGTATAATTATATATACTTGATACATTTGCATATTGCAATATGATTACCACCATAGCATTAACTAACTCCTCCATCATGTCACATAATCATCATTTATTTTTTGTGGTGAGAATATTTAAGATCTACTTTCTTAGCAACTTTCAAGTATATAATAAAGCACCATTAAATATAATCATGATTATGTGTATTAGATCCCTAGAATTTATTCACTTTCTAACTATAAGTTTGTACTCTTTAACCAACATCTCCCCATTTATACCACCCCCATCCCTTAGTAACCATTATTCTTATCTCTGTTATCTATGAGTTTGGCTTTTGTAGATTCCACATATAAGTGATATATAGTATTTCTCTGTCTGATGTATTTTACTTAGTATAACGGCCTCACGGTCAATCCATGTTTTGGCAAACAGCAGGATTTCCTTCTTGATACATATCTGTATATGTATGTTTAACAGTGCACAAGGATTCTCTTTTTTCTATATCTTTACCAACAATTTTTTTGTTTTCTTTTTGATGATAGCCGTTCTAATAGGTGTTATATCATTGTGGTTTTGGTTTGTATTTCCCTACTGATGAGTAATATTGAGTATTTTTCCATGTACCTGTTGGCCATCTGTATGTCTTCTTTGGAAAAATGTCTATTCAGTCCCTCTGACTATTTTAAATTGGATTCTTTGTTTCGTTGTTGTTGTTGTCGGGTTATATGAATTCTTTATGTATTTTGGATATTAATGCATCATTAGATACATGGTTTGCAAATATTTTCTCCCATTCTGTAAATTGCCTTTTCACTGTTGATGGTTTCCTTGCTGTACAGAAACTTTTGAGTTTGATGTGTCCCACTTGTATATTTTTGCCTTTGTTGCTTGTGTTTTTGGTGTCATATCCAAAATGTCATTGCCAAGACAGATGTCAAGAAGCTGTTCTCCTATGTTTACTTCTAAGAGTTTTACAATTTTGGTCTTCATTCCAGTCTTTAATCTATTTCAAGCTAATTTTTGTAAGTGGTAAGACAGGGGCCCAATTTCATTTTTATGCATGTGGCTACCTAGTTTTCCCAATGCCATATATTGAAGAAACTAGTTTTTCTACATTGAGTATTTTTGGTTCCTTTGTCAAATATTAGTTGACCATATATATGAGAGTTCATTTATGGGATCTTGATTCTGTTTTATTGGTCTGTTTCTATTCTTATACTAGTACTATACTGTTTTGATTTCTAGAGCTGAAATCAAGAAGTGTGATGCCTACAGTTTTGTCTTTTTTCTTAGGATTGCTTTGACTAGTGTCTTCTTCCGTTTTTTTTTTTTCATCAGAGTCTTTTAGCTTTAAACATGAATATGTTTCAAAGATAAACCTGTTTTAAAGTCACTAAGGTGACTAAAACCTACTACTAATTGTAATAATTGTAATTGTAATAAAATGCTTTTTTAAAAAAATTAAGACTTGCATCATGCACATGACAAAAACTCAAAACATTTCAAAGAGATATATAATGAAAAGCAAGTATCGTCCTGAGACCATATCTCTGACTAATACCTTACAGAAGTCTTTCTGAAAGTTACTAGTTTTAGTTAACTAAAAGTGTTAACTTTGTATACCCTTCCAGAAATCTTATATGCATTATAGAAACATATTTTACATCATGTATATATATATAAAGAGAGAGAGAGAGAGAGAGAGAGAGAGAGAGAGAGAGAGAGAGGAACCCAAAGACTGAGACATGAGCATATTGAACACACTTTTTTCCTTTTAAACTTAACAGTGCATCTTAGAAATTTTTTCTTATCAGCATACATAGATCTATGTTATCTTATTTAATAGTTTTTCTATTATTCATTTAACTGTTTTCCCACTGATATTTAGTTTGTTTTATATTCTTTGCTATTCTGAATACTTCTGCAATGAATTCATTTGTGTATATGCACAGGTACACATATACACACACACTTGTTTATATGCCTGAGTGCAACTGTAGAATGAATTCCTAGAAACAGAATTTCTGGGTTAAAAATATTTAGCCCCAGAAGGCAGAGAAACTGGCTTATTAAATTTATTTTTCAGTTTTAATAATCGGAGCAGAATATCAGCTCTGCCCCCAAAATTCAATGGATTTCTTTTCCCTTTAAATTTAAATTGGACATTGAAGATATGTGGCACTTTAGTTGGGATAATATTAGACAACTACTCATGTGAACCTTCTGGTTTTCAGTGTAGCAAAATCTAAAAGACTTCCTAGATTTTCAGTGCATGGAATCTTATTCCTAGAATAAGAATGTTAGGAGGCCATCTTATTCTCTTTGGAAAATTCATCTGAAATATCATAGAATTGATAAAACTGTGCTTCTTTCAGAGTCATTTCGTGTGTATTTTTTTCCTTTGGATGAGCTTCTCTCTTTTTTTATCCCTAAAGAAAAACTATTAATTATTGATTTTGTTCGGCTTTCCCTCTCTTCCTGAGTTATTTTTTTTTTATTGCTATAGTATAATAGGAATGATGAAGAAATTTAAATGCATTTACCTATTCAACATAGAAGGAATATTCATATATGGGAACACTAATGGGTATTGACAATGTGCAAATTATACATTGTAATGTGTACAACTAATCAATAACTAATAGTATGATTTTCACTTTGAATAAAAATAGTTTAAGTATGTCAACAATCTGAGTTAAAATTGGTACAGAGACTAACCCTTCTATAAATATAATAAGTTCTTGGGAGATATTCACTTGGGAGAAATGTTTAAAATTAATTTATTATTAGGAATATTTTTTAGAGTGATTAGCGTAGAGTTGTGTCTACAAACGGGGAGAAAAAAACCAATGCAGATCTATCCCATCCAAAGCTGTTAGTTGAAGAGATAATTTATCATTTATTCATATCCGTTGTTCTCATCCCTGGTTGCACATTAAATGATCAAGAATTTTGAAAAAATATATATAAATGTTCAACCATACCAATTAAATCAGAATCTCAGGATGAGGGAGGGGACTGGCAGGCATCCACATGTTTTAAAGCTTTACTGGTGATTCTACTATGCATTCAGGTTTAGAACTGCTGATTAGAAAGATAAGGAGTAGGAGTTTAGAATAAAATACTTCCTGATAACTATCAGGACACCTTGAATGCAAATTTACAAAGGAAATTACTCCAAGAGTCTTACATGTTTCTGGAACCTTCAACAAATTCAAGATGTATAGGTGGGAGACAGTGAAGATTTAAGGATCACATTGGTGAAAGAGCTGATGCTACGCTGGATTCTTCACCTTCCTTCTGTGAAAGAGCCATGGTGGATGCTACATTTTCTCTAAGCAGAGGAAGCTCCTTTAATCAGTGCACTCAGAGAACCATGAATTTGTTTTCTGCTGTTGGGAGACAAAGACTGCTATCTGATCCATGCCCAAGAAAAGTTTATCAAGCATAGACTGGGGTCTGTTTTCTATCAGCCAATTGTTCTGTCAGTGGAATCAACAGGGCTCTAATGTGGGAACCAGCCTGCCTCTCAGAGTTTGTCAGGGCAAGAAATCCATTAAGTGTTTTCCTCTAGAGGATGGCAGTGACGTGGGAGAGGGACCAGCATGGTTGACAAGAGAGGTGAGCGAAACTTAGCAGAAGGAGGTTGGAAGTGTATACTCAGATGGAAAATGGGAGTTGCAGTTGATCGCCTAGAATAAAGATGTATTTTCTTGGGTCAGCAGAAGAGCAGAACCCTTAAAACCCACGAAGCCACCTATGAGAGAAAGATTCACCCCAAATTGTCTTCCAGGACTACATTTTAACCGGCTACCAAATAGAAAGCATGACGCCATCCAGCTCAAGGAAAAATCAACCTATTCCTTGTCTTCATTTCCCTCTGCTACAGCAATACTATGGAGCTAGAAGAGCTAGTGAATACAGAAGGAAGAGAGCAGGAAAAGGAGGAGGTAAAGCCAGCCATGTCCCCTTTCCCATTGCAGGCTGCCATCCTTAAGCCTGTCCAAGCAGGAGAAGAATATAATGTTAAGCAGACATTCGAATTTGATGAGCCTTTCCCTATGATGCCTGAACTTATAGAGCACAGAAGAAAGTAAAGATTGAGTTTTAACCAACTGACCCTATAATTTATGACTTTAGTCTTGAGATGTCTTGCTCATCCTTTTACCTATCACACTTTTTGTGTCCTCAATCCTAAATGTCTTCCTTCTTCTTAATCTATGGCTTCCCTCCCAGAGTTTCTTTACCTGCATCTTGCTTACTTGTATTTGACATCTAGTAGCTGATTTCTTCTCAACTCTTTCTTGAGAACACTGATTTCTCAATGAGCAGTAATATTTCCTAATGACTCCTGTGAATATTCAAGTCCTTACCCTCTGCCCTGCCAACACTCATCTGCAGTGAGGCATGTCTCATCATGGAATAAAACAGAACAGTTAGCTAGCTATTTTACTTTCCAACTTGTTTTGCTAGCATTTTGGAGATGTAGGCAAACAACAAAGGGTGACACAGTATACAGACCTCATTAGTGAAGCATAACAGAGCCCACCAGAATGGAACTAAACTGAACTGTGAGCGCGCCCAAATTATAGAGCTACAAATTTAGTTCTATTTGCATTTCATGAATTGTGTGCTATTAATGCATTGGAAACCATAGGACCAAATAAGGGTGGTATAATTTTTATTAGAGTCACACACAGAATTGTGTACCTTCATTTGCATGTTTACTTTCTTTCAAAAATGATTCAAAAATCAGAATTCAGAATGATAAAAAACACTCTTTGAAGGGTTTGAATTCTGACAAAGTAGGAACCTCAGAAAATTATTACAAGGATGACTTTTACATGCCTGGAAAATATAATTCTTTAGCCCTGGAAATCACTTTTGTTTAATTTGCCATGATCTTTCCCAGTTTCTCTCATAAACTACTTTGAATTGGTTTTCTGAGCCAGTCTAGTATGAGACCTCTAGGGAAGGCACAGCTGCAATGTATAAAAAAGCAGCAGTTTTGGTTCATTATGGCATTTTCCCTTCTTAATACGTGAAATTCTAATAGTAGAGGTTAGGGTATCACATGCCCCTGTGTTTCTTTTTTTTTTTTTACATTTTATTTTATTTAATTAATTTATTTATTTACTTATTTATTTATTTACTTATTTACTTATTATTTATTTGAGAGAGAGAGAGAGAGAGAGAGAGAGAGAGAGAGAGAGAGAGAATGAGTGGGGGAGGGGCACAGAGAGAGGGAGACACAGAATCCAAAGCAGGTTCCAGGCTCTTAGCTGTCAGCACAGAGCACAATGCAGGGCTCAAACTCATGAACCGTGAGATCCTGACCTGAACTGAAGTCAGACGCTTAACCGACTGACCCACCCAGGCGCCCCTCACATGCCACTATGTTAATGAGAAACTTGGTAAGGGTGACATTTAGTTAATTCACACAACCTTTATTAAAAGTGCAATTTTTTAAAGTTTATTTATTTATTTTGAGAGAGAGAGAAAGTGGGGGAAGGGCAGAGAGAGGGAGAGAGAGAATCCCAAGCAGGCTCCGTGCTGTCAGTGCAGAGCCCCACAAAGGGCTCAAACTCACGAGCTGTGAGATCATAACCTGAGCTGAGATCAAGAGCCAGACACTTAACCGACTGAGCCACCCAGGCACCTCAAAAGTACACACAATTTTAAGTAATAAGGTGTAGATTATTGCTGTTGATTGCTTTCCTATGAGTAAGATGAACCTTGCATTCCTGGTATGTCCATTCATGAATTTATTCAACAATCATTTATTGATTGTCTAGAATGTGTCAGGCATTGTTTGATGCTAGAGACAGAAAGTACAGTAAGATACAACACTGTCCCTGATCCACAATCTTGATGTATTTGCAAAGAAAAGCTTGTAAAAGATCACTTCAGTAGATAAGTGTTATAACAAGTATGCACCAACTCCAGTGACGGAACAAAGAAAGAAACATTTAGTTTATTAGAATGATTTGGGTGGAAAATGGTTCAAAAAGGAGAAGATCCTTGAATGAGTTTCATGAGATAGAGTAGGCATTCTAAGGCAAATGTGATAATGGTGAGAGGGATATTGTATACAACAGGATGAGCATGTGAAAAATACATAAGCATGGCACAGCTTGACACCCACAGGAAGTTGTCAGTCATTTGATATGACAAGAGTGTGGGGGTCTTCATTAAGAAATAAAGTCCCAGAAGGTACGCTGATAAATGGCGATGAGTTCCAGATCACAAAATATCTTTGATGTATGTTATAGAATTTGTGTTCAACCTGTAGGCAATGGGGAATCATTAGACTGTATTTAAAAGGAGAATAACATTGTCAGATTTGTGGTTTTAGACACATCATTCTGGCAGCCACATGGAGGATTGGTTAAAACCTCAAATTTAATCCTTCAAATCTGTGATCTGTTGAACTATAGATTCAGAAGTTCTGTTAAACTCCTACAACTGAATGCAAAAATTTGTGTGCCTATATACTACTTCTGGGGAGAAATTTCATAACATACATTCGACTTTTAATCACAAAAGGGGATGATCGTGAAAGCCAGGAAGTAGGGTGACAAACTCATCTCAGTTTGCCTGGGATTTTCCTGGTTTTAGTACCAAGAGTATTGCATCCTGGGAAACTCTCAGTTCCCAGGAAACTGGGCCAGTTAGTCATCCTCCTTGGAAGTCACAAGATTGTGACAATAGACCCTGTGAAAGGAAATTAAGAACTTCAACTAGAGAAGAAAGAATGACCTTGAGAGCTATAATACATAGAACTGAATGGTCAACTGAATTGGGGTGCAGTAAGGGAAAATGAATTAAATATAAAACTTATGTTTCTAGCTCTAGTTAATGTATTTGTCTGGTTGCCATAAAGGAAAGTGTGTGTGTGTGTGTGTGTGTGTGTGTGTGTGTGTACAAGTAAGAATGACTTCCACTTTGAGCATGTAGATATTAAGTATTTCTGAGATTCTGATGGAAATGCCCAATAGGAATTGGACATGTAGATTTAAAATTGTAGTAAATCTAGAGGAATTTGAATAAGATTATTCAAGGAAGATGTGTAAAGTCAGAAGTAGTGGCCAAAAAGAGAATTCTGGGAGGGGCGCCTGGGTGGCTCAGTCATTTAAATGTCTGACTCCTGATTTGGGCTCCGGTCATGATCTCATGGTTGTGGGTTTGAACCCCGCATTCATCTCTGTGCTGATGGTGAGAAGCCTGCGTGGGATTCTTTCTCTTCCTCTCTCTTTGTCCGTCCCCTGCTCATGCTCCCTCTCTCTCTCAAAATATATAAATCAACTTAAAAAATAAAGAAAAGTATTCTGGAAAGTCTGTATATTTGAGGATATCTGTAGTAAGAAGATCCTGAAAAGAATAAAACAGTCTGCTTGAAACTTTAAGCAGATTACCAAGAGAAACTGTACTGTCAGAATTCAAGAGAGGAAAGATTGTGATTAGTATTTATATCTTTTACAGTTTTAAATAATTTTCTGGATATATTAGCCAATGTAAACAGAAAAGAGAAAGAAATTAGAATATGAAGTTTGTAAAAAGGAAGGAATGAAATATTATTCGAAGCTTATATGATTATATACTCTAGAAAATCATTGGGAAATATGATTGCAAACATTAAAATAATTTAGAGGTAACTGGGTGGCTCAGTTAAGCATTCGACTCTTGATTTCAGCTCAGGTCATGATCTCACAGTTCCTGAGTTCGAGCCCCACATCAGGCTCTGCATTGACAGAGTGGAGCCTGCTTGGAATTCTCTCTCTCCCTTTCTCTCTGCCTCTCTCTGTCTGTCAAAAATAAATAAATAAACATTAAAAAATAATTTAATAAGCTGGATAGATACAAAATATATACAGAAAACCAAATCATTTCTGTTTATTCAAACAATAAAAGGTTGGAAGATTTAATGGGCAAAGATATTCATCTGTATCAATCAATAAGATTGATTATATACAATCAATTGTATAAGAGTTAATATTGAATGTTATTATTGGATGAATATTGAATGTTATTATGTTCTAGGCACTCTTCTAAGTGCTTTCATAGGTTAAATTCACTAATCTTCACAACAACTGCATTTTACAGATGAGGAAGTAGTGGCAAAGAGAGTTTAAGTAATTTGCTTGCGTTTATACGGTTAATAAGTGGCAGACCTATATTTTAAATTTAGGGAGTCTTAATCCATAGGCTGTGGCTTTAATTGCCATACTATGTAGTTAATCCCTTTAGGGAAACAAAATAGTAAAGTCCTACTCAAGAATATATTTAATAAGAAACACCCGAAATCTATATGAAGACAAGGTAGAAAGGAATTCTTAGACAAATAAAAAAGCATATCACGTCCTTGGATAGGAAAACTTAACATAAAAGTATAAATTCTTCTTAAATTAATCTACAAATATAATTTGATTCCAATGAAAATAATAAAATATTTTTTTCCTGTGAAACTAATTTTGGTTTATATGTAAAAATTTTAAAAGGAAAATTCAGGAATAAAAAAAGCACTGTTGAGGAGACAGAGCGTCAGATATTTTAAAGGTATTAAAATTTTCAAAAATTAAAATAAGATGCTGCTAACACATGAGCAGAAAGATAAATGAAAGTCTAGAAATAAATTGAAATACATAGGGATTCAGTATGTGATAGAAATGGCCTTATGTCATTTATGTAATATACATCAGTAGGGGAGAAAAAGCAAGGTTCAATAAATGGTTCTTGGGTAATGGGGAAGCCGACTGGACAAAAACGGATTCATGTCTCAACACTTCAAATAAATTTGCGGGGCGCCTGGGTGGCTTAGTCGGTTAAGTGTCCGACTTCAGCTCAGGTCATGATCTCACAGTTCGTGGATTTGAGCCCTGCATCCAGCTCTGTGCTGACAGCTCAGAGCCTGGAACCTGTTTCAGATTTTGTATCTCCTTCTTTCTGCCCCTTCCCTGCTGGTGCTTTGTCTGTCTCTCTCAAAAATAAATGAACATTACCAAAAATAAATAAATAAATAAATAAATAAATAAATAAATAAATAAATAAATAAATAAATTTGAGACAACTGAAGACTGCACTGTAAAAAAGCACAAATATATATATATATATATATATATATCTCGCCTTAGCAACTTTACACTCAGATTTATACCCTGTAGGAATGTGTGCTTTAGAAGTATAGAATGCCACAGAGTAAGAAACAAAAACAAAAAAGATGCAATAAGTTTTCACACACATAAAATAAGAAGAATAATAAATAAATGTTTAAATCTTTAAACATAATTTTTACTAAACAAAAGAGGTCAGATCCCCCAATATATGCAGCACGTAATTCCATTCATATAAAGAGCAAAATTAAACTTTCTTATTTATGGATAATGACATAGTCAGCAATAATGTAAAGACAAGCAGGAAGGGATTACTAACACAGCCAACATAATGACTGTCCCTGCGATGGCTTGTGATTAGGCAGAGGAGGAAGCCTGGGTTTGACCTGCTTCTGGGCAGCTGACAGTATCTCATTTCTTTACCTGGATGCTAGTTACGCAGTAACCTTATAATATTTCCTTAAATTGTGCATTCATATGTGGTTCACCTTGCTGTATTTGTGTCGTATTTCATAACAAAAAAAATGTATTAAAGAGGATAAAAGTTGAGTGTTAATGACTCAGCAGCCACAGAAGGAACTTCTTGGTGCTCGTGGAGATTTGTTTATGAAAATTCATCAAGCTGTACACGATTTGTGCACTTCCTATACATGTAATTCAATAAAATTTTAAAAATTAAATTTAAAAATGGAAGGAAGCAGGTGCCTGGGTGGCTCAATAGTTAAGCATCTGACTGTGGCTCAGGTCATGATCTCAGGGTTCATGAGTTCAAGTCTCACAGCGGGTGAGCTCGAGTCCCGCTTCAGGTGAGTCCCACTTCTCTTTCTCTCTCTCTCCCTCTCTCTCTCAGTCTGTCTCTCTTTCTCTGCCCCTTGGGATTCTTTCTCTCCTTCTTCCCCTTACTCACTTGCACCCTCTCTCTCTCTCTCTCTCTCTCTCTCTCTCTCTCTCATAAATAAAAAATGGGAGGAAGCTAAACAAGAAGCCGTGTGGGCTGTTCTTTTTATTAGCTGAGGTTTGAATGGAAGCAAAACTTAAGGTAGTGTCCAGACGGCAGGAATTTATAATCTACAGAAGAGACCTGGACATAATTCCATGTGATAGGGAGAGAATCAGGAGAGGAGAAGGCATGAAACAGTGGAGAGAAGATAACCAATGGCCGGCCTCAGTTTTAAAGGAGTGGGGAGGGAAGCAGGTGTACAGATGGAAAGAAAGGGTTTGAACGAGGGCAGGAGTACATTTTTCTTCGAAACTTGGGAGAAGGAAATCGGAAAGGAAACCTTGGCAGGAACAGGAGAAAACATGACTATAGGTAATAAGCCACAGATTTAGATGTTTAAGCCCAAGACTACAGAAGAACGTACTATCACTTACAGAGGGAAGAGATGCAGAAATCCCTCTCTCCAAGAGGCCAGTGAGGGATTATAAATGTTACGATGAAGAGATGGGAAAGAAAGGATAGGTACAGAACTATTCAAGGATCACTGAGTAGTGCTGATGGTCCAGTGTCATTTGGAGTTGATATATTTGGTGGCGTTTATCTCCAGAGTTAAGCAGTTATCCTCAGTGGTTTAGGGACTGGGAATGAGATAGAAAACGATAAGGTTAAGTCAAGATGAAGAATCTTCAGGCAAAATTTGGCTGACGTTTATGTAAAAGCAGATTGCAATAACTGGTCCTAGGAAGACTATGGTTGGATGGTGCACATGGGGCCTGGGGTTCATAGGGAAAGAAGCAGTCGCAAAGTGGCGCGATCCAGGGAGGCAGCTGGACATGAGGCAGGTAAGGGAACTGCATTGCTACAGTTACCCCAGGGCCAACCGTCTCTCCCCGGAAGTCTGACTGAGGTTCGAAAACGTTCACTTTTACAATGGAATCTTGCCATCTTTCTAACACAAAATAGAATTCGATAGGAGAAATACTTTGTATTTTCAAGCAGTAACTTTACGGAACTTCTCTGAAGCACAGGTCTTGAAAACAGCATTTCATTGAGACTCCACCTTATAAATAGGAATCCAAGTTAAATACTATGGGGGAGGAGGTAAATCTGCAAAAAGAAAATCAAATTGTATATCAAAGCTCCAACACATATTTACTTTGGGGCAACTCTCTGTGTCAGCCTGAGTCATGGCTTGCCTTGGCACTAGAATGACTATTTCCTGAAGGTGTCAGTATGGCTGGAAGATTAGAATCCTGCCAGAAGTTCTTCCTAAATTGCTCATGGTTAGGCAAAGACAGACAAGAGAAGAATGAGAGCAAAAGTGTTCTGACGGAGGCTGAAAGTATTGCTGTCTGCTCTCTGTGATTCCTTTCTTGGGAAATGCAGGTGCCTGAAGATTGTTTTAAAAGCCTCCTCTTCCCTCCTCACCCCCTGCCCCATCCCTGACTTCAGGACTCCAATTGGTATACTTTTTGCTGTCATTTCCCAACCATTAACAATTAAACTGCACTCCTACCCTGCTGAACCGGAAGGGTGCTTCTACAACCAACATGAGAAGAAGAATCAATCCATCAACAAGAAGGTAATTGTTGAGCAAGACTTCTGTGTGACATACAAGGGAAGATACAAAAAATGCTGAAATAAAGTCTATCTTTAAGGATATTATGTAATAGAAGAATGGGGAAAACATACATATTTCGCAAATGCAGACATACGTGGTAAATGTCAGTGGAAAAGCGGACTGAGATTTTGAGGTAGGCTGGTGTGGTCGGCATAGGCTGCATGGGGAAAAAAAGGATGTGACCTCAGGGATGGGCTGTTGTGCAGAATTTCAACAGGTGAATACATTGAAATAGCACGAGTCATGTTCATGTTATCTCCTATTTGCCAAGAAAGTTTTAAATGGCCAATGTCATCACTTGGAAACATATCTGCATGTAATCAACTTATAATTATTTGTGCCGGGAGAGGAATAATCCCAAAACAATTTGCCTTTGAATTGGACTAAACTGTGCAATATTACTTGAAGTCCGTTTGTCCTCTTTGTTTGGAATTATTTAAGCTGATGTTAAATTCCTTGCATTTGCTGAGCACAAAGAGAGAGCTCAGGGGTATATGTCTCAGCACTAGATGGTGTCGGGGGAAAGCAACACTCCGATAAAATAACGACAAACGCTTCTGAATCAATTTCATGTTGTCATGGCTAAACACAAACAGCCTCAGAACATCTGGGATTTCCTCATTTTAATTCCAAGTTGTCAGATTTTACACATTCTTGCTTTCTTGGACTGAGATGTTTTTTCTAGTGTGACTTGTGTCCACTTGCAAAATTGTTAAGAATTACCGTCAAACGGGGACCTTAGATTTTCCCACGTGAACTGTGTCTTATAATGTCAGAGTTGGTGAGGATGGAGGAAAAGAAAGACTAGACAAAAGAGAACTTCTGAATTGAAAACCCAACATCAACAGCAAATCAAATTATTAAAGAAAATACCCTAAAATCATTTCTTTAATTTCAAAGGGATCTGTAATTTGAAATTTAAGCCAACATCACGATGAGAGCTTCCAGATCTTTGAACCTCTCTAAAATTTCAATTTGCCACAGCCAACTTCTACCTTTCTATCTCTCTTCTCTGCTTCAGTTTTCCCCCTTAACATTTTTTAATTAAAAATAAATTTTTTAACATTTATTTATTTTTGAGAGACAAAGAGAGACACATCATGAGCAGGAGAGGGGCAGAGAGAGAGGGAGACACAGAATCCAGAAGTAGGCTCCAGGCTCCAAGCTGTCAGCATCAAGCCCAACATGGGGCTCGAACTCACGAATTATGAGATCATGACCTGAGCCGAAGTTGGTCGCTCAACTGACCAAGCCACCCAGGCGCCCCCACTCCTTAACATTTTTCATTATCTAACATGCAATTCACTTTATTTTATCTAGTGTCTCCATCACTAGAAGGTAAACTCCATGATGGCAGAGATTTTTCTCTATATCCCCACTCCCCAAAACAGTGTGCTGAACATACAAGTATTTTATAAATATTTGTTGTTGAGTAAATCCTAAATCTTTGTGTCAATGGGTTTGAAGTATTTTTCCATAATCTCAGAGTAATTTTTATATTCAATTTACCTTAAATGGACTTACATTTCTCCTATGAACAGAAAACTGGATTCAAACCTAAATTATTACATCATCTTTTCATAAAATCGGATTAAACATAGGGGCACCTCCAACTTTGGCTCAGGTCATGATCTTGCAGTTTGTGAGTTCGAGCCCCACATCGGGTTCTAGGTTGACAGCTCGGAGCCTGGAGCTTGCTTCAGCTTCTGCGTCTCCCTCTTTCTCTGCCCTTCCCCCTGCTCATGCTCTCTCGCTCTCTCTCAAAAACAAATAAATATTTTTTAAAAATTAAACAGATTAAACAAAGAGAAAATAAATTTGAATGTTTTGTTTAAAAAATACACATAATTTTCAACCGTGAATATATTCAATAGGGTTAACTTGATAACTGGAATAACTATATTTGGTCCAGTTATATTAGGAGTAGAATTAAGCTGGATCAATCAATACTCATAAGCAACTTTCTGTTCAACAGATGAACCGATGAAGAAGTACATATGTTTGAATTATGGTGAACTATCATCAAGAATAACTTGAGCAGAATAACAATTCTGAATAACATCTTTTTACTATTTCGGAATGGTTATTATCAAACTATTTCTGAATAGAGATAAGATGCTTTATAAATAATCTGTTTAATCATTAAAAAGGCAGCTCTGAAGAGCAATTTAGTAGAGTGATAGTCTGTCAAGATAGGTGTGTCATAGGCAGATAAAAGGAAGCAATCGTTTCATTTCTGTATCTAGCATTGGTCAGAAAACGCCTGAAATCTTTTTTTAAGATACATATTTTAAGTGGATCATTGACAAACTAGGGCATATTGGAAAAAATAACCAGGATGGTGAAATGCCTAGAAATTATTTTTAATAAGAAACACTTAAATAAGCTTTACTAATAAAAAAAGAAGCAGTTCAATAATCTAGAGATGTTTGAGATGTTTAGCATAGAAGAGAAAATATTTGGGTGAGGGAGAGTGAACATTTTTTAAGATCTTCAAATAGCTGACTTGCTACCAGTAGAGCTAGAATTTGTTTTTTTTAGTTACTCTAGTGGGCCTAAAAAGAACAATAAGTAAGCTGAAATTACAGAGAACTAGACTTATATTTACTGTAACAAAGAACTTGTTAACAATGTGAACATTTCAAAAATGTAATGAATTACATTATGAGGTGATAAATAACCCCTCTGCCTTCACATTCACACTGTGGATTGGAGGAAACAAACTCCATATTGTGAATATCCGGAGGGCAACGGCTGTGTTTAATGTTTCTATACCTTTAATATATGTAGTATGTTTACATGTAGAAGAAGACCAATAAGGAGCTCAAGCGCCTTTGGTGGCATGGATGAATGGATGTAGTTTGGACACATGAATATTTCCATGTTTCTGCATCATCCAAGCTATCTGAGACAGAATACTCATAAAATTGGTTGAAGGCTGACTGAATACAAAACATGTGAGAGAGGCACCTGGGTGGCTTAGTGGGTTGAGCATCCGGCTCTTGGTTTCGGTTCAGGCCGTGATCTCATGGTTAATGAGTTCGAGCCCTGCTTCAGGCTCTGCGCTGACAGCGTGGAGCCTTCTTGGGATTCTCTCTCTCTCCCTCTCTATCTGCCCCTCCCCTGCTTTCTATCTCTTTCTCTCTCAAAATAAATAAATAAACATTAAAAAAAAAAGAAAGAAAGAAAAGAAAACGTGAGAGATAGAAGTGAGAGATAGTGTTTGGAGTAAATGTCAGGACTTAACTACCCTAGAACCATTTGCTTACATTCCAGGGTAGTAACAACCCAGAAAATTTCTCCTTTCCTCCCAGAGAAAATTTATTTACATTTCAGAGTGAAGAACTTTCTGGAAGACATGATGGACTCATGTACCAACCATCCTATGTAAGTTTTGAGTTTCACACTTTCAAGGTTCCTTCCCTATGGTAGAACCCTGGTAAATGTTCAAATGAACATCTGCCCTCACTATGGTGCCCTGTGGGGGCTTGGGAAACAGACACTCAAATTTATGTCTGTCTTTCTATCTATCTATCTATCCATCCATCCATCCATCCATCCATCCATCCATCCATCATCTATCTATATGTATCAACTTAACAGATGAATGGAAGAAAGGAAAGAAGGAAAGAAGGGAGGGAAGAAGATTGGATATTTATCTGTCAGGAACTCTATATTCCTGCATTGGATGGAAATTTCACAGATAATGATGAAGACCTATTCAACTTTTAGGTACATGTTGCTTTTTATATAATACTTATTTTATACATTTATTTATTATCTATTTAATATACTTATTAAACAGATATATTTATTATATATATTATATTTTTTTCAGGTCACTGTTGGTAATTTTAAGGGATGTTTTCATTCCCATGCCAAAAAACAAAATTCAGTTTCTGAAAAAAGAAGACAAAAGAGTCTGCAAGATTTTTTTACTTCAAAATATCTCTTAGGAAGTATACAAATTTCTTGGTGTAAAGAGTAATTTTTATCTCTGATAAATCATTAGTGAAAAGTGCTCTAATAAATGGCATGGCAGTTTGAGGTAAGTTACTTAAGATGATAACAAAGAACCCCTTTCTGAGATAACAGAATTGATTCTATAAAGATGATCTCTTAAAATGGTTGAAACAGAAAGAAGAATCATTTGGCCTAAGTTTTCCTCAGGACATGCTCAAAATATGCTGAATTCTCCTCTGAACAGAAGAAATAGAATTTGTCAAACTGAAGATTCTAGAGACATTTAACTTGCTATTTTGCTAGCATTTGGGGTCTTGAGAAGAGTTTTAATCAAATGAACAACTCTTAAATGTAACCATAGGCATTTAGGCTTTTTTTTTTTTCAAGTTCATTAGGGCACAAAGTGATTCATGAAGAACTTCAAAAGGATTGATTAATGCATGTCTAGTTTCTGTAGTTAAAACATTTGAAAACTCTTTACTCCCCCCAAGTTTTATGGTGATTCACCTAAAAAAATCTCTCTCACTGGCAGAAACACATGTTAGCAACATTTATACACTGAAGAGAAACACCACCGAGACCAAAATATTATGTTACTAAGTTAATGATATGCATATCTCATAGAACTTACTGTAATCGATATCTGTGACCAAGCTGGCAACAGATCAAACACTGCCCTGTATCAAATCCTTGCAAGTCCCCTCCTCTGACTGCTTCACCCACTGGCCATTACAGAGCTTATTATATGGTTCACCTTCAGACAATAACTCACCGCCAGCGTAGGGTTTTATTTCAGCTGCTGCATATATATTTGAAAATGTCTATCTTCTTGCTCAAAGTCAATTATACTATTTACTCAGATGCTAGCAAAAGCATTAAGTTATATACATTGCATACAATTAGTTATAGTTATCCACCGACCTAAGCAAGAATTTGTGTACTCAAAGATATGAGTATGTTTAGTAAAACACACTAAACCTAATGTTCTATATGTGTTTGTCATGCCATTGAACAGTTTCAAAGAAGTCTCACTGGAATTTTATCTGATCTTCAGAACTACAAGGTGACCCAGCTTTTGGTTTTCATGGCTGTCACGGAAGAGGAGCACACACTCATTCCGAACGACTCCACAAGGTAGAACTAAACCAGCAGGTGAAACCCACAGGGAGTCACATTGTAGCCCAAAATAAAGGAGCCTTTTCTGACTATTAAGTCTCTTTAAGTGCATTGGTTTGCTTTATAGTTGGTGTGCTTCCTGTCGATGGAAATGTCTAACACAGTGGCAAAAAGAAGTCAAGTATTCAGTGAGTAGCTGGGTGAGATGACCTTTCACATTTCTCCAAATGTTGGAATCCTGCATACATGCTCTAGTATTCCTTTAGTTAAAAATGGGTAGTAGCTTGCTGTCCTTCAGATCCAAAGGGGGAGTGTAACGCTCCTTCTGTTCCCTTTTCTGTTCTGGACACATGCCCAGTTAAGATGAAGAACAGTTTAGCCATGAGCTTCAGCTGCTGCGTGGCTAATGGAAAAGGAGCCCAGGAATGCACACTCTCTCTGTGTCTACTCAATGCCAACAGGCTCGTCTGATTTGAACAAAAATCCAGTCAAGCTGCCTGTTTGGCAGTGTGCGAGCAACACATCTGGGTGCCTTACAAGACTTCTGACTGAACGAAGGGGCTGTTTTCAAACTACATAGGCCCAACATTAAAAGGTCTCTTCCCCCCTGGGCTGTCCCATAAGCTAGTGAATGTTGATCATGAAATCCATGGTATCATGAGGCAGAAAGATCTCAGAAAAGATCTGAAGCTACATTTATCAAAATGTCTTCCATGGAAACACTGTCTCCTGAAGGTTCCATGGGGAAAAAGTGGTATGATATCAAAGAAACTGCATCTTTAGGTCTTTCTGAAGATTCACAATGCACATTATTAAAATTAAATGTTCTGAGAAGTCTTATTGCAAAGAAACACTGGTAAACATAGATCTGACCAACACAATTTTTTTTTGTATGGTGCTCATTAACATTCCACAGAAGACACATTGGGAAATAGTGGTATTTTTAGTACCAAATTGTCATTTTTACATATGAAGAAACTTATGTCCAGGGAGATAAAATGACTTGTTTCAGGCCGAATATACTGACAGAATTATGACTAGAACTTGACTTTCCTTACTCCTAATCCAATATTCTTTTCCCTGATGGATTGTTATCATCACATTTTTGACTTTTATATTTCATTTCATCATGCCTGGGTCAGGTGTTCATACTTAGACTGATCTCTGGCTACAAGGTAGACTCTGGGAAGAGTTTTAAGATAAGTACTTGCTTAGCCAATCTTCTAAAGCCAGGAATTGGGGCCATGTTGTAAAAAAAGAAAAATATATCAGATAATGGAGAGATACTAGAACCAAACCTGGAATTTTCCACAACTAAAAAAACTCCCACTATAATTTTATGGTTGCCTATATCACCTGCATTTCCTCCTTTTCATACTCAATTCCTAATGAGCCCTTGCTTAATATGATTCACCTGTTCCATATAGAACCCCAAATCTACTCAAACCAATTAAAATGAGACAACTCAGGATTGTATTTTGTTCATTACAGAACTGTTATAGCCATTATAAGTTCAGCAACTCAGGATTCCTTCTCTAGTTGGCTCCATCAGACCCAGACATGGCTCTTGAAGAACACAAAATATATGGACTTTGCCTTCTCTCCCAGTGCAGTCCAATATATAATGGTGGTGGTGGGGAAGATGGTGGTGGTGAATGTTCACATTTAAAACATTAAACAAAATGAACATTGGATGAGTCACCAAGTTCTTTGACGATTGATAAATCCTATAATTAGTCAATTTGGACCTCCTCATATCAATTTTCTGGGAAGCTTTCCACTGCATTTTTTAGGAGCAGCCATTAAAGAAGCTTTGTAGTACTCTCTTGGGGTTGTCCTAACTTAGTTGTTCAATTCATTTGGTGGTAATTTTGGTGACTATAAATTACTTAAGAGTCTGGGAAACACAGTCATCTTTTTTTTCAATCTTGAGAGTCCTTTTGATCATATACTACCCTAAGAATTTAAGTGACTACTGCTCACTATCTTTGTCATCAAACTCTTGTTAATTATCAATATAGGAAATCTTATAGTCTAACCTAGGATGAACTACAGACTCAAGAGACTATGTCCAATCTCCTAATTTCTGCTTAAAGTTATCAACCTTGGAGCATAAATAAAGCTTGATAGACTGGCTTGGGGCAGCAGAAAATATTTCCTCATAAACAAACTTGTTCTAGCTCAGAGCTGTCTAATACAACTTCCTATAGAAATGTTCTTATTTTGTGCTGTCCAATATGGTGGGCACTGGACACGTGGCTACTGAGCACTTGAAAAGTGATTAGTACCATTGAGGACCTAATTTTTAATTTCATTCAATTTTAACTAATTTGTATTTACATAGCCTCATGTGGCTAATGGCTACTATTTTATCATAGCTCTAGAAGGCACTATGTACTATAGCAATTAGCAAGATGTGCTTTGTGGGGTAGGAGGAGCAAGAGCCTGTGAAATTGGGGTTCTCTGATTCACCTCCTCTTTTTCTGTATATTCATTTTTCAAACCACAATCCTATGTTATCCTTAGCATCAGAAGCAGGGGCTATTAGAAAACACTATATTAACAATGCAGCTCAGAATGATGAATGAAGCTCTGATCTTAAGTAGTTTCAGATCTTCCTCATAACAAAGTTACCTACTTATCCTATTGTTTCTGATTCTGTTTTTCAGCAAAGTAACGGTGGACAGGAACCTCTGGTCTCTTTGAAATATGTCAATGGAGGCCATCAGAAATATTCAGTAATCTATTCTAAACTAACAACTTACCACAAAGTTCTTACACTTTCAGCCCAAAGAGCACAATATTCTGATCCAAGACAAAGATCAGGTTATTGTTTCTGAGGACTTACAGATTTTCACTCTGGAATGGGAAAGCGCTCCACACTTCCAGCCCTCATGAGTCAGTTCCATATTTTCTCCAAGTTTGTTGTGTCACACACTTGCCAATTTGAGTAGCAGTGCTCTTTTGGTTGCAAGTGACAGAAATCCATTTAAACCAAAACAAAAAGGGAGTGGGGGCTTCTACTGTCTGTATATAGGAAAACCTCATAGAAGACAAAAGTGGTCCACAGTATTTATAAACAAGAGCTATGTTCCGGATACTCACTAACAGCTGTTACAATGCATGGCACCTCTCTCTCTTTCTCTCTCTCTCTCTCTTTTGACATGTTAACTGCCTGTATGTATGTATGTATGTATTTATATACTTTTTTAAAAATTTAAATTCCAGTAATTAATAGACAGTGTAGTCTTGGCTGCAGGAGTAGAACCCAGTGATTCACCCCTGACATATGACACCCCGTGCTGATCCCAAGTGTCCTACTTGGTGCCCATCACCCATTTATCCCATCTCCACACCCAACACCCCTCCAGCCACCCTCTGTTTGTTCTATGTTTAAGAGTCTCTTATGGTTTGCCTCCCTCTCTGAGTGTATCTTATTTTTCCTTTGAAACCCCAACTTGCACATAAAGGTGTAAACTGCTTTTCATCACCCTGTCTTCAGGACGATTCCTGAACTCTGTTTTGTTTTTGATGCATGCTGTTTATATTTCAGGCTTTCTTAGAAGCTTCCTAGCAAGATTTTAGAGTTTAGTGGTACTCTGACCTTGTAGTCTACCATGGCCTCTTGCGAACCGTCCTCTGTCCTAGTTTGTTCTCCCTTTAGATTTACTCAACTTCACAGCACTTTGGATTCTGTGCTGTGGCTTACTCCATCAAGCACTTCTTGCTTCACTTTATAAGAAGAGGATTTTTTTCTGCTTGTGTTTGTGCTTCGTCTTCTTTCCTTTTAACTTTTCATTTGTTTTCCATTTCTGTTAGTATTCCTTCTGCATGCACAAAAGTAAAGGGACTGAGGTAACAAGTAACACATCAACGGCAGTCCTGACACACTGAACAGTTGGCCCAGCTTGGAAAGTGAGGCAAAGAAACAAGCACATGAAGGGTGAATGGGCTCGTACTTTTCTGCTACTGAGAACTGTCTCACCAAAGACCCACAGCAGATGTATCAAAACACTTCAGTAAAATTTCAGAGAATCTGGGGACATAGCATAGTAATTAGAACAAAAAAAGCTGAAAGTTCTGTTCCTAGAGAACCATCTGCCTTCAGAAGAAACTGGTCAGGGTGGTAGACAGATAGGAAACCAAGTCGTATGAAGAATGAGTAAACATAGTGGAAAATTTTAGCCTAGCATCAGAAAATGATAAACTCTAAGGTAAAAGGAAGCCCAAAAGTCCAATCTACTAAAAAATGTTTAGATTTTCTACCAACTGCTTGTCCATCATATGCTTAAAATACCTCTAATGAGGATAAGTTCCCTCTCACTGCAAAGCAGTATCTTTAATAGAAATATTTTAAAATAAGTTTTTACGGAGGGATAACACACATGTGGAAATTTTCACAAATCATAAACATACAGCTTGATTAATGTTCAAAATGTGAAGTCACGTTCCACTTTTCTGCTTTTGTTGTTGTTCTTGAGGGCCATCTGTCATTTTGATTTATTTTTTAAAAATGCCTTGTGGAGGACACCTGGGTGGCTCAGTCAGTTAAGCGTCCTGGTTTGGCTCAGGTCATGGTCTTGCAGATCATGAGTTCAAGCCCCACATCAGGCTCTGTGCAGACAGCTCAGAGCCTGGAGCCTGCTTCAGATTCTATCTCCCTCTCTCTCTGCCTTCCCCCCGCTAGCGCTCTCCCTCTCTCAAAAATAAATAAATATTAAAAAAATTTTCTTGTGGTATAATTGACATATAACGTATTAGTTCCAGGTGTACAATAGAATGATTCAATATTTGTATATATTGTGAAATGATCACCACCAAATGAGGAGTGTAGTTAATATACACCACCTCACATAGTTACAATATTGTTTCTTGTGACGAGAATTTTTAAGATCTACTCTCTTGGCTACTTTCAAAGACACAGTTTTATTATTATACCATTTTACATTATTATATATTAATATATATCGTTATATTATATTATATTATATTATATTATATTATATTATATTTATTATATTATTAACTATAGTCTCCATGCTATACATTACTTCCCCATGACATTTTTTTTTATAACTGGAAATTTTACCTGCATCACCTACTTTTCCCACCCTCCATCTCTGGCAATGACTAATCTGCTCCCTGTATTCATGAGTTTTGTTTTTGTTTTTAAGATGCCACATGTAAGTGAAATCATATGGTATTTGTCCTTCTCTGTCTGACTTTTTTCACTTAGCATAATACCCTCTAGGTTCATCCATGCTGTCGCAAATGGCAGGATTTCCTTCGTTTTAATGGCCGTATAGTATTCCATCAGATACGTGATACACATCACATTTTCTTTATCCATTCATCCATCAGTGCCAATGCAGGTTGTTTCCATATCTTGGCTATTGTAAATAATGTTGTGGTGAACATGGGAGTATAGATATTTTTGAGTTAGTGCTTTCATTTCCTTCAGATAAATACCCCAAAGTGAAATTGCTGGAACATATAGTAGTTCTATTTTTAATTTTTTGAGGAACCTCTGTAATTTTTTTCCGAAGTGGCTGCATCAATTTACATTCCCAGAAAAAGTGCACAAGGGCTCCCTTTTCTCCACATCCTTGCCAACACTTGTTATGTCTTGTTTTTTTGATAAGAGTCGTTCTAACAGGTGTAATATCTCATTGTGGCTTTGACTTGCATTTTGCTATTAGTGATGTGGAATACTTTTTCATGTGCCTGTTGCCCATTAGTATATTATCTTCAGAAAAATGTCTGTTTGGTTCTCTTCCCATCTTTTACTTAGATTGTTCTTTTGTTGTTGACTTGTATGAACTCCTTCTATATTTTGGATATTAACCCCTTATTAGATGTGTGATTCGCCAATATTTTTCCCATTTAATAGGTTGCTTTTTCATTTTGTTGATGGGTTCCTTTGTTGTGCACTTTTTGTTTGTTTATTTGGTGTTGTCCCACTTGTTTATTTTTGCTTTTATTGCCTTTGCTTTAAAATCATCATCATCAAGACAGATGTTAAGGAGCTTACCACCTATGTTTTCTCCTAAGGGTTTGTAGCTTCATGTCTTCTATTCAAGTCTTTAATCCATTTTGGGTTGATATTTTTTGTGTGGTGTAAGATAGTAGCTGTCAGCTGAGCATCCAACTCTTGGTTTTGGTTCAGGTCATGATCTCACAGTTTGTGAATTCAAGCCCCATGGTCAGGCTCTGCCCTGGTGGTGCAGAGCTTGCTTGGGATTCTCTTTCTTTCCCTCTCTCTCTGCCCCTCCCCAACGCACACACACATACACACACACACACACACACACACACACACTCTCTCTCTCTCTCTCTCTCTCTCTCAAAATAAATAAGCTTTAAAAAAAGTGGTAATTAATTTAATGTCTTTGTGTAAGCTTTCTTAGCGTGTGTCAATATCCTCTAAGTCTAATAAACTATGAAATACTAGCAAGATGACTTTTTTTTTAAATTAATAGTTTAAGGACCAATTGCTTGATAAAGGAGAATTCACTACAGGAAATGCACCCTAAAGACCTTGCAGCCGTGAACCAGCTGATCTTCCCTGGCAACACTATGAATGCAGCCTGAGCCAATTCAAACTTCCACAGTGAGCAGAGAGCCCAGCAGGCACTTACGGTGCATACTCAAGTAATACATGATAACTCAGGGAACCAGGACTTCTCACCTAATCTTCAGCACTGCCAGAAACACAGGGGGGGCTTCCTACAGTGGAAATAAGAAGAACCCTTATAAGAAGACTGTTCTGCAGCAGGTGCACCAAGAGGGTAGAGAGCAAGGGGTTCATGCAGGAGAGTCCCTCTCCCCCCCAGTCCTCTAATTCTTTCACAACTAGATTATCTTCCTATTTCTTTTCAGTCAGTGGGACTGCCTTTATGTGCATATGTGTCATTAACATGAAATAGGCATTGTTCTCACTGAATCCAGGATTTCAGCATGAAACCACTCTGAACACAGAAAGTATGCAGTGTTACTTAGTGTTTGCAGTCAGAAACGGTATGCTCCTTTTCAAGGAAATTTATTAAAAAAGGAAAAATGTCCTGAGGCAGAAGAATTCAAAGGCTCTGAGCACTGAATTTTATGAAACATCACTACCAAATCACACAGGTGGATATTTGCTGGGATCCAATGTTTAAAATGATGACTGGCTTCCTAGTTATGGTCACCTTAAGAACAGGATGAATCAAACAACATGCAACACAGGAGAAGATCTATGACTATGGGAGCTACTGCGTCCAGTTTGGTCACAATGTGCACTTACTGTAGAACTCTCCCTCTTCCACCTCTTCTTTTCCTCATTTCCTCCCTTCCTCCTTCCTGTCCATAACTATACTGGGAATTGACTACGTAATAGGCACTTGGGTGGGTACTAGGGATACAGCAGTGAAACTCAACATGTTTCAGGTGCCTTTTGGGACTTAAAGTCTAATACAGTAAGTGCAACAAAGTCAAGGGTAAAGTCTTGGAGGGGATGAAACCTGCAGACCAGCCGATGTAGCAAGGTATGGTTAGCTTATTGGGATGACAGAGATAGGAAAAAGACTTGCCCTCTGTTCCATGCTAAGTTACCTCTTTAACCAGAGCTACTCACACACTGCAATTATTATGGAAAAAAAACACTGAAAACATAAAACACATCATTAATATCTACATTTTTGCGCCATGAGAATAGTATTTAGCTTTGTGACATCTTATTCGCTAGACTCTTTAAGTGAGTTACAAATGTACTAGAGAATTATTGTGCTAACAAAGCATCTAAGAATATACACATTTGTATATTGTTCAAAGTCAGGGATATTTTATCCTGAAATCCCCCCCCCCATCACTTCATTTAGTCCAGGAACTTCCCAATATATACTGAGAATAGGCAAATCCAATGATACACTAATGATGTAAACTTAGTCAAAAAACGGTTTAAAATGAGACTGACCCTTTTATTCTACCCTGACTGTTCTAAGTACATGTAAAATGTAGAGTTTAGATATTTTTCCTCATTCCTAAGCACAGAATTCCAAAGAGTTCTTTCTAGAATACTTGGGACATTGTCAGTTTTTACCAAAATAAAAAACTCAATTTTTTTTCATATAGGAGAATATGTATCTGAAGTATTTATCTGCATAGCATAAAATAGCATAGCAATTACATCTTAAGAACAATTCTGAGAAACAGTTCAGAGGTTTCTATTCTCTGCTTTTGTGGCACATTTCTTGTTAGAAACGTGTTACCCTACCCCTTGACCCTGCCCATGTTACTGTCCACGGCACCTCCATTTCTGAGAAAGTTCAGCCAGCTCTTCTTGTGTGGCATGGAGAAATGAACATTCTTCAGTTGAATGAGTTATGCAACTGAACGGATCAGTGATAACTGTGGTTTAAACTAAATTGAGGAATAGCCAAAAATTAAACTGACCAAACTTCAGATCCATGTTGGCCTTACTTGAACTGATTTGACATGTCTGTTACTGTTTAAATTTCTGCATTTAGAAATGAGAATTAAAATTTTCTACACAAATAAGCAGGGGAGGCCCAGGAAAAAATAAACCACTCTGCTACAAAGAATTCTATGAGTTATTATTTACTGACAATGACTCTTCCCTCCTAACTAGATTTTGATGCAAATTTGTCACTTAAGGTCTGAAAGGTGCTTTAGGGTTTCTAGAGAAAAAGTTTTGTATAAACATTGTATGTTATGACGGGTGAAAATTTTTGCAAAATTATAGTCCAATTCACTAGAGCAACAGAATGCAAACACAAAATACATCTGGAAAAAGAGATAAAAAGGAAAACATGGGTGGTCACTTTCCCAACCTATACTCTCCCTAATAAATCAGAGTTTGCTTCTATACAAAAATAATAGATCATCTCTCACATCTTGAAAGCTGCTAGAATCATTTCATGGAAAAGTGGCCTAATGCCTAAACCATCTCCAACCAGCCCTGGAGCTTCCTGAAACTGCCAATGAATGACACCTATTTGCAAAACATTTATTTATTCCCTTGCACAATGCAGGCTACTTCTAGGCTTTATACCGACTCTTTGATATAGCCTTTAGATGATCACAGTCCTTAATTGTTTTTGCAGAACTTTCTACCATTTCCTCCTTGTTTCTTTTCAACCTGGTTTCTGCTATTACCTTTTGGGTCTTTGGTTGAATGCTCAGAAAAACCTTCCAGGGAATGTATTTGTTCTTTTCACTCTCTTATTTGTGTCTTGGAAGTCAATATAAATAAGAAATAAGAGACTTAGAACAAAAACAGAACAAGACATTTCATCTTCGAGTTGTGTAGCCACAATCAAAATCTCACTCATGATACAGAATCATGTAATATTTCACTTTACCTTGTCAAAAGATGGAACACTCTCAAAACATCTCTTACTGTCTAGTTTCATTCACTAGTGGTGATAAACCGTGGAGCAAAGTAGAGTCAAAGAGGGGCTGAAAAAATTGACATTCTTGTCACCACCCTCCAAAAAAGAATGATTGTTTTGAAAGTAGCCACTGAATTCATAGCCAAAATCTGTAAATCTAGTAAGTCTTAACTGATAATCACCCATAAGAAATAACTGCCTCTGTCTCTCTCAAGACATAGACAATCCCGCCTAGATATTTCCCGCTTTGTGAATTGCAATTGCAGTTATCGGGAAAATGCTGTTGCAATAACTTCTGAGTTTTTTCCTATGTTCCACACACTGCTGGAGAATTCACATGATTTTATGCACCTGTGTTGTTTGGTCATTTTCTTTGCATCCTTTGGGAGGAATCAAATGGCTGTCGTGATGTAATGGATGCCTTGTGTATGCAGAAGCCAGGGGGAAAGTACTGCTACCTATGGGAATACATTGCATTTCCAAAAATGCACAAATAAAAACAATGTTGAATTTCTGGTATGCTCATTGAGTGTATGTGTGCATGGACCCACACAAACTTCTCTACACACAGATACAAATGAACTGCCCATTTCAGACATCAGTAACCACCAGCTCTTTTATAAAGAGGATATTGTGCCTTGCATTTTGGACACACATGGAAAATGTTCTTAAATTGCTTTCTGTTTTTATCATTAAATGTGGGAATATACCTAAAAATCACAGCAAACTCTTCTTTCTGTGTGGTCTAAAACATTTATCACTTTTTCCTATAGAAGGAAGGAAATGCTATATTTAGCATTTTGTGGTAGACAGTAATAAGTGATTCTGAGATCTGATAATTACTAGAAGATTTATTCCATTAACAAACCAATATCCCTGGTATTTAAGTTTTGCCAAGCATAGGCATGATTGATTAGCAATTTTGTCTCTGAACATAAAAAAAGTAAATGACCAGTTAGCATACTATTCTATATTTCACCATTAATGAAATTGTACTGAGAAGGTTTAAAAAGAATTTTCTTTTTATTGACAAGAAAATGGAGTATTTCCTCTGAGAAGAATTAGTTTCTTAAAAAAAAAAGCATGACGCTTGGGAATAATGGAAGAATCTTAAAAAAGAAACTCATGAGATTATAAATAAATATTTAGTTATAGATACTTGGTGGATATTCCATTTACACAAAATGTCACACTGAGATTTAGCAGAAGTTTTATGGATGCCCAGTATTGAATACTGGTCCCTCCTGACCTGGCTTCCTCACTTTTAGCCTCTTCCTCTGCTCTCCCCAGTAAATGCCTGATGCTCCACTCATACCAAACTAAATATGCCTTTCCATCCAACAAGAAAGACCCCTCTTGCCCTCAAGCCCAAAGAGACTAAGATTACTTTAAACTCTTCCATTTGGAACACCAACACTTTAAAGCTTTTTAAACCCTCTATACTTCTTTCCTCCTTGCTAACATATTGTCTGCTGTGTAACTTTTTCTAAAATAGACGTTTTGTCTACTTTGGAAATCACTGAGGTAGATTATTTCTTCTTTGATGATTTCTCCAAAGGTCATATAAAACTCCTCAAGTACATTGTGTGCCTAGTGGAGCTATGGCTTGTGGTCCCAAAGAGCATCTGAGGCATGTAGTAGCCCCAAGGCATTGGATGCTAGACAATCTGACCAGTGTGCTTGCCCCTTGTCTATCCACCAGTCTCTACAGCTGAGAGAATGTCTATCAAAATTTTCTTAAATAACAGACTTAAGTATGCCCTGATAGGAGATAATGTAAAGATTTGCATGTGGTAGTTCATTAAGATTGGTGGACCAAGTCAGCTGGGCTACACCACAATAGTGCTGGTTTTTCCAGTTGTCTGCAGTGCCAGGGAGAGTAGGAAATAGAAGTGAGCTAAGTGAGCAAATAGTTTTCCCTTTGGGGAGTGAGGTCAGAAGAAAGGAATACTCACATGTGAATCACAGTGTCCATAAACCTAATTATAGATTTCTCAAGCTTATACATTTTATATAATAATAAAGTCAAATCAAACTTACAAACTCTATCGTAAATACTTAAAAGCAATAAAACTCAAATTTACCACATTAACTTAATGTGAAAATTAAAATTGTTTTGCTGAATCTAAGTTGCCACATCACCCTATTACCTTAGTCTATGAGAGCTTTGAGTTTGCGATATACCTATATCTATATATCTAAATCGATGCATATATATATATAAATAGTTATAGATATAGATATTTATCTACTTATTTACCTATATAGGTATACATCTGCCTATCTATATATAATGCTATGCTAGGGAAAAAAAAATGATGGCAAAGTCTAAACTGATAAAACTAAGCCTTCGGGTAATATGGATGTTATCAGCATTGACAAGACCAGAGAGAATCATCATCTGATCTATGACACCAAGAGTCTCTGCTGTTCATTATATCTTGCCTGAGGAGCAAAGTACAGTTGTGTAGAGTAAGAAAGATCTTTGTGGACACAAAAAGAATCCCTTATCTGAGGACCCATGATACTCCCATTATCTTCTACCCTTATCCCCTCAGCAAGGTGAACTACAGCACTCAGATTAATTTAGAGATTGGTAAGATTATCAATTTCATCAAATTTGACACTGGTAACCTGTGGGACACTGGGAAGAATTTATGTAATCACCACATAGACATCATGCCTCTCTGGATGTGGTTGGTGTAAAAGATGCCAATGATAATAGCTTTGCTTACCTGGCTTTCCAAAAGTCTTGTTAGTGGAAAACACAACAAACCATCGATTTCTCTTAACTAAGGGAAAGGTGTCCACTTCACCATTATTGAAGAAAGAAAGAGACTGGTGGCCAAAGCAATGGGTAAAATGATCTTTTGGTGATGTTTGGAGAGCCCTTGGCGGGGGGGTGGGGGATTAATTAAAGATAACGGCACAGAAAAGAAAAACAAAAACTCCTCAAGAGATGAAGTATCTTGCCAGTTGTGCAGATTCAAAGTGACCTTCCTTAAATTCATTACCTTATGTGCTTCAAGTTTATACCAAAGCACTTTAACCAAGAATCCAAAATTCTCAAACACACTCCAAGCTTTTTCTTCCATTAATATTAGATGTCTGACTTCGGTGCTAGTCTTTTAGCCAGACGCATAAAACTTCACTTTCAGCCACAATCTCTGTCTTCCACTTCTGCAGAAGTGCTGATTCCAAAGGCGCTACTCTTTTTCCAGGTTGTATAAGTTACTCTTTGTTGCTCAGAATCATTCTCTTGTCGAATCATCCTTTTTATTTTAATTTTCTTAGTGTTTTATTTATTTCTGAGAGACAGAGACAGAGCATGAGCGAGGGAGAAACAAAGAGAGAGGGAGACACAGATTCTGAAGCAGGCTCTGAGCTGTCAGCAGAGCCTGACACGGGGCTCGAACCCACGAAGTATGAGATCATGACCTGAGTTGAAGTTGAATGCTTAACTGACTGAGCCACCCAGGCGCCCCTCTTCTTGCCAAATGATTCTTTCTGTATTCCACATATATTCTGAATTTTCTTATTGCTTTCTGTGTTTTTAAGCACGTCTAATTTCATTTCTGTTGTAATCATGTCCTTTTTCCTAGCATTGTTAGTATTTTTGCTAGACATCCAAACTAAGAGAGAAAAAAACAAAACAAAACAGAGCGTGGATTTTCAAACACTACCATTACACTGAGTCAACCTTTCCTTTTCTTATTCCTTGTCCACACCTTTTACCAATTTTGTCTATCTCCTCTTAAAATCTCACTTCCTTTACAGACCTTTAAAGACCTTGTTCATATAAGAGCATTCACAGGCCAGAGGAATTGGGGTCCCAGAGCTGTTTTCCACCTAACCCTTGCCTCCGCCCTGAACTGCTCTTTCCTACCACACCAAATTACAGTTAATCTTACATCTTGTATGCAGGTGTGGAAGCCTCATATTGAGGAACACACAGTGACAATACAACTGAAACATCAAAACTGCTTTATCAGCCTTGACTGCTTACACTCTGATGGTTAAAAGAGAAAGAAATGAAATTCTAATATTCAAGTCTCGCCACATTTAAAGATATTTTAACCACTATTCTCCTTGGCTCTTTGTTATAGTCTCTGGAATCTTTATCAATATACAAATGCAATGGGATCTAGAAATAGAATAGAAAAAGAAATAACATCCATTTATGTAAACTAGAGCTATAATTCTTATACTTCATAACTTGCGACCTGAGGTTCTTATTTGCTATATGAAGATATAACTAAAAATTCTGGTAATTGCTGAAACGGAAAGAGCAAGGTAGTGCGATAAAGCATAACCAAGGGTCAAGAATTTTCTCAGATGTAGTGATTAGAGAAATTCGCTCTGAGGAAAGGATATTTCCACAGTGACATGACCTGGTAATGTGAAGGGCAAGGAGAAAAACTTTCAAAGCGAGGCAAACTTCAGGGGTGAAGATCCTGGAGGAGATAAAAAATTTAGGCTGTTAGAGACACTGAAAGAATTCCAGATGACTCGGCTTGGTAGGTAATTGGAAACTGTCCTGAGATGAACTTGGTGAGCTAGCAGGGGCCAGAACGTGCAGGGTCTTGCAGGTCAAGGTTAGGGGTTGGTCTTTACTCTTGGTGTAATGGTAAGCTGTTGAAAGATTTAAAATAAGGGAGTTGCAGTTGCGTTTTAAACATATGAGTTCCCTTGTTGTGGATTGAAGAAAAGAAAAGAGAATAGAAGCGACATGAGCTCTTCAGAGGCTGTTATGGAGTCCAAGAAATAATGAGAGCTTCATGTAAGACCATGGAGGTGCTGCAGAATAATGGAAACAAATGGCCAAATCTGATGTGCTTTGAGATATATTTTGATAGATATATTTAGAAGCAAATATGTATAATATAATATATAATATATATTTGGATAAGACTTGCAAAAGCACTGGATTTGGACAATAAAGGAGAAATGAAATAAGAGTTCCATTTGTAATAGATTAAGAATGAGATGATTATATGTGTATGAGCAAATTTAGGCTTCTATTGTAAACAATCCTCAAATTTCCTGATTTATCAAAAGCTTGTTTCTCATTCATGCAACAGACTATCATGTGTCATCTTGGCCACATAACTTTCCCAAGAAGCTCTTTTCTACCTGGTGGCTTGGGGACTGATCTTTTCTATCTTCTGGCTCTATCTTTTTTTAGGTCCTTAGGGTGTTTTCTATTCAGTATGCTAATGAATAAACAGAGCAGGAGCAAGCAGGAAGATTTGGGCAAGAATACATATAGGCCTGTTTGGGCAATGACATCACTTCCACCATATCACATTGGCCAACCTCAATCACATGGTCTAGATTAATTGCAAGAGAGGCTGTGTAGTCCAGTTATGTGCTCAGGAAGAAAAGGAAAGGGCATAGCAATCTTGCCATAAACTTCAGCAGGAGTGTCAAATAGTCTTTGAGATCTAAAGTTTGAAGCATTCTCTCAAATAAGAAAGAAATCAAAAACAAATGTCCATTGAGTCCCATTTCCAATGATCTAACCTAGGCATTTCCAACAGTACAGTGATGAACACCCCTTTTTTACTACCCACAAGGGCTGTGTAATGTAACTGAAAAAAGGAAGATAAAAACATTGTAAAAACATTGTAAAAGAAAATAATTGGGTATGTCACAGAGCAGCAAATAATTACCAAACAAGTGATGTACACAAAGTATCATATATTGGGGTGAGGAGAGCAAATTCACAGGCTTGCATGAGGCTTGAAGTTTCCTAAATGAGGAAGAATTTTAAGTGATCATAAAGAATATATGAGTTATCCAGGAAAAAAAAAAAGATAAAAGACAATTTTGGGGGGCAAAGGGAAATGCATTAGTAAAAATCAATTTTTTCCAGTGTTTAGAATAACTGGTTTTTGGTTATAATTAGCACTCTTTTGAAACCACAGATTTCAATGTCAGTTAACTATGTAGTAACCAGCTACTTAATAATTATATTCAAAGTGATGTTTATGTGACTTGATGTAACTTTTCTCTTTCCAGATAGGCTTATGTTTATAGGCACAGCCCTAGTTGCTAAACAAAGATGGACTCATTCACACTCTGAGTTCAAGTCTATAATCCACTGTTCCTGGTCTACACAATTATAAAGAGGAAATGTCAAGGTTCTCCAGGGGATCCAGTCAATGGTCAGTTGGCTAAGGAGAATTTCCACATGTTTTGTATATACATAGATATGACCTTGTGAGGATCAGCAGAAAGGCTAGCAACCAGCTGCAGAAACAGTCAAGGAAGTGGGAGCAGGGGATGACTTGTCTGTGTCTTAGACAGAAAGAACTTCCCTCAACTGCTTTGTCTATAATTAGGTTCGAACTTTCAGATCAAGCAGTCAAGCTCAGAAGACGGAGCCAGGTCTGAAGAGAACTATCGTGATTCACCCCTTTAGAGTCTGCCTTTGGCCATACTGAAACAGATTGATGATGATGATGATGTCAATAATGGTAATAATTTGCACCAACTTGGGAGCTTTAATGTTACATTTTCAAAGGTGTTATAAACATTAATTAATTAATTAATTAAGCCCTCCAGCAGTTCCTAAGGTAGCCATTACCTGTATTGTGCAAATAATTAACCAAAGCAAAAAAAGGTTAAGTGGGCAGGCTGAAGTTACATGGGAAATAAAAGCTAGGAAAACAGAGACAAAGTTGGCTTATTAATGTCATTCCTTGGGAAATGAAGATAAGTTTGTAGAACCCATAATGAACTATGGGCAAAAGAGTAGAAATCTGAGGTCCAGAGGTATCCAGGGCTCTCTCAGAATTTCTCAGAAAGTCAGTAATCTAACAGGGTGGTGTCCTTGAAGCTCTGATGCTCCGACACCTGGCCAAGATGGCCCTTCCCGCCCCTGCGAGCTTCTGCGCAGGTGCCTCACCACAGTGATGTGATACATGCCCTACTTCCTTTAACGGAACGCAGCTGAACTGCAGGTAGAAATGGGGTTATTTACTTTGGTTTCTCAACATCGATTACAGCGCTGGGCATGGATATGATACAATATACACATTTTCAATAAATACTGCATAGGTAAAATTTTGTTTTTATCAACTTAGCCTGAAGTACAAAAAAAAAAAAAAAAAAACAAACAAAAAACAAAAAACAACAACAACAACAACAACAAAAAAACCACTATAAAGTAAAATCATTCCAAAAAGCAAAGGGATTACTGACTGGATTGAAAGGAAAGGAGCCCCAATGTAGAATATAGAGGACTGAACATTGACAGTGAACACTGAGCCTGAAAGACATGCCTAAATTTGGTCCTCTCCCTCATCTTCAGTTTACTTACCTGCAAAAAGTAATAATACTACCAGCCTCAGAGAGTTGTTACAAGGCCAAATGGCATAGTATGTGCAGATCATCTATCTCTAGGCCATCCTAAGCCCACAATAAACACTCATGTGCTTTCCTCCTTTTAAAACCCAAAGTATCACTAAACCTTCACAGTTGGAAATACCAAGAAGTAATCTTCTTGCCTCTAGGTTGAAAGGGTTATTTTCACCTGGAAAACCCTTTCTCAGCAAGGTGAAAGGAAGGGAATATGAAAATATGAGAAAGTAAAGACCAAAGCACAACTATAATTCCATTTGAGCAGAACAGCTGTAGGAAAATCTAAATAAATGAAAATGTTGAATATTAGCTCATTTACCTGATACAAACAGTCCCAAATTAATTTAAGGACCTTGCACATTTAATATAAATACTAACTATCTATATTAACTCAACTGAATGCATGATTAACACAATCAATCTCACCCAATCCTACAAGTTTTAAGTTTTAATCCTTTCAAAGTTTAATCCTTTCAAGTTTTAAGACTTGAAAACAAGATGGAAAAAACTTAGTGGGAGGAAAGGGGAGGGGCAGGTAGGTGGAGGAGGAAAGGGAGGAACAAGGTCAGGTCCAGTGGCAGGTGTAGGAACAGGTGCTCAGGGTGGGTAGGGGCCATGGAAATGAAAATAAGAGGTTATACAAACCATGTCTGTATGCGTTCACACACACACACACACACACACACACACACACACACACACACACTCTACCCCTTAATCATATGTTTAATTAAGCTTATAAAAGATGAGAATTGGGTTTTAACCACATCTTACTTTGATTTGCTCCACATGATTAATCTCATAAAATTTAGTTTATTTTGCTATTTCTAACAGTCTTGAGGATATACCTGTTCAAATTGAAAAGACAATGGATCTTTCTTGCAGCTCCTGGAAAATTCCACTTGAGATAATAGTTTTTACCTTTAATTGATATTGGGTGTGATGTTCTTAGCTTTCTCTTGTTAGCTGTCCCGGGTCTAAGGCGACTAGGGGTTCATGAGAGGATAATGAAGGATAAACACTGGGGATTTGGAGAGAGACACGGAGAGAGCTCCCTGAAAAGCTGAGCTTAGGAATCTAGAAGACAGATTTATATGCTGCCTGATAGTGTTAGCTTCTCAAAAAATAGGAAAACAAAAAATAATTGGGATTATACCTAAGATTACTACAAGGTAGAATAATTATCTTTATTTGTTGTTGTTTGATACTGAAATCTACCCCTGGGCTTAATATCAATATACTATGAGATCACAGGTAACAGTTGAGCCAAGCGCCATGTATTAGTATGTTTGGCTCTATTAAATGCTTTGGAAAGAAGCAATAAAAACTTAGTTGTAAGTGGTAGACAGACACAATTTTATCATCTGTCACTGCCATTAAGTTATATCAACATGGAATTGAAGCAAGTGCATGTTAAAGCAGTAATTGTATTTATGACACATCTTCAATGTAACAAATATTTTCACTGTATTAACAATTTTTTTAAGTATTTATGTTTGGGAGAGAGAGAGAGAGAGAAAGTGCATGAGAGGGGGAGGGGCGGAGAGCGCAGACAGAGGATATGAAGCTGACTCTGCACCAATAGCAGAAAGCCCGATGTGGGGCTCGAACTCGTGAGATCATGACCTGAGCCAAAGTGATGTTTAACTGAATAAGCCACCTAGGCGCCCCTATTGCACTATTTGATCATTCTTGCTTGATGTGGCAATATCTGATGAGTAAGCTGAAAGATAAAATATGGATTTGTTAATAGTCAAATATAAATGAGATAAAAAGTTGAACTAGAAAACCAATGTGATCTTTTTCTTAAAGTCAAATGGGTCCTTAGTTAGTTCTTTTGGTTAGCATAACTCAAATTCTGGTTTTAAAATTTAGAACTTACACTGCATTGAGACTTACAAGTATTCCCATTACCTCTACAGAGCATTAGGGCAGATTTGATGTTAGCATCAGTCCAAAATGCCTACGGTACTATTCTCACGTTGTCTCCTCTGACCTTCATGTGATTATATTTATCACTAAGGATCAGGTGCAAGAATCAACCCCTTACAAATGTACTTCAGTATCACAAATCAGATAGAAAAAGGGCTTTCTCTAGAACTTTAAAATCAATGAAGTATATTTTAGAGAACATATGAAATTCATTTTTTTAAATGAATTAAAAGCAAATGAATTTAAGAAAAATACAAGGAAAATCGATGGGCCCAATAATTACATTTAGACTTCTTTTTTTTAAATCAATAAAATAGTTTCTAAAAGTAACCTACTTAATTCCCTGTTGACCAAAATACACATCTGTATAATGATTCTTATTCAAAAACAGTGCATCTATTTGCAAATTATATAATTGTTTATGATTTAAAGATATATCAAGGTTACTAAAAGCATTCAACGGTGACTAAAATGTCAACATATTTGAAAACAAGTCTGTTGGAAATAAAGACATTAAGTTATCTGGACAGTAAATTAAATAATAACCAGAATAGATGAGGTGCTGAGAAATTTCGTTTCTGAGAAGTTTGCTTTGAAGACTTTTGAGCAATTTGACCTAAATATCCTGAAGGTTTTTAAAGGTCCTAAATAATTTATGTACCATCAGTTTGTTTGCAATTTTGAGCCATTGTTCTGTGCACACTGTGTGCACACAAGACCTACACTGAGTGGTGTATATGATTTCAAAGTTGACTGATGGCTGCATTCCAATATTTTATCGGTAATCTTGTCTTGCAGTTTTTGTTCTATATGTATGTTTTATAAAGGATATGTTTTATAAAGGATACAAGTACCCTTTATAAAACTGTTCAGAATGTTAACTGTGTCAAGTATGTGAGCCATAGTATTAAAAACGGTTACTTCTCTGGAACTGAAGCCAAATGCTGTTCCTTGAAATAGTTTGCCTAGGAAAAAGTTGAACATTTTGTACAGACTATTTAGGGCACTCTTGCCTAAAGTCAAGAGGATGGGCTAAGCAAATTGTCCAACTTTCTTCTGGTTCTATCAGTTTCCAAAACAATGACCTCTGTTGGCAGTTTTTTCCTTCCAATTTGCAGATTTCTTAGTAGCATTTTCCCCCCAGATTGTTGGATAGCTGTTGATATTTAATGTAGGTTAGTGTATGTCTGCTTTGAAACTCTTTATGATGTTTATAAACTAGCTCTGAATTCTACTAAATGTAATTACATGTGGTTTGAATTCTAGTTGTGTAAACCTGTTCAAGAGAAAAATATCTTAGGTGGAAACGCTTAGAGAATAGTAAGAAACCTTTTCTAATGTGCTTGCTAAATTTGATATGCTGAAGTCAGTTAATTCATTTTTGATGGCTCAGTGTAAGAAAATTAAAATCCACAAATGATTTGGGGCACCTGAGTGGCTCAGTCGGTTAAGCATCCGACGCTTGGTTTTGGCTCAGGTTATGATCTCGCAGTTTCCTGAGTTCAAGCCCTGCATCAGGCTCTGCAAAAATAAATAAATCAACTTTAAAAATCCACAAATGATGAAATAGAGTTTGTGTTTACCCCATCAAGTATAATTAAATGTTTTGATAAGGAAAAATGTATGAGTACGATAATGGTTTCCCTGATCTGAAGCCTAAGTTGATGATATCACTCCTGTCATGAGAGATGTATTCTAGGTGGGAAGATGAACACACCCATGAAAAGGAAATACTCAGCATTTCCTTGAGTAACACACTTGGCTTTCAGGTCCTTTAATACCTTATTTTCCTGTCACCATACAGTCTTCAAAGTACCTTCTGGCTTTAATACTATGATTCCAAATGGACTACTGGGAAAAGAAAGAAATACGTGTTATATTAAGGGTTGGGGCTTTTTTTATATGAAAGACCAAGTTGATTGAAACAGTTTTTCAAGGAAAAGGAACTAGGCAATCAATAATGAGACAAAGGTCAGAACCACGTTAATACAAAGTGTTACTTTGTCATAAAAATTCATCTGCAGCCTGTGTTGGGAGTTTGTGATTTTTGTGACCATGTTCAGAATTTCTTGAATGATCATTTAGATGAATTAGTCTCTTGCTGCTCAGGCAGCGGTGGTGAGGTGGCACATTCCCTTGTTTTTCTCTTGCTAAAGTCTTTTGAGGGAAAGCAATCAGGACTGAGGGAAGTGGGTCATACCACCTCCCCAGAAGGATTATTATCTGTCATTGTTGGTCTGTAGGTGCTACCATCTCTGCCGAGAACCTTCAGCCATCACTTAAGGGATGGGGGCCCTTGCAGTGACATAGGCAAATGGTCACAATCCATTCCAAGGATTTCCTTGCCTTGCTGATTTTCCCCAGTCTTGGATGTGAAGAAGTGCTTTCACTGAACAAGTAGTTATATCTCAAAACCCACACAAAATAGGACTCACGGAAGTTGCAGTCTCACATAAATTGCTCTTTACTTCCCTACAAAGAAGGAAGCCTTAGAAACCTAGGCCTTCAAAAAGGGTGACTCCATAGAGAATGTCCCAAAGGATGTGTCACTATGTCCAGATGTCTCTCTCTATACCATCCTCCCCTCATTTTCCCAAAGATCTATGAAAGCTTTTAGTCTTACATCACCCCCAGCCTTCAGGGGTTCCTAAGGATTTTTCGCCTCTTGTTCTTTTTTTCAATTCTGCCCCAAATGGCAGAATTAATGACAAGGGGTGGGTTCTTCTCCATGGGCAGTTGACGATGGTGGGCACTCTGTTCACAGTTTAGTCTCTCCATCCTAAACAGCTAGAGCTGATTTCTTCTAGTTACCTGAGAAGCAACAGGCACATTTGCCAAGGTGAGATCCCTTATTTGTCTTGATAGTCAGTATTCTGGCTCATTTGAGAAAAAGATTGTTTAAGGTGACTTTGACCTTGCACCTTGACACTATTATGCTAATGAATGTTTTTGTCCTCCTACACCAAGGTTTCTCAACAGTGGCATTATTGATATTCTTGGATAGATAGTTCTTTGTTGTGAGGGGCTGTCCTGTGTACTGTATGAAGTGTAGCACATCCCTAGCCTCTACCTACTAGATGCCAGTGGTAGCCCCAAATGGTGACAATCAAAAATATCTCCAGATGTGACCAAATATCCTCCGTGTGGCAAGAATTCCCCTACTGAGAAGCACTGTCCTACATGTATCTTGTTTTTGTTTTTGTTCTTAATGTTTATTCATCTTTGAGACAGAGAGAGAGAGAGAGAGAGAGAGAGCACATAAGTAGGGGAGGGGCAGAGAGAGGGAGACAGAGAATCCTAAACAGGTTCCATGCTGTCAGTACAGAGCCCAACAGGGCGCTTGAACTCATGAACCGAGAGATCACGACCTGAACCAAAACCAGGAGTCAGACACAACCGACTGAGCCTCCCAGGCGCCCTGGTCCTAGATGTATCTTACAGAAATTTTCACAATAGCCATGAGTGGCCTCCTCTTATCTATCCCACATATCAGCATTAATTAGATTTGCTTTGGTTTCCAAATTGTTCTGCATCCCAAAAAAGGGTTGAACTCTCTGAGTATCTAACAAAACTGAGGTAAAGATATCACACTTGAACTTAAAATACCAAGGTCTGATATTGGTTAAGTAAAGTCTACAAGAGTGCCTTGCTGTTACAATCTTTTTTCCTGAGTTTCCAAGCCTTCAGTTTACTTCAGCTTCATGATAAGTTAACTTTACATTGCTGAGATGTTGGTCACTCTCTTTTACAGCTACAGATTCTCTGGGGACCTGGGTTGCTTTCAGAGAAAAGCCGATGGGGTATCTGTTTTCTTCCTTCCTGTCCTTCCCTGTTCTGCCTTTGCCCTGACTCAAAGTCTCTGTCTCTATCAGGTTCATGTTACTGTTTTTGGATGACCCAGGGAAAGCTAGTTTCTCCTAGTGATATAAAAATAGGGGCAGATGGGTGGCTCGGTCAGTTGAGCAACAGACTTCAGTCAGTTGATCTCCTGGTTCAGGAGTTTGAGCCCCGTGTAGGGCTCTGTGCTGACAGCTCAGAGCCTGCAGCCTGCTTCAGATTCTGTGCCTCCCTCTCTGTTCCCTCCCACTCACACTCTGTCTATCTCTCTCAAAAATAAACATTGATTTTTTTTAAAGTTACTAAATCATGTGTACAGTGTTTTATAAATGGATACATGTTCTTTTATATATAAAAACTGGGGGAGAGGCAAAGCACAATTTCCTTTGTCCTTCCTCCCCAACTCTGCTGGTTTCCAATATTAATTTAAATGTGATTCACTTTCATCTTTTCTTGGAAGGTCTGAATAAAAAAATCATCTTTCAAATTTCTCTTAAAATATATGCCACGTAGTTAAGTGTCCTTCAGGCTTCTAATAGAAGAAATTATTTATTACTTTTTGCTTGTGACAATCAGGGTGGGGAAAATGTTTTGGCTCTTCTAAGAGAGAAAAGGCTTCTGGAAAAATGCTAGCAAGTGTTTAAATGATTATGATCGCACACATAAAATTAAGCATTCTTAGAAATGCATTATGGTGCTTTTTTTTTCCACTGTAGAGTAAATAAGGAACAGATTTTTCTTTCTTTCTTTTTTCTTTTCTTTCTTCTTTTTTTTTTTTTTTTTTTAGTTTTATTGGGGACATTTTATAAATCACAATACAGTGAACTCACCACATGCGTTGTGCTGGACATCTGCCACTACTCAGCTCCGTAAAAGCACCAGCTCCCTTTTGAATTCAGAGAACAGCTCTCAGCCCATGAAAACATCTGGGTCTCAAAGGTTTGGAAAGTAATAGTTCAGGTCCCTTTAGAAAGGCTTTTTCTGCAGTGGGAACAGGAGTGTGCGTGTAGTTAAAAAGGGTTTTGTAGTACCCACTGGCCAGAGGCATTAGCTTAGAGCTTCAGGTCCCAGAAAGATCAACGTGGGCCTAAACAAATCTATAAGGGGCCTTATGAAATCATTTGGTGGGATTCAGGGGGCCAGAATATGCTCTACATTTCTTTTCTGTTCTCCTTCTATGTGGTTTCTTGGGAAAATGAGGGTCTGGTAGGCTGCTGATCATGATGTCCTAAAGCAGTGATGAAGGAAGGGGGGCAATCTGGAAAAGGCAGGGGCTGAGGACTCCTACAGAGGAGCTGGGGCGAATCTGGTTCCACATATCAAGTGCTGCCTGGCAAGTTTTGACAGTGATCTTCAAGGCACAGAGTATAGGGGTTAACAGGTGAATAGGCTTGTCTGAAAGTCACGTGAGGGAAAGCAATCTCATAAACACAGAACTGGCAGCTGTCTAATTTACCAGACAGGGGCCTCCTACCTGCACCTCTGTCTCCCCGCCCCACCAGGCGGGGGGGGGGGGGGGGGGGCTTTGACTCATCTGCTTCCAATAATGGAATCTCTTATTCCTTGAAGGGGTGAAGGGGCCGGAGACAAAGGGAAAGGTGGATAGAGATGGGTGTGCAGACACACAAACACAAGTATATTTATCTTCCACAAGAATATTTCCCTTCTGACTCATCCAGGATGCCTGGAGATGAAGGGAGATATTATTCATTAAATATAATTACCTGAATGATTTTAATTACAAATCATTAAGGAGAGACAGCCTTGTATTTTCTTAGAAAATGGAGCACTTAAATAACATTACTCTTCTCTCTGATCTTTTGGCTTTATAGATGCATGTTAGGAGTCTAATTTGGATGAAGCTGAGGAGGCCCTGAGATATATAAAATTAAATTGCATTAGCAACAAAATAAAATTTCTTTGGCTCACCCTTGTCCTCTGTTTTGAGATTAAAAGGCTGCTGTGAAAAGTGCCCCAAGCCTATTATTTCCAGGGGCCTCATGTGGCAGATGTCACTAACCCTGCCTCCTAATCTAAACTCTGTTACCTGCTGAGTCAAATCTGCATCCCACATGGATGCATGGTCTTTTGTGTTCAACGGGGTCCACTGTCTCTGGTGTCAGAGACTGTGTTGTGACGGTGCCTCAATGCCACCTTCTCAACGCCATTGCCACTGGGGTCTGACGCGGTGGGTATTCGGCACCACCACTCTTAACCTCTGCAGCTCAGAAAATAGCACAGCTGTTATAGATCCCAAAATGTGATGAATCTGTCTTTCCCTTTTGATACTACGAAAAGAGGGTTCCCTTGCATTCCCAATAACTCAAGATTTGAGTGAAAACAGGTCTTTTCTTTTAGTTCAACCTTCATCTTTGCCTAGGACTTCCTGGGGCTTTGTTGAGTAAAAGCAAATGTCACTCAATTAGGTCCTGTCTTAATTAGGATATAAAGTCTCTGTTAATTCATATTTACTGGTAATATGGTGTTTTGTTTCTAGCCAGAGAGCATAGTAATTATTCACTGTGAACTGGATGAGTTTGAATTTTCTAGTTAAGTAAATTTTTCTGCATTTCCTTCTTTGAAATTGGCTTATGTGAGTCATAAAAGGTTGAATACTTCCAAAAAGTTCATTGGTATTGTGGAATATTATCTTCATTATGTAGCTGGATATATAAATTTCAAGATATCTAGCAAATGTTGCATTATCTGGCAATACATCATATAAAGAATAACCCACTTCTACTCATCCATAGAGTATGAGCTAAATCAGGTTCAAAATAGAGATACTTTATTAGGAATTCTTAATTCAGTAACTTCAGATCTTTGGATCACTTCTGAATCATCAATGAGTAAATCAGGTTTAACTGAGTTTTAATGTGTCAATATTGTACTTTACTTCCTTAGAAATTGATAATTCACATATCTTTTAAATATTTTTATGTTTATTTATTTTTGAGAGAAAGTGTGAGTGAGGAAGGGGCAGAGAGGGAGACACAGAATCTGAAGCAGGCTCCACGCTGTCAACACAGAGCCCAACACAGGGCTCAAACCCACGAACTGTGAGATCATGACCTGAGCCGAAGTTGGATGCTTAACCAACTGAGCCACCCAGGCACCCCAATCATTCATATATCTTTCATACAGTAACTGGGTGTCAGCTAATCTATTTGAATAACATAGTCACCACCCATAAAATACAGCAGAGGCTTTTCTGGGGTCTCCTTACCCTGTCTCAAATGTGCTTTTGAACTGGAGTGTTAATATGTTGCAAACGATAAAATCTATTCACCTGGCTCTTGCTCACTGCTTAGGGTCCACCTATAAAATTTAGGCAGTCAGTAACAGCAACCAGAGGCCCCTTGGACAAGTAGACAACCAAATGCTGCCTGCCAAAATGTTTATGTTACAACTTAAGATTGACCTGTCTGGAACTGTCAATGATAGTTCTCCTGATCTTTTTACCTCCTGGGATGAATAATAGAAATGTATGTATGTTCTTTCCTCCCACTTACCTCAACCCTCAAGCAAAACAAGAACCTTCCCAGCCTTGTGGAAATCTGAGAAGAGATTTAGAATTATGAGAGTCATCTCCTGTGTGTTCATCACAGTTGAGCCTATTTTAAAAGCCACAACTTGAGAGCGTTATTTATGTCACTAGTGCAATTCACATGAAGCAGGGTGGGAGAACCATCTGGCCTTCGTGCTAGCTGCTGTGGGCCCTGGATAAAGGGCAAAGGGAGAGACATGAGACCTTCCCACACAATGCTACTAAATAAAGTCAACATGCTGATAGATCATTGGAATTAAATGCTTTTAAGGAGAAACAGCCAAAATAATAAATAGTTGTACTTCCACGGTGTCATTTAAAAGGAAACGAATACGAATAAAGATAACCAACATAAAAAATGGTGACAGGGTAATCAGTGAGCAGTGTAGTGAGCTCTGGCAACAAGAGACGTGCTGTCTCCACTTCCCTGGCAACAGTCATTTGCTCCCAATGTTCTTGGAAATGTGTGTTGTGCTTAACGAAATAGCTCTCTATAGAGTTGTTCCATAAGATCAGATCTAAGGATTTTTCTGCTCTAAAAGATAAGCCTCACAAAGGCAAGATCTCTGTTTCTTTTATTTCTTGGTGTATCTCCTGCACTTATTAGGGTGGCACACAATAGTGCCCAATAGATACTAATGAGCAAATGAATAAGTGAATGAATTCCGTGATACAGTTTACCTCTTTGCAACATTTGCCCCCTTTGAGGACGACTTTAATTTGGTTCCTCAGCATCCGTGTCACTACACATTTCTGGCTTTTGTCCTGCATCTCTGAGTACAAGCGTTTTGTTCTTTCTGAGGTCTTCAACCACACGCTTTCTTCCATTTATTCTTACTCTTTTTTTTTAATGTTTTTATTTTATTTTTGAGAGAGACAGAGTGCGAGTGGGGGAGGGGCAGAGAGAGAGGGAGACACAGAATCCGAAGCAGGCTCCAGGCTCTGAGCTGTCAGCACAGAGCCCCACGCGGAGCTCAAACCCCAGGAACCGTCAGATCATGACCTGAGCTGGAGTCGGATGCTTAACCGACTGAGCCACCCAGGCGCCCCTATTCTTATTCTTAAAAGTCAAACCTATGTTCAATTTTTTTTCCAGTTATACCATAATAAGAATAAATTCCAACCTGGTCCTCTGTCTTAGAAACTTTGCTCTCAACATAAGCTATTTTAAGCCAAAAAAAAAAAAAAGAAAAGAAAAAAAAAAGCAGGAGAGTATTTATTGACTCATTAAACTGAACTGAAACAGAGTTAGTTTATTTATTTTTAAAGTTCATTTATTTATTTTGAGAGACAGGGGGAAAGAACGTGTGCATGCATGCTCACATGAGAGGGCGAGGGGCAGACGGAGAGAGAGAATCCCAAGCAGGCTTTGCACTGTCAGAGTGCAGATCCCCATGCAGGGCTTGAACTCATAAACACTGAGATCATGACCTAAGCTGAGATCAAGAGTAGACAGACCCTTAGTCAACTGAGCCACCCAGGCACCACAGAAACAGAGTCAGTTTAAAGCACAGCTAAATTCCGAGCCCCTTGGAGTTGGCCATATCCAGAGACTGTGTGGTGACCCCTGGGAGCTTCAGAATCACATCCTCATTATTCCCAGTCCAACCCGAGAGAAGCCACTTCCTTGATTGTTCTGAAACACACATAGCCTGAAATGAGTGTATATAGATTTCTTTGGTATAAATTGCAGAATCTCCCTGGGTTCCACGAGCATGGAGTCACTCTCAACTAAAGTGCATACACTAAAAGAGTGATGGGGTTATAGTCCCCCAAATAAATTTTGTGACACCTTGATTCTCTGGTAGCATCTTAAAAGATGAATGTCATAAGTAGGCTATGAGGTTGAGGTCACAATAATGGTTAATTTGGCAGGAGTGGGTGGTTTTAGTGAAATGTCTGGAGAAGAGTATGAAGGGCTTCGGGGATTCTAGTAGAGGATAGTTCCTGATTTAGGTGCAGTTTCCAGAGTGAAAATTATTCCTAACTGTACTTAAGACTGCAACCTACTTCTATATGGATTTTATGCTTCAATAGAAGGTCCACTTAAAAAAAGGAAGAAAGAAAACATGTTAAGATATTTTAGGAAATAAATATATCCTCATATCTGGTAGTTACTTATCAGTTGAGATTTACCAGTAGGTGTAACCTTGACTTTTTCTTACCCTGAGTCTGGAGTAAGGAGTGACTTATCTGATTAATGAGTTTGGAAGACGGGCTTTTCTACTGAAAGTTCCTTGAGGTTAGAAAACATATTTTATGTATTTAGATATTGTCCACAACCCTAGAACTGTGCTTTACTCAATAAATACTAAGATATTTATGAGTGAATACGTGTAATGTATGAAGGTCAAGGGAAAGAAAACAAAGTAAAGGAATGGAGAACTGATCCCAAAGCCCAAGGACATTGTAGGCTAGAAACCATGGGCTGGGAAATGATGTTCCATGGGCCAATGGCTCCTTTATAAATAAAGTTTTATTAGAACTCTCCACGTGTATTCATTTATATATTGTCCATGGATGTTTTTGCTACAATGGCAGAGTTAAGTACTTGTGACAGAGATCATATGGTCTCGAAAGCTAAAAATATGTTTTATTTGGCCCCTTACAGAAAATGTTTGTTAATTCCTATTGGAAATCATCAGTGTGGACCCAGGCATTTATTAATCAAGTCATTGTTCATTGATTCACTCACTAGATCTTTGTTGAGAATACAGTATTATGACAGATACTGAAGGTTAGGGAATGAACACCAAAGATGAGATTTCCACTATTGTGAAGCTTACAGGCTAGCAGTTTACTCTAAGTGGAGCTACATTTAAAAATTATTGCCACTGACCCTTCTCCAACACCCATATACATGGCTAAAAATATCAAGGCTCCAAATAAATAATCCAAACCCCAAAATGAAGATTGGCTTTGTAACTTTTTCAGAAATTTTGTTCCTGGGCAAAAATACCTGAGATAAATTACCAGCACAATGGGCTTTTGTTCTTAACTTTTCAATGTCAAAGAGAGAACACATTATTAAGTGTCATTGTTTTGTAATCCAAAAAGGCTTTGAAAAAAGAATCTACAAACTCTTTGTCAGCACAACAAAATTAAGCAGCTAACCATATTTTCCTCTTATGATAGTTGAACAAGCTAAAGCTTAATCAATTGGCTTTTCAAATGTAACAGTTTTTAATGAAACAGGGGTTACAAGGCTCTCATTCTCCAAATCAAGCCAAGCTGAGAAAGAAAAAAAGCTTTTGTGTCAGTTAACACATGCTTCTTCTCCACATCATGACATTCTGATGAGGGGGTGGAGGGGAGGGGAGGAATTATTCGGGGAAGGTATTTGGTAATTGATATTACTACTCAAATGTCCTTAAATTTACATTATGCCCAGCTAAGGGGCTATTTTGACTTTGTAACTTTGCCCCGGCTATAGGTATGAAAAGAAAGAATTTGGGGAACACCTGTACCCATTCTGCTGTATCAGAAACAGTTAATGATCCCAAGGTGTATATGTGGGGAAGGATCCTAAAGATTCCTTGGCCTCACACTGGCCTTCTAGTGTTCTCTCTGGAATCAAAGGACACCAGGTCCAATCAGGTTGTCATGGAGGGTGATATCAACACTTGTTCCCCACATTACAATGTTTATTCAGAAGCTTCTTTTAATTCTAATGGTGACTGTCTTTTAAGGTTTATTGTGAAGTCAAAAAGCAAACTAGGTGCTTACAAGAATAGTGTATACAGTATGCTATTATTTTTAATCTTTTAAAAGGAATATATGTATACACACATATATATGCAAACATGTATATGTATATGTATACATAATATATATACATATACATATACATGTTTGCATAGTATGTATACTGGGAGCAAGGTCCCATGTTGGGAAGCTTGGCAAGGAAAATACCCATTGGTCAGATCTACTCTACCTCTCTGTCCAAATTCCCATGACTTATTCCTCCCCTGATGCCCTCCAGTTACTGAATTCTCTGATGTAAACATTTCTTGTAATAAATTCTCCTCAAATTCCAAGAACCCCCCAAAGAAGCTTCTTTTAAAACTCTTTGTGTTGATGTTGCTACCATGACTATTAGCTAATCCTGGAAAAACCTGTACTATTATTTATTAAGATGCAATGTAACAGATATATGGTGGGGGGGGGGGCGTGCCAAAAAGGATGATTTCAAATGTAAAGGGGGTTATTTCTTTTGGAGCAGAAAATAAATATTTCTTCCCCTAACACTTGTACTTATGCTACTTCAAATGAAATTAGACTCAACAATTTTTGTCTGCTGCTTAATTATTTAGAGATCCATTGTTTTTTAATTAATTAATTAATTTAGAGAGAGAGGGAGCTGAGGGGAGGAGCAGAGACAGGAAGAGAGAATCCCAAGCAGGCTCCACTCCACACTGTCAGCATAGAGCCCAACACAGGGCTCAAACTCACAAACTGTGAGATCATGACTTGAGCTGAAATCAAGAGCTGGATGCTTAACCAACTGAGCCACCCAGGTGCATCTAGACTGAGATCTACTGTGCTAAGTGAAATCATCCCAGACTGATGGTGAAGAGAACCTGGAAACATCTCCTAGGATCTGAAAAATCCTCATACTCTAATCAGAAACCTTCCAGAATAATTAAAAAGGCACCATGAAGCCCAAGAAGTAAATTTAGAAAGAACTGGAAATTTGGTTTGAAGAAGGAATGGCTCCTGCAGAGGGTGGTAACGCATTTGACTTTTTAGGTTAATAGAAGGTGTCGGGTATGTATTATGTACGTGTTACTGTACACATATAAGTTTACATCCCACAAACAAATCGGGACCTGGAGCATCCTGGCCCCTAGGCTTGCTTCATGGGAACTGGCAGTTCTAAGCTAGAACTGCTTTTCTCTTTGAAGGTGATACTACTCAGAGCTGAAGCCACTGCATAAACAAACTGACGGTTTGAAAAGAAACACCCCCATTTTAACTCCATTTGGAGCTAAGTTTAGACCATAACTCATCTTGCAACAGAATTACATTTTTTAAAAGATGTTTGTGATTTAACCATTAGTGTTTCTGTACATAACAGAAGCAGCCACAACTGTGTCAAGTTCAAATACTTTCTTCTGCAGCAAAGAGAGTGAGAGCTGTCAGTTACCCCATACAGGCCACAAAGTCTAGGAAGGTTGCAGTCTTCCAGGAGGGACTAGGAGCGAGGGCCCCTTTTGCTATTTTCTTTTATGTCAAAATTAAATGGAGAGGCCACGGAAGTCTTGTGGATTATCTCCAACTTGTGTCTCACAAATAGCCCCTAATCAGAAGATGACATTCACTCATCCCTGTTGACACATTTCTCAGAGGGCCCCACAGTGGAAGTGTTTAAGAATGGAACATGTATTTCGTGTACGGAATGCTTCTCAAACCTCAAAGCACTTTTGGAAAACCTAGGGATCTTGTTTAATAAAAATTCTGAACCAGTAGACCTGGGACAGGGCCAAAAATTCTATAGTTCTAACAAGCACTAGGGCAATACTTCTGCTCTTTAGACAGTGCTCTGATATGTAAAGATACAGAGCGCCGATTTGGTAGTGGCTTCTTGGAGTGTGATGTTCAAAAAGAAGATTTTGAGGCTAACTGTTGACTTTTTGAGAGAGTGACACCATCTATGAGTGAACTGTGCCTTGATGGTGATAACTGCAATAATGTCTGTTTTTTTTCACATTCAATTGACCTACACATTCTAATAGTTTCCTGTGTATACCTCACCATTTGTAGACAGTGCCAAATGGTTGCAATTAAGTCTAGTCACCATCTGTCGCCATACAAAGTTACAATTATTTTGTTTTGTGATGGGAACTTTTAAGGTTGATTCTCTTAGCATCTTTCAAATATATAACACAATATTACTGACTAGAGTCACTATGCTGTACATTACTTCCCCAGGCCTTACTTATTCTACAGCTGGAAATTTATGCCTCTTGATCCCTATCACCCATTTTGTACCCCTCAGCCATGCTCCCCTCTGGCAAACACCAATATGGATCTCTGTATCTTTAAGTCCTGTTTTGTTGGTTGGTTGGTTTTGTTGTTTAGCATTCACCTGTAAGTAAAATCATAGGGTATTTGTCTTTGTGTCTAGGACTTATCTACTTAGCATAATGCCCTCAAGGTCCTCCATCCATGAAATGGCAAATGGCAAGATTTCCTTCTTTCTTATGGTTTCAATAATATCCCATTGTATATATAATACAACTTCTTTATTCGTTCATTCGTCAATAGATACTGAGGTTGTTTCCATATCTTAGCTATTGAAAATAATTCTGCAATGAATACAGGGGTTCATATGTCTTTTTGAATTAGTGCTTTCATTTTCATGGAATAAATATGCAGAAGCGGAATTACTGGATCATATGGTAGTTCCGTAGTTCCATTTTAAAATTAAAAAAAATTTTTTTAATGTTTAATTTTGAGAGAGAGACCGAGCATGAGTGAGGGGCAGAGAGAGAGGGAGACACAGAATCCGAAGCAGGCCCCAGGTTCCGAGCTGTCAGCACAGAGCCCCACGTGGGGCTCGAACCCATGAACCATGAGACCATGATCTGAGCCGAAGTCAGAAGCCCAACCGACTGAGCCACCCAGGCGCCCCTCCATTTTTAATTTTTTTAAGGAATCTCCATACTATTTTCCACAACGACTGCCCCAGTGTATGCCACCAGAACATAAGCGTTCCCTTTTCTCCATATCCTTGCCAACACTTGTTATTTCTTATCCTTTTGATAACAGATGTTCCAACAGATGTGAGCTGCATCACATCCACCTGCTGGCTTCAGTGGGGCCACAGGAGTAGCCCAGCGGCAAGGCCCAACCACTGACACTAGCAGGTCAGAGGCAGGGTGTATAAATGATGCCACCACTTCCGGCCCTAGCAAGTAAAGGGGGAACAAACAAATGATGCCCACCAGCACCCCAGTCCTCAGAGAGTACAAACAGGGTCCTGCCCCTCCCACAGGTGCTTTAAGATTAGCAAATGAATTTCACATATGTTCTAGGTGCTTTTCAGACTGCTGCTTGTGAGCTGGGTCCTGGAGCGAGTCTGCATGTGAGCCCTTTATGAGTGGAATCTCCATTCCCTATAGCTCTGTGGTTCTCTAGCACATTAGCCTCATTGTTTTTCAAAGCCAGATGTTTTGGGGATCCATCTCTTTAGTGCAGACCCCAAAGGTTGAGGTGCCAGCTGTGGGGCACAAACCCCTTGCTCCTCAAGGAGAAACAGTATTTATGAGATTCCTCCCAATTGTGGGTCACTATGCTGGGGGTGGGGTTTATGGCAAGACCACATCTCTGCCTCCTCTCCCCTTTTTGGTGTGGCCCTTTTATCCTTTGTTGTGAAAGAACCACTCATCTACTTTTCAGGTCTTTTTTAGAGGGAATTGTGTCATATGTAGGCGTAGATTTGCTACATCCATGGCAAGTGGTGAGTTAGAATCTTCATATGCTGCCATCTTGAATTATCTCAAATGTCAGTTTTTTGCCACCCTTAGACAATCATGACAGAATATTACTACCCTGATTTAGGGTATAGTGAGTCCTGGTGTTTGTGGTATTCTCTTATTTCCAGAAGAACTTACAATTCCTGCATACTGATGAGATAATAAGATGATATAATTACGCAGAATTTTTTACAGATGGAGGAAGTCCAATAGAAAGGTTAAGTATGGTAGGCAAGGTCAAGTAGAAAATCAAGAATACACTTTTTTTTCTGTCTCCTAAAATATTTCTATGATTGTATTAGCCTGCAACTCATTCTTGGTATCAAATGGATGTGAAATTCAAGCAGAAAATAAATGACTTACTCCTACTCTTAAAATTCCTGTGTAAAATATCGATTTTTTTTTGTTGTTGTTGTTGCAAAAAACACATTAGGGAGAAATTATTCACATTTAAAAAGAAACCATGACATTAAATTCAGGAAATATATTTCAGAATAAATTAGTTTTGTAAAATTCTGTACATATTTTGATGGAGCATATCTGTATATCTATTGGATTATACCTGCAATAATAATGCTGCTGAAAACTGGATAGATATGTGACTGGAATGGAAGTTAGGAGAACTTGATTTGAGTCCTTGCACTGTCATTATATAATTGCATAAATTTGGGCAAAATATTCCGTGTGTGTGTGTGTGTGTGTGTGTGCGTATGCACACATGGGTAAGCACACATGCATGCATGTGAAGAATAATTTTCGCACTGCATATATCGCTGGGTTACAGTAAGAATGGATAAGATGATGTGAAATGTTCTATAAACTGAAAATAATCACACTAATGTAATTTATTATTTTTATCATAATGATCTCAAGACGTCAACCCATATGCTACAGCACAAAACATAACAATTGGTCTTGTATGAGTTGGTGGTGGGAATGCATCAGGGCATTAACATAGTTGCACGGTCAGGCTTTGTTGACCACAGGGTTACTGGCAGCTAGTCATTGATTTCACAATTTCTGTGTGTCTGTGCGTAAAAGTGAGAGAGAGAGAGAGAGAGAGAGAGAGAGAGAGAGAGAGAGAGAGAGAAGGCAGTATTGCTGAAGCATGGTACCCTTCTGACAAAAGTAGAGTTCATAACATGATCCAGTGCTTATGAATCAGTAAAAACCTAAATGGAAACAAGAAGAAATAAAAGTCAATGAGCCACCAGATTGGGATTATCCAAAGAAACAGGTTTATAAATCGTCAGTTGGCATTGAGAACACTAATCAAATAAGATACACTATTAAAAGGTCAAACAATTAGGGGGAAAAAAAGCCTGGTGCTTTAACTATTAAATATCTCAAGTTGACAACCAAATTAAAAATACCAATGTTATACCTCAGAAATTAATTTCCAGAATAAATCCAGATACATTAATGAATACCATTACATTGAATTAACTGATTTACAGATTAAAAAAAAATAGTTGCAAATGATTTCTTATTGCCATTACAGTAAAGATTAGAAAGTAGTTTTCCTTGCAGTGCTTATGACTCCCAGGAAGTCTTCTCCCCTCAACCACCGACTCATGTAGATTCAGAATAGTACTGGGTTAATCATTTCCAAATAATTTATTACTGCAACTCAAACTAACCCTTGGCAAAGTTTTAATTTTTTTTAATCTTTTACTTATTTTTGAGAGAGAGAGAGAGTGCGAGTGGGGGAGCAACAGAGAAAGAGAGGGAGACACAGAATATGAAACAGGTTCCAGGTTCTGAGCTGTAAATATAGAGCCTGACTCGGGGCTCGAACCCATGAACCATGAACCAGAGATCATGACCTGAGCGGAAGTCAGATGTCCAACCGACTGAGCCACCCAGGTACCCCTCCTTTGCAAAGTTTTAAAGTAGGTTGAGCTTTGTTAGTTACCTCAGCTTCTTCTTTCTAAACCCCTATTTTTCCACTGATCCCAAATGTTAAATCTATTTATTCTCCCCCTGGCTATCAGAACAAAACTAGAAACTCTACCCAAAAGCATTAAATAGCTGATATAAGTTTAAGTGATCACTTTTCCCAAGAATATTTGTACTTTAGTAAGAATTAAGGCCTGAATACCCTGCACACACAGCTGACACAGGATCCCATGTTTGTTTCTCTGGCACAGGGCAGGGTGTGAATAGCACTGATGGCCAAAGCCTGATCTGAGAGCAGGGATAAGGCACAGAGGTTTAGGGAAGACTCAGTCCTCTGTCTCCAAGTTCATTCTCTATGGAGATCCAAAATTTTCACACTTCTTTGGGTCACAGTAACTGAAATTCTATCATGTACAGATATACTTATGTTAACAAGTGTACTCTTCTAAAAGATATTATAATAAGCATATGTTTTTATAACTCAGTGTTTTCTTCCTTGGACTGTCTACTCCAAAAACTTGTAATTAACTTAGATAAGGAGCTTGGAGTCTACAGATAAAAGATAAGGCTAAAAGGGCTGGATGTAAGGGGGTACAGAATCAATAACAGCTGTCAGAAACTAATAGGCAAGATGGCTGTAGATGTCTGGACCTATGTAAACCCTCCAGTGTGAATGTATATCCACAAATAACATGGGAGCAGTTGTTAGGTGTCAGAAATAGGTGAAACTGGTGTAGGCAATAATCACAGGGATTACAAGGGGTGGTAGACACTAGATTGAAATTTTATGTATGTTAGCACATTGTGAAGGACAAGGTCAACTTTGAAGATTAAGAGTAAGCAGTAACTATGCCATCCTGTAAGTTTGGGCATTAGGATACTAGAAATTAGGCAACAGAGAATTGGAATGCAGGCAGAGAGTCTATGCCATATGAGTAAAACACAGTTCCAAGAAATCCCTTTCTTTGAGCCAATGTTCTCCATAGCCTGTAATTTGCTTTAGCTTTTGTATGCTTCTAGTTAGGATAGGAACTATGTCCCAGGAATGACTGGCTTCAATTCCACAGGCAAAATAAGGGGCTTTAAGGCAGAAAGAGTGGATGTTGCATTTTCTTGATCCAGGCCTCTTTTATCTTCTTTGTACTTAGTGACAAATTGATCCCTGAGTCCACGGTGGAGCTGCAGAGGCAGGTAGAAGAGGACCGGACGAGCACACAATGCGCTTAACATCCCAAATTAATGGAAGGTGGACCTCCCTTCACAAGCAACAGAAAATCCACTCACTACCCATTGGGAGGATAATTGTCAGTCGTAGACATATAGTGTGGGAAATGGGAAGGGAGGAGAGGCATTCCTGTGCTGTTGACTCTATTTGGGAACCTCTGAAGTCAGAGCACTCAGGTAGGTGCATACTTAAGCCACATGTAAAGTTCCCCTGCATGTGAGTTGATTACAGGTACCAAGATGATGGCCCAGGAGATTAATGTGGAAAAGCATCACTAGTGAAACATATTATAGGATTAGGAATGTATCACACTTGAGGACCGGAAGAAAAAAATAATAAATTCTGGAGTACTATTACCTAGCCTTGTGATCCATCAGGACAATAAAATAATAAAAATGTTCAGTAAATTTGTTAATAATCACATTAATACAAACATTCAGGATTAGATAATGTTCATTTTCTATTATCCAAGGGTAATAGATCTTCTACAGGAATTCATAGACACACTATAAAGCCTGTTGAGTTAACTTCTGCAAAATAGTTCAACAATTACCAGTTTTTCAAGATAACATGACACATAGATGCTTACTTCTTGTCCACTTAAAATAATTAACCACTACATTTAAACAGTTACAATTCCAAGGGTTTTATTACGTGAAATGGAGTCATTCTTTTGATATTACACACTGAATATTTTGGGAGGTAAAAACACACACACTTTGTTAATTAGAGCAACCTAGGCCACTGTTTTTCATGAATAGGTGACTTTTTAAGACAATCTTCCCTTTTATATAATATGAGAAGAAAAGAACTGAATAAATCTCTAGTATGTAAAGGACCCAAAATGACAACTTCTAAGACATACAATAAAAATAGTCACTTGCAGGTCACCTAGGTGGCTCAGTTAATTAAGCATCTGACTCTTGATTTCAGTTCAGGTCATGATCTCACAGTTCATGAGATTGAGCCCTGCGTCCAGTTCTGTGCTGACAGCTTGGAGACTGCGTGGGATTCTCTCTCTCCCTCTCTTACTACCCCTTAACCGCTAGTGCATGTGTTCTCTAAATAAATAAATAAAACTTAAAAAAAATAGTCATTTGCCTTGGACATGTAGGTAGGTCTTTAGTACCTTTTATAAATAAAAGAAACAGTGGCAAATATAATACACAGTTACACAGAGGCCTTCCAGAGATGTTTCAGGGTTGGGATCATGTGACTAAGCCAATGGCACACCTAGACTTCCCTCTAGTTAAACTTGGTCATGGTTCTAGTTCACTGAGTCACAGGGAGCAAGAATAAAGTTACACATTCTGACATGTGCAGATCAGTCCGTTGTGGAAACATTTAAATTTCCAGTGGAGATAATAGCAATCAACTAATCTAGGAGAAAAATTTCTACTTGTCTTTTGCGTTTTCTAAGGGGGGAAAAGAATCATCATTGATTTAACGAAGTTTAAGTAAGATCACTGAAGCTTTTCTTAACAGTTTTGCTCATTTGGTAAAGAGAATGAAAATTCTCTTTTTGACAGCCTCTACCACTGGCAACCATCAATGTCAATAACTTGAAGCATTCTCAAAGTTAATGAGTTTTATTGAATTAGATTATAGCTTTGAGCCTGCCTGTTCCTTCTTAGGCAAAACCCAAAGGAAAACAGTGTTTGAAACATCCCACCTCTTTGACATTCTAAATGGTGCTGGGTAAATCACTGAGCCTTTTTAGATTCTAATCTTCCTTCCTAGAGAAATGATCCTCAACTCCCTGTTCGTGTATATTGTTGTGGTTTGCAGAAAATCATCTCAGTTGTTTTAGTTTTCAAATATGGTACTAATGAGTGAAAGTCCACATTGTTAATCTCTGGGTGGGCTCCTTAACTTTGTTCTGTTACATGACCACACACTTTATCTTAACCAGGGACTTGGATCTAATAAAATATCAGTTTGGTTCAAGTTTATTTCAGAAACTATTCCGATACTCTAGTTTTACTCTGGTTCAGTGGTTTTCAAAATATAGGGTTGGTTTCTGTTCAGAGGTTGTCACTGTGTTTTAAAACAAACAAGCAAAAACGTTGGCATTACTTCTTTGTAAATGATGCTCAGATCAGCTCAGGGCTCATTTAGTCAGAAGTTTATTCCAACTTTGAGTATGAATTGAGTTTATGTCCGAAAATCGTTCAATTTGCAGCTTCTAACCTTGTCAGATATCTCATAAATTGACACTTCCAGACAAAAGAAGAATAAGTTAGGAGAGAATGGAAAGTTGTAGTGCATTTTTTTACCCTACACTATAAAGGTAAACCCTACCAAAAGTGGACAAATCATGTCATGTTATACAAGCAGGACTTAAGAGGACTTGGCCATAAAAGACACTTTCTTTCTTTCTCTCACAGTATCTTTAAACTGGCCCAGAGGGGGATATTCCTTCTCCAGACTTGGTATTCAAACTCGAGCAGCGTTATGATTTCCTGGTCACCCTTAGGAAATATAGAAAAGGTAAAAACACAACTCAATTCACTAATTAGTAATTAGTTACTGCTTTATTGTTCAATTCAGTTATTAGGTATCCAGTGACGGTTCCTTGTGATAATCAAAACTTCGAATTTGACTTAAATCTAAACGTTTTCCCCTCGTCCAAACAGACTTCTGTGGATGAGCTCCCTGTGCCGAAGGACGCCCCTTCCTCTCTCCCCTTCATCCGTGTTTGGCCCCTCCAGCAAAAGAGTGGAGGATGTGGGTGGACTGGGCAGGACTTTTTCTCTCATGGAAACTTTTGTGAACTTCAGAAAGCAGGAGCCTCTTCTACTTTGTTCCATGTCTCCCATTGTCTCGTATGTAATGTAAATGGGAAAATCCACAGAATACTACAAGTAATACAGGAATAAACATATATAAACCAGATGCATCCATGCATATAGGGGTGAAGAGACCGAGTGAATTAAGAGGATAATCTGACAACGGTTTTAGAGAGAATAAGCCTTGGGCAGAATTGAGTTGATAGAAGAAAACAGTCATCCCAGGCAGTGAAAACAGCATTTAGATTGTCTGAGAGGTGGAAGGAGGTATGACAGGTACCAGAGAATGTTTGAGTGAGTGACTCTCCTAACGGAGAGTCAATCTTTAAAAGGAAATCAGAATAACTTGTGAGATAAACAATCTTTAAAAGGAAATAGAATAACTTGTGAGACAAAACAATGTTTAAAAGGAAATCAGAATAACTTGTGAGATAAGAGGGCAATATTCATTATGAATAATTGGAAGATTTTAACTCGAGAGGAAACTGGAAACCCTTTTGGGAATTTAAGAAAGAAAATGAGGTGATTAAAATATTGTGGAAGATGGGCTTGAGAATGTGTATCACGCAGCAGAGAAGAGGGTATTGCCTGTAAGATGTCTGAGGAACCAGGTCTGGTAAAAATAAAATAAGTCTTGTGAAATCCAGATGGCCTCATATTTTCCAACCCAAAGAGATAAACAACAGCTTCCTCTGACTTTTTCATCATTTTAAAATTTCTTCTCATTCTCCTATATTCTGATAAACAGACACTTTTGCAATAATTGATGAAGAAAAGGATTGGATATTGGACAATGTCACTCTATGGTCATGCCAGTTTTCAAAGAGCGCATGTGAGTCATACTCACACAATGTGGCTTTACAGCAGAAAGCGGCATTGAATACTGTAATTTTTAAAGCCTGATTAAGAAGTGTTCACTGATGTTCTCTAGAAATGAAGAGAGTTTTTCTCCTCACCTTGGACGATACGGCCGCTTCCTCATCACACGTAGAAGTGTGTGATGAGTATGCTCATGTGGATATTTCACGAAGTGTGTTGAGTGCGGCAGAGCCTCTGCTCTCCAATCTCGGTTCACATGACTCCATCTGTCTTGTAAGGTATGATTTCCCTTGTCCAAATGAACAAACTGAGGTTCAGAGAGAACGAGTGACTTACCAAGTCCCACGAATAAAAAACTAGAAATGCAAGGACTCAGATCCAGATTATCTAACTCTAAGTTCCAGGCTCCTTTACTCGACCCCAAACAATTGGCATAAATAACTATTCATATGTTAGTCATTGATCTTATTCTGTCTGCTTCGTTTTATTAAATCATTACTCCATGTCCTGGGGATAATGCATGACTACCCTATTAAGGCAAATTTGTTAATATGGACATGCCGTGTTAAGTCACGAGGAGGCTAACTCAATTACCTTTCCTTTGATTGATTTTTGGTAGGGATACAGTGAACTTTTAGTTGTGGTTTGACTTATGACATGTTGTAAACATCAGTGCGCACTATATTAACTGTATAAAGAGCTGTGGTAGTTTAAATGCTTTTTAAAGAATGAAAATATTAAGCTATATTAATAATTTAATCCTGATAGCCACAATCATGGCCACCGCTAAACAGCTCCTTTGGGACTTGGGAATTTATGAAAGAAAGACATAGCCGGACTAAGAAATATCTAATGGGTAGGATATAGAAGGGGCCACTAAAACTATGATTTTAGCAATTCAAAGCAAACCTAAATAAGACAGCATTCTACTGATACGTACCACTCATCTGATTTTTCTCCTTCTAGATGTCAGAATCTTGATAAAAATATTTAAGGAAAACCCAACTGAAAGATAAAATACTATCTGATCGATTCTTTACTTTGAGATTTTATAAATGCTATCAATCAGTTAATGACAATGAGGAACATATGTATTCTATGGGGCAAATTTGCATACAATTGTAGTGAGGTAAAAAAAATTCACTCACGTTACTTTTAGATGTGCAAAGAAAATTAATTTCTGTAGTTTTCTCTAATTCTAATCTTCCTTGGGAGCTTCCATTGTCAATAGGGAAGAAGAAACGGTACCCATTCACATAAACGTGCTCTATGCAACAATTTGATTTCAGTATTTCCAATGTCCTCTCCCTCACACAGCTCCTCCAAGAAGATGTTTGGTACATAAGTGAGGAGGCTTCATGGTACCTTGTTCCCTAGTTGTGGAAAGATGAAATTTTGGATCCCTGTACTTTCTAAGTGAAGTGGCTATTCTGGTCGGTTCCCTGGACTAGTAATGTCTAAAACAAAACTGATCTTGCCTGACATATTGACATCCACCTCAGCAGTCAGTGATCCAAGCCATTTGCCCTGGCCTTTGAGTCCCCAACATGTGGCAGGCACTTTTTTCCAACTCCAGACCTCTGTCAGTCCATGTGCTTCTTAGCTCTCTCCATCACAGGAGAACATACGAACTTTTTTTCAAGAATTTTTCCATTACCTCTTGAGAAATTCATTAGAATTTTCTTTTGCTATGGTAACTTTTATGGCAATCTGAAGTCCTCATGTGACCATATTCAGTGCAAGAGGATGCCTTCTCTGAAAGAGATCCTGCTCTTAATTCCCTGAGTTGCAGAATTATTAAACAGTGACAATAACGTTATGGTCAAATAAATGAATGGCAACTAAATTTTACAGAGTGCTTACTTTGTGAGTTTCTAGTCTAAACATTTTGCAAGTGTTCACTTATTGAATCCTCACCATGGTCCTAGGGAGTAAATACTATAATTAACGTCATTTTAAAAATTTTATTTATTTATTCTTAAATGTTTATTTACTTATTTTGAGAGAGAAAGCGGCGGGGGAAGGGGGCAGAGAGGCAGAGAATCCCAAACTGGCTCCATGCTGTCAGCGCAGAGCCTGATGCAGGGCTCCATCCCACGAACCATGACATCATGACCTGGGCCAAAATCAAGAGTTGGATACTTAACCAACTGGGCCACCCAGACACCCCTAAATATTTTATTTTTAACTAATATCTACAGCCAATGCGGGACTCAAACTTACAACCCTAAGATCAAGAGTCATGTGCTCTACAGACTGAGCCAGCTGGGTACCCCAGCTTGTTAACCTCATGTTAGTGATAAGAACATAGGCACAGAGAAGCTAGGCAACTTGCTCAAAAATCACACAGGCAGCAAGCGAAAGGGCTGAAATCTTAACTCAGGCAGTTTGACTTCAAGTTTTCCTCCTCAAAATCAAAGAAAACTAAGTGACCCAACTGGGCAACATGATCTCTTCATACCTTCTGTCTAACCTATGTAGAAAAACTATCTGGCGGGTATTGTTTTTTTGTTTTTGTTTTTGTTTTTGTTTTGTTTTTTTCCTGAAAGACCAGAAATCAAGGAATCATCAGCACAGAACTGGTTTATTATCTTCCCATTGATTTATTTAAGCATAAAACACTGGTTGTCTTGTTAAAGATCCCTGTTTACTTATTTCTCAGTGAAACATATCCTCCTTGTCGATCCCAGTTCTGCAGGAAATCGTGTGAGCTGAAATTTCTCAAAAGAGAGCAGAATCATATCATCGTTACCATTATTAGTCCTTTGAAATAAAACATTAAGCTAAAGAAATCTGTTTTCCGTTCTTCTCAACAGAAAAATCTCTGTATTCCAAACAGAATTTGACATGACAGATTATAGTGGAAAAGAGTAGAAGAGCAATGAGAATAATTACAACACTTACACACGTGATCTAAAATCTTCTCATTTCTCTACCTTAACCTGATAGAAAACATTAAAGCTCATATTTATAACTACGAAATTATCAAGTGTTCACACAGCAAACAACTATAACTTTCTTGTGGACCCGACCATGTTTAAATGCTGCAGGTACAAACTTCGACATGAAACATTGATCTGAATCAGGATGATAATGTTACCCAGGACAGCTAGATAAAAAGCAAGTTCATCCAAGATGAGGTATGAAAATAAAAATGACATGCAGCCATGGGATAAAAAGAAAGAGTGATGTCTCACCATTCTACCTTTCAAAGCTTTTTCTTTAATGTGATGAAAAATAATAGGGCTCAGACTTTGGACACCATTCACTAGTACCACTATATAAAATGTGAATAATCCCCATGAAGAAATGTGTTAGTGTCTGAATTATTTGTTTCAGGTTCTTGCATTTCTTTCTATACAGAAAGAAATATAGAAAGTATAGATTTTAGTGATAAGTAGAAAATATATATGTAAAAATTAGAGTGACAGTCTTTATCTTAATTTGAAGGTAAACGTCCATTTTATAAAGCGGCCTGTCCATCATATGTTGTAATAGTCAACATTACTTGTTAAGTATCTGCCACATCCATGCACTTATACATTGGGGTACAGTGGTGAACATAAAACATAGCTTATGCTCTAATGTGGGTTTTCTTTTTATGCAATACTATAGTCAAGTATATAGATGTTGGCAAGATCTGTTAAATGTGACTTTATGATCATGTGAAGAGATGAAGAATATATCTCCATCTAAACATCCAGAAAAAAACACATAATAGCTTTCATACTGGTTCCGCAAATCTACTCCCTCACTATAGCCATAATCAATACTTTTTCATTGATATTTTGCCTTGAAAAGAATTCTGGAAAAAGAAAAGGAAGCATGAAATACAATAGATTCTGCAGTAAAGTCACATTTTCAATGAAGGTGTAAAATAGTTGGTTGTACCAGTACAGGAATGTAAAGATATAGTGTTATCTTCCCTGAGCACCATAGCCCTCCACTATGGTTCTTGTGGCTTTATATGTCCTTTGAAACTGTACCCTAGCAGGTGGAACATGGGAATCTGGTCAGTAATACAAGTTCTCACTTCATTTTCTAGATATGAGACCATAGTGAAGTTGCTTTGCCTCTCTGAGTCTTAGTTTTCTACTACGTAAAAAAGGGCTTATTATGCATCCATAACAGAGTTATCATAAAAAGTGAACAAAATAATTTATTTTGAAACATGTCACAAAATATACGGCACCATATTAGATGATCAGTATCTTTGTTTGAATGTGAATCTAAAGCACATGATAGAGTTAGGCTTCACTTATCTACTGAATAGATGTGTTAGTTATCTTTTGTTGTGCAACAAATATCTTTAAAATTGAGGAATTTGAGAGTGACTTAGCTGGATGGATGTGGCTCAGCGTCTCTCAAAAGAATTCAGTCAAGAAGTTGGCTAGGGTCAAGGCATCTAAAGGCTCAACAAGGGCTGGAGAATTCACTTCCATGATGGTTCACTCACATGACTGGCAATACAACACTAGCTATTGGCAGGAAGCCTCAGTTCCTTGTTACATGGACCTCCATATAGGGCTGTTTGTGTTCCCTTACAACATGGGCACTTTCTCCCTCCAGAATAGGTTACCTAAAAGATAGGAAGGACAAAAAAAAAAAAATAATGGAATGACTTTTACAACTTTGCCCTGGAATCACACTCCATCATTTCCACAATATTCTATTAGTTACACAGATCAGTAGTTTTCTTTTTAGTTTTTTTATCGTTTATTTAGTATTGAGAGACAGAGAGAGACAGAGCATGAGCACAGGAGGGGCAGAGAGAGGAGGAGACACAGAATCCAAAGCAGGCTCCAGGGTCTGAGCTGTTAGCACAGAGCCCATCGCGGGGCTTGAACCCACAAATGGCGAGATCATGACCTGAGCCAAAGTCGGATGCCCAACAGACTGAGCCACCCAGGTGCCCTACAGATCAGTACTTTTTAGTGTAGCAGGGGACTACACAAGGGGATAAATAGGAGGAGCAAGAAACTTCAGGGGCCATCTTGGAGGATATCTATCACTGTAGACTTCAGGGATTCAGAGGTAAATGGCTCGGTATCAGAACAACATGTGCTATTTGGTACTGTAAGCAACAGAGCTTTCTTAGTCCCATATTCCTTGGAAGGAAAAAGACAGTGGTAAATCGCTAGCCCTTGTTGTGCTTCATATCTGAAATATTTTCTAGAAGCCCAGCACTTATTTTACTTTATTTTATTTTATTATTTTTTGTTGTATTTTTCATTTTTTGAGAAAGAGAGAGAGAGAGAGAGAGAGAGCAAGCACTTGGGTGGGGGAGGGGCGGAGAGAGAGGGAGAGACAGAATCCCAAGCAGGCTCTGTGCGGCCAGCCCGGAGCCCGAATCCCATGATAGTGAGATCGTGACTTGAGCAGAAATCAAGAGTCAGACATTTAACTGATTGAGCCACCCTGGCGCCCCTAGGAATCTAGCAATTTAATGGGACATTGACAAAGAGGAGAGTGTTTCTAAGAGTAGGAACCACAATATTAGAGGGACTGGACATGTCAATTTTAAGAGCTGAATCAAAGAAGCTGGGACGTTGGGCCTGGAGAAAACAGCTCAGTGACAGACCAGTACTCACATGCTAAATGTTTGAATGACTGAAAGAATTATCATGGCAGTGTAAGGAAATGGAAGGAGCATTTGACCTGGATTTAAAGATACAAGGTCTGGTCCTGGATTTTCCATTTATCTGTTGTTTATACTGCCTTTCTCATTATAGCTCCCTTTTTACAATTGGTCCTTGACCAATTGAGTTGGTTGTCATACAGTGTATAGTCATGAGGCAGAAGGAAGCTGGCTTACACAGGAATCCAAACCACGTCCCATACCCCAGCCTTCGACTCTAAATGAAGCCATTTGCCGTGTGGTGTTTTCACTTTCCAATCCATGATTTGAGTGGTCCCCGAAGATAGAGCCTGATGATTATATTACTTTGACACATCTAGATGCTGGTGATATTCTGGTGCAGTGATTCTTAAGCTTTTTGCAGATCTTTTTGGCAGACTGATGAAAGCTATGGCCTTCTTCCTAGAAAAATTCATTCTCATACTTATACACAAAATTTTCCATATAATTTCAAAAGTCATCTACTGACTTCCTTCTGGGGATTAATGTACCATAGTTCTAGAACCATTTAACTTGGGGCTTTACTTGGAAATTGAGCAGACGACATATCCACCCAATCCTTAGACCATAAAGGAAACCAGGGGCCCACCAAAACACTCAACAGTGTTGCCAATATACACTCAAATTTCCAGGGAAATGGTCAAAGTCAGGTAATAAGTAGGCCACTGTTCCCAAAAGAAGAATGACCACTGCAAAATACTGGAGTTCATTCCCACCTGAGTTATTCCTCACAACTTTAGTCTTCTTAAAAGCAGGAACATGTAAGTGGAAATAATTGCACCCCCATTTTGATTTATGGCTCCTAGAATTGATATTCTACATTTTTCTTTCCAGGATATTGATAACTAGCTGAGTTCATAGGCAGACTCAATTCCCTTAAATCAGATTGATTTTCATTGCCTGGGTTCACTTTTCCTTCTCTGCTTTGATGTTCTACTTATTATTGAGCCAGAATGCTGAACTACAGGTACGCATATACATACACGAGAGGCTTACAGACAGAAGGCTTTAATGACCACTGCGTGCCCAGATAATTTGGCCTTATGATCAAAATCAGACATTTTAAAATTTATTTCCAACCTGAGGCCATGTGCTTGCCTTTCACCCCTTCTCGTCAATGCAAAGCCACAGTCTGCAAAAGATCCTATTTCTTTGATTTTATTTTGTGGTTTCAAAGGTAGGAAAGAATTCTACCTAGTTTGAAATTACAGCTAACTTCAGGTAAAGAATGTTACTGTGTGTGCATTGGTCCACTAGAGCCAAGGATAATATAAGGAACCAGCCCAAGACATTAAAATGTCTGTACCAATTGTGGCCATTGTGTCTGGGTTCAGGTCTCATTAGGGAACAAGCCCTGTTGATGGATCTTCGTGTGTGGGCTTCGTGTCCCAAGTGAGGACTGCCATGCTAGTGAACTGGACGGCCCTGCCAGGGGGCTTGGGTGTAGGCACTGCATCTGAGATCAGGTTCTGAAATGGAGTTCTAAAATAAATGGAGCAGGGCCGCGATCTCTTCTCAGGTTTTGAAACTCCACAGAGAATAAAGGCTTGGGTGAGGCCAGTGGGTAGGAAACAGAAGCCGACCAAAACATTCCAGTTGTGCCTGTGAGTACGTGAATCTCCTGATCCTGGTGCTGAATCCCAGCTCCTTAGAAGTCTATGGTTTATAAGGAGCAGGTTGTAACCCATTAGTGGATCAAAAAATCAGTTTAGTGACTCACAACCATCCTTTGTAAAAATACATACATATATAAATACATACATAGATCAGAAAAAAATATATCAGAATGAATCACAGGTGGTAAGAGAAGGAATGTTCTATAAAACTTTTATTTCAATAAAGTTTATGTTTATATTTGTGTGTGTGTGTGTGTGTGTGTGTGTGTGTGTTTCACTACCATCTAAATTTATTTTTTATTATGGAGCGTTGGTCAAAAAAGTTTGAAAACCATCACTTTAGGTGAACCTGAAGCTCAATCAGGAGAGCAAATGCCTCTCTTTCTCTGCATTTTATGGCTCCTTCTGATGTAAATAGGAGACTAAAGTCACTCATTTTTCAGTCATATTGACTCTTTTTGAGGAAGTTATTCCTAAATTGAGTAAGTCCAAATGACCATCCTTACTCTCTTCCTCCTTCTCTCCCTGAGACTACTTCGGTTGATTAGAATCCAGTCTCCACGCTAGAGGTCCCTGACTGCCTGCTCTAACAATTCCCATCCTCCGTCTCTCCTTTCTTCCCTTCCTTTCCTCTTTCCTTCCCCTGTTGGAAGACTGGAGTGAACATTTCAGGGTCAGGAAGGTTTAGTAGCCAAGGCAAACTGCCATTGGAAACAGAAATCATAGCAAATAAGCAATTAAGGTGGATACACGCCCCACCGCCCCCATACCCAGCACCTTCCACAAACATTCCCATCCTGGAGCAGGCCCCCATCACCTCACACCTTGATTATTGCCATAGCTCCCGGTTCCCTTCCTGACTCCAGTACCTTCTCACATGGCTCCATCCTGCCCATATATGCCAAATTAATGCTTTGAATATATTGTTTTCTTCATGTAATTTTCCTGCTCAAAATCATCTGAAGCTCCCATTACCTCCAGGTCAAATCCGAACTCCACAGCATGTCATTCTCGACCCTCCACAATCTTGCTTCAACCTGTCTGGCTAAAGTTACCTCTGGATGCATCTCACTTGGAAGACTGACTCATTCCCCCTTTGAACTCTCACTAGAGTATCCAACTTCTCTTCATCCAGTCTTCCTATCTCAGGCTGCTCTTCAATCTGAACACATGCAAAATTCCCTCCATCATTTCCTTGAAATCTTTCCCACATAATCTCATTGTTATTTGATACATATTAACGTGTCTGATCCCTTCAAGCTCTTCAAAGGCAAGTTAATCAAGGGCAATATCTCCTGCATGCCTCTCTTGCTTATCAAGATACTACATGATATTAAAATGCTAAAACAAGAGCTAACACTTATTGAGCATTATCAAACACTGTGTTAAAAGTGAATTACCTGATTTAAATTTCAAATATGCGTTGTATACCTTCTTAACTGATGATGAAATGGAGAAAAGAAAAACGGAAGAGCCATGAGAAAAAATCAAGAACTATCTTGTCTTTGGAGAGACAGCCTGTATCCTTCCCCCCATTGCCTTACAGTCCAGAGCTTGCAGAGTAGTGGTTCTTAAATATTTTCAAGATTTGTAGACTCCCTTGAGAACCAGATAGAAATAATGAAACTTCTTTCCAGAAAATGCATGTATTGCAGACTAAATGTTTGCATCCACTCTCTGGGGTACAGACCTCTAAGGCCTATCTTTGAGTCTGCAGTGGCCATGGATCCAGGTTAGGAATTCCTGTACCAAACATCACATGATAGGACATATTCAAATAATAGGTTTCTGCAGTGAGCTCCAAAATCAACACCCATTACACAAGCAAACTCTTACAATATCACCCTAGAAATCGGAGACTTATATAATGTGTATGGGAGACATGGCTGTGTGTGTGTGTGTGTGGGGGGGGGGGTGTGTGTATGCACATACCTTCACATATTATCTATAAACACATGCAAGGAAGTCTTTGGTGTCAGCCTCACCCCTATTTAAAAATGCCACATCTTATGAGGAGGATAGCGCAATTTATTATTACTCCAACTTGATCAGTAAGGAAGCTAAGCTCAGAGAAGCTATCTGACTTACCCAAGGTCACACAGCTAACTCAGTTCTCAGCCTCTTCACTGGACCTCACTGAAAAATCAGTGTGTTGTATAGAGGAACCAGAACAACTAAAGGTAGGGCAAAGCTGAAAGCAAAGAAATTGGAATTTGATGGTAAAATCCATTAACGATAAGCAGTAACATTGGTGCTTTAACAAGGATTCCAGATGCCTGACCCTCATACTTTCACTTGCAGGTGATGGCTGTCAATACAGACAAGCCATACAGGATAGCCAAAGTGCTTTTCAAGAATGTGTAATGGCTGTTATGATACCTCTACGTGGTAAGTAAGTCCATAAATGTCAACGTGCCCCTCCATGTAAATTGGGTTTTCAGGTCAAAATCACCTGGTTTATTCCACGTGGGCATTCTGGTGTAATAAGTGTATTTAACCACCAGAAAAAAAAATGAGTATCAACAGCAGTTTATTTATAGCTCACTTCTGGCCTTTCAAAGTCCCTATTTCCAGAACCCTTTACATTTTCTGCTCCATGAATTCTTAACGAGTTCCAGTTGAAAGTGCTACAGTTCCACATTCAGGCTATTAAAAAAAGGAGAGAAAGGGGGGGAAAAGAAACCTGAAAAGTATGTTTCCCCCAACTACCAAGCCTCGTAGCTGATACGGCCTATCCTGTTTTCCTCCCTCTTGGCAAATGTTGGCAAATATGCTAGCATTTGGACAGGCCTGCTAGGTTTTTAAATCCTTTTAATCCTCTTCATAGTAACAGAAACATTTGAGGCTGATCTTTGAGGACTCTGTTAGAGCACAGAACACCTGCAGTTCGGTGCTTTGTGCTAACAAACACCCAGTGTGAGCCTAACACAGTTGGGCAGGCTCAGAGCTGGCCCCCAGAACCTCCCAGAGTAATGAGGGTCTCTCTTCCCCTCTGACCTCGCCTTTCCCAGCTTAAACCTGCTCTGGTAAATGGCACTCTTGCCCTCTGACCCTCCCCAAATGGCTCAATGAATCACATAAGGGCTCATAAAAATGATTTGCCAATATGTCAGGAAATAGAAAAAACTAAGTTGATTTTCATTTGGAAATTGTTCAAATCGCTAACAAACCCAACTTCCTTGCATTCAATTGCTAGAAAAGTTGATTATCCAGGATTAAAGCCAATGTTGATGACAGTCTCCCAACCAAGCGGGAGAAAAAGAGGACACTATTCTCTCTTCTCTTATTCTTTCCCTCAAATGATGAAACAAAACCAATGTTGTTCACAGCCTTTCTGATATCAGTTGAAATCTGTTCACACATTATTAGATGTTTATCTCTCTAAGGGCAGGTCTCATACTTGTTCTCTACCATTTACTTACATCTATCTATGTTCCTGTTTTTACTTGCTCTCCTAGAAATATCTGAATGGGTAAAAAAAAAATCCTTATTCTACTTCAAACCAAATGTACATTGAAAAATTCATATCTATCTAAACCATACATGTATGAATTAATATTGATTAGCAAAATGAGTCACTATGTTTTTTAGATGGAAAAACCCTCCATTATGTGTGATAAATACATGTGATGAAAAGAAATATGGGCAGAGTTTTTAGAAAAATATACAGTGGATATGTGAGAAACTTCTTAACTTTAGTGTTGTCTGGTTATCCCACTCATCAGCTTTAAAGAAAAAGACACACATACTGAGATCAACAGGGAAATTCAAGCATAGACAAGTGTCTCAGGTCATCTGGGTGGAAAAAAATGTATTCCTCTTGGATTTTTCCCAGCCTAATTGTGGCATCTGAATTCAGTCAATTGCCTCTGGTTCAGTCAGGTCCCTGGGGCTCAATCCAAACCTGGACAGGAACACTAATCGTCTATCCCATCCACAGTTCAAACTCAACACAAATGTTGCCTCTGCGTGAAATGTATCCACCATCCCCTCTATTGACAAAAAAAAAAAAAAAAAGGCCCTCTTTTGTTTGAATTACTTCCACGTCTCCCACAGACATTCTTAAACTACCATGTGGAACACCTGCCACAGTCCACTGACACTGGGTTTAGGTTAGAGAGTATGTTTCAAAGCGAGTTGATGAAAATTTTTCAATATACATTTTGACAGGCTTGAGCAACTGGGTTTTTTCCCCCATGCATTCAGATCTGTTGCTTCTCGGCCAGTTGGTTAATTTCCCTAGGCAAGAAAAGAAACAAAGAGAAACATGGGACACAACAAACACATGCCTGCTCTCACCTAGTGCTTCTGCAACCACAATATTGCTACCCTTATGGCACTGCTCGCATCTGTGAGGTGCAAGTGTTTTCTTTTCTAAGATCTATGGCCCTTTTGCAATTTATAGTTTTCCCTAATGAAGGACAAAGTTTGCATTAATACTGAAAATCCCCAAAAGGCAATTCCCAAATTCAGTTTCTCAGTACTTTTATTTTACTGTACCAGAAAGATAAAATAACCAATTTTATTTTCCTTTATTTTCCCTTCTCATGGCCACCTACTTCCTATGGTGATAGGTGGGATGAGCGATATGGTAAATTAAAAATATCTTTTTAACAGAAAACTAGAATTCTAAGTTTAGAACACTCAGTATAACTGTTAATGCAAATAAGCTACATAAATTCTTATTCTCAATTTCTCCATCAATAAAAGTATTACAGGACCAGGTTAGATTTTATCTGAAGGATTTTTGATGCTTAAGATTCTATTACCTCATAGGGGCGCCTGGGTGGCTCAGTCAGTTAAGCATCCGGCTTCGGCTCAGGTCACCATCTCATGGTCTGTGAGCTAGAGCCCTGTGTTGGGCTCTGTGCTGAGAGCTCAGAGCCTGGAGCCTGCTTCAGATTTTGTGTCTCCCTCTCTCTCTGCCCCTCCCCTACTTGTGCTCTGAAAATTTTTTTTTAATTTTTACTTATTTTTGAGAGAGAGAGAGAGAGAGAGACAGAGCATGAGCAGGGGGAGGGACAGAGAGAGAGGGAGACACAGAATCCCAAGCAGGCTCCAGGCTCTGAACTGTCAGCACAGGGCCTGACAGGGAGCTTGAACTTGTGAACTGTGCGATCATGACCTGAGCCGAAGCCGGATGCTTAACTGACTGAGCCACCCAGCCGCCCCCCCAAAAATTTTTTAATAAAATAAATAAATAAAATTCTATTACCCTATAAAATTAAAATTTGATTAAAAAGATGAAAATAATGAATCTGGACACAGTAGGGATCACAGGATATGACTTATCTATTTATCCATGTATGTGTATATTTATTTATATGAATATTTATACCTTCACATTGTAAAACAATTGAGGTAGCTTACTTTGAGCCATTAGGATTAAAAAAAATTAAAAAAAATTGAAATGATGTGATTAGAAGTAAGAATTGCAAGGGAGGACCTACTCAGGTTCACTGAATAAAGTAACAGAAAACAACAACTTGAGACCAAATACAAGCCTTCAGATTTCATCAATTAATGGCAAGAATACTAACACAAGTAATTGGCCCAGAGCTGGCATATGACAATGGAACAGTCTACCTAGGACAATCCAGAAGCATCTACTGGAAGGATGAAGAACTATCACTGTCTCTTACTGCTTGGAAATCCTTAAGAGCAAGGATAAAAACACTGAAAAAATAAAACACATTTGATATGATGGTAAAAAGCATTTGCTATTGTAACATAGAAGTTATTTTAATCAAAATAGTCTCTAAGCTGCTCAGCCAGCAAAGAGATACAGGACGTCCTTCCTTAATACAGAGCACATGCAAAGTAAAAATGGAGGATTGCAAATAGCTATGTATATTCCTGCCATCTCACCTTAATAAATACCTGAAACCTCTTCGATTTTTCCCTTGATTGACTTTTTGCCTATCACACATTCAAAACAACACTGCCACCAAACCAGGACTGATATATTCCAGAATGACTTCAGTTTGTAACAAATATAAGATGCCAATAGTGAAAATGCCTTTTAAAATTACATTCAGAACAAAAGAAAAAATTAAGGAGTCTTAATACTAGGGGCATGCACATACAACCTTAAGAGATAAACAGTATCAAGGCAGCATTTCTTATTTTTCACTTTGTTCTATATTCTCTGTTCAGGAAAATTGTCTTCAAATTAAAACGCTATCCATGTCACTGTGTTTAAAAGAATTACATGAGAAAACTTTCTCTTGCACATATTCTTCTGTCAGTATTAACAGACATAATAAACAGATCAATCAACAGAAGAAGTAGATTATTCTAAAAGACAAAAAAAACCACATGTGATAGAAGAACACGGCACACAAATGGTGAAAAAATAGGTCATTAAATTAGAGACATTGATGTTAAATATAATTTATGCACACACACACACACGCACACAAACACACACATGCAGGGACATGCACACACACTGTAAGCCAGTAAGGGCATGTTATCTGATAAAGAACCATGGAGGCTGCTTTAACTTAATCCTAAGAGAGGCTCTGATAACAGAAATCACACCTCAGAGGTGGTTGCATTAGGTACAAGACAGCTGGGGTATTTATACTCCAGGGTATCCAATGGTTGTTGGTTGAGGGTTACCTCTAGGAAAACTTGCTTCCTAGAAAGGCTCTCTCTCCATAAGCATAGGCAACATGGGCTCTGGAAGCCTGAGGCAGCCTAATAGCCAAAAGTGTGCCTGGCCAGTGTGCAGGGGTTTTAGGGGATGTGGGCTGAGACCTGACAGAAGCTGCCCCACCCACTCAAAGGAGATCTTCCCTCACAATGCCTGGGACCTTTTTGTTTCCACATCCTCACCAGCCATATGAAGACTACATAGAAAGCAGACATAGAATCTGTAGATGACTCAAAAAAGGTAGTAGGAAAGCAAATGAGGTGAATTGAGACTGGAGAAAAACTTGAATGATAGGCTCAAAGTAACAGAATGAAATTTGAAGGAGATAAATATAAAGCCCTCCCACTTATCCTCGAAAGAAAATCAACCAGATAAAGTATACCATGAGGGAGAGGTGGATTACAGCAATGTATACGCAAAAGATGAAGGTCTTATGGTTGACCACAAGTTCAATATATAGTCATGTGGACAGCACATTCACACACAGGACAGTGGAAGAACTGAGGCTGCTTAACCAGATGAGGGATGAATTAGGAGAAATTGTTAAAAGGAGGGATAAATTTATTCCATGTTGCTCTAAAGGAAAAACTAAGAATGAAAAGTAGAAGCCTTAGGAAGGCAGATTCTGACTCAGGGTGAATAAGAACTTTTGGATAGCCAGAGCTGGACAAACATGTCTTCCAAGGGTGTGAGCTCCCAGTGCCCGGAGTTCTCTGAGCTGAGGCTGAACAAAATTCTGCAGAGAATCAGGAAGGGGATTTTTATAAGGGGTGAAACAAGGAGGAAGTTTGGACTGAGAATTTCACAGCACCTTCCAACTCAATTATTCTATAATTCTGTGAACTCAGTTGGTGATTTTCAGTGAAATAGCTAACAGACAGAGGGCACCTGGAAGCAGAATGAGAAATGCCATGGGGCCTGGATAGCCTCTTAATGGATATATAAGTCCTTGAATTATGGATATTGGCAATATTTATTAATCACCATTCAATATCCCTGCTCAATTGTGAGTGCTTGGAAGGTAATGGGAAAGATTTGCCACTCCGAAAACACCCATCCTTATGACCAAGCAAAGAAAGCCAAGGAGAGAAAAAGACTTGGAAAATCTCCTTACCGAGAAAAGGGGGACTAAGAGGTAAGAAAACACAATGAGAGAAAGGGAAAGACATAGTGCATCTTCTCACCTTTGCTCACCCCTATTTCCTACTTGCTGATGTTTTGGATGCATTTAATTTCTTCTCTTCTGGGTCCAATCAACGGCTGACCACATCTGTTCAATTGGAAGTATACGTCATCTTGGTTTTGGAATATAGGCAAGTATGCACTTAGTTTTTCTCCAAGCCAAAAGGTTGCTCAATGTTTAAGGCTTCTGCCAGTGGAGAGCCAGGAAACAAGGGACAATGATATTGGGACAGGGAGCTTTGCAATAGGGAAGATTAGATTGTTGTCATTCCACATGCCTTTGGGCCATTTCTGTGACCTTTTCAAGAGGGGGTCATCCCACCCATAAAGCAGAACCTCACACAAATTATAATGATATCTTTATACTTTATCTATGAAACTTCCTTCCTCTAAGATCTTGAAGTACTTCATTAATTGACAAATTAATTAACAAATTAATCTTTACAAATTTCCCAGGGAGACTGCAAAAACTATTATTACCTTCACTTTACATATGAAGAAATCTGGAAGTTGATACGTAAAGCATAAATGTAAGAATCTAGAGAGGCAAATGTGAGTCTCCTGACCCATTTCAAAAGCCATGTAATAGATTATGAACACACAGTTTCCTGAACACAGTTTAGTAGAAACTGATGACCCCAAAACAAATGTTACAGGCCTTGGGTAAAAATTTAAAGTCACCTGGAGAGATTTTGGAATTACAATAGAATTACCTAATGCCCATTTCATTTGGCAGAGAAAATTTTAAAACTTACTGCAACAGAAGCTTCCAATGCTCTGGCCTCTTAAAGGACATTTAAAGCTGGACTGATTATTATCTTCTCTGGGTGTAAACGTCCCACCCTAGTAAGTATTTAGGTTCACAGCATTTACAAATATCATTATTTAAGGCACTGTGGCTGTTTTTATGTTTAAACACACACACACACACACACACACACACACACACACACACACGCAAGCACATGGGAATTAGTTTGTGGAAGTAAAAAGTATGGCCTATATATTAAATCACTTCTTATTTCACTTCAGATTCAGTGGCAAAATAGACAAGCAAACAATTTACACTGCATACGTTTAGAACATTCTGCAACAGAAGAGAGGACATGTATGGTGAGAATGAGATCAAAGGTTGGGAGAAGTACACATGTCCAAATGTTTGCTACTTAACTCTATAGCTCTTGGTGTATATGGAGCTATGGGGCAAAGGAGACAGACTGACAGACCAAAGAACTTTTCAAGTTGGATGAGCATGACAAAAATGTAGCAGGCCAGTGAATTTACTATCTGCAAGGCTAAGAAAAATAGGATCAGATTATGTTTAAGAAACATAAAAAATATTTTATTAGGTAAGGTTGGGCAAAAATGCTTGGAATCCAACATTCACTTGCTCTTTTGCTCTCTTTCATGTGGAAACAGACTGGGGAAATCCCATATGAAAAAATACAAACCCAGAAATGACCTTTCTGGTTATGAACTGGGACAAAATCTGGAACCAAACTATGAACATAAAACAAAATTCACAACAATGAAAGCCAGTGAACAATAGAAACTCCTGAGAACTTATGATTTGTCTCTTTAGAAGCGTTAGATTACGGAAGTCATTTATACTTAACACGGTGGGAGCTCCTTTCATGACTACCAAAAATCTTTGTTACTTAACTGCAGCAAATAATACATACACATAAACAGTAAAGAAAACAAACCAAAGCAAAGAACTTCTGAGTCCACTGAGAAATCCTAGATACATAAAGTTAGATTGTAACAGGACTAATTAATTCCCATGCAAAGTTCAGATGACAAACATGTAAACATGTGCACTCAGTTGCTAAGTACTGGGTATTTGCTGAGTGTTAACTATGTTTTGGGTATTGTGTGCAATTACAATTCTTAAATTCTAGAGCTAATTAGAAATTACCTAGAAAATTTGTCAAAAGTTCAGAAATACCCATCTCTAGAAATTCTTACTGGTAGGTCTGAGGTTAAGGCCAATATATCTACATATTAATTAAAACACTCGAGATTATTCTGATGCATACTTTTTTTGACCAAATTCTAAGACTCACTGGGTAGATCAAAAATACAGTCTGAGTCATGATATAGGCCTGCCTCTTACCATTCATATTGGACTACAGCTTGGTTTCCTCATCTTTGAAGTGGATGTCATAACGACTCCTACCTTCTAGAAGTGTTATAAGGTCATGTAAGGACCAGATACACGATTGGTGCTTTGTAAATTCTTACTCTCCTCCTTTTTTTATTAGATCTGTTGCTCTACTGAGCACTAAATAGGCAGAATGTTTATTTTCTGTCTTTAAGGTACTCCTGATATATTTAGTGGAACAAATAAATTGGCCCAAAGATACAAGGATCTTTTTTTTTCATTTATTTCAATTAGATTACAATAATCTCATCAAAAGACAATGCATTTATATTCACAGTAAAAGATCTTTAAGATATCGCCAATAAATTGCATCTCCAAAACCTCCAGATGTTGACTGCATTTGTCAAAGAAGCTACCCTTTCTGTTCTTTTGGTAATATAAAGTAGACAAAGGACAGTAGAAAGTTCTCCTATCTGTATTTATTTTACCCCCAAAATGCAGGCTACATTGTTAAGAAAGTGGTCGAATTTTTTTTAATCAATGTTTTTGAAGTATAATTTTCCTAGAATAAAACAGACCATATGAAGTATACAATTCCATGAATTTTGACAAATGCATATAAATAATCAACAGCCTAACTAAGATACAGAACACTCCCAACATTCTATAAATTTCCCTGTGCCCCTCTGCAATTAATCCACACATCAAAAGGATGTGCTAATCTGATGTGTATCACCATAGATTGATGTTTCCTGGGTTAGATTTGGTTTCATTTGCTCAACATAATATTGATGAAATTAATCTTATTGTTCCAGGTATCAGCAATTCATGCATTTTTATTGCTGGGCAGAACTATACCACAGTTTATTTATTCAGTAGCCTGTGATGGGCATTTGGATTACTTTTAATTTGAAACTTTTATGAATAAAACCACTATGAACATTCATGTACAAGACTTTTTGTATATGTAGGCATTCATCTCTCAGCATAAATAACTGGGTCATATGGGTATATGTGCATTCATTTCCTCCTGGAAATGAAATTACTGTCATATGATACTTACAGGTTTAACATTATGAGTAAGAAATTGTTTTCCAAAGGCTTTACTATTTGCAACTCCCTTCAGCAGTGTATAAGAGTTCCAGTTGCTCCATAGTGTCATCACTTCCAGTCTTTTTTTAAGTGATTCTACTAAATGTGAAATAGTATCTCATTGTGGTTTTAATTTGTTTCCCTAATGACTATGGACTCAACAATGCTAAGTAACTGTTGAATGTTGAACATCTTTTCATGCACTTATTGACCAATCCCATAAATCTGTGAAGTGTCTGTTCAAATATTTTGCCCATATTTTAAATAGAGATGGTTGTATTCTTATGACTGAGTATTATATCCTGAGTAGAAAGCTTTTGTCAGATACATTGCAAATATGTACTCACAGTCTGTGGTTTGCCTTCTCCTTTTCCTAACACTGTCTTATGAGTAAGTTTTAATTATGATAAAGTTAAATTTTTCCATTTTTGTTTATATTGTTTGTGCTTCCCCCCTTTTTTCTTTTTATCCTAAGAAACATGCCATTGTGTACTCCAATGGCATGAAGATTTTATCCAATAGTTTTTACTAAAGTATTTAGAGGTTTAGTTTTTATATTTAGGTCTGTGACACACTTGTATTAGTCGAGGTGCTCTAGAGAAACAGATGCAGACATAAATAAATATATATCTCTGATATATATCTAATAATATCTCTGATAATATCTACATCTTTAGCTCTATGTAGAGACCAAAAATACCGATAGGGTAGTTCCATAGTAAGCCTGAAAGCCTGAGAACCAGGACAGCTGAAGGTATAGTTCCAGTTTATATCTGAGCCCAAAGGCAGAGGACCCATGTTCCAACTTGAATACATGTTAATCTCATCCAGATACACCCTCACAGGCACATCCAGAATAATGTTTAACCAAAATATCTGGGCACTCCATGGCCCAGTCAAGGTGAAACATAAAATTTATCATCACACTACTTCAAATTATTTTTTTCTTAATAGTGTTAAGTGGGAATACATATTCATTTTTTCCCAACTCGATGTCCAGGAACATTTGTTGAACTACATTGAGGTCCACGGCAATAATAAATTGACTATAAACCCTGGGTCAATTTTTAGGCTATTAATTCTGTTCTATTGATATTTTTGTCTGTGTTTTAGTATTTTTGATTGCTACAGTTTTATAGTAAGTATGGAAATCAAGCTTGTTTCTTTTTTTCAAAGTTCTTATTCTATGATTTTTTGCATTTCCACATAAATTTTTCAATTAGCTTGTCAATTTTTATGCAAGAAAGGATGGAGGTCTTGCCCATATTTTATTAAATATATTCCTAAGTATTTTATGTTTTTGTGATAGCTTTATAAATAATATTTTAAATATTATTTACAATATCTGTTACATGTGTATAGTGATGCTAAGGAACACTGATATAATTGATTTTTGCAAACTGACCTTGTCTACTGCAACTTTCTTAAATTCACTTAGGAAGATATTTCTTTCTATTCCTAGTTTTCTTAGAGTTTTATCAAGACCAGGTATTGGATTTTGTCAAATCCTTTTGCATATTTATGAGAAACGTACATGACATCTCTCCTTTATTCCTTGTGATATATTACACTTGAATGTTGGAACAATCTTGGATTCCTGGAATAAGCCATAGTTAGTCATGAAATATTTATCTTTAAAATGTGTTATTGCCTCAGACCTAATATTTTGCTAACTGTTTTGCATCTATCTTCATAAGGGACACTATTCCATAATATTATTTTCTTTAATTTCTCGCTGGTCTTAAAAACAAGTTGCTAAACAATACTTCATCCTCTATATTTTTAAAGAGTTTAGGTAATATGCTGTTATTTTCTCTTCGAATTTTTCATGAAAGTCACCAGTGACACCATTTAGGCCTGGAATTTTCTTGGTGGGAAGTTCCCTTGATTACAAATACAATGTGTTTCACAGATTTGAGGCTATTCAGATTTTTTATAGCATCTTCAACTAGGTTTGAAAGTTGGCAAAAAGTTGTTCACAATATTCCCTTATTACATCTTTAATATCTGTAGGATCTGTAATGATTTTTCATTTTTGATTATGGTAATTATGTCTTCTTTTTTTCTTGATCAGTCTGCATAAGGATTTATTAAATTCATTTGTCTTCAAAAGAGTGTTTGTTTCCTTGATTTTCTCTGTTGCCTTTTTATTTCCTATTTCATTGATATTTTAATTTTTTAATTTATTTTCATCCTGCCACTTAGTTTGGGTGTGATTCATATATAATTATAATTATACAAATATATAATTATACAAATTACATAAATCATAACTTTTTCTAGATTTTCATAATTTCTTAAGCTAGACAACTAGGTGACTGATATTAACTCTCTTTCCTTTCTAATAAAGCTATTTTTACTATAAATTTCTTCTAAAATACTTCCTTGATTGCACATACAAAATTTTCTATGTTGCATTTTATTATCATTTGGTTTGATTTTTTTCTGATACCCCTTTTGAGTTCCCCTTTAACTTGTTATTTAGAAATGTGTTTTTAAACTTCCAGCTATCTGGGAGAATTCTAAATAGCTCATTAGTAGTGATTTATAATGTAATTACATCATGGTCAGAAAATACACTCAGTAAGATTTTAATGGAATTTCAATGAGACATCTTGGTGAATGTACCATGTGCACTTATAAAGAATGTGTATTTTGTTATTGTTGAGTGTAATACCCTATAAATGTTAATAAGGTCAAGTTGATTGAGAATGTCCAGTTGTTTTTTTTTTTTAAGTATTTAAGTAAACTGGCATTATTTCCTATTTAATTTGATATAATTCACAGGTGAACATACATGAACATGGAATTTTCCTGATGTAATCTTTTTTCCTTATTACAAAGACAATTTATTTAATAAAACTGAGGCTATTTAAATTTTTTTTGTTTTTGTTTTTTATCAATTGCTTAAGAGAGGGGTGGTAAAAGCTCCAAATGAGATTTTGAATTCATCTATTTCTCCTTTTTATTCTGTCAGTTTTGCTTCATGTATTTTTGAATGTCTGTTATCAAGTACCGACACATTTAGGATTGTTACAGTATTCATTATGAATGACTAACCCTTTTATCACTCTGAAATGCTCCTCTTCATTTCCGCTTATATTTCTTGTTTTGAAATCCACTGTTTCCGACATAAACATACGATATTCCAGCTTTCTTATCTTACTGTTGGCATGCTTTCTCCATCCTTTTACTTTAAAATTCCATGTGTATGTACTTATAATTTAGGTTAATTGAATATGTTTAATATTTACTTCTTCTTCTTCTATTGACCTTTTCTAGCTTTATCTCTTCTTATTAATTTTTTCCTGGTTGTTCTAGAGATTAAAATATGTATTCTTAAATGATCACAGTCCACTTAAAATAAATATTGCACTATTTCACACTTCATACTTTAAAACTTACAAAAATATAAAAAGCTGACAATAGTGAAATTCTGTATACCTCCCATTATATAGTTTAAGCTCTCATACGTTGAAAAATTATGTTATTATTATTATCCTTTTTATCATCAAACAGTAGGTTGTCTTTAAAAGAAATTGAGAAGTAAAAATTAAAAACAAAACAAAACACATGTCCTGTCTTGTCCTCTTCCGTTTTTCTGTACTTCCTTGACCATTTCTTGCAGTTCCATTCTCATGGCAATGAATTATCTCCACTTTTATCCTTATTTTTTAAGATTATTCTTCCCAGCCATAGAATTCTTGGTTTTTTCATCACTTTAAAGATATTGTTCATTATAGTCTATAATCCATTGTTTCTGATGATAGGTCCCCTATTATTTCTATAGTTTTCCCACTGACTTTAATGTGTCTTTTTCCTATGGCTTCTTTTAAGAGTTTCTTTCTTTAGTTTTCAGCACATTGCTGTGATGTATGCAGTGTAGGTCTTGGCCAAGAATCTGAGTTGAATCCCTGTATAGGCATTTTTTGCTCCCCACCTTCCCCTCCCCTCTGTGCACCTCTCCTCTATGTTCGTCTGCCCTTAACTCATCAGGAATTTTTATCTCTGCTTCCTCCGCTTAGCATGACTGCAAATCTTTGGGCTTCACCTGTGTGCTCTTAGGCAGTTAGCAAGAGTAATAGTCGGGTTTGCCATATGTGTTTACTTTCTCCAAGGATCACAGTCCACAGGCTGCCTGTTTCAGTGCCTAAAAACAGTTTCCTCAGGTATTTTGCCCAATTTTATAGTTGTTTATGATGGGAAGGTGTGTAGGGTTTCTGTTAACTATCATGGTCAGAAATGGAAGTCCAACTGCAAAATACCGATTCGATTTCCTCTATCACATCAGATATTAGGGAAACAGAGAGAGAGATAAATGTGTGTGTGTGTGTGTGTGTGTGTGTAGAAACATATGTATGTATGTGTTTGTATATAGATGTATATCTGCATGTATCTGCATAATTACATAACTTTACTACTCCTGTGCTGATAGTGTTTAGAGCACTGATATACCATTAACAATGAGCATCCGGTACCCATATTTTGGCTTTAAACACCAATGGAAAAATTTCTAAAAGTAATAAGAAAGGCAGGATATAAATTTAACCAGAGTAATCAGTGTGCCTGCTATGTAAAAACAATAATCAATAACAAAATATAATTGAGTAGAATTTCCCATTCACAATAGTAACAAGTAAAAATACCTAAGAATAAATTTAAGAAGAAATGTTAAAAACTATATAATAAAAACTATATAATAAAAACTGTATAGAAAGACACAAATATAGACTTGAATTAACTAAAAGCCATACCAGGGTCTTGCTTAAGTATATTTAACATCAAAAAGATGTAATTCCAGACACCTGGGTGGCTCAGTCTGTTAATTAAGCATCTGACTCTTGATTTTGGCTCAGGTCATGATCTTATGGGTCATGGGATCGAGCTCCGCATGGGGCTGTGCACTGACAGTGTGGAGAGCATGCTTGGGATCCTCTCTCTCTCCCTCTCTGCCCTTCCCCAGCTCTTGCTCTCTCTCTTCCTCTCTAAGTAAATAAATAAATACATAAATAAATAAATAAATAAATAAATAAACAAGCAATTCTCCTTGAGTTTAATTTTGGTTTTTATTGAGAGAGAGAGAGAGAGAGAGAGAGAGAGAGAGAGAGAGAGAGCAGGGGAGGGGCAGAGGGAGATGGAGAGAGAATCTTAAGCAGGCTCCCTGTCCAATGCAGAGCCTGACACAGGGCCCAGTCTCACGACCATAAGATCATTACCTGAGCCAAAATCAAGAGTCAGATGCTAAACTGAGTCACCCAGGCGCCTCACCCTTGAGTTAATTAAAAAAATTATTTTTAATGTTTTATTTATTTTTGAGATACAGAGAGACAGAGCATGAGCAGGGGAGGGGCAGAGAGAAAGGGAGACACAGAATCTGAACCAGGCTCCAGGCTCTGAGTTGTCAGCACAGAGCCAGACGCGGGGCTCGAACCCAAAATAAGGTAAGATCATGACCTGAGCTGAAGTCAGACGCTTAACCAACGAGCCACCCAGGTGCCCTGAGTTAATTTTTTAACTATTATAAGACCACAATTAAACACTAACATTTTCTTGTTGTAGCCAAATCTTTTTAAATCAACAAGGAGGAAATAGTCAAAGAATGGAGTTCTACTGCTTCCCCCCCCACCAAGAACGGCATGAATCGTCCTCACAAATATGTATTCATAACATCTTTCACTTTACCTTAAAATCATTAGCATGGACTTTAAATTTTTTTAGTGTTTATTTTTGAGAAAGAGACAGAGTGAGAGTGGGGGAGGGGCAGAGAGAGAAGGAGACACAGAACCCGAAACAAGCTCCAGGCTTTGGGCTGTCAGTCCAGAGCCTGATGGAGGGCTCGAATCCACAAACTGGGAGATCACGACCTGAGCTGAAGTTGGATGCTTAACTGAGTGAGCCACCTAGGTGCTCCAGTGTGCACTTTACTTTTTAGAGCCCACGGCAGGATGCTAAGAAAAAAAAACATTTTAAAAGTTGTTGAGAAAAAGAAGGGGAAACAATGTGTCGTTTTAATGATTGGTATGCTTCCGTGAACCACCGGTGGTATGCTTTGAAGTGGAGGTAGAAATAAATCTAATTAAATTAACATAGCTGTATAAGTGAGCCAGAAACTGAAGTCAAAGAGACAAACTATTAATTTCATCTGATCAATTATGAGTTGCCTACAGAGGCAGTTAAGGATTGGATATCTATATGGGACTTTGAGTCACCAGAGGGTACCTACTAGGGGTCCTACAACTGTGTTGAAAGTGGAAGTTTCCAAACTGGCCCCAAAAAAGAAATGGGAAAGTATCAAGTTACATGTATTCTGAAGTCAGCCATGTTCCATATTTTACTACTCTCCTCCACCAGCAGCGTCACATTGTATTATTTATCATGCTTCTTTTGGCACAGATGGGGTGTGGGGTGGTGAAAAAATAGAAATTGCCAGTGATATAATTATCAAGTAATATTATGAACAATTCAACTCACTTTAACAGTGAAGAATGTACTAACTTATGTAAGACCAAAACAGCTAAAAATTATGTTGGAAGTTACTTATGATTTGGAAAATGTTTTTTTCCAAATCAAAAATATCATTTATATATATATATATATATATATATATATATATATATATATATATATATAATTTAGACATCTAGAAATCTTCATCAAAAAGTAGACACCCTGAAGATTTATTTAAGCAGAAAACTCTGGAGGGTCTCAGTACATCAGTACTGGTTTTAGCCAGAGGATTCCATTTGTATCCAATGCCGGCCTTATTTACTAGAGATAAGCCACGGAGACCAAAGAGCAGTCTGTTTTGTCCTCTCCACGTTTTGTTCCCTTCTCTGGTAAAGGGATTCTGCACTACTAATTCAGCACTGGGCAGGACGCCAGAGTTCAGGGGTTGGCCAGGAAGGATGGGAACCCTCCTTAGACCAGGGGCTCCCAGTAACAAGCAAATGAAAACAAAGGAAAATGAGAAAAGGGTGGAGGTTGGCTGTGAGTTGCTGACTTTCTGAGTTTCTATTTTAGATCACTTGAATGGAATCATTAGGGCGGGTGCCATTTCTACATTATTATGAAGGTCACCAGAAATGGGATTTGGCATCTTGGTTCTCTTTCCACCTCAGCAAGTCCTACACTAAAGCTTAACCAGAAAAAGTGCTTTAGACCCTATTGTGAAAACATTATCTAAAGGTATAGCCTTACACCACACTTTGCCAGCAAACACAGAAAAATGAGCATAATAAAACGTTAGATAGTTCAAGATCATTCAGGGCTTCACTGCAGAAAATATTTATCATATTAAAGCCATTGTTATAGAATGTTAAATCTCTTCTCTCTTGCCTTTACTGAAACAACATTCTTCATTCTCACTGTTTATCTTCTTTTGATGTTTTCTCTATGTTCTTGCTCTTTCCAGACTCTAGGCACATGTATCCTCCATAGGACATAGGTTTTTTAAAAAAAATTTTTATTATTCCTTCTTTATCTGCCCTTGCCTAGATATCTCCCTGAATCTCAGCTTTCACTTCTACATAAACAGTATCCAAATTCACATTTTGACTCTGGCTCCTCTTCTGAGAATTCAGACTCATATTTCCAATTAGCCAATATTTTAATCTACACGCCTTTGCCTACCTAGATGAACCTTACTCAAAATACCTTAGGTAAAACATTAAAGTAATGTTCCTTTTATAGAAAAAGTGAGCATGTAACTATAGGTGTTTTAAAGTGACTTTTATAATCATAATCCAAGTGTGTGTAACCTGAATGCTCCCAAATTTCCAGACATCTGAAATTCTTTAATAATTAAAGTGGGGTGGGGGGGGAAGGCTGAAAGTCTCATGCCTTATAATGTCCCTCCTGATATCTCCAAGGGTTTTTGAAGAAAGAGAACAGGTGGGATGTAATGGGAGGTTATATTTCCACTAGTCACCTCTCTTAGCCATCTTGTGTCCAATTTCCTGCTTTGGTTAAATTCTGAGTCTTAAGGGCTGCTTTCTTCTTTATGTTGCACATATGCCAATGGCTCCCAGATTTGATCTCTCCCTTGAGCTCTGGAATAAATTTCCTAAATGCCTTTTCAACACTCCACTTGGATATCTGATAAGCATCTCACACTTAAAGTACACAAAACTGGACTTTCCCCCACCCCACACCTGTTTCTGTAATTTTCCCCATCTCCGAAAATGGCACTACCATTCATGTAATGCCTTGAGCTAAAAATCCAGGAGTCATCTTTGATTTTTCTTCTTCCCACACACCCAGAAATCTGTCCACTTTATTTTCAAAATATATATCAGATCCAGCCATTTCTCACCCTGCTGATGCTGATACTGTCATAATCTCTCATCTGGACAACAGAATAGCCTCTCATTGTCTATTGTTGCACTGTTCCCATGCTTGCCATGCTACATTCTAATCTCTTCTAATCATAATCGTGTAAGACATAAGACAAATTATGTCAGTTCCAAATTATAACCTGTCTGGTGGCACCTCCTCCAAACACTTTAGCATAATTAACAAGTCCTTTGTGATCTTCCCGATACCTGTCTTCCTCTCCTATCATTTGCTCCCTAGTTTCTTAAAGCTCTAGCCATCATGGCTTATCCTACACTTCTGCTTTCCTTAACACAACAATCTCTTTCCATTTCAGGGCATTTGTACTTGATGATAGTTTCTGCATGGCATGGCCTTTCACTAATTTTTTTATTGTCTGTAATTTAGTTTAGAATTCTTCAACATAACACATTTGTGATTAATTTTAATTCATACTATGAAAATCCTTAGCAGTTGGATTGCCCTAAATTAGAATGGACACTCCTTACTCACATTCTATTTCCTTAGCCCTTAATTTCTTTCTTTATAGTTTTCATGCTGACTTTAAGTTATACTATATACTTGTTTATTTTTTCACTGTCTCCCCCCACTCCTCCATAAAGTATAAGATCTGTGAAGGTGGAATCCCTACTGCCTGGCACACAGCAGGCACTTGATACATGTTGGTAGATAAACATATGGCATTTGTTGATCAACTTTTTAAAACTTTACTTTTCTCATTTATAAAATACAAAGAATAACAACATTAAGGTAAATATACTCCTGAGCACTTAAATATTCTCTTTTTTACTTGTCTGTATAGCAGTTCAGCTGTCTTTTCATGACCAAACTATGACAAGGATCCCCAAACACCATACACATGATGTAAGGCATGAAGACTGGTTACTACCCACCTACCACCTACCTCTTCCAACCACATGTGCGTGCCTGTACACACACACACACACACACACACAGTTCTGCTAATTGTCTCCGTTTTAAAAAAAATTGGTAGCTTATCCAAAACCACTTTTTTTGCATATTTATAAACTATATAATATCTGTGCTTTTTTATCTTACTTCTCCATAGTTATTTTCATCTTTTCTCTCTCTTTTTTTTTTTCCAGCCAGGACCAGCTGGAAATCCACTGATAATTAATTTTGTTTGCACAAAAATGGAGGTCTGTGCCTGGAAGGTATCCATGGAATGCTTTCCTCTACCTCCTGGAGAAAGGCACAGCACTTCCTGAAAGTCCAGGTTAATTATTGCAGCTATTAGTCGAGGAGCACTTCTCTTCTTTGAGTATATCACTTCCACTCACTGGACACTCTCTCCTTTGCAATTTATGATTCAGGAAATCATTCTTCATGGCTATGGTTACTTATTATTTCCTATGAGTGAGTGGTATATCCCATGGTAACTTATACAATTGGGAACTAGAAAGTAACCTTCATCAAAACAAAGGTGACAACCCTCAGTTTCAGACAGTTATTGGTCACAAAACTAGTCTGATTAATTGTGGTGATCAGGGTGGGGATCCACCCTGGATCTTCATTGGCAGAACTGTTACCAACTAGTCCTCTGCATATGATACCAATGTTCACAATGACAATAACAATGGTGCAATACCTATATAGATGTCTATACTTATATCTTTTATTCCAAACCAAACTGGATGATAAAGCGGGCAAGAGAAGATATGTGGAACATAATAAACATATAAGAACATATAAAAGCAAATATCTAGTAGGTCGCAGATGCCATAAGGAAGAACATAAGGCTTCTGTCCCAGGGTATCTCACCTGGTTGTGAGATCATGTAATTGTTTCGGATCCTCTCAGAGCCTCTGAAAAGTTTTTGTGTAATTTTTCAATTATTAACACTGTCTTCTTACCCTCATGTCAGGGCCTTTGTGTATATTAGCCCATTAATCGTCACCAGCATCCTGGGGTAGTTAGGAGAAACTTCATTTTGCCACTGAGAAAATAGAGGCTGAAATCAATTAAAGAATTTGCTCCAAGTTGCCCAGGTAGTTAAGAGACAGATATTTTACAAACCCATGTTTGTCCATCTGATTCTAAAATCGAACTTCTTTAATGCCAGCAGATAGAGGTCATGGCCTACTCACACTGCAATGCACTGTATTACACAGAGTTATTGGTGGACAGTGGTGACAGCCCTGGACCCAGAGTCACCAGCCTCAGTCCCAAGCCTCTGGCCTCTGTCACTTGCCAGCAATGGGCACGTCATCTACCTTCCTCACATGCAAAATGGATATTAATAATACTAGTTTTACTTTCCTTATCAGCATCAAATTCAGTAGCACATGAAATATGCTGGCACAACTGCAAAGTACCATTTAAACGCATGGCATGATGTTGTTTTGTAAGCATTCTGAAGTCACCTTTTAGTACAGACATTCTTTTGGCTGAAAATGGATGGCAAGCTTCTCAAGGGTGGAAATTAGTCCTATTATTTCTTGGAGCTAGGTGCTCCCAGAATTCCTCTTATGTTTGATGGAAAAACCCCTCCCCATCTCACTCTACTCATGCTCCTGTATTTATCTTACCTGATTAGTACATCCTCTGTCGCTTGGAGAGAGGAGGTAGAGGGGAACTGCAGCCCTTGAATTCTGGGTGCTGCTGAGGACTTCCAGGATGTGAGGTGAGGTACGCATGTGCTGGCGGAAGCATGGATTGAAGGAGGAGGCGAGCTCTAAAAGACCTAAATTATACAGCTTTGGCTTATGTCTCTTAAAATAAAACTATTACCAGACTTCCTTTAAATAAAATCATTCTAGCCCTCTCTTTCTGTTAATCAGTGTACCTGGCCAGCTTTCCTGAGCTATATAATCATAACCATGGGAGAAGCTGGTATTTTTTTCTCATATTAATTTACCTAATCCTCTTTTCACACATTATGCATCGGCTATCATCTGTCTCTATGACTTGCCCACAGTAATCAGTTCAATAAATATCTATAAAATTATTCATTTCCTGGGGGACCTGAGCATTTTTCTGGTCTTATTCCTGGCTGCAGTTCAATTGGAGGCTAAAGGAAATACTACTTTTTTTAATTAATTGCTTGGAGTAAAAATATCACCATGGTCTCATTCTGTCTCTCTAATTTTATGCTTAAATATCTTCATCTCTACCTCTACCTCTACCTCTATCTCTATCTCTATCTCTATCTCTATCTCTATGTCTATCTCTATATATCTCTAAGCAGACAATATTAGTTGTGTAATGATCAGTGAGGCCACTCTCATTGTGCAGTTCAAACAGCTCATCAAAGAATAATAGTGAAGAAGAATCCTAATCAAACACAACACTGGACATGGCTCCTTTCTCTCATAAGTGCTAACCTTACAGTTCTGTTTAGTTTCCTAGGACAACAATTATAAAGTACCCCAATTTGTACAGCTTAAAACAACAGAAATTTATCCCCTTACACTACTGGAGACAACAAGTCCAAAATCAAGATGTCCACAGAGTCATGCTCTCTCAAGGCTCTATGGAAGTGTCTGTTCCGTGCCCTTCTCTTGGCTTGTGGTATTGCTAGCTATCCTTGACCTTCCTTGGCTTGCAGTTGCACAACTCCAGTCTCTGCCTCTGTGGCCACGTGACTATCTCCTTGTATCTTCAATATCTGTCACTGTGTGTCTTCCCCTCTTCTTACAAGGACTGGATTAAGGGCCCAATCTACTGCAGTATGACCTCATTTTAACCTAACATATTACATCTTCAATTACTTCATTTCATATTCTGAGTTTCTGGGAAGGACACGAATTTGCGTGCCTACAATTCAACCCTGTACAGTTTCCTTACGAGGCGCAGCCAGAAATCCACACCTGCCACTCCTTTGTTGCTTTAAGGGCAAGTGTGCAAAGAACTAAGTTAACTGAGTAGAAGCTTTGGTATTAGGTTCTGGTGGAAAAAACTGGATGATGAGGGTTGATTTTTCTGACTATACACCAGAAGTCTCTCTTTGCATGGTACACTTCTAGCTAAGAACTTCTCAGCCAGGTATACAAGTTGATATATAATTCTTGGGCTCTACAACACAGGGTTTTATCCCTTACCCCTAATAGATTATTCCAGAATCAATAAAGAAGTGAAAACCAACATTTTTTTCTAAGTGTGATACCAGTTCTCTTCTGATAGAAAAACCTGACCTGAACATAGGCCTCATTATAGTGTGAATATTTATATGCTTCATTGAAAAAAGATTAAGTTTGGTTTAGAGGTGCTGTCCAGACACTCTTTAACACTTGGAGTTTTATGTTATAAACTGTTTATGCAACCTATTACTTTTTTAAATCTGAAAAGAAAATCCTAAATTAGAATTCCCAAATACATCTGGTCCAAGGATTTTGGAAAAGAAAATAAAGGCCTATTCTTTCAATCAGGGTTAATCCAATCAAGTAGAAAAGCTGCCACCATTAGTTTTCGTTTCTTCTAGTTCAGTGGTTCGTAGACCTGCCTGCACATTACAATCACCTGGGGAGATTTTTAAAATCCTAACGCCTGGGCTCTCCCCTAGGCCAATTTAATCAGAATCACTGGGGGCAGGACCTAGGCATCAGCATTTCTGAAACTCCCCAGCCAATTCCAATGTCTACCCAAGTCTGAGAACTAGTGTCTGATCCTAACCCAGTCATTCACAGTGTCCTTTCTGGTGAAGCCAATCAAAAGTCCACTCCATCTGCTTCACCGACTGCACCTACCTACCATGAGGCACAAACAGTTACAAAAAAATAACAGGTATTGGTAAAAACCAGAGGAGTCCACATGTTATGGGTTGAACTGTACCCTCCACCCCTGCCCCCGCAAAGATACGTCCTAACCCTGAGAACCTCAGAATGCGAACTTATTTGGAAATAGGATCATTGCATATGTAGTTAATTAGGATAAGGTCACACTGGAGGGTGTGTGTGGGGGGTGGGGGTGGGGGGACTTTAATCCAACATAACTAGTGTCCTTGTAATAAAAGGAGAAGGGAAACACACAGAGAGAAGTGTTATGTGCAGATCCAGACACACACAGGGAGAAGACAGCCAAATGACAATAGATATAGATATTGGAGTGATGCATCTACGAACTGAAGAACACTAAGGATTTCTGGTAAATACCAGAAGATAGGAAGAGGCAAGGAAGGTTTCTACAGTTTCAGCCGGAACAGGGCCTTAACAACACCTTGATTTCAGACTTCTAGATTCCAGAACTATGAGAATGAATTTCTGTTGTTTTAAGTCACCCAGTTGTGGTACTTTGTTATGCAAGCTAATATACTATGGGTGTGGGAATGAACAACAGCACCGTGTGTAGAATGTCCCCAGGCTTCTCTAGATCCACTATGAATAGCTAGTCATGGATGTCAAACCACTATAATTAGAGGTGACCTGAAGGGGCCAACTGGTTCACCATGAGAAATGGAAATGGTAGTTAACTAACATGCATTGAGGGCACACATTACCTACACCAGGTCCATTTAATCCTAAACAACCTTTTGAGAAAAATACTATTTTTATCTTTATTCTGGAAAAGAGAAAACTGAGGTTCCCACAGATCAAGTAACTTGTCCGGTATTGCTCCAATAATGAAAAAAAGAGCCAGGAATTGAATGTGGTTGTACATAACCTTAAACCCCCTGCTCTTGAGAGGACACTCTTGGTGAGCCCAGTGATGCCACCAGGGCAACTTTCTGTAGCAGTCAGAGGGCCTCCTTAAGCCCGCCGAGCTGCAAGAGTGAAGAGTTGTGGCTCTGGTGTGACAAACACAGGAGTTTGGCATCCAGCTCTCGCAGCTGCCAGAAAGAATTAAACAAAGTGAATGAAAGCAAAGGAAAGGCAATAACAAAAATACCAGCAGCAGCAGCAGGAGGGAGGGCCCAATTACTACTGGTTGAAGTGTGAGGAAAATTAAAGTTGGTGATGGTTCAAGGTTATGTTGAAATTCCAAAGCAGTGGGCTTGCATAACCATGAAACATGGAAATTAAAGTATTACTGATGTTCACGCTGTTTATTTCAGGACTTCACTTTTCGCCTCACTTGTCTCAACGAGTCTCCGTTCAGTCATGCGCTAACCACCACAGAAAAGGGAAAAAAGATGAGAATGCGTGTGGATATGTGTGTGGAAGTGTGTGTGCACGCGCGCGTGCATGTGTATACCGTAAATTAGTAAATTAATCAGGAATAGGGAAAACTACAAAAAAAGTATAATTTACTTTGCTTCTGGCTATGCCCATTCGTGTTCTGTGAAATAAAGCAAAATGCTACCATTATTCGGTCCCAGCAACTGCAAAATATTTTTTAGGCAAAAGTTTTCTGAATTCACCTACCAAACCACTGATTACTTTTGAGTCCTCACCAATAACAATCATTAGGTTTATTTAGCATTTCCTATGTTCCAGACACAGATGTAATTAATCCCTAGAATAGCCTTTACCAAGCAAGCATGGTTATCACCATTCTGGAGGAGGCAGAGCTTACAAAAGTGGAATCATTGCCCCCCAGTAACAAAGGAACCGCGAGGAAGAAGCAAGGTCTGAACCCAGGGCTGGCTGCCTGACATGCAGCTTTTCTCCTGCTGTCCTTCCACTCTTTGGCTGATATTGTCCACCCTGTCAACATTTACACAGGAAGTATGCCTATTTTTCTCTATTTTTGTCTTTTTTTTATTTTATTGATTATTTTTTTTACCGTCATACTTATTTCCTTCTTTCTACCTATTTCGGATTTGCATTGTTTTTCTTTTCCTTTCTCAGCTTCCTAAGGTAGAAAGGTCTTATGAATGTCTTGTTCATAAAATATTAGATCCTTCTTTTTAAATATAAGCATTTAATGTTCCATATGCCCTTTTTAGCAAAGTGAAGTTGTTTTTTAGTATTTTATGAATTATGAATTCATAATTGTAGTATTTTATGAATACCAATCCGATCAAGTTGTTGATGGCATTGTTCATTGAAATCTTCTAAATCTTTAATTTTGTTTTCTCAAGTTGTTCTATCTATTGCTTAGAGAAGAGTGTTAAAAGCTTCAACTATAGCTGTGGATTTTTTTTTATTTCTCCCTTTAATTCTGTCAATTTTCATTTCATGGATTTTGAAGTTCTTTTACTAGGTACATGTATATATCTTCCTGATGCCTTGACCCTTTTACCATTGCAAAATATACATTTTATATTCCAAAACATATCTGGGAATCTCTTTGTCTTGGCATATTCTTTGTCTGATATTAATACAGATACTCAAGCCTTTTTATTTGCTTTCAACTTACTTGTGTCTTTATAATGAAAGTACATGTCTTATAGATAGAATGTAGTTAAGTCTTGCTTTCTAAAAATCCAATCTGGCAATGCCTCTTTTTTTTTTAAGGAGAGGGAGGGAGAGAGAGAGAGAGAGAGAGAGAGATTGAGAATCGCAAGCAGGCTCAACACTGTAAGCACAGAGCCCTACATGGGGCTTAATCTCATGAACCACGAGATTATAACCTGCGTAGAAGCCAAGAGTCAGACTCCTAACTGACTGAGCCGCCCAGACACCCCTATCAATGTTTTTTAATTGGAGTCTTTAGAACATCTACACTTAATATCAGTTTTGAGACAGCTGGACTTAGGTCTATCATTTTACTGTTGATTTCTGGTTTTCTCCTCAATTTTTGTTCCTCAGTTCCTTCTCTGCCTTCTTTTAGATTAACTGAATATTTTTCTTAGAACTCAATTTCATCTGTTGCATTTTTAGTAATACCTCTCTACATTAATTTTAGTGGTTAAGAAATTATAATATATATCCTTGACTTTTTAGAGTCTAATTAGTGTTAATATTGCATTACTTCCTGTAAAATAGAAGAAGCTTGCAACTATATATGGCTACTTACCCCTTTCTTTGTCTATTACACTGAATTTGTCACATGTATCACATCTATATTTATTATAAAACTCCATAATAAATTATTATAATTTTTACTTAAAAACTATATGTAATTTTTTTTATTTAAGAGGAAAACATCATCTTTTAAACTTGCCCTAAATTTATGATTCCAGCCAGGGCTCTTAAGTCCTTCTTGGAGATCTGAGTTTCCACCTGACATCATTTGTCTCAGCCTAAAGAACTCCTTTTAGCACTCTTTATAGTGTAGGTTTGCTGGTGACAAATGCTCCAACTTGTTTCTTGGCTGAAATGTCTTTGTTCTGATTTTATTCTTTTTTCACCCAGCTTTATTGAGGTATAGTTCATTTTTAAAGAATATTTTTACCTGATATAAAATTCTGTGTTGAAACTATTTTCTATTTAGACCTTAAAAATATTGTTCCACTCTTTTTCTGTCCTTCATTGTGACTAATGAAAACTCACACATAGTTTTAATCAAATTGCTGTTCCTCTATATATAATGTCTTTTTTCTTCTGCCTGCTTTCAATCATTTTCTCTTAATCTTCTTTGGAGGAGTTTTCTATAATGTGCAGAGTTGATTTTCTTTATGTTTACATATTTCTCATTCATAGAATTTTTTGAATCTAAAACTTTTTTTTTCATTTTTTATATGTTTATTTATTTTTGAGAAAGAGAGAAAGAGCGAGAGCAAGGGAAGGGCAAAGAGAGAGAGAGAGATTGAGAGAGAGAGAGAGAGAGGATCCAAAGCAGGCTCTGTGCTGGGAGCACAGAGCCAGATGCGGGGTTTAAGATCAGGTCATGAGATCATAACCTGAGCTGAAGTTGGATGCTTAACTGACTGAACTACCCAGGCATCCCAATTTTTTTCATTTTTATTAATTTAAGTAATTTCAGCAGTTGTTTCCTAAATTTTTACAAATCTTTCTCTACTTACAGGACTACAATTACATATATGATAGATCTTTTGAAATTGTTCCACGAATCCCTAAGGCTTTGTTCATTCTTTTGCAAACTTTTTTTTCCTTTGCTTTTTAGATTGGATAATTTTAATTAATCTATTTCCATGTGTACTGTCTTTTTGTTCTATCATTTTCACTTACTCGGCCTATCTAGTAATTTTTCCATTCCCAATATTTTATTCTTCAGTTCTAGAATTTATACTGATTTTTAAAACACTGTATATTTCTCTGTAAGGATTTCATACTTATCACTGATTATGAATATAGTTTTCTTTATTTTTTTATCATATTTGTAATAGCTGCTTAAAAATTCTTGCCTGCTAGCTTCAAATGTGGGATTTTTCCCCCCCCAGGATATTGTGAATGTTTTATTGTGGAGACTCTGGATTCTGTTATTTCCTTCAAAGAGTACTAATCATTTCATGGCAGACAGTTAAATTGGGTAGAATTCAAACCACAAATTTTCTTTCCCCTGAACTTGACAACAGCAGAATCTCAATTCCCTTCTTTTAGCCTTTGCTGTGCTGCACGGAAACCACCCAGTCTGATGGTTTTCTATGTGACTTTCAGCCCTGTAGAACCTAGACTGGGGCTTGCCATGAGGCTAAGATTCCGTAAACATTTGGAAACCACACAGTGTTGTTCCTTCTTCTAATTGTTGACTTCTCTCTAGTATTTCCCTAGTTGGTCACTTTCAAGGGCCTTCAGGCATTTGTTATTTATATTTTATCCAGTGTTTACAAGTATTACCTGGTATTGGGTTAGTCCAGTAGGAGCTCTTTGAGTATTAGGAAAAGCAAAATCTACCATCAGTGAGCTTTGTATGGTCACCCACTAGTACTGATGAGGTTTTTAGGGTGACAGTGGGGTTCGCAGGGTCCAGAGCCGATGGCCAAGAAAGAATTCTTGAAGACATCTTCAGTGCAAAAAGGTGATTTTATTAAAGCACAGAGAAAGGACCCGTGGGCAGGAGGAGCTGCCCTGGGACCATGAGGAGAGACTGGTTACCTACTATGGAGTTAGGGGGAGGTAAAGTCCAGGGGAAGTTTCCAGTGAGATTTTCATGTACCAAAGAAGACTCACAGGATACTGGATGCCTAGCTATGGTCAAGCAAAGGTTGACAGCAAAGCATTAACATTAAGACAGTAGGGAGTTTCTGGAGAAATGTTTTACTCTGCCAGCCTCAAGTTATCTGTCAATGGGCTGCAGGTTATAAGGAAATTGAGTTTGAACTGCCATTTCCTTCAGCCTTTGTTTCCCACATCACTATGGAGGGGTGATGTTGGGGCTCCAGGAAATGGAGTGTATAGGTTTCTGGAGATTAGGCTATTGATAACATTGCCTTTTTCTTGTGATTTACTAAGATATTTGTAAACAGATGGAGACTCAGGTCCTGCAGTCTGCTAACCTATCTGTTAACCATTTGTTTTTCCCCTTTCCTTTGTCCTCAGACAGCCAGGAGTGCCAGAGGGATATCACACACATCCCACCTGGGGATGTTTGCGGCCTTCAGCTTGCCTTATGCTCCCTCATCATTACTAGGAAGTGATCTGTAGTACAGCATGATTTAGGCTATCTTGATTAATACAAGGTACCAACTGCAGTATTTTTGTTTTGATTTTAAAATACTTGGTTTATTTTGGAAGCAGAGCTTCCTCAGGTTTTAGATTTAAAGTGTTTAAAAATATAATGCCATTTTTATTGGCTTTCATAAGTTTTCTGTGAGACATTGATCTTGCAAAATAAAATATGTCAGGGTACTTTTCAGAAAGGTAACCCCTGCAGAGTGGATTATTTTATTCATCATTGATTTCCCTAGTATTAGTATCATACCTTCCTGCCCATTAAGATCCCTTTGAGACATTCTAAATTTTTTTCCACACGATGTAAATTTTTCTAGACATTTTGTATTTCCCCATTTTATGTGATATTTAAAACTTTTGAACAAATCAGTTAATTCTTTTTATAAGCATGTTGTCTCATAAAAGCATGGTGCCTGTCTGCTTTTCCCTTTCCATAATCTATGTATACTTCCTCCAATTGGAGGAGCGTAGACTGACAAAGCTGTATCAAACAATCCAATAGAATTATAGTAGTAATGAAACAGCTTTGCTTTGAACTTTTAATTATTTAACATTCACTGATAAATTAATGAGCCCCTACTATTTACAAATCCATTATTCTACTCCTATCTTTAATAGGCAAGGGTAGGGCTACCTGTGCTTCACATATTCAAACTGTTAGTAGACAACACGCGCAGTTGTCTAGAACATTATATAACATTGTCCAGCTTTCTACATTGGGATCATTTACTTTAACTTTAAAAAAATTCTCTAGACAAACGGGGATTTGGGTAATTGCCCAAATTCTTATAGATTCAAAACCTCAATTCTCCATCCTTAAATATCTTTCTGCCTTTTGAGATAAACAGAGCTTTACTCCCATTTATCTTTTATCCCTTCTTCCATTCTTTTATTTACTCTACATCCTTTTTGTTTCTCAGCCCTGTGGTCCCACCTTCCCTCACTGGCTCCAGTTCTGCTCCCCAGGGCTCCCCACTATAATGGCACAGGTTATTATAGGTTCTTCTTTTTATAGGAGAAGAGAAGAAAAGAAATCTATTCTGCCTTCAGGGTGTGGCATCTCACACTGCCGAGATTAATGATTCTATTGGCATTATACAAGAGAGTCTACACCTTTCTCAAAGTCTCACCTAGTACATGTTCCAACCTGACAGAAGAAAGGAGAAGGTGGAAAAAAAACCCCAAAAAACATTGTGACACATACACCAGATATTGCAGTAGGTACAGCAGATCAACCTGGATGAAAACAGCCTAGCAGGAAGTCAGGCATATACACAAATTATTTTAACACAATGTGGAATAGATCAGAGAAACATGATTTACAACATAATCAAATATCCGGAAAGAAGGCTGACTCTGCTACTTTGCCTGGAGGGTTTTAGGAAAGGATGTGACATTTGATTCACAGGAATCTTTGTGACCACATTGAAGACTAACTCTACCATTCTCTATCGTAGGTTCTTCTTCATTTTCTTCCTAGACTTAATCACCTTCTTTATTATTGTATGGATTTTGTCATTAAAAAAAAAAAAGTTAACGTTTATTTATTTTTGAGAGAGAGAGAGACAGAGCATGAGTGGGGGAGGGGCAGAGAGACAGGGAGACACAGAATCCCAAGCAGGCTCCAGGCTCTGAGCTGTCAGCAGAGAGCCCGACACAGGGCTTGAACTCACAACCCACGAGATCTGACCTGAGCCCAAGTCGGACGCTTAACTGACTGAGCCCCCCAGGCACCCCATCACTTTTTATATTCATTCATTTACTGCCCCTTCCCCCAACTTGAATGTAAGCTCCATGAGGGCAGGAATCTGAGTCTTACTCACTGTTAAATTCCTGGTGGCTAGCCTCATGTCTAGAATGTAGTAGATGCTGAATAAATATTTATAGGTTAAATGAATTATAATATAGTTATTTGTCTGTATGACTATCATCTCCATTAGATTGTGAAGCTCTAAGGAAAATCCCATTGTATTCATGTTGCACTTGCTTTTTTGTATGATAGTTACTCCTGTTCTCTCACACATGGTAGGTGCACAATAAGGTGTTTTTGCATCAATAAATAAACACACAAATAGTTATTTATTCTTCCTTTATCCACTACTTTTGTTGGAAGGAAGGTAAAGACATTCTTTTTTTTTTTTTTTAACTTATCAAAAAGTTTAAGGAAAAAATAAGCTAAGCTGATCCTACTCACACAAAAATAGTTCTGCCACCTCCATCTCCCGGGAAGAAAAACAAAGAAACCCTTTGAGGCCACTTTCTACATTCGATTGGGGCAAAACTGTGACAGGATGAAATATTCAAGAATGCAGCTATTAAATAGAACCCTGTTGAAAAATGTTTTGGTTTTTATCCTTGGACATTTCTTGGGAGATTAGCAGTTTACCAGGTGACCAGAGATGACATTTCCTCCCCGCCAATGTTGGGTACATTCCCTTTGCCTCAAATGTGGAAAACATCTCAAATCTATTCTTTGATGTCCCAATTTTAAGATAACTTCATGAGGCCCTTCACATGGCAAAACGACCAGCATGCGGATGAATCAGAGTCAATAAAAGTATAAACTATTAAGATCAAACACTTTCTGTTTCAAAAAGAAAAAAAAAATCTTATACTTGGTCACAATCACACTGTTTTGTTTTTGTTTGTTTTATGCCTTAATAGAACTTTTTAAAGTCTAGTACCCATTTCCCATCATAATAATCTTGGAGTCTTTCACCAGGGTTGAGGAAACTTCCAGAAAGGTCAATCGAATGATCATGAAATATTTGACCATAACCTGTGCTGTGAGTCAATGTTCACAAGGAACAAATGTTGAACACCTACTACATGCACTGCCAGAATCAGATATTTCTTAACCCTGGCTTCCTCACTGTGTGCAACCTAGTAGGAGACTCGGACATCAAAGCAGGCGATAGCAATTCTGCGTGATGAGTACGAGAGCAGGACACACATGTGGTGCCTCGACAGCTCTTAGGAGGGGCCCTAACCCACACGTGACCAGGAAGAGCTTTCCACAGCCACAGATCAAATGCTATAAAAGATATCCTGATTCTGGTGGAAATCTTGCGTGAGCTGAAGAATAAGAAGTAGAGCGTTTCAGGCTCCAACCAAGAAACATAGTTTACTTATTTAGGATGGAATTTTACTTGCACATCAAGATCTATCCAGCCTGGATTAGGGCCATGTGAGAAAGAGAAAAAAAGAAAAGAAAAAAAAGTCCCAACCACCACAACACTGGCAAAAAAATGCATTTTCACAGGTTCGAATAAAGCAAAACATTTTTCATTCCTGCCTCAAATTTTTGGCACCACCAGGAGACAATTTGCTTAAGTGAAAGGGAAAAGCGAAGAGGAGAACAGCAATGTGCGAGTGGAGTAATCATAAACATCGGAAAAGGATGAGTGTTGTTCGCGGCTGCTCGGAGGCCTGAGTTTTTGAGGAGCCTGTAAGCAGGCTTTCTTGCTCACTTGCTTTGTGTGTGTGTTTCTTTCCTTCCTTTTTATGGAAAGGCATATTTTCCTATCCATTAAGCTTTATAGTTTTCTGCCAACTACTTCACTGGAACAAGTTTTCCCTTTAATTTAACAATGCACATATTAGGCTGTTATGGGCCTGTAAAACCTGCTTCTCAGATAGTGCTTACAAAACGCATTTCTTTAAGACTCATGATGAACAGAAATACAGTATATGCAGTCTGGAACCAAGTAGCTCCCACTTATCTTTTAGGTGAGTATGTTGGTGTCACCATCATTTCACCAGAAGGTCAAACTCAATGAGTTAAACATCCCCAGGTTCTGACAACCACATAATCGAAGGTTTTTTTGAGGAAGATAGAATTGTCACTGATTTTTCAAGCCCATGTGATCTTCTGTATGGCTTACTCATTAGCTGGGCTCCAAGAAGTATTCATCTTCATTTCCCCATTATTGCCAGACCCAGGGACTTTGTGGCATTTGCTGTAGCACATTAAAAAAATGAAGGCTTAAAAAGGGATTTAGAAAGAGAGAAAATTTCTTAATCATGCTTTCATAACTGTTGGTGAACAGTTGGTTTAAATTTCCAAATAACTCTTTTCAAAAGGATAATATCAAAACACATGCAAAAAATAAAAGTCTAAATAAAGCACAATAAATTATTTCACTGCTAAGGTATTAGATTTCAAAGACAGAAGAGAGTACACATAAGGATATTAGAGTGGACTATATTGGATCTTTGGGAATTGCTGTCAGATATTGATGAAAACAGAGAGACTGTAGGAGATCAGATAAAAGAGAGAAATGATTACATTTGGAAGAACAATGTGAAATACGTGGCCAACAGAGATTTCAAATGTAAGCTAATAGCAATCCACGAAAGAACAAAGTTGGGGCAAGTCCCACATCTTTAACCACATTTACAATCATTCAGCATCTGTAAAAATTTTTACATAGCATTCTTCTTCATTTCAAAATTTGCAAAATACATATTTAATAGGTTTAGCATGTCAGCCGGTAATTTCGTCCACAGGCAGTGAAAAGGACTTGTGTTTTCAAAAAAATGAGTTGGGTTTTGGTGCTTCTGCCCTTTCGGCTCTGCCCCAGCCAGCTGCAATCCCTGCTGTTTCCCAGCCCAGAGACGCTGTAAACAATGTGTTCTGTACATTTCAGCATCCACGTTGGCGAGAAAACCATCGTCTAAACCTTTTCTTTCTCCCAAGCTTCACACTCCGTCCACTTGGAACAGAGTGAGTCCATTTTCAGACTGACCACTGTCCTCCTTACCTTACCAAAATCACCAAAGAGAAAGACAGGTGGGAAAGGTTTTTCCAGAACATGTTTTCCTATCTGATAAGAATATTAGCCATTACATCCAAAATGATTGATGATTACTCGAACCGGAAAAAAATTTGAGAAACAAATAATTTAAAAGCCAGATGGGATAGTAACTGGGAAGCTGAGCTGGATCAGCCAGTCCCCCCACAGGCAGGGCTGTTGAATATACCTGGTACTCCAAGCCCCTTCTGTGATGATCTCACTGAAGTCACAGCACAAGTAGCCGTCTGGTTCATTTCAGTTGTATAGATGTTACTTCACTACATAATGCAAGCTTTTCAAATTGCCCCCACTTGCACTCTGTCCTTTTTTCCTGACCCTAGGTTGTCTGCATTTGGACAATTTAAATTAAAAAAAAAGAAGATAGTAGACATCAAAGGCATGCTAGCAGGCCATCCCTAACTGATTAATTAAGAGCATAGCTCTTGCTTCAGGATGGAGCATGAACACCTCGATCAGTAACCATTTGTTTGGGGATTAGAAACCTTTTCTATCTCTGTGAGCAATGAAAAAGAAATACAAAAGGAAATTTGTAGGTGAAAACCTCCCAGGTGCTACCCAAATTTTACTATCATTTATAAGCCCTTGAACTGATTTGATATCAAAACTTTGTTTGGTGTTGTATAAATACAAGTTCAGAAAGCGTTTCCACTCAGCTGATGTTATTTTCCATCTGTAATAACTCCATATTTCCTCCACATTTATGTGATTCCATATTCCAGAGGTTCATAAAAGAATTCTGTGCCTTGCAGTGCAATTACAAAAGGAATCATGCATGTATGGTCTGACATGGAGAGTCTTAGTAGAGACAGTTTGGTTCAGGGGCTTATTCTCTTAATTTGCTTTCTTCAGATATAAAGTCCTCTTAATTTCACTAGCTAACAGTAGTACTGCATTATTAGAGAATTTATAGTAGTGCTTTCCAACGATATCCCTGGGACAGATTTTTGAATTTGTTTCAATCTTGATTACAGTGTACACAATGAACAAAACATATTTTTACACAATGGCAAATCCTAATCGAAAATAATATTGTTTTAGTTTGAAAAAAAAATATTTTTTGAGTAAAGCCTTAAACTTGGTATTCTGAAGGGAAAAAGGGGGGGGGGGTACTAAAGAGAACCAGTGTCTTCCTCAAAACAAGTTACATTTTTGTATGAGGTGAGTTAGGTGATATGATGGCAAAGATATAGTCAAAATAACCATGTAGTTAAAATGGCTTCCAATTCCATAATGGATTGATGTCACTGCTCTTGGGGTGGTTTCCTTCCCTGGAAATGTCTCATCACATTCTAGTTTCTGGATTATGGTGCTCTAGCATTGTGAGTAAGTGAAGCGGCCCTGGGGTGAGACAGCTTGGACCTGTGTCCTCAATCAATCCCTCACCAACTCTGACCTGAGCAAGTTACTCAACCGGAACTGAGCCTCAGTCTCCTTATCTATAAAATAGTGGCAGTATTTCGCCCATCATAAAATTGTTGTGAAATTGAGACAATGTGTATAAACTGCTTCAGTTGCTGCCAAGGATATGGTAATTGCACTATATTTAATATTAAATTGGCAAAGTTTTGATAATAAGAGAGTGATTTTCTGCTGCTTTTAGCAATCTGGCTAAGAAAGATTATAAGCCTTGTAAAATGTGGAAACCCTTTTGTCCTTCCCCCAGGAGAAGACCCTCAGCCTTTCAGCATGTGCTTACTGCTCATGACCTCTTCTTACACCCAGACTATGTGTATTACTATGTTTTTAAGTCAGTTCGACCTTCTCTCCTCTTATACCCATGCATCCCTCAGTGGTCTGAGTGCTCCATACCTTCATGGGCAGGACTTTCCCCCACTGTTTTTATTTAATTTTCACTCTACTCTAATGACCACTCCTCAAATCCAAGTTTATGTACTGTGGAACTATTTTTGTTGTAAATCAAATCCCCAAGAAAAACAATATCAGTAGATTTCTTTCATTTAATATATTATCGAACAATATAAAACATAAGTCTAACCAAACACGTGATCTCAATCTGTAAAGAAATGCCCGTAGATTGACCTGCAAATTTGGTTTCATATCACTGACTCCTCTAAGAAAAAGAAACAAAATAAGAACAGAGTGTCCCTAATGATTACCTTTGAAGAACCTCCCTCATGTGATGATGATATATTCCTCTGTTAGAGGTTTTTCAAATGGATATTTTTAGTTGGTTTCTTATTAAATTGTCTGGTTTTATTCTCATTGAAAGTGAGACAGAGGGAAATATGCAGCTTTCAAAAGGTCACAGATATCAGTTATCTGTTGTGATATAAAAGAGTACCCCAAATGTAGTGACTTAAAGGAGTGACCATTTTCTCTGCTCATTATTCTATGGGTCAGCTGTTTGGGCTGGGCTCAGCTGGGAAATTCTTCTGCTTGTGTTAGCTAGGGCCACTTATAAAGCTGCAGTCATCCAGTGACTAAGCTAGGGCTTTATGGGCTAAGTCAGCCTCACTGCCATCTCTGGAGATTGGTTTGGCCATGTCTCCAGCTGCATAGTCTTACCAGGTGACTAGCTTCCAACAATGCAAAAACAGAAGCTGAAAGACCTGTTGAGACAGGTTCACATGCCATCACTTATGCTTCATTCTGTTGGTCAAGGAAAGTCATGTGACCAAGACCAGGATCATGCATACACAGAGAGGAATTATAGCAGCCATGTTGCAAATAATCTATCATACCACATAAAACATAAACCTTTATAAGAATAAATCAAGTTATGTTTGTTTTCTACTCATTTTCCTGATTTGTTTAGCTGACTTTTTTTACATTTTTTAATGTTTATTTACTTTTGAGAGAGAGAGAGAAAGAAAGAGAGAGAGCAGGGGAGGGGCAGAGAAAAAGAGGGAGACAAAGAATCCAAAGGAGGCTCCAGGCCCTGACTGTCATTGCAGAGCCTGATGAGGGGTTCAAACTCATGGACTAAGCGATCATGACCTGAGCCGAATTTGCACACCCAACTGACTGAGCCACCTAGGCACCCCTTTAGCTGACTTATTAAAAAACTATTTATTATATGCTGGCTGTTGGTGATACAAAAGAGTATATACATCTCTTGTTCTAAGGGATTTTATTTCTGCCAGAGAAAAAGAAAGAAAGAAAGAAAGAAAGAAAGAAAGAAAGAAAGAAAGAAAGAAAGAAAGGAAGGAAGGAAGGAAGGAAGGAAGGAAGGAAGGAAGGAAGGAAGGAAGGAAGGAAGGAAGTTATCAGACTTCCTGGATGGTGAGTATCTTACTGACTACATGATCGTGGTTAGTTGTATTCACTGAACTAATGAACCTGTCCAGGCATTCCAGAGATGTGTGCCATTCAGCATAAAATGGGCTGAACAAGAAAGTTTACACGTGTTGTTTATAAACCCAACCTCATTACAGCAAAATAATGGAATCAAGCAAGTCATGAAATATTTTTTGCTGAGATTGAGTCAATTACATTGTCATCACACTTGAAAGACTGTACAGGTTTTTGATCCCCATTTGAGGCAGAGTAGAGTGATGATTAAGAATTTAGCTATGCAAAAATAATAACAATAATCATAACAATATAACACCCTCACTGTAAAATAGAGGCTATAAGCTACCTTACACAATTAAGTTGTAGAATAGAGAATAGGACACAAAGTTTAAAAATCTGTATCTTCATATGTAATAGCATTATTCTATAATTAATAAATGAAAAGGACTCTCTTTCAGAAAGGGCTGAGTAAAGACTCAAAATTTAAATTTACATAAATGTCCATGATTTCTCCCCTTTACCCTCTGCTCATCAAGGATCTTGGAAAACCAGATAAAAATTAATAGAAAGTTGTAGATGTGGCATACTGGTTTGAATTAGGAATCCACCTTCTTTTCTTGAAACACTTTTTTTACTAGAAAAAAAAAAGTATGTGTGTGTATTTAATACTGATGATGGCAAATGACTCCTGATTTTTTTTATTATTATTTGTGATAGAAACTGTGCTTCTTTATAATGGATGTTGTTTGTTTGTTTTTAATCCCTAAATTTCCAAGAGGTATTGAGTATGGGATAATAGGAAAAAAGAACATTTACTTGACATACCCCAGATTCATTCCAGGGTAAAGCTCTGCCAATCCAGAGACAGGCATCAAAATTTATGGTGTAAGGAGGAAGGTCATATTTCATTGTTTTCATTAAAAATATGGCAGAAGCCTGGTAATGAGGGCCAAATTTCCAATTTAAGAAATGAGTTTTCGTCTATGCAAAAGTTGTGATGCAGTACCAATTAAATAATAGAACATCTCTCTTCACTTAAGGACCCTACCAACCAATGCCAGAAAAGTCTTGCCGCTAACAATGCCTGACTCTAGGTTGTGATTGTTGGACTTTGGTTAGTTATGTCATCACTTGAGCATTATTTAAATATGTTTCTCCTTTTAATTCAATTTCCTGTTGTGTTTTCTCAAAACCATAAATTGTCTCTTAAGAAATTTTACAAAATGCATATTGTTGTCCCGTGAGACCTGGGCTATTCCTCAGCGGGGCACTGCCTGCCAAATGACATTTTTTTGAAAAGCTTTCCCTTTATTGGTTTTGCATAATGATTGCAACAATTCTCATGTAATGAAAAAAGAATGAAGAATGCGTGCCCTATTCCAGCACATAGCCGCAATGTTAATGTTAAAACAAAGCAAAGCAAAACAAAACAAAACAAAAACCCACCCTAAAAGTGGTCTTGGACACCCAGTTGTCCTCCTCTCAGCTCCCAGTTTTGGATTCAAGATGTTTTCTGTATTTTTTCCTCTTGTTCAAAATAAACTATTTATGCTCAAGAAAAATCTGTCACGTAGGACATCTGTGGAAAGTTGTTGCGGTCTGGGTTGGACCCCAGCTCCAGTACCAACCCGCATAGAATTCATGGGGGATATGGCTTAACCTCTCTGGGTCCATATCATCTCTTTTGTAAATTAGGAATAATGGAGTTTACTACACTGGATTGTTCTGGAGAGTAAAGATAAGGCCTGTGAGAATGCCTCACACAGTGTGAGCTGAAGCTAAATGTAATTCTGTTATCTTGTTCGGGGATGAAACCACCATTTTCTACCCTCAAAGCACAGAGGGTCAATGCAGTCCAGGGGAAGGGCACTGGCCATGGGTGGTGATGAAAGGCAAGCATGCTGGGAGACACTCTGACAGAGATGACCCGATCCCACCCTGCCAGACGCCAGAAAAAGATAACACGTATGCATTAAACTGAGTCTTAATTCATTTTTGTATGTACCGTGACACACAATAGGCACCAATTACTGTCTGCTGAATTTTTTTATTGTCCACATATGTATCACTGTGCACAGTAATTTATGACAGAAGTCAGTAAACTATGGCTTGTGGGCCAAATCTGTCCCTCAGTATATTTTTGTAAAGTTTTATTGGGACAAAACCACATCCATTTGTTTAAGCATTGTTTATGCTGCTTTTGTGCTGCTACTATGGGGAGTTAAACATTTGCTACAGACACCACTTATGGTCCTCAAAGCCAAAAATAGTTACTATCTTGCCCAGATTCTGTACAGAAATTTTACCAATCTTTGGCCTATGGAACTGAGTTACCTATATTCACTCCTGACTGAATAGAGGGTCTCCTGACAAACCCCCTAATTCGGGTGCCATGTACTCCTTTGAGGATTATGTTTTAATGTAATTGCTTCATTTTCCCATGGAAATTACTGGCTTACTGATTTTTTAAAGGAGATTATAATTTTATCAAAAAAGAGAGAGAGAGACAGAGTGCCTAGAATTTGCAGTCATTATACAAGGCAGAGTAGACACCTTGAAAAGATGAATGAACAATGCCGTAAGGCAGAGGATGGACCAGGGGTCCTGGTGTCAGCCTCTCCATGCTGACTATCAAAATAATGACAACACTGGGGTCACCACAAGATAATAAATAAATATCACTGACTTCATTTTCATTCCCAGCCTTTCTCTGGGTCTGTGAGTCTATTCTATAATGTCACCACATAAAGACTCTGGACAACAATGTGACAAAAGAGACACATTCATGGAAACCTGACTTGTACATAGAGTCCTGGTTCTACTATTCATTCTACACCTCTGCTTTGGCAGAATATTGTGTACTGTGCCCCTAATACTCCATGGTCATGTTCTGGGTGTTGGAATATGTGCAGCTGTGTTTGGCTGACCCTCAAGAGGAGCTCAAGTAATCAATAATGGACTTGGGGTCCTCTCTTCTCTATCTGGCAGCTACTTTATACTGTACTTACTGTACAAAAGAAGCCAGGTTGGCATGGCTTTTTGACTATCTCTGCAAAATCCATTCGGATCCATTTCTTTTACTACCATCAACCTGGGGAGGCAAAGGAAAAATCAGCCCTAGGAGTGTGAAAACCACTGTACTTAAAACTATATCCTTTGCTTATTTATTTCAAGTAGGAGGCCACACAGACACAGAAAAACAGCAGGCTCATGAAACGAGATTTAAGGTCCATTCTGGTCACAGGGTCCTCCCTGATGTTCAATCCTACAGGCGGTACTCCTCAACCCTGAAGATTTTCCAAACCTTCCAAGCCCAGGAGAGTTTCTCATGTTGAAAGACTGCAGGATGGGACCCCATAACAATCCCCAGAAAGTTCAGGCAGAAATTACATTCAGGCCAAGTCTGTATGGTACACTCCTCTGTAATTGTTGGGTCTCTTCCAGAAGGCTCTCAACACATGGGACTCCAATGAAGTTTAGCATGTGGAAAGGGCTGAAGCCTGAAGCCTGTGTGTTTGTAATGGAAACACAGCAGTGACCCCATGATCCATGTCTGTATCTGTGCCGCCATAAAATGTGTTTCTCTAAACAGAGCAGCAGAAGTGCCCGTGATAGGTGGGGGAAGGGAGGTTCTGTTAAAGGTTCCCCAGGTAGGGAGGTAGGAGGGCCTCTTAATAAGAAAACCATGCATTTAAGGAAGCTTTATAGTTTGCAAATGTACTTTCACATTTAAGATTCTCAGGATGAGCCTCTGAAGTGGGTAAGGCAAGCATTCCTTTCCTCCTTTTATATATGAAGCAACTGTAATGGAGACGTCCAAAGACTTTCTCAAAATTCATTAGAGACTCTGCCAGAATCAGAGCTAATGTCCTTTGATACCTAGTTCAATATTCTTCCTAATGAATTATTCTCTGATATTTGTTTCTCTGTAACTATCTAAGCTAGCACAGACATTCAAACACAATACCTGTCCTTAAATGAATCCAATGCAAATTCTCTCAAAGAGTGGGCCAACTTGAGAATCAGAGTGAGAGAAGTACAGAAAATGATTGATAATATTAATTCTTATATTAATAAATGCCTTGAGATGATAAAATTTCTTTTATGGAATAAAATGTCGTATAACTTAAAGTCTGAAATGGTCCTTTCATCCTTAAATGGGGATGATTTTATCTTTACTGATGAGTAGGAAAGACAGCTCATCAGGCACTGCTAACCAGTAGTTCTGCCATAACCATCAGCCAGGGTTCGAAGAACTCTGTTGCCTCAAAGGACCCACAAACAGCCATGAAGACATCAGTGAGCAGAATAAGGTGAAGACCGAAAATGTGGCCCGCAGGAAAGGTTATTTGGATAGAAGCACAGAAATGGCTCTCATCTTGGCACACACACAACCACTGAGTCCTACGATAATCAAGCAAGAAAGCCTTTTAGCTTGGTCCTCATTGCCGAGCCCATCAAACATGCAGTGCATTCCGCTGCCATCTCCTCCTCACTGCCCAGGTGGCACGTGCACCCCCTAGGTCTCCTTTGTGTCTGCCCAACAGCCTCCATGTTCTCTTTGTCCAAAGCTATGGAAGATGAAATTGGAGGGATCTAGAATATCGTTTCCATGAGGACTTACCAAGTGTTTGGGACTACATGATCCTGAAAAACAAAGTCTATTCAAATCATAAGTAAAAGAGACTTGATAGGAGTCAGTAGCCAAGAAAATTCACTTTATTTTTAAAATGTCTTTTTAAATTTTTATTTAAAATTTTTTTTTAATGTTTATTATTTTTGAGAGAAAGAGACAGGGTGCATGTCGGGGGAGGGCAGAGAGAGACACAGAATAGGAAGCAGGCTCCAGGTTCTGAGCTGTCAGCACAGAGCCTGATATGGGGCTCAAACTCATGGAATGTGAGATCATGACCTAAGCTGAAGTTAGATGCTTAACCAATGAACCACCCAGACACCCCTTAAATGTCTTTCTTTAATGCTTATTTACTTTTCAGAGAGAGAGAGACAGAGAGAGAGAGTATGTGAGTAGGAGGGGCAGAGAGAGAGGGAGACACAGAATCCAAAGCAGGCTCCAGGCTCTGAACTGTCAGTACAGAGCCTGATGCAGGGCTTGAACCCACGAACCGCGAGATCATGACCTGAGCCGAAGTTGGAAGGTTAACCAACTGAGCCACCCAGGTGTCCCAAAGAAATTCACTTTGAATTAAGGGAACTCAGTAGCCAGACCCTAGCTCCAGGTTGGCTAGGTATTGTTAACTAGTCTCAGGAGCATTCTTTCCATAGATATGTGTGTAATCACAGTGTTCCAGGTACATATCTCCCTTAGAGAGCAAGAATAGGAACATTTTTATTGCATTTCTTTTTGTACTTTTAATATGAAAAAAGCTCTAATTCATATAACATTAATTAAAAATAAATATAGGGGTGCCTGGGTGGCTCAGTTGGTTGAGCGTCTGACTTTGGCTCAGGTCATGACCTCATGGTTTGTGAGTTTGAGCCCCTCATGGGGCTCTGTGCTGACAGTTCAGAGCCTGGAGCCTGCTTTGGATTCTGTGTCTCCCTCTCTCTCTACTCCTCCCCGGCTTGTGCTCTGTCTCTTTCTCTCAGAAATGAATAAACATTAAAAAGAACTTTTTTAATAATAAATAAATATAGACTTTTTCAGTCTCCCAAATAAAAGCATATCAAAAAATGTTTTGATACAGGCATATGGAAACAAAAGTTATACTTTGCTAACCAGAAACTTTTTTTTTTTAAGTTATGTGTTTAAAGAAAAGGAGGACCTAATGGCATAGCTTGGTTTTTAATGATGATTTAATTCATTCAAAGCATCAGCCTTCTATAAAATATGAACACCCAAAACTGTTCATCAGAGCCATGGTTCATCCAGCTCAATGAACTGGCACAGAGGCTTCATGGATGAAGATGATGGTTGCCTTCTATGTTACCACTTTTCATCATCACGTTCTACATAGAAGTAGAAGGCATCAAGATCCCTGCCACTCTGGATCCTTATGTAGGTTGTGCCCTGCATAAAAGGGCCTGGACTGGAGGCTGAAATCTGGCCTGCACTCAAGGAATTCACCTTGCACCTACCTGGAAGAAAGGCACATATCATAGATCAAAGGCACTCATTGAGTCTGCTGGGGTGGGTGTGGGGGGGTGGGGTGGGGAGTGGTTGTTGGCCATCAGCAAAGTCACCTTTGAATGCAACAAAAGCAGATCAAGAAACGTACTGTCAAAGTCTTCCTTTAGGAAGAGGGTAGTAAGGGGCATTGTAAGAGAATTAGAGGTAAAGAGACTTTATGTCTGATTTAGTATGCAGAATTGCTGAGCATTACCATTGTCACCATAGGTGGCATTAAATTACTATTATCAGCTATGTAAGAACGGTAACTTTTACATTGTGATAGCACCAAAAATTATTAGAGTCAGTATCTTTGGGTTTTCTCTTTCTCAACTTCTCCCTCCCTTCCTGTCTCTGCATACATCGCCCATCTGTTCTTGCCGCTTTACCCATTAGAGCGCTTAGCAGATTGATCATCATTGTTTAAAATTCTCCGTCTGATAATTCCAACATTCCTGCCATACCTGGCTCCGTTACTTGCTCTGCCTCTTCAAATGGCGTTTTTGTCTTTTGGTATGCCTTGTAATTTTTTCTTGCTAGCAAGAAATAAAGGACTGGGCAAGGGAACTGCTGTAAATAGGCATTAGTAACTTGGTGTTAACATGGGAGGGAAAGTGTTCTAGTCCTATGATTAGGTCTCTGTCCTCTAGTGAGTCTCGCCTCTGAACTGTGAACTTAGGTGGCACAGGATGGCCAGAGTGGGCTAGAGTTGGGCATTCCTCTTCTCTGTGTCAGTTAGCCTCTGATAATACCCCAGCAGGTTAGGCTCTGGTTAACTAGTTTCCCTTAAGGGGAAAACAGAGTGCACGGGTATATTTCAGAATGGTTCTTTTCCCCTCCACCTGCTGGATGTACTAGGAGATTCTTCTTTTGTATTTATTGTGGGAATCTGGTGGAGCCCCGGGAGGTAAATCTTAACAATACTGTGGGCCCTCCTGTGACTAGAAGCCGTTTTTAACTCTCAAAGGTGTCCACACCAAGCCTCTGGCAACTCGTCAATGACCATTCAGGTTTCTGGTTCCTGAAGTGGTTTCTGTTCTGAGAAGCCAAGGCACCCTGTATTTGCCCATCTGTCTCTCCAACCGTGGGGACAAGTGGTTTGCCCTGTGTCCTCCCCTCTCTTATGAATCTAAAAAAAAATGTTGATTTTCAGTCTGTTTGGCTTTTTACTTGTTAGAATGGTGACTTCCAAGCTTCTTATGTACAAACTAAAACCTGGAATTCTCCATCCACTTTCTAAAAAGGAAGGATTCTGGATTGCTGTGACATCTTTTCTGCTTTTTGTCACATAAAATCTGAAAGACAGGCTGCTTCTCCAGATAGTCAGTGGGAAGCAGAATGGAAAATTTATTTTCTGGCATCTAGACTCAGAAAAGCAGAGACAGGACAACTAAGAAACAAAAAGCAGAGAGGATTATTTGAAGAACAACAACTGTGGTAGATATTTTTAGGGGCCACTATGAGTATGGAATTTTGGGGAAAGGGAAAAATAGCCAAAGAGAATTTCTAAGAAGCTTTCCTCATGTTGTTCAGAGTAAAATCCTGCCTTAAATCTCTTAAGGAAAACTATAGGACAAATCTGCATTATTTCTCAAGGCTTCTCTGAAGTGACTCAATGCAAGAAGTCATACGGGGACTCAGAAATATTTATTCGGGTTATTCCTCTTAGAATTTGGGGCTAATAAAAAGACATTCAAGTATGGACTGCTTGTCACCATGACATTTGAAGGTTAGCAAGCTTGAAAATAGAAAAATTCAACGACACAAATTAAATTATTTGAAGGCAAAATATTAAAGTTCTTAAAACAACATTTTATTGAATGCAGTGAGTGGGATTCATTTTAAAAATTAAGCCACAAAAGAAAAAAAAACAACAGAAAAGAACCGGCATGGGGTAGAGAAGTGCTTCCTAAGCATAAAGCAAAAACCATAAAGGAAAACAATATATTTTGGAGGAAAACAAGTTACAATTATCTCTATACTTAAAACACTATAAATAATATCCCGAGGGTGCAGTATTTGCAAAATATATGGTAGGCAAAGGGTTACTATCCCTAATTCATTTAAAGAAAAGTTCCTTTACATCAACAGGAAAAAGAGGAGTACTTCATTGAAAAACTAGGCAAAGGACACAAAGAGGCAAATTACAAAAGAAAAATAAACACATGAGTTTATGTTCAACTTTACCAGAATCGCACAATGAGTTCCACTTTTGGCTATCAAATTGGCAAAGGTTGAAAACCAAAATGGATTTGCTGTGATGGTAAGATTATGGGAAACAGGCCCTCGTGTACACTGCCAGTTCAACAGTATTTCTATGTAGTGGATACAACAGTGACTAAGACAGGCAGACCGGCTCCCATTGATGGCCCAGGTCTGTGGGGAACACACTGCAAACAGAGATAGGCATCGAATAGTCAAAACACTTGAAGGCTTTAAGTGTAGTTGCTGGGTACAGTACAAATACGTGATCTACTCCACACCTAACCCTGTGGCAGGGACATGGCTAGCAAGGCTGAAATCCAATATTTTTGGGGTGGCTGTGACATATAAGTCACAGTTCTGTGTGAACATGTAATATCTACACAGCAGAACACCCCCAGAGGTGGGGAGGGGACAAGGGTCGGAGAATGGAGCACTTTTTCTCTTATTCCATGTTACAAAGAAACGAAGTAACAAACAAGTAGGAAACTATATTTGCTTCTGAAAAGGAAACTATAAATTCATATGATTTAATATAAAGGCTGACCCGACACGTTGAATGTTTTCATTTCGGCATCCCAAGGCAACTCTTATTTTTAAAAATCATCTCCCTCCCACCCCCTGTTAGCTAGCAATTCCCTCCTCTTGTGCATAAGGGGATTTTCCTCTCTCTGAGGGTCTCCAAGCACAGCCAGAAATGCTTGAATAGCAATTAAATGGTTTCCAGGCCTTGGGGGTCTTTATTTCTAACTTAGTTCAAGAGCATATCCTGGGATGGTTATTGTACTCCGGAAAATGACTCTGTCAAATGCAAACGGATAGGAGGTCCCTGCCTTGTGTTCCATTTTCTTCAGAAATTGTATCATAAGGAGTTGTCAGCTCTGGTAACTGTCAAACTTGATTTCTGCCATCTGCAAAACTGAGGTGGGAAGATTTTTCCTTTGTAGTATTTCAATCATTCTTTCTGAACAGCAAAAAAACTCTGTAAGAACTTATATTTATTAGAGTTTTGTTTCCTCTTTAGGTCTGAATATGAAGTACAGAGGCATGTAGAAATTGAGGCAGAATCTCCAAGAGTTTTTCTCTTCAATGTACTTGGCATGGGCAGGGAGAATTTGGGTGTATTCAACAAGGATGGGTGCATTAGCAGATATAGTCTTCCAAGAGGAAAACGAAAGCGGTTAATATGTGTAAGTATCTTTAAACTGTCTACGTATTGACCCTGTAACTCTAATTCTGGAATTTAGGCTAATAAAGTTAATTAATGAGATGGTCAAGATTTCCTGTACAAAAATGACCTTCTCGGTATCATAATAGTAAAATTCTAAACTAAAATACCGTACAACAGCCTGAAGATTACTTAATGAAAGATTACTAGGAAATTAAATACTTGTTTTCTAAGAGGTTTCTGACACAGAAAACTTCTCTGAGCATCATTTAAATGAAAAATTAGTTTATAAAGTGCTATGTTTACTATCTCCAAATTTTTAAAATTCATGTAAGGATGAAAATGAGCAATAGCATATACATTAAAATATTAATAGTAATTTTCCCTGGGTGGTAAAAATATATGTTTTGGCTTATACTTTGAAATTTTCTATACTCTATGAAATTTTTACAGGAACAATTAGAGAAAGTGGATAGTCACTTTAAGCATGACTTCTTGGATTTATACATGTCATTTTATTTCTCAGAATGATGAAAGGGATAAATGATTAGGATTTTTTTGTAACCATAGGTTATCAGGAAATAATTGTTAAGATTTCACTCTTTCAAAAAATATAGTCTTTAGATTCTTGGTAGAAAATTGCAACCTGACTGTAGTAGTTCCTGTTATTTTCATTTAGGGAAGATAAAAGAGTAGAATTATATCCCAGAACTGTAAGAAATGATCCACATTTTAGTGTTTAAGTAAGTTATTCCCAGGTGTGGTTTTGTGATGTCCCATCCTGTTATTTCCAATGAATACTTCTGGTATTATTTCATATTTCTCAAAGAATTATCAAAATCTGTGAACCATCTTTTGCCTCACCCAGTCTTTAATGTTTCATATGTAATCTGATGGAAATTCTCTTGGGTGCCTCTTTCCAAGATAATATGGTTATTCTGAATAATTTTTTATAACACATACTACATTTTTAAATTTAAATTATTTTTAATGGCAAAAGCAGTGCCTATTCAGTATGGGGAAATTAGAAAATACAGGTAATATTCAAAAAAGGAAAAGTCCGAATTTCATAAACCCATAGCCCAGAGATCACTCTAAATCCCATGGCCTATGTTTTCTCAGATCTTTTCACATGCATAGATTTTCACGTACACATCACACACACAAACACATTTTTACAAAAACAGGATGAAATCATAGGTACATTTTTGTTGTTTAGTCTTTTTAAGATATGGCAAGCTTTTTTCCAATTCAATAAAAATTTATCTATGATATAATTTCAAAGTATAAAACATACTCAATTATATAATGCTTCTCATCCATTTAATTAGTCCCATATGATAAACGTTTAAATTGTTTCTATTAGTTACCACTCTTCAGAGCACCACAATGGACATCCTCACAGTTCAATCAGAATAAATCATCTCGATCACACTACATTAATTACATAAATGTTGGTGATACAGTCCTGATGCTAACTAACAAAATTACCAAAGAAAATTAATATTTCTCTCCTCTCCATGTGATGGATATTTTAAATTGATGTTTCTTGAATTTGAGAAACGTGTGAACCTCTTTCAAAGGAAAATGTTTCTGCGGAACTCAATTTGGATTTAAGTTATTTTTATCAAGTGCTTCCTTAATACAAACATTAAGTAGATATAAATTACTAGTGCTACAGTAGTACACAGCTATAAAATCAGAACTAACTTAATCAGTAGAACTTCAGGACCAGTACAATTCAAATGAACAGCTTATTTAATGTGCTAAATAGTGCTGCTTTGCTGAAATTAAATTCCATGGCACAGGTTACTTTCTTGTAAGCATAGATGGAAGGCTGTGAGTCTCCTGGGAAGGCTTTGTTCGCTCCCAGCCCCTCTCTTTCAGCTTGAAGAACTGAAAAATGTCCCTTCCTATAGGTCACCTTTATAACATTGAGCCTTCATTTGCTAGTACCCTCATATGAGTGCTGGTTGCCCCCCGCCCCCGCCACTCTGTGAGCTCAACAATAAAGCAGCCCCGCTTGGCTTACATGCCATGATAACCCTAGACAGAAATGCTCATGGAGGCACTGAAATCACAAGGAGATCAAACAACCCAGGATATGGTTAAAAAAAAAAAAAAAATAGCACTCAAACAAAAATGTAAAATTTACAAGTTTTTATAGAGAACTCCCCAAATCCCAAAAATACTCTCAGTGATAAAAGCAAAGAAATTGGGTATCACTGATTCACAACAGATTTCCTTCACTCTGTGTGTAAAGAAGGAACTTTAGAGTTTCTTCGGAGAGGAGAGAATGCTCTGGAATACCAGGGAGTGATTAAGGAAGACAGACGTGCTTGCAATCCTGAACATGTTAGACATAACATACAATTTAGGCACATTAAAGGGCTTGACAAAATCCTGGAAACAGAGTTTCCCAGTGGTTACCTGAACAACACGATTTGGAGACAACCAGATTGAGGATATAATCTGGATCTGACTCTTGTATTTTGTACTTTGGGGTATGATCCTTACATTCTCCCAGCCTATTTCTCCCCTTTTGAAACTACAAATATACTAACACCTTTCAGGTTTGCTGTGACAGTGAAATGAAGTTTTATGTGTAAAGGAACTGTGATGTAGTATAAAGCCCAAACTCACTGCTAGGGCCCGTGAGTCACTGTCTATCTGATAACCATCTCCTCCCATTGTTTTTATAATTTATGCTGGAACTCATTCAACTCTTTGAACATTCCAAACTCCTTTCTGCCTCAAGAACTTTACAAGGGCTGCTCCCTTGCCCCCAGGCCATCCTTCCACCAGAATTCACAGAACCTACTCTTATATTTCTCCAGTCTCTGCTCAGACAACTTCTGCCTAAAACAATCCCCTTCCCTCACAAAATGAGTTCTTCTCCTCTTAACTCTGTTTTATTTTTTCCCCATAGACGTGATTACTCCCTGACATTATGTTACGTGTGTATTTCCTTATTTACTCCTTGGGTGTCTCCCTAGTGGTTGCACATAAGTGTCCTGACAGAATAAACTTTTTGTTTCCTACCATACCTCTAACCACAACTGTGTTTTCCCACAGAGAGCACTCAACATTTGTCACTATGTGTGAAGTAAGGCTTGGTATCTTATGGAAGATTGGGATGTACTGTTTCAATACCTAGATCCAGAAAAATATAAATCTTCCATATGAAAAGTTATAAGATACATTAATGTCAACTAAATTTTTACATGCTTAGCTCTGTGATAAGAGCCCTGAAGAATGGGCTCTTATTGCAGCATACACACACACACACACACACACACACGTGTGTGTATATATATATATATATATATATACACACACACACACACACACGTATATATATACACGTGTATATATATACGTGTGTGTGTGTACATATATATATAGAGAGAGAGAGAGAGAGAGGAAAAAATAGATATAGATAGATAGATAGATAGATAGATAGAATATAAATAACAGGTGGAAAGAAAAACACACAACCATAATGACAGTTTGATATCTTACTCCTATGTGTTTTGCAGGTATTGGCTTAACTCAGTAACAGTTTGATGAGAGACTCTGTTGCATAGTCATTCAGGGACAAAATTTCCTTACGTCTGAGGGTCTGTCCTCCTCTATACTCTTGAATTTCTCCTACTTCAGCCAGTGAGTGAGCAAAAAAGCAAAAAGTGCATGTTTTATATGCACCAAACATGGAACTGTTAGGTATCACCTCTGCTCATATTCAACTGCTGAAACCCAGTCATGTAACCATACCCAAGGGCAGGGAGTCTGGAGCCCATGGTCAGGCTGTGCGACTAAAAGAACAATAATGTAGATTTGGGGACAAATGCAGTCTGTCACAGCATTAAAAATAATTGTAGGGGCACCTGGGTGGCTCAGTCGGTTAAGCGTCTGACTTCGGCTCAGGTCAGGATCTCACGGTCTGTGAGTTCAAGCTCCGCGTCGGGCTCTGTGCTGACAGCTCAGAGCCTGGAGCCTGCTTCAGATTCTGTGTCTCCCTCTCTCTCTGCCCCTCCCCTGCTTGTGCTCTGTCTCTCTCTGTCTCTCAAAAATAAAGAAATGTTTAAAAAATTAAAATAATTATAATATTATTTAATAGAACTGTAAATCTGGAGATAAATTCTGTCTGAGAGAAGTTCCTGTCACACCAGCGATAAACGTGTCATATCACCAGTTCATTGTCCTAATAAGAAAAAGAACATTCAGTGAAACTGCTTTAGTTTTATCTTTGTTCAGGTACAACAATAAAAGGCATTACCAGGCTGTCTGTTCTCTTTTGGGTCAGTTTAGTCATTCGTGATCTCGCCACATAAATTATTGTTACAGCTCTTGAGATGACAGTCGGTTAGTGCTGGTTTGAGTCTTGTAGGGTGATCCGCCAAGCCTTTTTATAATATTATCCCCAACCCCTGTTTTGAGTCCCCATTTTCACTTACAGCAGCGTTAAGACACATTGTAAGGAAAATCTTGAAAATGTTCATGAGCAGTTTATTTTCAAACCGTTGTATATCTGATATTTTTCTATTGTTTTCACATATGACAGATCCCTTGGCTGTGGATGAAAGGTTGATAAAAACTTGCCCCCCTCAAACATTGTAAACATAGCAGAAGAGTTAATTTTTCTGTTTCTTCAAGCTGTCTTATATTTTTACCCACATGAATGCAAATTGTTTTTTTTAATTAATTATGCCAAGAATGTATGAGGCTTTTGGATTTCACAGGCAAACATGCTTTAGCTCCACAAAATTTTATTTATTTATGTTATTTCTTCTGGTCCAATTAATTTGACTTCTTGTCCTGGGATACCCAGAGTCCTTACATCGGATTCCTATTCTCTGTCCTTCACATCTTTCATATACTTTCATCACTTTTACCTGTTTTTCCTTTTCCTTTCTATTTTTGGAAAGCCTCTCATGTTGACCTGATCCCGGTTTTCATGGAATCATGGAAAATAAAGACACAACAGGGGCACAGAAAGTACAATGTGATGTGCACTGTGATGGAGCTCTGTCTCACGCTGAGCGGACCCACAACAGTGGCCATATTTAATTCCTCCTGAAATGCAAGTCTGGGAAGCCTTTAGAAAGAAGACACAAGTGACAGAGATCTGGAAGGATCAGTATATTTTCATCAGCTGAACAAAGCAGCAAAGGTCAGTAGTAGGCAAAAGAAAGAACTTACTTAAGGACATCATTGTGTGATTGCATAATGCGATGTTTTCAGGTGTCAGAGGGAGGTCCGGTGGGGTTGAAGCATAAGCTCTGTAGAAAGGCTGTGGGGCAGGATGCTGTAATGTTTGTCATGAGGTCAGACTGCAGTCCGTTTCGTGAGATACAGGTGTATCTGAGCTCCAGGCAGGGTTGGAGCAAGGCAGTGGGTGAAAGCCATCGGAGAAAGAAAGAAAACTCTAGCATGCTAGCTTCAAAGACTGGTTGGATGTTTTCTACATTCATGAAGAGAAGTAAAGATAGAGGAGCATATTTGCTGGGAGGTAACTGGCTCCATCTTAAAGGGTTAAGTTTGAATGTCTGAAGGCATTTGGGTCACAGTGTCAGTATGCATCTAGAACCGTGAGCAGTGAACCGAGACAGCAATGAAGACAGGGATGCAGATTTGCGAGGAGATGAGGTAGTTACATCTCAGTGTTTGAGATTACCCAGAGTAAGCATTTCAGTGGGGAAAAGAACCAGTGTGGGACCTCTCAAGAGTACCTCTCTTAATTCAAGGGAAGTCAAAAAGGAGTTCACGAAGGAGGGAGCCATCAATGGCACAAGTGCCTCAGAGTGGTCAAGCAAGACATAGAATAAAAGTTGTCGTCCCTCCCATCTTGACATACAGGTGTGACAGCATCAACGGCTCCTGAGGTTTGCAGAAGCCCAAGTGCATTGAACAGAGCCAGGAAGGAGAGGCGAGGAGGAGACATTGAAGCTCTTCCTTGGCCTTGACAAAGCCTGACACATCTTCCCTGATGTATCGTCACCATTCCAGAGTATTTTTACTTCCAGCAATGTGTTTGCATAAAGACCATTGTCATTTTTTGTTGATGAACTGCAGTGCTGCCCATGAGGGACTAAAGGTGCCCATTTCCCCAGGTCCATCCACGCGTACAAACTCCTGCCTGGGTATCATGTTAAACTTCCAAGCAGGGCAAAGAAGCACAACAGTGTGTTTCCAATGCAGTATCTAATGTTTTAGAAAAACACTAATAGAGACTGTTTGGCAAACCACTTTATGTACAAATGGACTAATACTGTAGTACATCCCCTAGGGCCACGGCCTCCAAAGACATTTCTGTTGCTCTCATTCTGCCTCCAGATTTCCACTTTTCACTCCCATCTCTTCATCCCATTTCCTGACTCTACTAGGCTTGTTCCAACACTCAGCAAAGGACTCAGAGTTCCTAAAGAGCTGCTGATCCACCAGAGACACAGAGGTACCGATCCAAATCAAGCTACACAACATTTTTTCCCCTTCTGCCCCTTACCTCTTCATCCTCCACTATAGCCCCTTGAGATTTCTCACACCTTCTTGTTTTCAAGAACTCTCCCTATTAATTTTAGTTGTCAAGACACAAAAGTCTCAAGTATAAAAATCTCCTCCTTCCCCCCACACACACTCCACACCATGAATTACAATCCACAGTTTGAGTAAATTGCTCTGTAGGAAAGTATTTGTCCCCATCTAGCCTGTCTTTTTATTTATTTTATATCTTTTAAATCTTATTACAATGTAATAATGCTCACTGAGAAGACTGGAAAATATTTTTAGAAAGTATAACGAGGAAACAATTCGACAGTAATTCCACAAAGCAGAAAACTACAAATTAATAATTTGTTTTTTATTTTGGTGTGGGGCTTTCAACTTTGGCTTTTAAACTGCAAATATCATGCATAGAGAAAAATACACATACACTTTCAGTTAGCTTTTTAAAATTGCACAGATCAAGTACCAACTATACAAAAGAGTTACACATTGAAACTAAACCTTTTTCTCCTGTCCCACATCCCTAGTCCTGTTTCCCAGAGCAACCATTGTTCATAGTTTGTTCTATGCCCTTGCGCAATGTTTGTTCCCTGAAATACAGAAGCATGCAAGTTGTACAAATACATTCACTTCTAAATAAGCTTACTATTGGGGTGCCTGGGTGGCCTCAGTTGAGCGGCCAACTTCAGCTCAAGTCATGATCTCATGGTTCGTGTGTTCGAGCCCCATGTGAGGCTCTATGCTGACAGCTTAGAGCCTGGAGCCTGTTTCAGATTCTGTGTCTCCTTCTCTCTCTGCCCCTCCCCTGCTCACACTCTATCTCTCTCAAAAAAATAAAACAAAACATTAAATAAGCTTACTATCATACTATCCTATAGCTTTTCCTGCCTTTTTACTTAGTCTTTTTCTATTTCTCTTAAATATTTTCAGAAAAAATAACTTTTATTAATTGCATATTATTTCTGCATTCATCCAACAGATATTTATCGACCATCTATTATGTAACAAGCATTGTTCTTTGAACTTGCAACATTACAGTGAACAACCCAGAAACAATTCCTACCTCTGTAAGAGGAAACTATAATTGAACATTTTAGGTTGTTTTCCAGCTTTCTACATTGTAACTATAAATCTTTGTGTGTTTATAATTAGTTAGGATCTATCTCTACAAACGCTTTTATCGCATAAACAGTCTGAACATTTTAAAGTTTTTTCAACAAAAACACCAAATTACCTTCCAAAAAGGCTTATAGAATTTATATCACATACTATCAATAAATAGGCATGGCCATTTCAACACTTCCTGACAAATGGTATCTTCCTCTCTTTCAATTAAGATGAAATTCACCTTTGACCAAGCTAGCAAAATAAAAGTACATGGGTTATTCCAGATGTGTATCCAAAAAAACCCAACCAACCAAAAATCTCTTAGTTTTCAGCCTCAGTATATTTGTATTCGGTATTAGAAATTTAAACCTACACTAATCATTTCTAAAGAGTATTCCTAAAAACGTCTGATACTCCTTATATACAAATACTTCATTAAAAAATAAAACAAAATAATAAGAAGGAAACAAAATATCTTGGCCAAAATTAAGTCATTCTCATATTTTGGGGAAAATAGAAACCTGGCTGCCTCCTACAAGCAGTGATTCATTAATACTAATTGGTGCTTTTTTTCCATGCAACAGAGAAAACGGTTTTAGATCCTAATCAGTCCTCATTACAGTAACAGCAGGCTGTATTTAATCTGCTACTCAACTTTTCAGTTACAGAATCAGTTGACCTATAATTAAAAGACATTTAGGTCTTAGGGGAAAAGAAAAACAATTCCTAATGACAAACAGATAGCCATGATTTAAAACCCTGCCTGCCTCGCCCCCGTCTGCCCACCCTCGGCAATCCGGCTGTCAAACCTGACTCAATTCTGTTCAGGGAAATGGCAAAACTGCTTCTTCTCTGCTCTGAAATTGAAGTATAAGAATGAGCATGTGGTGTTCAGAATTACACACATGTTACACTACAATTACATTTTTCATACTTGATATTAATTTTTTCTTAAATATAAAAGTTGTACGTGTTATATTAGAATTTCTGGAAAACATAAAAGACACAGAAGGAAGTTACAAATCTCGCCACAGGAGATAACCATTATTACCAGTCCAGTATGTTTTCTTTCACTCTCCTTTCTGTATTTACATTTATTTTTAGTAAACATGCACATATAGTTTTGCCTATGGCTAGAAAATTGACCAGAGACAGGGCTGAGAGTTGATACAAGCATGCAGCCTCCACCACAGCCAGACTGCCTGGGACAGAATCCTGCCTGTGCCTCATTCTACATGTGTGCCTTGGGGCAACTTACTTAACTTTGCTGAGCATCACTTTCCTAACCCCAAAGCAGTGATAAAAACAGCACACAACTTCTTGAGGTAATTTTGGAGATTAAATAAAATAAGTAAGTATATGGCACGCAACAAGTATTAAATAAATGTCAGCTAGTAGGTCTCTTTAACCTATTTTTTTTTCATTTAAACTTCCTATCATTGTCTCTGTAACTAAAAAGTGTAAAAAACGTCACTTTAAATAGCTGTATGTATTCTATTGCGTGGGTAGACCATGTTGAAGAATTCCCTTATTGTTAGGCATTGAGATAGTTTCCAACTTTTCACCATTGCGTATAGTACTGTTCTGAACTTCATTTGTTATTATCTTGGATTATTTCTAAGGAGACTTATTTAGACTTTTAAATACTGAGTTGAAAGGACTGAGCTCTTAAAGCTCCTTGGTACGTAGTCTCTCAACTAAAAGTTCTAGAGGTTTCCCCCCACCCTAGCAGGGTGCGGTAGTCTCTGGTTAACGACACATTTACCAACACTGGTTACCATCATATTTTCAAAACGCTTCTTAACTGGATATGTGAGAAAATGAATCTCACTGTTCCTTCAGTTAAAAATTATTTTATTAAAGAAGCTGAACATTTTAAATGACTTTAACGTCCACTTCTATCAACTATTTTGTGAATCGTTCATGCATATTTTTTGCCCATTTGGTGGGAGGTATTAAGTTTTATCTTACTGATTGGTAGGATCTATTTTAAAAGAATATCTGTTTTTTCATTAAATATTATAAATCTTTCTTTCTGTACTTTTTGTCTTTAAACTTTGATTTTAGTCTTTTTTGAGGTACTGAGTTTTTAATTTTCAGGCAGTTGAAACTTTCCACTTTTCCTTCATGGTTTCTTGTTATTTTTCATTTTTAATGGTTAGGTGGTTTTTTTCATCAAAATTTTCTAACCACTTGTCAAAAACAATCAACACAGTAAGTCAGTGCCATGTTGACTTGTATCTCACATAACAAGTATAACAGTGAAGAAATTCTCATTTCCATATAAACAAGAGAGTATATTTTTGTTAGTAGGTGGCCACTTGCCAAGGCTGATGCAGAATTTCTCTGATCACGTTAGTATCTTCATGCTATAGACACATCATGGCAGCCAATTTGAGTACATTAAGCCAATTGCCAGAGATGAATTTCTTTGTAGAATTTCTGTTTTTGAGAATTTTTATAAGAAAGAGAGCTAGTGATACAAATATATTTTTCCAATAGTGCTGGGGATGAAGTTGATAGATAAGTGACTTAAAACAGATCATGAGGGAAAGAATAGCCTAGATTAAAAACAAAAGTCCAAACAAAAAAAAACAAAACACAAAGTCTACTTGTGAGCACCCAGAGATTTGTAGGAACTTCATGGAATGAAGTACTCAGTATATGTGCTTTGAGGCTTAGCAAGAGCTCAAAGGCAAAAATGACTATGACTGGTTGACTTACGAGGTCTGTCCAGGGGTATCAGTAAATGAGCGATGAATGTACAGAATGGATGCCCTGGTACTGCTTCCTCTGAAAGTCTGTTCTATTTCCATGGCTTTATAAAGAAAGTTGTTTTGTTTTATATTTAACAAACTCATGCTTTTAAAGATCCTAGCCAAAACCAACCAAACAAACACATAAAAGTTTCTCAGGGAGCTACAAGCATCTCCTACCAGCCCTGGAATATGCAAAATGTGTCTTTGAGAGGGGAACCCACTTCACTAAGCTTCCTTACAAATTCTTTTCAGATTTTATTAAAATAGAAACTCTATTTACTTGGAGTGTTAAACTGTGTCAAACTGGCAAATGCAGTTCCTCAAATGACTTAGGGGCTGGTTAAGGAGTTGTTAGATTATAGATCATATGTCAAGATGATGCTATGTAGGTCTAGGGCACATTTACTTAAAAAATAGTTACAGATACATCCCTGGGTGAAGGGCAGTCAGGAAAAAATAGATTGTTGTTGAAAAGAGCCTTGAAATCATCAAGTCCAGCCAACCCAGGTAATTCTGAGGCTATTTTTACAACACCTACATCAGGGGATGGTCTCACTGAAGCTTGAACACCACCATTCATGGGAGCTCTCATGCTGTCAGAGAACTTGCATTTACTGAGCACCTGCCAATTTTTAGGTACTATGCTCGACCCTTTGCACAGCAACCTTGTAAAAGTGATTTTTTTTTCCTATTTACAGGTGGGAAAATCAGAGAAAGTCATTAAACATATAAGCCAGGATTTAAAATCATATATATATGATTTTCTTTCTATGATGTCATAGGTCTTAGCCTTACCACAAACCCAAACCTCAAAATTTATGAAAGAATAGACCTACTTGTTTAAGTACCATGTTTATTAAATCAAAATCAATTTCACTAATTCAAATAAACTAAAGAGCAAATCAATAGTGTTTCATAAAAAGTATCATTTCTCCCCCAGAAGCTCAGGATGTGTCTCTATTTTATTCCCCAATATACTTATTTAATCTGTTAACACTGTAGCCAAAGTGAATTCTTAATTTGCTTACTTTAATGACTAGTCTAGATTAATCTGAGTTGCTATTATGACTACCTACATAAAAACTGCTAAAATTTTTTTAAACTATTTTGAATTTTTAAATAAATAAAATATCTCTAAAACTCACCTCAATCATATTCTTTTAATTAATTACCATGGAAAACTCTATAAAGACACAGAAAAAATCAGTTTCTTCGTATTTCTTCACAAACTAGAATTTAAATCTTCTCCATCCTAATGTAGTTGAAAAATTCATTCTGTAACATGCCCACACGGTTTGTCCCTCTCTTTTATACTTTCTGAAATATTACAGTTTGGCTCACAGCTAGAATGAGCAGAAGGAAATTGGGCAGTAAGGCTGGCAATTACCAGTTCTAAGATGTAACTGCTTATCTGTAGTTAGCAAATGAAGATTTCCTACAAGTGATTTAGGGCAAGATTTGCCAAGTTTAGAACCACTCAAATTTTGTTGGTTTCAAATTCTGAACCAAACTTTAGTCATTGGGTTTATATGGTTTTTTTCTTTCCTAGTATTGGCAAAATAGGACTTTCTGTTTCTAAGAAAACCAGTAATAAAAATCTTCTTGGACATTTAAATTGCTTTACAAAACATTTTGATGAGTTAAGTATAAATGAAAAAGAAACATAAGGCTTACATTTCCCTTAAACACACAAGGGATTGTAAATAAAGGGAAAATGTTCATGGAAACATGCTTGGGAATATGCTCAAACTTTGAAAAATAGTTGGGGACATTTGGTGAGCCCAAGTACAGCTGGGTCTTGCTCATCCATGACTCTTTTTTAAAGGTAATGAATTATAAATAAAAACATATATTAATAATTCACATAAGGCCGATAGCAATAGAAGAGAAAAATCCCTCTGCATTAGTCATCCAGCTGGAAAAATTCTAAGACAGACTTGAAAAAATAAAACATGAGAAAACTGCAAAGTTTCATCTCTCACATAACACAGATGCTTTTCCTATGGAACACAACAGAATTACAAAATCCAGATGATTAAAATGTTCAGGATTAACTGACTATCAGGTATGACTGTCAAACTGAATTGGCTCCTATTCTCAAGTGTCTGTATCTGAACACTAGAACTTTCCCCATTGGAATATATGAGAGTTCTCTCTCTCTCTCCCTCTCTCTCTCTCTCTCTCTCCCTCTCTCCCTCCCTCTCTCTCCCTCCCTCTCTCTCTCTCTCCCTCTCTCTTTCCCTTTCCCTCTCTCTCTCTCTCTCTCTCTCTCTTTCCCTCTCTCTCTCTCCCTCTCTCTCTCTCCCTCTCTCTCTCTCTCTCCCTCCCTCTCTCTCTCTCTCCCTCTCTCTCTCCCTTTCCCTCTCTCTTTCTCTCTCTCTCTCTCTCTCTCTCTCTCTCACACACACACACACACACACACACATTTGTATCCAGATTTAAAAATCTTTAGGGAGAATGCAATTAAAAACTCTCAAAATGTACCTGTGTTATTAAAAAAGCAATAAAGAAAATAATGTTTGGATCTCATCCCAGATATTTTCTCACTTGACTCAAGGCAGGATTCATGCTTTCATGTAACTGTAGGCTTAATAAGTTACAAAGAAAGATTTGACCTGAAGATCACATTGGTGTTTCTTAAATCAGGATTTCAGGGCCATGGGTTGTAGGGCTTTGGAGTGATCTGCACTTTTTGGAGGTCCATAAGGGAATTCAGTGAGTTAGCATTATCAAATATCATGTACAAAGGCTACTTCAAGTTCCTTCCTGCAATAAACCACAGCCTTACTAATTGACACTAATGCAGCTCATTCACTCTTGCATTCACTACTTTAGTATATAATTATTGTACACTTACTACGGGTGCTAAGCACAATACTAGCTAGGCACTAAAGAAATACAAAGTATGTTCCCTGTGGTATAATAAAAAATATATTTGGTCTTTGTCCCCAGTTCTTGGCACAGATCTCCTAAAACCCTTGGAATTTCCTTAAAGATAGGAGTATGCTTTGTTATTCATAATGAGCTCCTTTTTATCATACCTGAGTTTATGTGCTGAAAATTGACTCATGGTGGGCTTTTAGATAGTTTCCAGGGTGGGGCTGGCCACTGCAGAAATAATACCAAGCACCTGATTAGAGGTTGGATAAAAACTGAAATAATAAGGCTCCAGGAACCTTCATGGTGGTGGGCACATCAATGTGCCAGAAGGGTAGCCTGCCTGGAGAAGGCAGAGAAGCTCTGTACCCACCTCCATATTTGGCTATATCTTTTATAATAAAACTACAATCATAACTACAGAATTTGTGGTGAATTCTGTGATGGTTCTAGAGAACTACCAAACCAGAAGAGGGGGTCATGGGATCTTCTGAATATGTAGTCAAGACAATTGGTAAGAATTACAAATAGCCTGAGGACCCAGGACTTGAAGCTGGCATCTCCAATGGGGACAGTTTTGTGGGACACAGCCTCTTAACCCAGAGGGTCTGTGCTAACTCCAGGTAGCTGTATACAATATGATATTATTTTTAGAATCGAACTGATTTGTTGGACACCAAATTGGTGTCATATAATTGCTGTTGAAGAGTTTCCAGCTGAGTGGTGGAGACTGCCAGATGAAATGAAGTTTTTGTTTTGAAAATTATAACTTGCCCAAAGACTCTCCAGTTGAAACAGAAAGTTTATATAATATTAAACAATTATAAGAGATGAACAACAAGGAGTAAAGAAGAGGCCCACAAGAATTCACAGGGAAATTCAATCTAACTTTTCAATAAAAGAACATCTCAATTCTACTTAACTTCCAGAGTTGCAGAAGTTCCAGAGGATAGAAAATGAGGAGAAACTTCTGAATTCATTTTATAAAATAAAAATAACATTGATTTGAAAAATATGACAAAGGTTGCATTAAAAAAGAAAACTAGAAACCAATATCATGTGTGAATATCAATGCAAAAACCCAGCAAAAATATCAGCAAAGAGCAACAAAAAGTAATCAAAAATAACACATCATACTCTAGTATGCTCACTCCAGGAAAGCAAGAATGATTTGAAATAAGAGAATCCCTTAATGTAATCTGTTATACCAATAGAGATGGAGATCATATCCTTCAACAGAGAAAAGACACTTGACAAAAATTCAGTACTCATTCATATTAAAAACATTCAATTATTTGTCTATATATCAATGCAAGATACATAATGACTTTAACAAGCACTCATTCATATTAAAAAACATTCAATTATATACATAAATGTAATATATATAATATATACATATAAATGGAAGATATATGAATTTAACATGAATGAGTTAATTTGTATGTGTGTGTGTGTGCACTTCAGCACAAAGATCAGCATCTTATTTAATAAAAAAACACTAGAACCTGTGCCTACAAAGTTAGGAAAAGATAACAATGTCTACTACATTGATTTCTATTGGATATTGTGTAGATGTAATAGCCAATGCAAATGGCCAAAAGAAGGCAGTTGGAAACATAAGGACTAGAAAGAAAAGATTATGTCTACCTCTAGGTGACATGACTACACATTTGGAAAACCTGAATCATGTGAAAATAAATGCAAACAAAAAAATCTAGTAAATCAGAGAGCTATAACGTTATAAAAATTAATAGACTTCATAGATTAAAACATAACCATGAAAGAAGATAAAATGGAAGAGAAGCCCCATTTGCAATAGTAAAAATAAAAATAAATAAGATACTTAGGCATTAACTTAACAAGAAACATTTGAATTTTACATAGGTAATACACTGTAAAATACAATGGGTAACATGAAGTAGACTTGAAGAAATGGAAGAATTCAACACATTCTTGAATAATAATAGTCAACATCATAAAGATAAAAGTTCTTCCTAAATTTATTAATTTAACATAATCTTAATAAACATACTGTCAGGTAGTTTTTTTTTTCCTCTGGGGCTACAAAATCACAATACAAATTTTATTAGGAAGAATAAAAAAGCAAGAATAGCTAGGAAATCCTTGAAAAAGGAAAGCAAGAAATGAAGACTAGCCTAACCAAACATGAAAAGATACCAAAAACCTCTATAGTGAAAATAGTGTGGTACTGGCACATAAATACACAGACCAGTGTAACAGAAAGAACAATACATTGGTCCAATTATACATACAAGATTATTATATGATAAAGTTAGCACTGCAAATCACTGATTGTAAGAAATATTATTTCATATAAACTGTGTTGAGATCATGGATACTCCTATGGGAAAGATAAAATCAGATTTTTTTAAAGAAGGAAAAATATTTTATTTGTAGTGAACAATAATTCTAATTGGGTTAAGTGATATTACTATTGACCTTAGAAACAATAAAGGCTTTAAATGTTTTTCAGATGCACAATAGATCCTCTAAGATGATTCTGGCTATTATGTGGGGAAAAGAAAGCATAAAAGAAAATACAAAGGAGAGTACTACACTAATCCAACTGAAAGTGGTACAGGATAAAGGGACTCAGAAGTGGACAGACTGCCATTACACCTTGAAGTTAGAGCCAAAAGGATTTGACTTCGGTTTCTTCAGGATAACAGTATTTAAATTGGAGGATTTTTTGATTTAAGTAAGCTAATGCTTGCAAAATTCTAGTATTATGATCCATAAATGGCAGTATTACTGTTTGATTGTAGATCCTCTGAAATACCCAAAGGATCTTTGTATATGACTACTGATGGATTAGCATATGAGAAATGTATTTTTCTTTATTTATTGGAAAAAATTGGTTTACCTAGATCTCCTTATAATTTTAGTTTCAGCTTAATTTTTAAATGTTTCATTTTATAACAGATTTACACTTTCAGAAGAATTCCAAAGATAGTACACAGGGTTCCTATGTACTCTACATCCTGTTTCACTTACTATTAACATTTTATGTTGTTGGGTATTTATTACAATTAATGAACCAGTATTAATACATTATTATTAACTGAAGTCTATACTTCTTTCAGTTTTCTTTTGTTGTGCCTGATGTTGTTCTTCTCTATTCCAGGATCCCAGGATACTACGTTACATTTAGTTGTCATATCTCTTTAGGCTTCTGGAGTTTCTGAGACTTTCCTTGTTTTTTAATGACCTTGACAGTTTTGAGAAGTACTGGCCAGGTATTTGGAGAATGTCTCTCAATCAGGATTTGTCGAATGGTTTTCTCATGCTTAGACTGAGACTATGTAGTTTTGGGAGGAAGACCACAGAGGTGAAGTGCCTTTTTCATTATAGCATATCAAGGATACATACTGTTAACATATCTTGTCATTGTTGATATCAACTTTGGCCACCTGGCTGAGGTAAAGTTTCTCAGATTGCTTCACTGTAGTTAGTCTCTTTTGCTTCCTTTTCATTCTGTCCTTTTGGAAAGAAGTCACTAAGTGTGACCCACACCGAAGCAGTGAGGAGTTAAATTCAAAGTACATATATAAATTATTTGGAATTATTCTATATGTGAAATTCATTTAGTCTCTCCAATTTTGTATTACTTCATTCATTTATCAATATCAATACAGATATTTGGCTTATACTTTCAATATAATTCAATTATAGTTTATAATTATAATAATATTATAGTTCAATACTATTATAGTTCAATTATAGTTCAATACTACCTTATTTATGATGTTACTTAAATTGTTCCAGGTTTGGCCATTGGGACCTCTACCCATTGTCAACTGTGGTCCTTTGACACACCTCAACATTGTTGGATTTTTTTTAGCACTGCTTTATTTTCTGGCACTAAAGATGCTCCTGGTTTATCCTGTGTATTTTCTGCCCCAGTCCTAGAATCAGTCATTTCACCATGGAATTCTGGTCCCTTTTACTGAGAATGCTGTTAGAGAACAAGATATGCGTGCTAGGTGGTGTGCTGGTCGCTACTGAGGTGTCCTTGCTTCTAGGCTCTCACTGTTGACATTGTAAGAAAATATATGTGTGTGTATACCAACGTGTATATCTACATACACCTATAAAAACTTCTATGTGTAAGCATTTGTATTTATCTTAAGCTAATATGAATTCATATCGATATCTCCAACTTTAATCCACTGCCTTATGGATGATTCTAACCCATCCCCTTGTTTATTTTTATAGTCATACTGAAAAATCTGGCTCCTACCATCTGTCATCTGGTTAATAAATTTTCCAATTGCAAGTATACATGTATAACACTATTAGAACTGTTCATTTTTACCTCCATGGAATACAACTTTATTAACTAGGGTAAAGTGCTTTAAACAGGGTCTCTTTTGCCCTGTTCTTATAGACTTTTCTCATTTCCAAAGTTACTTAGGTCAGTATCTTTTTCCCCATCCACTTCCATGAGTTATATTGTATTTATAATACAACTCGATTGTTTTGTCACATTCCACATTCCATTGTCAGATTCCTCCAACCTATCAAATGATTCTTTGAAAATCTTCATCCCGTGCCCTAAAAGAGCCCCTAAATTTTGCCCAGGTTTTGTGTCTGTCATTAATTTTGAAAAGTTTTCAGTTATTATTATGTCAAATATTACACAGATTATGCCTTTTGAAATTGTTCCACAATTCTTGGATGTTCTATTTTTCCTTTCTTTCCTTTTTTTTTCCCTTTTTTCTTTCTTGCCTTTTCAATTTGGGAAGTGTCTATTGGCCAGTCTTCAAGGTCACTGATTCTTTTTTATGAGCTCATCAAAGGCATTCTTCATTTCTCTTAAAATGTTTTTGATTTCTTGCCTTTCCTTTTGGTCTTTTTCCTTAGGGTTTCCACTTTTCTGCTTAATAATATCCCTATCTGTTCTTGCATATTATCGACTTTTTCCATTAGATCTTTTAACCCATATTAATCATGTTATTTTATTACATTCTTGGAAACTCCAACATCTGTTTCATATTAAGTATGGCTACGATGCCTGCTTTCTCTTCAGATTGTTCTTCTTCCCTTTGGCATGATTATAACTGTTTTGAGAACTGGACATATTGTATGAAGTAATAGGGACTGAAACTTATAGGCCCTTAGTGTGAGGACTTATGTTAATCTGCCTAGGAGTTGGGCTGTTTAGTATTTGCTGAAGCTTTCAAGGGCTTCATATTTTTCTAATGTTCATGCTGTAGTCTTCTCTCTTGATTTTGGGCTTCCCTAAATACTCCTCTTCAGACAGAGTTTCTTCTTTGAAGCTATTTTAGCTATAATTGACTGTATTTTACTGCAGCTCTGTGGGTCGAGTGGTAAGATGTGGGGTAGCAGAAGTATGACATAGTTTTATGATCAGGTCTCAGTCTATTGGTAGACTTGTATCTGCACACTGTAACGAGAGTCTGCACAGATGTTACACTAATGATATAGCTTTTTATTTTTCCATTTAAGTGAGAGACCAATGAGTTGAGGAAGTCTGAATGGGAGGAATGCCCTTCAACAAGGTCAAATAAGATTTTAGTAAAGTACTGTCCTCTGAAGACTAGCTCTTTCTCATGGAGAACTCTCTGCACATTTTACAATAATTACTCTTCCCTTGCTTCAACAGAGCCATGAGGGGATCTTTTTGAAATCTTCAACATTAGAACATGGGGTGGGTTCCTGTAGGTATAAGTGACAACAGTGAGGAATTTAACAGTTCATCAAAATTACTATTTAAGTGTTCCTATCAGTTTGTGGCTCTAGCGGCTCCTTCTCCAAATAAGCAGACTTCAGGTGTGACTCTCTGGAATCCCCTGTCTTTCTAGAATATCCAGTGGCAGTTTTCCCTGAAACCAGTTCTCTGATGGATCCAAAAAGTCACTGATTTTCAATGTGTGTAACTTTTTTTATTGTAAGAATGGGAGTGATGACTTCCAAGTTCTTTATATGTTAAAGCTGAAACCAAAAGTCAGATTCATTTTTTATACCATATACAAGAACAAATTAAAAAAATGAAAGAGAGATTTTTATGTAAAAACTAAAACCAATATTTTAAAATCAATGATTGGTGAATTTTTCTGTAACTTTGAAGTAGGAAAAAGAATTCCAAACTATAAATCAAAATCTGGAAGCAATAAAAATAAAGTATGTAAATTTGACTACTTTTTTATATAAAGTGTCTTGCCATAGTCAAAGTAAAAATAAAATAATAAAATGACAAAAATATAAATTATATCAAAGAGTTTACATTCTTAATACATAAAGAACTTTTGAAAATAGAAAACAAAAAATTCTCACTGCCCTATAGAATAAATTAGCTAGCAGGGAGACAACGCACATGAGGAAAAAAGAAGATATATAAACGGCTCTTAATAATAGGAAAAGGTAACTAATCTCATACAAAATAAGAAAAACGCAAATTGAAACTATCCTGTGCTACTATTTCTCATCTAATTGGAAAAAAATCCAAAAATATGACAAAATAATTTGTGAGGCTGTGGGGACACATGAACTTTCAATATCACTGGGATGAATGTTAAATGATACATCTCCTGAGGTGGAGGGGATTTGGCATATTTAACAAATCACATACGTGTTTATCCGTTAATCTGAAAAAAATCCATGTTTTATAATCTTCATATTTAGAGACAAAACTATGAAAATATATATGAACAATGCTTATTGCTCCCTGAATTTCTGCTCTCTTTCAAAATAAATTACTTATGAAATTTTATCCCTGTCCCCAGCTTAACTCTCAGAATGTAATTGCTCAAGTCAGTGTCTTCCCAGTTGCTCTCTGACAGGTTAATGCTGAGACAGAGGAGGTAAAGAGAAGAGTCTCTAATTGGCTGAAAAACTAGTGCCTCAAAAGAGAAACTGCTGCCCACTTTTCTGTTTAGTACAGACCTTAGTTAGGCCCTTTGTGGAAAAACCATGCAAAAATACTGTCATCTGAGGACCTCACAGAAAGAATGTACATAAATATCATTTAATAGAAAAAAAGAAGAAGCTTAATTTAAATAAAAACATTCACTATCATCAATTGGATTAAAGAAGACATGATATCTTAAAACAAACAAACAAACAAAAAATCCATCAAGAGAAAATAAGATGGCAGCAAGTGTATGTTTGGAGAGGAAAAAACTGTCCCTTCTGAAGGACCTTTCGTGAATGGCAATTAAAACTATTCCTAGCAAAAGAACATGAAAGGAGTCCTCTGGTAAGTGAATGATTCTCTTAGATCTTAGAAATAAACTGATGATCACTCCAAGAGTTTGATGTTAAGGAATTTTCTTATGTTTTACTGTCTGTGTAAGTATTTTAGCAGAAATTTGGGGGAGGCTGAGTTGAAGACTGCCAGTTGACTATCTACTCCATAAACTTTCTCTTTTCATTCTAAATAATATCTGCAGGTGAAATAAAATGGTTTGGTCCAGTGGGGGACATGCATAAGAATCAGGGTCAGTGGTATCTGACTTCTGGCTTCCTCTTTGACACCTTTATTGTCTACCAAGTTTAGATTGGGACCCTGAATCTGCAGATTCCAGGAACTTGGATAATAAAGAATCGGGATCTTTTTTTCCTCTTTGGGTTAGTAGGAAAAGCCCTGAGCAGAAGGAATGTTTGGTTAGCTTGTGTCTTGAGAACTGCATCTATGAAATTATAGTAGTACAACCCTTGCCATATCTACTGTCAAAGGTATTGGGAACACAAACTAAGATACTAATCACTTTGGGGAAAAAAGTGAGACACTAAGCATCTTTCTCTGGAACCTAGAATTTTGTGTTAAAGTCAACTGTAAAAAAAAATCACATATAAAAAAATAGGATGTCGGGGAACATTTTTTTTCTCATAAATCTAAGTAATTCAATATTAAAATTCTGATCACTGGAGGAGAAAAACACATGCTGAATCAACTGTTTACTCTCATCAATGAGAAAAAAAAATTAAACCCAAATTTTCTCTATTCTTGACTACTTTCCCATTGCTTAAATAACAGGTAGACTCTGGCTTTGTTTTGAGAATTTAATTATTCAGGACTCACTGTAAGAAAGGGAGTAAAGCACAAGGATTGTCAGACCAAAGCACGCAGCATAAAAATCCACCTATTATATAACTATCTTGAACTTAGAACAGCTGCCAATATCAGTAAAAATATCTGAAGTTTCTGAATAAGATTTATTATTCTCACACATGTGATTTCATAACTTATTTGGTCTAATTGGGTAAAGTCAGCTGTTTTGATTTCTTTTCATTTTTAATTCTTATAATTATTTCCATGCTTTGACTCCAAAAAAATATTTTTAAGGTATGAGTAAATCCAACTATTCTTGTTGCCCTCAAAAAAATTAAAGTACTCATAATTCACATACATTCTTCAAATAGCATTAATTTATTAATTTTTTCTGACCTTTTCAGGAAACATAATTAGTTATCAGGAGTATCACCTATTATCAAAATGGAAACCTCAGTTCCAAGCAGTTACATTAATTCCATGATCACTTACTTATCAATATTTATTCAATAATTAAGTTAACATTCAGTCAAGGAGATAATAAATACTTCCATTTTAAGAGCTGAAGGCTATGAGATTTTCCCAAGGTGATATGATAATTTACTGACAAAATATGCCTGAATTTTTTAATGTGAATCATTCTTTGTCCCTTATCCATCTGCAATCACCATATCTAAACTTAAGACAAGTTCATATAGCTATATTCCCCATATTTCTTTTTTTTTTCTCCTGATTTTCTCCTTTAGAATCCAGTTATAACATGTACACTATATCTCATAGGTTTTTCTTGAATGGGATTCTTCAGTATTTCCATTTTTCTGGTTTAGTTTTTAAAGTAAGACTTTAGGGGCACCTGGGTGGCTCAGTCAGTTGAGCATCTGACTTCCGCTCAAGTCATTATCTCATGGTTCATGAGTTCCACCCTCAAGTCAGGCTCTGTGCTGACAGCTTGGAGCCTGGAGCCTGCTTTGGATTCTGTGTCTCCCTCTCTCTCTGCCCTTCCCCTGCTCATGCTCTTTCCTCTTTCTCAAAAATAAATAAATGTTAATAAATAAATAAAGACTTTAAATTTAATCATGTGCCAAATTATGTTTTAGTTCTTAACTGGTTTTTCCTTATAGTATACCGGGATTCTCTTTCAAAATCTACTTTTAAATTTTTACTTTGTTTTTATTGTTTTTATTTTGTTTCTACTGTGTGTGTATATGTGTGTTTCCTTTTAACCCTAGTAGAGGGGAAAAATGAGGTGTGAAGTTAAAATGCATGGTTGTGAAGGCATAGTTTATAGGGACATAGAGAAAGGGAGATTACTAATCAAGAGGGATAATATTTTTTAAAAGCTGTAGGCTCTCATATTTTCAAAACTAATGAATAAATCTAATGTTACCTAAATAGAAACTGGTGGGGATAGACTTAAAATCTCAGTGGTCAGAACAGTCCAGAGCTGGGCTCTCAAGTATACTGCTGCACTATCTCTAATTTGGGAAAGCAAGGTTGAATGAATACTGCAATTTTTTTTTTACATAAAATGAGCCCAGTAGTGTGTTTACCTCTATCTCTGGGCTCAAATGTGATATGTTTTCAGGGTGTAAGCCAATTTCCTTCTTGGTTATGAGGCAAATATTTTCTTGACTCCCTCCCAGCCCTTCTCATTGGAAACAAACATGCCTAGACATGGAGTGAGTGTGAAGGTAAAAGCAACGGGGATAATAATGTAACAAAATCACAGTCCCAAAAATGAGAATTCCAGTGGCCTGTACAGGGACAAAAAACATCCACCATCAATTAGGCTCTTTGGAATCTAACTTTTTTTGCCTGGATCTGTAATATTATCACAACAATACCTATCTCAATGAAAATGAAAATAAAATATTAAGTACTGAGTAGACAAGCTGAAGAAATAAAATAAGCAGGTCTTCTGATCTGGTTTCTTTATATTGTATGGAGATCACCAGGAAAAAAACTACTGCGGCTCTAGTAGAACTCGAAAGCTTGAGAGCTGAAGAGTAAGAGTAAGAGTGATAATGAACACTGCCTGCAAAACTGCTCAAAGTCAATTTAGGAAGACAGAAGCAACGTTTTGAAAAATTCAAGAAAATAATATGAACCTATAAAGAGTACAATGATCCCCTTAGATTTTTAAGTATTTTTAAAAAGTATTTATTCATGATTTATTTGACAACAACACTAGGTGCTTTACAAAAAGAATTGATTGAAGGTTTTTACTCTATGCCTGAAACAGTAACAGCACAGATAAGATATGAGAGGGCATGAAGACAGACAATTATCTCAGAAAAATATGCACAAAATAATAATGAATATTAAAAATCTCACTTCTGTTGCAACATCTCTTGGTACAAGATCTGTCCATGACTCCTCCTCATAGTCAAAAGGAATTGAAACCCTGTCTTCAAAGGAATTCCTTGTTGGTTGGCAAATATTCCATTTTCCAATTCACAAATAGCTCTCTTACTGTTTTTGTCCAAATTAGAATGGTCCTTATTAATTTTTCTGAGATCTTACCATCCTAAAGGATATGCAACATATGCTTTTCGTGAAAAGATACTATACCTAAATAAAGCCTTCATTAACAGCCTAGCAACTTAATTTCATTTCCTCCCCCTATACCAAAAGTTATAGTTATAAAAATTTAAAGTTCTCTAACTGAGTAAGTTTCCTTCCTAGTCACTGTTTACTTTGCACATAACCCGGAAAAGATTGTTGGCTGCAATTCTTGCGGTGTTACTAAAATATTTCTTTAACGTCCCTAGCTAATATAGTGTATATGAATAGATGACTAAGACAGAAGCTGAATTTTCATATTGTGCTTTATCCCATGGTATACAGGGATTCAAAATTTGGCAGGTTTTTGTAAACAATGAACACACTACAAGAGTGTAAGAGCTTTGGTTCCCTTTACCACTGCCCCCCCAACACACTTTCTCCACTGCTCCATATTTAATTAAATTTCCTAATTCAAGTTCATGTTTGTTCCAAACCATAGAATTCCATTTATAATTCACATATTTTGGTAAGAAAATAGAGCACATTATGTACAAGCATATTTTCCATCAATTGCATTTGTCAACAGAAAAAGATGCTATTGAATAATACTTAAGTATTCATTTATCTGACCCTGAAAATCTAACTCATTTCTACTGAAGCTCTTAGAAACTCCAGCTCTAAGTAATTATTCATTTTGTTTGGTCCAAGTCTACACCTTTAAGAAGTTCCAAAATATTTCTGAAGTAAAAGAATGACTTACAAAATTCATGTGGGAATTAGTCACTGGAGGCTTTTAATCATGTCAAGGTGTTATGCTTCAGTGAATAAGATAAGTCTTGAACAAGTATCTAAAATTTTGCTTCTGAGCTCAAGTAAATCTTACACTAATTTTCCATCACCAGTTCTCAAATTTTACAGTCTTTGAGTTGAGAAAATAAAAGTGTTTTTGAAAACCTAAAGCAAACACAGAGAACTGCAGCATAAATAACTCAAGGGATTATCTCTGGATGCAAAGACTTGTTTCCTTATGATAATTCTAAATAATTTTTCAATAACTGTGCCTGATTTGTAACCTAAAAATGTCAATCTCTTTACCACATCCTAATGATGTACTCTACTGATTTAGAGTTTAGTCCACCCACTATACTTATGAGGAGAAAAAAAGAGGATATCTTAACAATCTAGACTCTTACAAATTTTATGTATGTAAAGTCAATTCCTACTTAGCACTGCTATGCCTCATTCATAAAAGAGGCAATTGTTGTATATTCATTCAGCAAATGCCCAACAGTGGCTGAACTACACAACCTCCATAGACATGTCCTGTATAGAAGCTTTCCTTCTGATAGGGGGAAAAGTCATACAACCAGGCAATAAACCAATAAATAATTAATTATTAATCTTAATTAATTCTCTGAGGGAACCCAAAAGGATCCTGAGGTTAAATAAATAAATAAATAAATAAATAAATAAATAAATAAATCATGGGGAAAGGGAGGAGGACCCACATATGTTGACTAAACAGGGATTTCTTCTCTGGTGAGGTGACCTGGAAGATGAATGTCAGCCATGTGAAGAGCTTGAACAAGACTGTCTTAGGTAGAAGAAATTGTTTATTATGACTTTAAAGTAAGAAAGACCTTGACATGTTCAAAGCATTAAGAAGCATCAAAACATGTGGAAGAGCATGACGAGCTAGGCATATGAAAAGTATGAAAATAATCTGTTAAATAGCACGTCAAAGGATGTCTTGTAAAGATGGTGTATTGAATTCATGCTTTGACTCACTTCCTTCACCTCAAATACAAAGCAATAGCTCATAAGAAAGAAAAAAAAATGGGAGGAAAAAAACATAGGGTGGCTCAAAGGAAAGATAAACATCTTCATGGACTAGAAATGTTGGTGAGTTTAGGTGAAGCCACATACATTATGGACTCCAGGTCTATATGTTGGAAGTGGTGACTGAGAATTTGGCTTTGTGAAGTAAAGGAGACTCAAAAGTCTATTTGCAAGGTACAATTTCCATTTGTTCATGGTTGATATATGGGGAAATGATTGACTTTTGTACATGAATCTTGTATCCTGCAACTTTGTTATAACTTCCTATTAGTTCAAGGAGTGTTTTGTTGTTGTTGTTACACCTTTCTGATTTTGTATATAGAAAATCATGTCGTTTGTAAAAAAAAAAAAGTTTCATATCTCCATTTCCAAACTGCATATCTTTTATTTCCATTTCTTGTCTGACTGCATGAACTAGAACTTCCAGAACAATGTTGACAAGGAGTGTTAGATACAACAACCTTGCCTTCCCCATAATCTTAGTGGGAAAATTTCAAGTTTCTCACCATTAAGAATGATATTAGCCACAGAGCTTGTTTGTTTGTTTGTTTTTGTAGGTATTCTTTATCACATTGAGAAAGCTCCTTTCTATTCCTGGTTTGCTGCTAGCTTTTTTTTTCTATTTATTTATTTTTTGTCATGAATAGGAGTTGAATATCACCAAGTATTTTTTCTTCACTTATTTATAAGATTTTGTGTATTATAATATTGATATTATATCATTAGTTTCTTCTCTAGCCTGATGATATGGAGGATTATATTAATTAATTTTAGAATTCTGAAACAGTCTTATATATATCTACAATAAATTTCACTTGTTCATAATGTATAATTCATTGTATGTATTGTTTAATTTGATTTGCTAATGTTTTGTTGAAGAGTTTTGTATCATGTTCATGAGATATATTACTCTGTGGTTTCCTTTTCTTGTGATGTGTTTATTTGATCTTCTTTCAGAGTGATGCTGGTCTCATAAATTAGTTAGGAAATGCTCTTTCTGCTTTTTATTCTGGAAGCTATTGTAGAGAACTGGTATAATGTCTTAAAAGTTTCATAGAAATCACAAGTGAACCCATCTGGGCCTGTGCTTTCTACTTTGGAAGGTTATTAATTTTTTATTCAATTTCTATAATAGATATGGGCTTATTCAGATAGTTCATTCTTTCTTGTATGAGTTTTGTCAGATTGTGTCTTTCCAGGAATTGGTTCATTTGATCTAGATTATCAATTTTTGGACATAGAATTATTCATAGTCTTCCATTATTATCCATTTAATATTCATGAGATCTATAATAATGTTCCTTTTATTTCTGATATTAGTATTTTGTGTCTTCTCTCTTTTTTTCATAATTATCTTGACTAGAGGCTTATAAATTTTATTCGTCTTTTCAAAGAATTACACATTGTCTTGTTGACTCTCTCTATTGATTTCTTTTTTCCAAATTTATTGATTTCAGATATATTTTTTATTATTTCTTTTCTTGTTCATATTTTGCATTTAATTTGCCCTTCTTTTTCTAGTTTCCTAAGATAGAAGTTTAAATTATTGGTGTTCAATAGGTCTTCTTTTCCAATATATGTGCTCAATGCTATAAATTTCCTTTTAAGCACTGCTTTCACTTCATCCCATAAATGTTGATAAGTTGTATTTTTATTTTCATTTAGTTCAAACATTTTTCAATTTATATTGTATTTTCTTCTTGTAATTCTTATAATTAACCATGCATTATTTAGAAGTATGTTGGTTAATCTTCAAGTTGTTTGTTATTCTCCACTGTAGTCTGAGAACACACTTGGTATGATTTCACCTCTTTTGAATTTGTTAAGGTGTGTTTTATGGTCTAGAATGTGGTCTACGTTGGAGAATGTTCCATGTGAGCTTGAAATGAATGTGTAATTCTGCTGTTGTTGAGTGAAGTAGTGTACAGATGTCCATTACAGCCAATTGATTGATGGTACTACTGACTTTAACTATGTCCTTCCTGATTTTCTGCCTGCCAGATCTGCCCCTTTCCAGTAGAGTGATGTTGAAGTCTACAACTATGAGAGTGGATTCATATATTTCACTTTGCATTTCTATGAAGTTTTGCTTCCTGTATTCTGACTCTGCTGTTAGAAGTGTACATATGAAAGGCTGTTTTTATATCTTCTTGGAGACTTGTTCCCTTTTTCATTATGTAATGCTCCTCTTTATCTTTGTTACTTTTCCTCAATCTGAAGACTGTTCTGTCTGAAGTTAACATAGCTAATTCATCTTTACTCTGACTAATCTTAGTATGGTATACCTTTCATCATTTCATTAATACTAAAAAAAAAAAAAAAATTTAATGTTTATTTTTGAGACAGAGAGAGACAGAACCTGAGCAGGGGAGGGGCAGAGAGAGAGAGAGGGAGACACAGAATCTGAAGCAGGCTCCAGGCTCCGAGCTGTCAGCACAAAGCCTGACGTGGGGCTCAAACTCACAGACTGTGAGATCATGACCTGAACTGAAGTCAGACGCTTACCTGACTGAGCCATCATCATCTCATTAATATTAATCTATATTTGTTTTTACATTTCAAGTGGGTTTCAGATAAACAACATTTAAGTGAGCCTTGTTTTTTGATCCACTCTGACAATGTTTTTTTAATTAGTGTATTTCAACCATTGACATTTAAACTGATTATTGATATAATCGGATTAATATCTACCATATTTGTTAGTTTTCTGTCCATTGTTCTTTCTCCCCACTTTTGTCCTTATTTCTTTCTCTGTCTTTTTTGATTTTCATTGAGCTTTTTATCTGATTCTATTTTCTTTCCCTTCTTAGAAGATCAGTTATACCTTTTTTTTAACTATACTTAGTGATTGCCTTAGAATTTGCAATTTACATTTACAACTAACTCAAGTCTTTCAAGTAACATCATCTCATCAATAGTACAAGTATCTTATAATAACACAATATTCCCAATTCCCTCTACCAATACTTATATCATTGCTTCCATTCATTTCACTTCTACATGAACTATAATAATGCATATGACATAAAAGCACAAACTTATAATACAGAAGCATACATAATTAAATGCATTCTTGCTATTATCATTTGAATACACCTTTATCTTTTAGAAAAATTAAGAATAAAGAACTTATCGATCCATTAAGAATTTAAAAAACAAAGATTTTATTTACTTGTGCTTATTACCTTTTCTAATGTTCTTTGTTTATGTACATATGAGTTTCTGACCTTTATAATTCTCTTTCTCTCTGAGCAAATTCTTTTAAATTTTCTTGCAAAGCAAGTCTAATGGAAAAAATTCTCTCAATGTTTTAAGTAAGTATTTCTTCTTTTCTGAAAGATAATTTTATAGGGTATAGAATTCTGGGTTGGTGGGGTTTTTTTCCTCAACACTTTAAATAGTTCACTGTACTAGTGCACCTGGGTGGCTGAGTTGATTAAGCATCCAACGCTTGGTTTCAGCTTGGGTCATGGTCTTGCAGGTTTGTGGGTTCTAGCCCCAAATTGGGCTCTGCATTAGCAGCTTGGGATTCTCTCTCTTTCCTCTCTCCACCCCTCTCCCACTTGTGCTGTCTCTGTCTCTCTAAAAGTAAATAAATAAATTAAAAAAAATTGTTCACTATACTCTCTTCTTGTTTGCATGGTTTATAAGAAGTCATGTGGTAATGTGGGTTTTTTTTCCTCTGGCATCTTACAAGATTTTTTCCCTAACCTTTGATTTCTCTGTTTTGAATATGATATGCCTAGGTATTGGATTTTTTGGCATTAATTATGCTTTGGTTTCTCTGAGCTTCCCATGTCTATGGTCTTGTGACTAACATTAACCAGAGGAAATTCTCATTATTGCTTCAAATATCTCTTCTCTTCTTTTTTTCTCTTCCTTCTCCTACTGATATTCCTATTACGTATATATGACACATTTTGGAATTGTGTCACTGTTCTTGAATCTATTGTTCCATTTTTTAGTCTTCTTACTTTTTGCTTTTCTTTTTTTTAATTTTTTTAATGTTTATTCATATTTTGAGAGACAGAGCACGAGCAGGGGAGGGGCAGAAATAGAAGGAGACACAGAATCCAGGCTCCAGGCTCTGAGCTTTCAGCACAGAGCCCAATGTGGGGCTCAAACTCATGAACTTCAAGATCATGACCTGAGCTGAAGTTGGACACTTACCAACTGAGCCACCCAGTTGGTGGTAGCAAGTTATGCTGAAACGGAAAGTATTCTGTAGTGCTATGATTAAGTCAGTTTTGGTAAGCCTATGCCTCTGGACTATGAACTTTACCAGTGCTTCTCAGTCTCCCCCATTATTTGGTGGCACAGAGTGGCAGGGGGATCAGAAATGGATATCTCCCTTCTTCTATGTGGAACACTAGATGAAATAAAACCTGAGTATTTCCCTTCTTCTATCTGGAAGAATAGAACAGACTAGAGTTGGGTATTTCCCTTACCCTAGTAGATTAGGCTCTGGTAGAATAATTTCTCTTGAGCACAGGCCCTGCTAAAATGAAGGGAATGCTCTGGCATATTTCAAAATGGTTACTTTCCCCCTCTCTCTACCTGTAGTATTGGGGGGGGGTTCTCTGATATTTATTGTGACAACTTGGTTGAACTCCCAGAAGTACAGTTGGGGGATCCCTTTTAACTAGGCTTCCTTGCAGTTTTTAGCTCTCAGATTGTACACACAGAGCTTTCAGAAATTCATCAATTATAGTTCAGGTTTTCCTACCTCAGTATTGGTTCCAGTTCAGTTTTCTGCTTGTGGGTTTCTGTTCAGGTAAGTTGTATATTTGCTTCTCTGTCTCTCTAATTTGGGGGCAGTGGTTTGTCCTGCGATCTCACTTCTCTGAGAGATGTAAGTAGAGTTGCTGATTTTTCAGACTTTTCAGCTTTTTACTTGTTAGAATAGACTTGCAACCTCTGAGATTCTTAAATGCTGCACCAACAAAAAGAAATTTCTCTCTCCATCTTTTTCAATTTTTTTTTAACGTTTATTTATTTTTGAGACAGGGAGAGACAGAGCATGAATGGGGGAGGGTCAGAGAGAGAGGGAGACACAGAATCTGAAACAGGCTCCAGGCTCTGAGCTGTTAGCACAGAGCCTGACGCAGGGCTCGAACTCACAGACCGCGAGATCATGACCTGAGCCGAAGACAAACGCTTAACCGACTGAGCCACCCAAGCGCCCCTCTCTTTTTCAATTTTAATGATTATAACTCACTTCCAAATGTCATATGAGTCCATGTTCATGGATAAGAAGCCTCCATATCATCAAAATATCAGTTCTTATCAAACCAAATCTATAAATTTAATTCAATCCCACTCCTAATACCAGCAAGTTACTTTGTTTTTATTGACAAAGTGATTCTAAATTTATTTGGAGAAGCAAATTACCGCAGAATAACCAACACCATACTGAAGGAGAAGAAGAAAGTCAGGACTGACACTACCCAATTTTAAGACTTACTTTTGATTCATCAAGAGGATAAAATAGTTACAAACCTAACAACAGAGCCCCAAGATACATGAAGCATATGCTAATAGAATTGAAAGGAGAAAGAAACAATTCAACAATAGTAGCTGGTGACTTCAATTGCCCACTTTCAATAATAGATAAACAATTAGACTGATGACCATAAGGATATAGGAGACGTGGCTGACACTGTAAACCAACTAGACATACCAGACATCTATAGAACACTCCAACAAACAATAGCAACATACATATTCTCAAATACACATGGAACATTTTCTAGGATAGGCTACTAAATCAGTCTTAACAAATTCAAATAATTGAAAACATACAAATCACACTCTCTCACCACAAGAAAATGAACTTAGAGATAAATAACAGAAGGAAATTTGACAAATTCAAAAATGTGGAAATTAAATAACACACTTCTAAGTAACCAATAGGTCAAAGAAGAAATCACAATGGAAAATAGAGAATACTTTGACAAATAGGAACAAACACACAGCAAAATTTTGGGGATGAAATGAAAACACTATCCAGAAGGAAATTTACAGTTGTAAACATCTACATTAAAAACAGTAAAGACTTCAAATCAATAATTTAAACTTTCATATAGGAAACTAGAGAAAGAAGAGCAAATTAAACCCAAAGCAATCAGAAGGAAAAAAATAATAGATATTACAGTTGAATGAGCAAAATAGAGAATAAGGAAACAACAGAGAAAAATCAATGAAACCAAATGTTGGTTCTTTGAAAAGATCAACAAATAGACAAGACTTTAGCCAGAATGACCAAGCAAAAAAAAAGGAGAGAAGAATTCAAATTATTAACGCCAGAATGAAAGAAGGGACATTGCTCTTAACCTCACAAAAATAAAAGAAGTATGAGGAAGTATTCTAAATTATTATAGGTCAACAAATTAGAAAATTTAGATGAAATGGATAAATCTATGAATATATATCAAGGATTATAAATCATGAGTTTGTGAGATTTATCCCAGGAATGCAAAAGTGTTTCAATATATAAAATTAATCAATGTAATGCACCATATTGAGAATAAAAGGGAAAAAACACATGATTATCTCATTGAATACTGAAAAATGACAAAATGTAACATTGTTTAATGATTTAAAACACTTAAGAAACTAAGAAAAAATGGGAACTTTCTCAACCAAATAAAGAGTATCTATAATAAAATTTAAAAATAGGAAAGCATGATGTCATTAAGATGGTGATATCACCAAATCTGATCTATAGATTCAGCACAATCTCTATTAAAATTCTAACTGTATTATTTTAATAAATGAACAAGCTAATCCTAATTCATATGGAACTATAAGAGTCCCAATATAGCCAAAACAATCTTGAAAAGAACAATGTTGGAGTACTCATACTTCCTATACTCATACAAAACTACAATAATTAAGATAATGCGGTACTGGCATAAGGATAGACTTACAGAGCAATGGGATAGAACTGAAAGTCCAGAAATGAACACATACAGCTACAACTTTCAATGTTAAGACCTTTAAATGAGGAAAAATAGTTTTTTGTTTTGTTTTGTTTTAACAAATGGTGTTAGGAATACTGGATATCCACATGCAAAACAATGAATTTGGACCTATACTTCATGCCATACACAAATAATAACTCAAGATAGATCAATCTTAAGTTTAATAGCTAAAACTATAAAACTCTTAGAAGAAAACAATGGAGAAAATCTTTATGATATCGGATTTTGTAATTATTTCATGAATATGATTCAAAAGTACAGCTAAAAAAAGAAAATAAATTGAATTAAAATTCCCAAACTTGTGTGCTTCAAAGCACATTATCACAAAAGAAAATAACCCAAAGAATGAAAGAAGATATTTGCAAATCATGTGTCTAATCAGGGTTACATCCAGAATATATTTAAAAATTTCTAAATAACTCAATACTAAAAATAAAAAAAAAATAAAAGAAAAAGAAGCCAGTTTAAAAACATGCAAAGAACCTGGGTAGATGTTTCTTTAAAAAAAGATTTAAAAATGGCAAAGAAGGACATGGAAAAATGCTCAATATCATTATTCATCAGGGAAATACAAATCAAAACCACAATGAGATGCCACTTCACACATGCTCAGATGCCTTTAATTCTTTTAATGGAAGATAATAAATGTTGGTGAGAATGTGAAGAAATTGGAGCCCTCCTGTATTGCTGCTAAAAATGTAAAATGGTATAGTCTCTTTGGAGAAAAGTTTGACAGTTCTTCAAAAATTTAAATGTTGACTTATAACCTAACCCAGCAATTCTACTCCATGTATATACCTAAGAGAATTGAAAACATATGTTACTATAAAACTTAATACAAATGTTCATAGCAGCATTATTTATAATAGCCAAAATGCAGAAACAACCCAACTGTCCCTTCAACCAATGAATGGATACACAAAATTGATACATCCATATGATGAAATATTATTCAGCCATAAAAAAGAATGTAGTGCTGTTATTATATGCTACAAGTTAGATGGACTTTGAAAATATTATGCTAAAGAAAATAGCCAAGTACAAAAGACCCCATATTGTATGACTCCATTGATATGAAATGTCCAGAATAGGTAAATCCATAAAGATAGAAAGGAGATTAACTGTTAACAGCTAAAGGAAAGGGAAATGGAAAGTGACTGCCAATAAGCACAGGGTTTCCTCTGAAGGTTAGGAAAATCTTCAGGAATTAGTGTTATTTACCAAGCTTGTGAATTCCCTAAAAACCATGAAATTGTACATTTTTAAAGGTTGCTTTTATGGTATATAAATTACATTTTAATTTTAAAAATGAAGAATCCAAATATAAATATCCATTAATATTATCAAGGAGATAAGGATAAATATATTGCATCCATAGAAAAATCAAAGCTACTAGTATAAATAGAAATTGCCAGAGAACAAAATTTTAAAACCTTTCAAAAAGTAAAAATTGATATCAAATTAGAAAATAAAAACTCAGTAAAACAGAGTGAAGATATAGTTAGCAATATTCACAGAAAATTGGAGCAAAAAAGACAGATGGGAAAATTAAAAAAAAAAAAAAAAAAAGACCAGACCAGAGTATACCATACAGAGAAAACAAATAGACAAAATTTGTTAGTAACCTCATTGTCAAAGATACGATTCCAGAAAATTTCCCAGAACTGAAGAAGAGGGATTTTAAATCATAAAAATCCCACACTTAGACATGTTATCATCATTTTTCATTACATTGGGAGCAAAGAGTAGATCTTATGAAGTTCTGTGTTGCAGATGGATAATATAGTAATTCTTAAAATATTGGGAATCTGGCTTTTTTTCTATTTTTCATCAACATTAAAAACTAGAGATAATTGAATGAGGTTTCCAAAACTCTGAAGGAAAATAATGTCTAACCTATAATTCTAGACCTACTTTAGCTAAAAATAAAGTGTGACGGTAAAACAGAGATATTTTTAAAACAAGTAGGGTTTCAAAAATATTTTTCCCCTGTCACTTTTCTCAGGAATTTACCAAAGAATGTTATTTACTAAAATGAGAAAGTAAACCAAGAAGGAATACCAGGAAAGATAGAGGACAACTAGTCCATATTGGAGCAGATAAGAAAATTCTAGTTTCTTCAGGAAGATTGTGTTGGTAGAATAACTGACTTCTCCAAATGCATTGCAAAAAGACATAGGCAATTAGTAAAAGATGATGTAGTCATTTAAAAATACCTAGAAGAATAAGCAAATGAAAAAATAAGTTAATTTTTAATTATAGAAAAAGCAAATTTTACAGAGAGTACTCAAAGTGTATTAAATGGTGCAGCCATGAAACAACACATTTGCACAGTCCTAAAAATGTTAACTTTATTTATTTATTTATGTATTTATTGCCTATATGTTTTTAAATGTTAACAATATTTGTATCTGACCAAAATTATCATATAAGCCTAATGATAACAGAAGGATGGGAAGATTGGAAGAGTGCGTGGTAAGGTCAGTGTGTGATACATCAGCAAGGTCTTCAGCAGTAGATCATATTAGTACTCAGTAAATACTCACAATACTGATCTTCCAGGGGACATCATTGTGGACTTGGTTTAAGGTGTTAGCCTTGTGTTTGTTTTGGCCAATGAAGTTCATGCAGAAACAACATGAGCAGAGGCTAGCTACGTGCCTGTGTGGTGTGTCTTAGCCTCTCATGGGTATTTTCTCTCAAGAAGAGCATTCCTTGAATGGCCAATGATCCTAGAATGACCCATGGACAGATCTGAATCTAATCCTCACCTCCTGAGGAAGGACTGCCTGAACCACTTATAGATGGGATGATTGAGAAATAAACACTTGATTCCATATCAATTACAGTTTGAGAGTTCTTTGTTATGCAGCATTATTGTAGCAAAACTTGATAAGGAGCAGTCACCCAAATCCACCCTCTTGATTTTTTATTTTTTTTTATCATGGGATCACCATAGGTAATGATTAAATAATTTAAAATGAAAAAAATATATATGTATGACATATAGAATTACATGACAAAAAGATTATCTAAAAGATGTGAAAGTTTATTTCTGGAAAAAGAAAAATGGGGCAAGGAGGGTGAATTTGGACGACCGTTTTTTTGTTTTTTGTTTTTTTTAATAAACCTGGAAGAACTATTTGATCGTTTACACTGTATGAATGTATAACTGATAAAAATGTTTTTCCTTTTTAAACACAAAGATACAAATTTAAAAAAATAAAATATATACTCAATAGTCAATAATTACCACAATTAAAAGATAATACATTATTCAAGAATTTCTCAGAACTGAATTGAAAAATGGCCTGAGTCCATGCTCATATTGAAAATCCAAATATCGAGCAACTAGTTTTTGTTTTTTGTTTTCATTGGTCTCCTTAAATTTTGTAGAACACCTAATTTCCCATCATTCCTTATTCTCAATATCTTTTGGCTCCTCATAACCTCAGACCAATCTCTTCTCCACTATATTCTTTTCGTCCTCTTTATTCTTCCTATTTAGTTTCCTTTGTCCTTTGTAGATTTCTCAAGGATGTTTCACATTGTATGTGACAAAGCACTTCCGGAAAGAACAATTAAATAGATTAGAGTTATTTAAAGAAAGAGTCAGGAGGATACGATAATTACATTTATATATCTCTCATAAACATTATTGATAACAACTAACGATGATTGATTATTGCAGTGCTATCTTCATGAAACAAAGCTATCAGAGTATTTTCAATACTTTAGGAGAAATATGAAGCTTAGAATATTTAGGAGAAATATTCAGCTATGTTCTTTTCTCCATTTACATTAGCGACTTTCTCCCAATCCCAAATCCTCAGATATGTGCTCAGTAAAATCACAGCACCACATCTTGATTAAATACAGCTGTATAACTACCCAGAGCATAGGTTTAATAGCAATCTTCTTGTCATCACTCAAAGATATTTTAAGACCTTAATACAAAAGGTTACAAATTAATTATTTATAATGTTCTAAATCCCTTTACTGAGTCTCTAAAGCTCCCACACTTTTTAAACCCTCACTTCCTAATAAGTATTTAAAAAAAAGAATCCTAGAAACACGTCACTAATTAGAATTCACGGCTTTGTTTTCTTTTCCTAGCTGATTTACACAGTCTTCTCTCTGCAATCTTCTTTTCCATGCTTTCCCTTAACCTTTCCTATTAGCCCTTTTTCCCTAAGATCCTTTGAAATGGAATGTTAACTAGAGCAGTGAGGAAGTGGAGCATTAGCCCGTCCCTGACCTCTCAGGAACAAACTAACTACTAAAGGCTCTGCTCTTCCGTTAGAACAGAATAATGCCATTGCCTGTAATCCTAATTACTTAATTTGTCTGTAAGAAAATTTTCTGGGATGCCAGGCTTTTGAGAACCAAGATAAAAAGCTTCCTAGAAACTGGTGAAGAAAAGAGAGCAACCCTGTTTTAAAGGACATCTTTTCTCAGCTTGGATTTCTGCCAGAGGTTCCTTCCTTTTGTAATGTCATTCAATTCAACATGGAAGAGAGTGTCTTAGAGCCTAATGCCTTAGTAATCAATTTAGGTTTGAATATTTCATAAATTTAGAGCTTCAGGTTTCTGTCCTGGGTGTCCCTTATAAAAGCTGGTTTTTAAGATAACTGGACCTGCTGACCTTCTGGACATTGCATAGTTTTTTATGAGGTATATGATGAGTTACCTATAAAAGCATAAGGATTTACAGATTTGAAATCCTATTAAATGCACATCAGTTTTAAGAGGAGGAGAGGATTAAGCTATACAATATGTATTTCAAATTTTACTGAGCCTAGATATTTGAAAACTGGTTTAAGGTGTTAGCCAAGCCAAAAATGTAGTAAAATTCAACCAATTCTGATTTATACCATGTATTTAAGCCCACTTCCCATTGGGTTCCTTCCCAGAGTGTGCATTATCTGTTGATTGCTTTAAAGTATAGAGCAAGTTCAGCAAAACATTATATAAATGGAAGAGAATTATTCTGCTCTTTTGTATCAAACTGAAATATAACCCAACATTTAATTTATACTACATTTTGTTGGCCTTGCTTTTTGATGTAGGTCAGAAACAAATGTCTTTTAAGTACATAAAAATCAATGAACTATTGTTTTGCATTATAATCAAAACACTCATTGATCTGTACTTGGGAGAGATTTAAAGTTGTTCTCAATGCTCTTTTAATGTCTTTGACTTTATTTTCAAATTTCACATATTCCACATAAATATGTTGGTTTATTGAACATCAGACAAACACAGATTAACATAGTTTATTTACTGTCACCTCTAACAAATATAATGATAGCAGAAAATCTACATATATTCTCCATTTCAACTTTATCATATAGAGCAGATATGAAAGGTTTGTTAACTAAATGCTTGGTGTGAATACCACTGTGGACAATGTTCTCAAATAAGTTTTTAGTTTTTAGGAGATGAACTGTAGTATATTATATTTGGTTTGGTTTAAATAACCACCCCCAAAGTTCAGATAAGTATCTGAACTTTATCCGAACTATCCAAACTTCCTTTAGTTTGTGATTCAAGTCTGAAAATCTCATGAGAACAGATGCTCTTGTAGCTTTCTCTTACTTCCTGCTTCATTGTGAGAACTAGGTTTCCAAAGAAATTCTTACATGCCTAAGAAGTCTGTATGCGTGATGCCCTGGGACTTTTTTCCCATTCAAATTAAAATGTTGTTGCTTTTATCCAGTTGATTTCAGTTCTTATCTTTCTTAGTACAGTAGTCCTTCCCCCTACCCCCACCCCCACCCCTCAGCCCAATCCCTGTCTTTGCTTTCCATGGTCAGTTACCTATGGTCAACCACGGTCCGGAAACAGAGGCTTCTCCTTCTAACTTAACATCAAAAGGTCAATAGTAGTCTAACCCTATGTCACAATGCCTGTGTCACTCACCTCACTTCATCTCATCACATAGGCATTTTATCATCTCACATCATCACAAAAGAAGGGTAAGTACAGTACTATAAGATATTTTGAGAAAAAGAGAGAGAACACACTCACATAGCTTTTATTATAATAGATTGTTATAATTGTTCTATTTTACTATAATTGTTGTTAATCTCTTACTGTGCCTAATTTATAAATTAAACTTTATAACAGCTAGGCATGTATAAGGGAAAAAACATAGTATACATAGGGTTCGCTACTGTTAGGTTACAGGGACCCACTGGGAGTCTTGGAACATATCCACTGTGGATAAAAGGAGACTATTGTATCTCCAAGATGTTCTTGATAGCTTTGACCACTGTTTTCATCTTGAAGCTCTTTCCTCCTTACTCCTCCACGGTATTAGTTCCTCTTGATGCTCTATCTTTTTTTCTCATCACACCTTTTCAGTTTCTGCTTTGACCTTTGCCTAATCTGAATAGCCCCTTCTTGTTTGGTATTTTCCAGGCTCTTCATTAACACAGTAAAAGTACATTGAACTCTGTCTGTATGCCTAACATTATCATAGGCACTGAGTTTATAGCAATAAACAAAGCAGGAAGAAACAAAATCCTGCTTTCATGGAATATTAACTTCTAATGGAGGTTAACAGATAAGCAAAACAAAAAAAAGATATTAAAATACATAAGATATTTGATGGTTTTAAGTATTATAGAGAAAAAATAAAGCAGAAGGATAGGGGAAAGCCTGAGAGCGGACAAGGTATAAATAGGAGGAAGATCTCAAAGGAAAGATGACATTTGCACAAACACCTGAAGGGGTGAGAGTGAGATCATGGGCTATCTGGAGAGAGATCATTCCAGGCAGAGGAAAGAGCCGGTGAAAAAGCTCAGAGACTGGCACATACGTGGTGTACCATTTGTCTTACTTTTCTCCTCACTCTGCACATTGTCTTTTCCCATGGACCAAGTTATCGACAAAGAGGTTCATCACTCCCAAATCTGTTTCTCTATTACAAGTGCCATATCTCTAACTTCCAGCTGGACATCTCCATCTGAATGTCTTATGAGCATTTGAAACCCCATATATCCCCAAACCTAATGTGTTTTTCCCTCTGACACATATACTGCACCCTGCATTTCTCTTATACTGTTACAAACACTCACTGAGTGATCAAAGGCAGAAGCCTAGAATCCCTTTAAGTTCATCCTTTTCCCTTTCTGTCCACATCTGATTTGCTTTTCCATGTAACACAAATTACTGAGAAACTATTTTGTACTAGCCTCTGGGCTACACAGGCTGTGAGAGGAAGATTGATCAGTTCATTAACTACTTACTTAATTACCTAAAACTTGCTATGAAAAAAGAGGAGTGTGAAAAGTTTAGGAAAAGCTGGGAAAATTTAAACCACATTTCCTTTTTGAGTATTATTAAGGAATTTATTGAAATTTATAATCAGCATAAAAATATTTAGAAATAACTTTTCTGATTTTCTGTTACAAATAAAGGAATTACAGATTCCCAACTACATATAACTACCTATAAGCACTCCCCTCAACTCATGTCTACTCTTCTGTCCACTAAGTATCTCAAAGTTAATATGTCAAACATAACTTTTTATTCCCCTTGCCACCTTCTCCCACACCTACCCCCCAAAAAATCCTTGTTCGAACACTCTTCCCTTTTCCTCTATCTTAGTGAATGGCACCATTGTGTTCCAAACTTCTCAGGCAAAACATTTAAGAGTAGTCTTTTTATTTATTTATTTATTTATTTATTTATTTATTTATTTAGAGAGCCATGTGCATACACGTGCACATGCATGACAGCAGGAGAGGTGAGAGTATGCTTCTTGCCTCACAGTTATAATGTGGTTGCTGTCATGCTATTCCTCACATCTGCATTCTAGTCAGGAAGAAGGGGGAAAGGAGAGAAGCTGCATCTGTCTTTTTATTAGGAAAGTAAAAGCTTCCCCCAAATTTCCCCTTATGTCTCATTACATAAGAGACAGACTTCTCTGTAAGTCTCCTGGCTTCCAGGTAGGTTAATGAGCAACTCTGACAATAAGAGATATTGGAAAACCTCTTATCTAACTTTCAAGCCCTAATACTGGGGAGAGGCAGGGTAGAAAAGGATTGCTTCCTGGGTGAGCCAAATAATCTCTACCACACTGGCCTTCATTCTGTTCCATAAACATACCAAACTAAGTCCTTTGTTAAGGCCTTTGAATGAGCCAATCCCACTGCTAAGAATGTTTCTCTCCCATAACTTTTCACAACTTCTTCGTTTTTGTAATCCAGGTCTCACTCCAGATATCATTGACACCCTTTCTGATTACCCTGTCTGAAACTGTCCCCCAAAACCTGTCACTCTCTATGCCATTGTATGGTTATATTTTTAAAGCACTTAGAATAAGAAGCATGGCAGAATAGAGGAGTAACTTCTCCATCTTTGGAGGATGGAGAAGTAGAGAAAGGAAATCACACATTAGCTGAAAAAGAAAAATCAGAAAAAAAATTTAAAAATAAAAAACCTAGCTTCTCTTTCATCAAATATCCATACTGCACATGTTCATTAGCCTCCATATCCCCCTTCGTATTACCCAATTTCCCTTCTAGAGCTAGAAGTAACTGACTCTTCTAGGGGTGTTGAGCAGATGACATAGAGATTGCTTGGAGGGGTGGTGCTGTGGGCTGACCCACTGCCAGGGAGTAATTGTTTCAAAAGGATAGCTTGCTTCTGGCATTATATGCTAAAATTGAGACTCTTGACTTTTCAGCCTCCAAAGCCTAAATGTTTGGCATGAATAGCAGAAATCTGGCATTTTCAATGCTCATATGTCCAAAAGCTGGAAAACTAGAAAATGCTAAGAGTCTCAAATTGGTGTCCACTTTGGAATATTTGGCCCAGGAAAATGTATATTCTCATGCTGCAGGAAGTTGGTTTGCAAAATGAAGGCTGAATTGAGGCCAAAAAGCAAGAACCATTTGCCAGAGTGTAGATGAAATATGATAGTTTGCTGCACAAAGTTTCTTTTTAAAAGTTATTTGCAGCTGCCATGACACATCTTTAAAATTGTAATATGTACAACTGTTATTTAGGAATTCCAATGGAGGGAAACAAATCTCAACTGTTTACATTTAAACATGATGTAGTAAGATACTAAGGAATAAATGTAAACATTACAGATTGGACAAAGTATTACAAGTGAAACATGCCTCAAATCAAAGCATAGACTTAAATGGTCCAAAGAAAAGCAGAAATTCTCATTTTCATAGAAAATCTGCATCACTATTATTCTACTGAGCAGACTTTCCTATGGTATGTTGAGAGAAAATACAATGTTTTAGAAAGTGTTTAAGTCAAAGTAATGCAGTGTTTATGCTGCCTGTAAAAGAAAGAATTCTTAACAGATAATAGTACCCTTAATTCCATTTTCTATTTCCTTTGAAGAAAGGAGCATAACCATAGAAACTTGTTATGTGAAATTTACTGGTTAAAAAAACACAAAACATTTGACTTAAAAAGTTAGAAACTATATGTAACCAAGACTGGACTATTAAAATAGATCAAAATATGGCAAGCAGCTAGAAAACAGAGAGTGTTTGCAGAAATGAAGAGAGAGAAGAAAGAAAGAAAGAAAGAAAGAAAGAAAGAAAGAAAGAAAGAAAGAAAGAGAAAGAGAGAGAGAGAAAGAAAGAAAGAAAGAAAGAAAGAAAGAAAGAAAGAAAGGAAGGAAAGAGAAAAGAAAAGAAAGGAAAGAAAGAAAAGAAAAGAAAAGAAAAGAAAAGAAAAGAAAAGAAAAGAAAAGAAAAGGAGAGAGAGAGAGGAAGGAAGGAAGGAAGGAAGAAAGAGAGAGAAAGGAAGAAAAATGAAAGAAAGAAAAAGAAAAGTTAAGAAGCAGTGAAATGCAGAAGACAAAGGGGAGAGGTTTTTAATTTTACTTTTCAGTCTGTTCTATTGAAGAATAAATTCAAGAAAGTGCCAAGATACAATTTGCAATTCTGAATTTTCTATTCTCTGGAGACATCAGTAGGAATTTAAGGTACAAAGCATAGAGGAATAAAGTATGAAAGGAAATAGGAAATAGTTTATTCTAATAAAGAATATTTTTGTGTTTCTCACTGAATTCACACTCTCATTTGGAGAGATGGCAGTTAATGGTAGAAGCATCTTTTAAATTCTCCATTCCTTATCTAGTCACCACCCACACTAGCATTTCCACTGATTTGTTACTGTTTTCAGGAGAGCCTGCTAATTGAGGAAATACAAGCTTTTAGTGAGAATATACCCATTGGCCTGGGCTGATTTGCCTTTTTGCCGACTTCAGATCATCCTTCACCTTAAAATGAAAAATGCAAAATACCTAACCTCCGTCTGGAGTAAGACTTTCTGGGTTCAGAACTGGCTCTCCCACTTATTCAACGTGTAACTTTAGACAAATCATTTAACATTTCTTGCTACAGTTTCCTCACCTGTATAATAGAAGTAATAGTCCTAACGCCTACCTATAAGGGTGTAGATAAGGGTTAAATAAGATCAAAAAGGTATAGTGCTTACAATGGTACCTGGAATTTCGTAAGTCCTCAGTAAGTCTTAGCTATTATTATGATTACCTTGTGCCATAAGTAACTAGTCGAAGAACAAATATGAGTAAACAAGCAAACATTAGTTAATATTAATGAATTAGCTTCCCTTGTACCGAAATAAACTAAGCACAACATTATCCTACTATCTGATTCTAATCTGTGTTGTACCGAGACATTTCATCCTTACCAAACAGTCCATACAATAGACCAAAAATATAGTCCTTACATTTGCCAGCCTCCCTTGCAGTTAATTGGAACATATGGCTAATATCTGGCCAATGCACAGGAGAAAGTGATAGATACCTCTACCCATAAAAGCTCCAGCTCTTTCTTCCTCAATCATAGCAGCCTTAGAGGGCGGGCATGTGCTCCAGACGGTGAAGTTTTCAGATGAAGGACAGCATCCCAACATGCATCACACTTCTCATAAATGACACATACACCTGTGTATATTAAACCACCAAGAATGTACGGTTTTTTTGTTACCATAACATTGCGTAGCATAATCCTCACTACCATAGTGGTCAAAATGATGCATAGCTTCATAGTAAAGAAATTAAAAACAAAACAAACAACACAACATTATTCCAATCCCTTAATAATATCCAGGGAAGTCTGCTATCTCAATTAAAGAAGATTCAAAGCCTCCTTCTCCTCTTAATTTCCCAGGCTGGCACAGTGGCCAATTCTGATCCATAGTATTTTTATTTTATTTCCAACCTGGCATTCTTTATTTCACATCTAAGGAGCATATTTACTATGGCCTTAACTCTCTGGGCTGTTTTCTGGAGCTAAATATCTAAACATAAATACAACTAGTGGATTTCTGCTGATTCCTTCATTGGAGAACACACAACATAAAACATCCATTTGGGATATTAGCTGTAATTCAGGTGGAAATGGTGATGCTAAAAGATGGTTCCTGCATCCCTCAGGGACCCTTTCATCCATCCCCCTTAGGGTTGCCTCACTGGTTAACATTTATCTCTGTACTTCTTTCTTGTGTAATCATTAGGCAAGATATCATCCTATTATGTCATAGGTTTATTTGAGTTACTAGTGGATTTATGTTTAGTGAAAAGATAGATGTACTGTGATAAAGCTAAATTGTTAACTTCATTTGAAAAGTTCTGTAAGGATGTCTTGCTCTTTAGAGGTCTAAAAAGTTGTGATAAAATACAAATACAAAGTTATCTCAAAAAGGCCAAAGATTTCCCGTGCCCTAGCCAAGAGGCTGAGCACATATTTAAAAACAAAACAAAACAGTGGGCTGGAAAATGAGAAGTCAAGGACTAATGCTATAATGACGACACGAAGTTTGATTTGTATGTCCTGAGGTTTTTAAGGGCAGACATTGATAGATCAGAGATTTGCCTTAGGGACTACACTGGCCCTATAATCTAAAGTACAGGAACTCTTCTAGGGGAAGGACAAATATAAAAGGAATTAACTTGAAAGACTCATTGGATAAGGTGTTTTTAGTGTTCAAGAGAAAATTTTTGAAAAAGAGTCTCTGGTACCAGGTTTATTTTTATGACACTAGTCAATGAAAACCTTTAAAAGCCATATTTGCAAAGTTATGTATATACTAAATAGGATCCAGGCAGCCAAGAGCCCTGGCTTTTGGTATTTTAGTGAAAGACCCAGGGAACAGTCATCATTATTCATGTAAAATTGTGAATTTTATAAACAGAAATAAAAAGAAAGGACAAAATATACTTTAAAAGAGTAAGGCATTTTCAATGATAAAAACACTGTACTTTGCTGTTCTAAGTATTCATCTTAATTGAAAATACATTACTGGAGAATTTTTACAGTCTTTTTCTACCTGAACAACAATAACCTCTTAAAAAGGTGTGAAAAGAATTGCTTGTTTGCTTCTTTGTCCTTAGTTGAATTTGCTTTGGTAAAATACTGATAAACACATTAGCAAAACAAAGTGGAGGAATTGAGTGATTATCCAGATAATTTTGTCTTTATAAGAACTGTTTTCACCTAAACTATTGAAACTATTTGGTCTGTAACATTTTTCAATACTTTGTAAAATGAATTGTAGAGCTAGGTTCAGCAGTTACCTAGACAAGAGATATCTGTGTGGTGAGCTACCACAAACCTTAGGATAAAGGAATTTTTCTTGCTAGTATAAATTATCTAGTTTTCCTGCTGACATAGCTTCTTTTTATTTTACCTCTGAGGATGCAAGTTACAGGAAATTATAGCACTTTTGGGATATTCTAAGCACTGTGACTTTTTCATGAGGCATACTTTACTCACAAGTTTTCTCTGTTTAGGAATTTCTTATTCTTGGTAATCCCCCAGAAGGATAGCCTATACCAGGACATCCTTTGCAAAATCAGTAATTCATTTCATATTTGATTTGTCATCTACATGTGAACCTGGGGAAGAAAATTATCCTGAAGCTTCCTTGGGCACTGCGATGGTTAATTTCATGTGTCGAATCAGCTGGGTCATGGAGTACCCAGATATTTGGGCAAATATTATTCTGAACATTTCTGTGAGGGTGTTTTTGGATGAAATTAACATTGAAATTGGTGGACTTTGCTTAAAGCAGATTGCCCTCCATAATGTGTGTGCACCTTATCCAGTCCGTTGAAGGCCTGAATAGAACATAAAGACTGTCCTCTCCTGAGCAAGAGAGAATTCTATAGCATTGTCTCTCAGATTGGAATTGCAGCTTCAGCTATTCTGGATCTACAGCCTTCCACTCAACCTACAGATTCTGGACTTGCCAGTGTGTATAATCATGCAAGCCAATTTCTTTAATAAATTGACATATGCACACACACACACACACACACACACACACACACACACACACACATCCTACTGGCTCTGTTTCTCTGGGAAATCCCAACTAATACAGGTATAAGTATATATCTACAGAAGATTATCCTATTCTACCCCTTGAGGGGAATATATGAATAGGACAATCCAGATAAGTATGACTCATGCTCAGCAGCCTCTCAGTGATATTATTACATTTTTATAAGAAAAACAAGACAGCCAAAACTATCTGTGATTTGAAAAATGTCATGAGGTCTTTTCACAAGGTGACTTGGATTATGCTTTCTTCTAACTATGGGGAACATTTCTTTGTTTTGTTTCTATCCAAACTACTGAAGAGAAAGATGAAGAAAGAACTTTCTATTCCAAATATCTGATCAACCATCATACTGTAAACTCCTAGAAGATCAAGATACTCTTTTAGCACTCTTGGAAATGGCCCTCATCCACAATCACATGAGAGCAGGTCCTTAATAGATGCTCCTAAAGACATGGACTTAAGAGCACATACATACATACATACATACATACATACATACATACAATAATAAAATAAAACCAAAACCAAAACAAAACAAAAAATTTAAAAAACAAATCAACTAAATGTTCAACTTCACTTTTCCTTCTATGCATCTCTTTAATAATGAAAAAAAAGGTGGAGGATGTAGGAGACAAGTTAGAATTAGAGTTAGTTGAATGAACAATGTAAAAATATTAGAGAATCATGGAATTTAGGCACATGCTATCTTGAAAAGCTTCAGAATGGCAATCAAAGGAATATTCCAAAGGTAGGACCTGAACCAATAAAAATCTTTAGGAAAAATTCATGAGACAGAATGAATGGAGTGGCTGAATATACCAGAAATGGAAGAAAAATCCTAGAGTTCAGAGATGTATTTTTTCATTCAACAGACATTTATTAAACACAGACTGTGTCAAGTGCTATGTTATTTGCTAAAGTACACCAGTTTTGAACTTGGATCAAGACACATAATGCTAGGCAAACATAGATGTAATTTTTCTCCTCATGTGCTACCAACAAATTCTCCAGTCACCACTAGTACCACATTTCAACCTTTAAATGCACATACTTTACCCAGATTCTCATAAGTAAGAATGAGTGATAGTTGTTTTAAAAGTATTTCTCCCATCTGAATTTTTGTTTCTAAAGGAACAATAACTTAAACCAAAGAGAACAGTAGAAAAGAATAATAAGGTTACAGGAAGGAAAAGGAGACAGAGAAATAGGAGACAGAGAAAGAACAAGATGGGGTAGAAAAAGATTATGGGGAAATACTCAGACCTTCTCATTCTCCTTAAACATACCCAGTACTAGCTATTCTACTGCAAAACACCAAGAGGCACAGGGACAGGCATCCTAAATTCACGATCAAAGATTTATCTAAGAATGTTTTTATTTTAATTTTTTGGGATGTGTGTGTGTGTGTGTGTGTGTGTGTGTGTGCGTGTGTGTGTGTGGCAACTATATTCTGATTTTATTTGCAAGGGCTAAGATTTAACTTTGCTTGAAGATATCTAAGTCAAAAAACAATAGGACAATAATTAAATTCAAGTTGCTTTGAAACTTAGTTTTCTCCTAAAGAACTCTTACATCAAGGACAAAATCAAAACAAATGGGAAATATTTAGAAAATGACAACAATAACAAACAAAAGACTGTTAGCACCTAACAATAGTGGCTAATATTTTTCCCAATTAACCCACATATCTAAGAAGCTCAGTGAGTAACAAACATAACGAAAAAATAAAACACACACACACACACACACACACACACACACACACCCCAGAGAACATCACGATCAAATTGATGTAAAGTAGTAATACACGCTAAATTCAAAAGGAGCCACAGAAGACACATTATGTACAGAATAAGAAAATTAAAAATGACAGCATACTTCTCATAAATAACACAATCCATAAAAAAAGTATTAGGAAGAAAAATGCCAACCTAGAATTCTATACCCAGCAAATACCTTTATAAATAAAAGGTAAAATAAACCATTTTTTAGGCATCAGAAAGGTAAGGGTTCACCATCTGCAGATCTGCACTATAAGAAATGGCAAGGAATTTCTTCAAGTGAAAGAAGATTATAACAGTTGGTAACTTTCAATCTACACAAAGGATAGAAGTGTGCCAGAAATGCTAACATATATAAGTAAATACAAAAGCCATTTTTCTCATGGTTTAATCTCATTAAAACACAAGTAACTACTTAATGCAAAAGTAATAAAAAGTATCATGGATTTTAAAGTACATGGAAATAAAATACATGATAAAAATAGCACTCTAGAAAGGGGAGGGAAAATTGAAGTAACCTGTTGGAAATTTCTTATGCTATATATATATGAAGTTGTATAATACTGTTTGAAGATAGACTATAAAAATTTAAAGATTTATATTATAAATCCTAGAGCAACAACTGAAAAAAAACAAGCAAAGAGTTGTAGCTAATAAGCCAAAAGTGAAGATAAAACTTAATTATAAAAGAAACTCAATCATTCTAAAAGACTTAGAAAGAGGAAAAAAGAAACAAATATCTGATATAATAAATAGAAAACAAATAGCAGGATGGCATATTTAAACTTCACCATATCAAAAGGTATACTAAATACAATTTATCTGAACATGTTGATTAAAAGAGCAAAAAAAATCATTTCAAAATGAAAAATGAGTCAATTCAATACGAATGTATAGCAATCCTATGTCTATATAGAACAATAGAACTTTAGAATAAATGAAGCAAAAAGTAAAAGTAGACAACCCCACAATTATAATTGCAAATTTTAACACTATTGACTCATAAGTGATAGAAAGAAGAGACAGCAAATTGGCAAATCATACAGAAAATCTGAATATCACTATCAAACAACTTGATCTCATTGATATTTATAGAACGTAGCATCCAAAGACAGTGCAATGCCATTAATTTCAAAGAACATACAACATAGTCCATAATCTAAGGCATAAAACGAATTTTTAAGTAATTTTAAAAAGATTGAAATCAGATGACATCAGCAAGAGGGCAGAATAGGAAGCACCAGATATTCTCCCTCCATGGAGATACCAATTCAACATTAATACATGGAACAATTCCCTTGATGAGAAATCCAAAAGCTAGGTAAGAGTCTACTGCATTCCAGAGAGGCATGGAACCAGCCACATCAAAACTGCTAGAGAAGTGTATGTCACTCACTCACCAGAGCTCCTCACATCAGCACAGCATGGTGATTGAGGGGAAAATCCCAAGTCCTGGCTTCTCCCTGTGGAGAGAAAGAGAAGACTGAAACGTGCATTTAATGTGTAGACTTTTCAGGAGGCTACCTGAGGGACTAGTATTTGCTTTGCCTGAATCTGAGTGCTGGCAGAAAAGGGTCCCCAGTCAGGGGCCACTGAGGGGAAAAAAAAAAGTGACATTTTGCACTAGCACATACTCCCTTGCCATAGTCCTTATCCAAGGCTCAGTGTGGAATGAGTGGGAGAAAACTCCCAACTCCTGGATTATCCCCAGGAAGGAAAAGAGTTGAAGCATCCATCCAATAGTCTAGCTTGGGATGCAAGTGCTGCCCAAGGAACTGGCTTCTCTCTCACAAGTCTCAGAGAACTAAACTGGTATAAAAGCCTGGGGGGCACTAGGTGGCTTACTGCTGCTCCAAAGAGCACATGGAACAACAAACAGGAAAATACAACTCAGCTGCTTTACTCACAGTGGGAAAAAGGGAAGAGTGGAGGGTTTGTCCAATATTCTGGATTTTAGGGTTGCTGCTTCAGGGACTGGTTTCTAATTTCTCCAACTCAGACTGTTGACAGGACCCAATGTACTCCAGATAACTGAGGACTTCTGAGAGCAAAAAACAACTGGGCAACTTACAGCAACTCCAGAGAATCTACAGCACTACAAACAGATAACAGAGGGTGTAAGGATTTCTAAGCTTCAAGACAAATAAGTTTGTAAAACCTGTTTAATTGGGAATTTACAGAGACAAGGCTGGAGAGAACATATCCACAGAAAGCTTGGAGAAGTCCCTAGAATCCCTTGTGGGGCAATTGGTAAAGATCTTTCTCTGTACTAAGACAGTCTATACAGACTGGAAGAGGTGTTTGATCCTAATACAAAGTATAAGGCATACAAAGGAACGGTAAAACATGACCCAAACAAAGGAATTAATATATCTCCAGAAACTCACCCTAAAGAAACAGAGATATAGGAATTACATGACAAAGAATAAAAAGTAACTGTCATAAAGATGCTCAATGAGCTCAGCGAAACAAGGCATGAATAAAACTGGAATGTTAACAAAGAGAAAATATTTTTAAAAACCAAGGAAATTTTAGAAGTGACCATAAAATAATTGAATTGAAAAATTCGGTAGAGGGGTTCAGTAACAGACTTGATCAAACAGAAGAAAGAATCAGTGACCTCAAAAACAGATCATTTTAAATTATCTAGTCAAAGGGGCAAAAAGATAAAAGAATGAATAAAAGTTAAGACAGTCTAAGGGAATTATGGGACACCACCAGCCAGAACAATATACTAATTATGGGAGTCCTAAAAGGAGAAGAGAGAGAAAGAAAGGGGAAGAAATCTTATTTGCAGAAATAATGGCCCAAAAAACTTTCTATATCTGGGTAAGGAAATGAGCATCTAGATCCAAGAAGGCCAACGGATTCCAAAGAGGATGAATTCAAAGAAGGATACACTGAAACACATTATAATCAAATTGTTAATAGTCAAACACAAAGAGAGAATTTTGAAAGAAGCAAGAAAAAAGCAGCTTTGTCATGTATAAGGGACCCTCCATAACACTATAAGCAGACTTTTCAGTAGAAACCATGCAGGACAGAAGGGAGCAGGATGATGTATTCAAAGTACTAGAACAAAAACTAACCACAAAGAACACTATCTATCTATCTATCTATCTATCTATAGCAAAACTGCCCTTAAAAATTGAAGGAGAAATAATAAAGACTTTCTCAGAAAAACAGAAGCTTAGGGAGTCCTCACCACTAGAACTGCCTTTCAAGAAATGCTAAAAGGAGTCCTTTGAGGTGAAATGAAAGGAGAATAGATAGCACCATGAAAATATATGAAAGGATGGAGCTTGTTGGTAAAGGCAAATAAAGAAACAAATATAGAATACTGTAATACTATAATGGTGGTGAATCAATCACTTTTTTTTATTAAAAATTTTCTAATGTTTATTTTTTTTTTGAGAGAGAGACAGACAGAGTGTGAGTAGGGAGGGGCAGAGAGAGAGGAAGACACAGAATCCGAAGCAGGCTCTAGGCTTTGAGCTGTCAACAAAGAGCCTGACACGGGACTTAAACCCATGAACTGTGAGATCATGACCTGAGCCGAAGTTGGACACTTAACCGACTGAGTCACCCAGGCGCCCCTACAAGACTCACTTTAGATTTGAAAACACATAGGCTGAGGGATGGAATAAGATAGTCCATGCAAATGGTAAACAAAAGAGTTCAGGAATGGCCACACTTATAATAGACAAAATAATCTTTAAACTCAAAGACTTTTACAGGAGACATAGAAGGGCATTATACAGTAATAAAAGGGTCAATTTACTAAAAATATATAACTGTAAACATATAGGAACCCAAATATATGAAGCAAAAATGGACAGAATTGAAGGTAGAAAGAGACAGCAACACAATACCAGTAGATTTCAATACCCTTTCAATAATAGAACAACTAGACAGAAGATAAATAAGGAGGCAGAAGACTGGAATAACACTATAGAAGAAACGGACCCAACAGATACATACAGAGTATTTCACCCATTGGCAACAGAATTCACATTCTTCTCAAGTGTATTCAGAATATTTTCAAAGGTGTATTAGGGTCACAAAACACGTCAACAAATTTAAGAAGACTGAAATGATACCACATAGATTTTTTTTTCTGACCACATGGAATGAAACTAGAATCAAAGCAGAAGGGAAGCTCCAAAATTAACAACTATGTGGAAATGAAATAACGCATCCTGAGTAACCAATGAGTCAAAGAAGACATGAAAAGATAAATTAAAAAAATTTTGAGACAAAAACAAAACTACAATATGACAAAAGATGGGATTCAGCAGAAGCATTACTAACAAGAAATTTATAGCGGCAAATGCCCACATTTGAAAAAGAAGAAAGATCCCAAGTAAACAACCTAATTTTATATATCAAGGAACTAGAAAAAGAAGAATGAATGGATCCCAATAAAATCAGAAATGAAAGAGGAGACATTACAACTACTGATGCCAAGAGGAAAAAAAAGGATTATAAGAGACTACTGTGTGCAATTAAATGCCAAAAAATGGATAAATTTCTAGACATATAAAATGTACCAAGACTGAATCATGAAGAAATAGAAAAATCTGAGCAAACATATAACTAATAAGGAGGTTGAAACACTAATAAAAATCCTCCCAACAAAGAAAAGCCCAGGATCAAATGGTTTATTGCAGAATTCTATAAAACATCTATTTAGAATTAACATCAAGCCCTCTCAAACTCTTCCAAAAAATAGGAATGTTTCCAGACTCATTTTGTGAGGCTAGCATTATCCTGATACTAAAACTAGACGAAGGCATTATAAGAAAACTATAGACCAATATCTTTGATGAATACAGATAACACTTAACAAAGTATTAGTGAACTGAATTCAATGACACATTAAAAGGATCAATAAGCTATGACCAAGTGGGATTTATCCCTGGGACGCCAGGATAAAAATTAATCAATGTGATACACGACATTACATAACAAAAAACAACAATCACATAATCATCTCAATAGATGCAGAGAAAGCATTTTACAAAATTCAATACCCTTTAACGATTAAAAAAAAAAGTCAACAAACTAGGAATAGAAGGCAATCATCTCCACACAATAAAGTTCACGTATGTAAAGCCCACAGCTAACATCATACTCAATGGTAAAAAGGCAAAGGCTTTCCTCTAAGATCAGTAAAAAGATAAAGGTGCCCATTCACCTCATCTACTCAACATAATACTGGAAGTCCTATACAGAGCAATTAAGCAAGAAAAAGAAAAGCCACTCAAATTGGAAAGGAATAAGTAAAATTATCTCTCTTCATTGATGATATAATATTTTTTTAATGTTTACTTTTAAGAGAGAGACCTGGGGAGGGGAAGGAAGACAGAGGATCTGAGGCAGGCTCCCTGCTGACAACAGAGACCATGATGTGGGGTTTGAACTCATGAACCCCGAGATCATGACCTGAGCTGAAGTCAAACACTTAACTGACTGAGCCACCCAGGCTCATAATCTTGGAGAACCCTAAAGGTTTCACCAAAAACAACAACAACAACAAGAAACCTCCCCCCAAACAAACACAGAAACACCTGTGAGAATAATCAAATTCAGCAATGTTGCAGGATACCATCAACACTCAAAAATCAGTTCCTTTTCTATACACTAACAATGAACAACCCAAAAAGGAAACCAAGAAAATGATACCCATTTACAATAACATCAAAAAGAATAAAATACTTGTGAATAAATTTAACCAAAGAGGTGAAGTGTATTTCAGCACACTGAAAACTATAAAATCATTGTGAAAAGAAATTAAAGAAGACACAAGTAAATGAAAAGACATCCTGTATTCATGAATTAAAGGACTTAAAATTATTAAAAAGCTCATACCTACCCAAGTGGATTCAATGCATACTCTGCCAAATGGCAACTTTTTTTCAGAAATAGAAAAACTATCTGAAATCCGAAAGTTCATATGGAAGCACAGTTTTCAGGCCAAACAATCATGAGAAAAAAGGACAAAACAATCTTGAGAAAGAAAAAAAACTAGAGGCTTCACAGTTTCTGATTTAAAAACATTACAAACCTGCAGTAATCAAAACAATATGGCGCTGACAACAAGACAAACATATAAGCCAAAAGAACAGAATAGAGAGCCCAGAAATAAATCCATTCATGGATAGTCAAATAATCTTTAATAAGAATGCGAAGACTACACATGGGGAAAAGACAGTCTCTTCAACAAATTGTATTGGCAGTATTGTATTATATCCACATGCAAAAATGAAATTGAACTTACTTTACATTGTATACAAAAATCAACTAAAAGTGAATTAAAGACTTAAACATGTATCTAAAACTATCAAACTCCTAGAAGAAAAAATAAAGGGAACTCTCCATAACATTGATCTTACCAATGATTTCTTGGAAATGATGCCAAAAGCACAGGCAATAAAAACATAACAGACAAGTGTGGCTATATCAAACTAAAAATCTTCTGCACATCAAAGGAAATAATCAGTAGAGTGAAAATGCAACATAAAGAAAGGGAGAAAATACTTGCAAACCATATATTTGATAAGAGTCTAATATCCTAAACGCATATGGAAATCCTATAATTCAATAAAAAAAAATAATCCAATTAAATAATGGGCAAAGGACTTGAATAGACATTTCTCTAAAGTAGGCATACAAATGGCTAATTTGTATGAGAAAAGATGCTCAACATCACTAATCATCATGTAAATGCAAATCAAAACTATAATGAGATATCACCCCACCATTACCTATTAGGATGGTCATTTAAAAAAGAAATAAATAACAGAAAATAAATACAAGTTTTGGTGAGGATGTGGTGAAATTAGAGCCCTTGTATACTATTACTAGGATTATAAAATGTTGTAGCTGCTATGTAAAACAGTATGGAAGTTCCTCAAAAAAGTAAGAAATAGAACTACCATATGACCCAGCAGTCCCATTTCTGGGATTTATCTAAAAGAACTGAACACAGACTTTGAAGAGACATTTCTGCTCCCTTGTTCCTTGAAGCATTGCTCACAACAGTCTAGATATGGATACCACCTAAGTGTCTGTCAACAGATGAATAAATAAAGAAAATGTTTTAACATGATATATAGGTACAATAGAATGTTACTGAGCCATCAGAAGAAGGAAATCTTGCTGTTTGTGAGAACATGGATGAAACTGGAGGACATTATGCTATGTGAAACAAGCCAGACACAGAAGGACAAATACTGCATGATTTATTTATTTATTTATTTATTTATTTATTTATTTATTTATGACAGTAAGTGAGCAGGAAAGGGACAGAGGGAGAAAGAGAGAGAAGAATCTTAAGCAGGCTCCACACTCAGCATGGAGCCCAGTGCAAGGCTCAATCCCACAACCCTGGGATAATGACCTGAGCTGAAATCAAGAGTGGGACACTCAACCAGCTAAGCCACCCAGGCGCCCCTGCATGATTCCATTTATACAAGATGTCTACAGTAGATAAACTCAAGGAATAGAAAGTGGAAAGATGGTTGCCAGGGACTGAATGGGAGCGGCATATGGGGAATTTGGTATACAATGGATATAGAGTTTAGTCATGCAAGATGAAAAAATTCTAGAGACTGGCTCCACAAAAATGTGCATATAGTTAACAATACTATAATATACACTTAATAATTTAATAAGTTAGATTTCATGTTATATGTTTTTACTACAATAAAAAATATTGCAATCATATAAAGTATGATCTTTGTCCACAACAAAATTAAACTAGAATTCAATAACATGAAGTTATCCTGCAAATCCCATATACATGAAACTAAAACACCATACTTTTTAATACCCTTTTTGTCAAAGAAAAAATTACAAGGGAAATAAGAATATATTTCAAACTGAAAGAAAATAAAGACACAAGGGTATTAGATCCAGTTCCAATCAGTAGCTAGAAATCACAACATACTGAATAGAGAAAATTTAATTCAAAGAATTATTAACTAGTAAGAGATGATTAACTGTAGAATATGAGACTAGCCAATGCAGAAACCATCTCTTATTTGTAAGCTGAGGGAGAATACACAAAGGAAGAGCTTAAAATTGGAAAGAAATCCACCTCCCCTAAAACTAGTATAAGTTTAAGACTTTGTTGGAGAGAATATAAATGCTATAGGAAGCTGCAACCTGCCTGTGGCAAACAAATTTGCAAGAGGTTGAATCCACAGCTAGTCAGTAAGAAGAGCCACTGAGTGTCTAAGAAGCTCAACAGAGAGTGCAGGCAGACTACAGCTATTCTATAAGGATTACCTGCATAAAGACAATAAAAGGAGTTGAATTAGTGTTGGCTGGCTAGAGCTGGTGCTAAGAAAGAGCTTATATGATGGCCAAGAAATTTACTGTAGAGTATTATGGGGCCACAGTTGATCCACTATCAGCAGACCAAGAGAAGTTCACTGTAGCGATGGAGTATCTCATCTTCTTTGCAGAAAGTGTCCCCCATTGTGTGCTGGTAGTATGGAGTTGTTCCACTAGAAACAACCCACATGAATGCTGGAAAATTCACTGATGGTTGGCCATTTTCAGGCCTCCCTCATATCATTGGTTGCTATGGGAGAAAAATAAAATCATACCAGAATGAAGACTATTTCTTTTTTGTCTTTTAGTCTTCTACTAGAACTCACTACTGACAAAGCTAACACTGTGCCAACTCATCGAAGGTAAATTTTTACAGGGCTCATCTTCAGTTTCCCAAAAAAGAACAAAGAACGGTGGATATAAAATGAGAAACAATAAATTAATAAACAGCATAATATATCAAAATTTGTGGACTATAGCAAAAACCAGAACTTAAAAAGGTATTTACAATGAAAAAAGAGCATATATTAGAAAAGAGAGCAAGGTTTCAAATCAGTGATGTAATCTTCCATATTAAAAACAAGAGCAAGTTAGGGCACTTGGGTGGCTCAACACCCAAGCATCTGGCTCTTGACTTCAGCTCAGGTCATGATCTCATCATGGCTTGTGGGTTCAAGCCCCACATCCAACTCTCTGCTCTCAGTGCAGAACCAGCTCTGGATCCTCTGTCTCTCCCCCCACTTGCACTCTCTGTCAAAAATAAATAAACATTTTAAAAAAGAGCAAATTAAACCAAAGTGAGCACAAAAAAGGGCACAAATAAAATAAGCATGGAAATCAGTGAAATAAAAAATAGAGATAAAATGGGAAAATTGATAAAACCAAAAATTATCTTTTTGTAAGTATCAATATAATTAATCAACTAGCCAGACTGAACACAAAAGAATATCAGAAATCAAAGAAGAACACTACTACATATCCTACAGAAATTAAAAAGATAATAAGAAAATATTATAAATACAGTCCTATATCTATAATAAAATGTAATTCATAGTTCTAAAAAACCTTCCACTAAGAAAACCCTACGACTAAATGATTTCACTGGTAAATTAAAAAAAAATTTTATTGACACCAAGAATTCTACACTAATGTTCAGAAAATGCTTGAAGAGAAGGGAATATTACCCAACTCATTTATGAGGTAATCAGCAACTTGATATCAAAAAATAACAAATACTTTACAAGAAAGAAAACCAAACCCGAATATCCCCCCTGAACATAGACACAACAATTGTTAATTTAAGAAAAGCAAATTAAGAAACACACAATAAAGTAACATATCATAATCAACTAGCTTTATCTTGGCTTTATCCCAGGAAAGTAGGCTAGTTTTACATTTGAAGCTCAATCCGTGTAACTATCTCATTGTTTATAAGAATTAAAAAAAAAAAAAAAAAACACTATATGATCGTATCAATAGATGCAGAGAAAACATTTGACAAATTTCAACACCCATTCATGACAAAAACTCTCAGCAAAATAAAAGTAGAAAAAAATCTCCTCAAGTTAGAAGAGAACATTTAAATAGTTTTTACTATGGCTAATTTAATACTTACTGATGAAAAACTAAAAGCTTTCTCTCAAAGACCAGTACCCATTCATAATAAAAACTCTCAGCAAACTAAAAATTGAAAGAAACTTTGTCATTCTGAAAAGAACTACAAAAATCCTACTGCTGACCTTATACTGAATGGTAAAAGAGTAAAAGACCATAAACAAGACAAGCACTATGGCTCTCACCCATTCTTTTGAACACTGCACTGGTAGCTCTAGCCAGAGCCAAAGGCAAGGAAAAGAAACAAAAGACAAACAAAAGTAAAAACTTCTGTATTAACAGATGCCATAATTGTTTATGCTGAAAATCCTAAATAACCTACCAAAAACTTACTAGAATTAATATGTGAATTAGCAAGATCACAGTATAAGAGCAATAGTGAAAAACAAAACAAAGAAACATACACACAAAAACACTTCTATCTTAAAAATCAAAATATTTCAAGAACATAAAATATAAATTATGGATTAAATTGAAGCAAATACTTGCACCTCCTCTGAAAATTATAAATAAATGCTGAGACAAATTAAAGAAAACTTAATAAATGGAGATATGTGCTATGTTTATTGATTAAAAAAAAACATGATATTGCCCCCAGATTGATTCTACCAAAGTGTCTCCTCAAATTGATCAGTAGATTTATTTGTTGAAATTGGCAATCCCAATCCAAATTCTAGTAGGTTTATTCATTGAAATTAGCAATTTAATTCTAAATTTATGCAGAAATTCAAAAGAATCTTGAATAGTTAAAAACAATTTTGATAAAGAATAACAAATTTGGAAGACGTAAGCTATCTGATTTCAAGACTTACTTTACTTGTATAAAGGTAGACATACAGACCCATGGGCCAGAATGGAAAGAAGAGATATAAACACATATATAACCAACTGGTTTACAACAAATAGGTCAAGGTAATTCCAAAAGGAAAGGATAGTCTTTTCAACAAATGCTACATAAACAATTGGATATTCATATGCAAAACAAACAAACCAACCTTCCTTATCTCATACAATGTAGAAAAGTTAAATTCTAAATTCACACTACCTCTAAATAACAGAGCTAACTTCTAGAATGAAACAGAAAATCCTTGTGACCTTGAGTTAAAGATTTCTCAGATAGAAATAAAAAGCATAAATGTTAAAAAAAAATGCTAAATTGGACTTCATCAAAAATGTTAAAAATTGCTCTTCAGAGACATCATGTAAAGAATAAAAGGGCAGGTTACATACTGATAGTATTTTCAAAATATGTGTCTGATAAAGGACTTCCATATGGCATATATAAAGAATACTTTCAAATCTACAATTTAAAAAAATAAATTACAGCTGAAAAATGAGGAAAGATTGGACAAATTCATCAAAGGAGATATGCAAATGGAAGATAAGCATACATAAAGACAGTAACTGTCAATAATGATTAGGCAAATGGAAATTAAAAACACAATGACATATCACTACACACCCACTAAAAGACTGACAATTTCAAGTGCTGAAGAGGATATGAAGCAACTGAAAATTACATGTATTGCTAGTGGAAATGCAAAATACTCATCCACTTTAGAAAATAGTGACAATTTCTCATGGACCAACTCCATGTCTCTACTCCTAGGTTTACTTCTATATATATAAATCCTTAAATCCTGATGGGGGTGGTAGTTAACCAACTGAATCTGTCAAAACTTATCAAATCATACTCTTAAAGTTGGTATATTTTTGTATGTATATTACATGTCAATAAAAGCTAATTAAGTTAAAAAATCAGAGCAGCCCAAAGCCTCATCACCTCTTATTTATTTTTATATTCCCAAAAGGAACCAAGTGAGAGGCATCCTTTTGATTCTTTTCCTCTTGAGTAATAAAGTTCTTGGTGTTCTGATGTTGGGTTAATCTTAAGGTGTCTCTGACATGTTTCGATTACACATTCTACTTCAAACTCCTGTGGCCTTACAGAAACAAAAGGAGCTGTTAGGGTACAAACAGACACTCAATAGTTAATATGATTATTATTTTTTTAATTTTTGTTTTAATTCTTTATTTATTTTTGAGAGAGAGACAGAGTGTGAGAAGGGGAGGAGCAGAGAGAGAGGAAGATACAGAATCCGAAGCAGGCTACAGGCACTGAGTTGTCAGCACAGAGTCTGACGTGGGGCTTGAACTCACAAACTGTGAGAGAAACTCTGATGCTTGTGACTGAGCCACCCAGGTGCCCCAATAGTTAATGTGATTACTATTGTCTAGGGTAACGTTTCAAAATGAATGTTGCAAAGAAATGCTACAAACTGGTAGACTGAAAATGTATCATCATAAATAGTGTTTTAAAAAGTAATATCAATTGTTTCTTTGTTGGAATACATAATCGTCAGTCATTGGTTTCCCTGAAAAAGCATTGACTTTCAAGTTATTTTCACTCTTTTTCACTGGGGATGCTTGAAATTTTATTCTGTTGATTAACTGAGAAATCTAATCTCAATATCTACCAAAGCCTAGAATTGTTCATGCTAGAAAATCCTCCATATTACAGATATTTTTCCTGCCATGCTTATTAAGCATTATATTTAATTTGTTTTTGTGTTTGTATAAGATTTCAAACCACGTACCGGTATTTGGATTTTCTGTGATTTGAAAATAACCTGTAATTAAATCACTTTTGAGTTTAAATAATAATCAGCAAGACTACATAGGATAAGCTATGTAGAATTCAGTCTCTTAAAAATTGTGTTAAAATAAAATCACACAGAATTCATTAAAAAAAACTAGAGTATATTACATCAGAAATTCTATTTCTGTCATTTTTCTAACATAAAAAGGGGAGTAATTCTGAGACTAACTGAAAATGCATACTGAATGAAAACACTTACCTATGAAATTAGGTATTTTCAATTCAGATCTCTATTTGGATAATATGCTTTCCATATTCACACACATTATAATCTTGTAAATATTTTGTGCCCAAGTTTGCATCCTCATGAAGAAAAATAATGAGTTATGAAGAGAAATAAAACAGATCTTATTACTCCCCGGTTTGGTGTTTCAACGATCAGCTTATCTCTTCCTCTTAAATGTCTGGTTGCATTTTGGTATAGAAAGTTCAGTATCAAGGGAATATATGGGGCTAAACCTGTACACAGATGTTCACATTTTAACTGTAGTTTGGTTCCCATACTAAGGGTCTTGTCCTCACTTTCCTACTTGCACACTAATTTGTTCAAATCCTGCCTTTTGAGCAGTATTATCTACATTCATCATATTTATAGCCCCCTGACTGAGAAATCCTTTGTCACTGTACCCAGCCCTATTGCCATACTTGTACCTTGGCCTGACTTGCCATGTGGAACGCCAGAGGTTCACTTCGGGAAGGGAGCTCATTGTTTGAATGGACCACATCAGACCCGAGAGAAAAGGATCCCTGTGACCATACAGAATTGGCTCATCAGAGGAAGAGCAGAGATGTGGAGCTGCATGAAAGAGAGAGAGACAGAGAGAGAGAGAGAGAGAGAGAGAGAGAGAGAGAGATTGGGAGGAGAGGTGAATTATTTTGTAGTGGAAACAAAGCCAAATGGATTGATAGGGTTCAGGAGCCAGCAGGAAGGTATTGCTGAAGTACAAGCAAGTGATGTCTAAGATTGATGGTGTTGAATTGGGCAAAGCTGCCTGAAACAACAGTGATATTTTCTTTATTTCTCTTGGGGAGGTAACAGGGTCAAGACCTAAACATTGTATATGAACCATTTGGCCATTTTAAACAAATCAACACTCTCAAATCATATCCCGCCCTACCCTAAGGTTCATCTGCCCTGTGTAATCCTTCGGTTACAAAAAAGCACTTCAGAACAAAAACTCAAGCCAGTTGTGAAGACTTCTTTCACCAAGGCCCAGCCTCCAGGCTAAATGGGAGAGTTCTGCCAGCCATCAAACTTAACAGCCTTGAAACATATGCAACATTTCTCTAAGCAAATTGGTTCCTTAATATGGTAAAATGTGCGGCACCCAAGGGGAAATGCTGGTGATCTCATAGCCCAAAACTCATGGAGTCACAGCACTGTATTCCTGAAAAGCACTCATACTTTCCACTTTGATAAAACCAGAAGCAAATACGAGAGTCAGTAGGTTTTGACATCCATTGTTCATTCTCGCTGAACTTTTTCTCTTATATAGCAGAGCACAGTGGTTTAATTCATAGCTTATAAGATTTTAAAAATATAAACCATTCAAATTTTTTCTATATTAATCAGTGGTTTCTAAAGATCCACAGGGATAAATAAACCTTGCAAGCTGGCAGGTTGTTTTTTTTTGTTTTTTTTTGTTTTTTTTTTTTTTTTGTGGCATAACCACTGGTAGTTATAAACAGTAAACAAAACATAGTAACCATTTTAAGCACAAGAGATTGCTGTATCACAGGGGGCATAAATCATTAGCTTAATAATTTCAGCAGCAGTGTCTCCAAAGCAAAATTAAGCCAACAGTTCCCCCTGTGGCAATAATGAAGTACTGTAATGTTAAAAGGGGGGGGGGGGGAAGCAACCAAGAGAAGGCATTATTGTGCCTTGGAAATGATTGAAAATCCAAGTTCGATAAATAACTGTAGAACTCTTGTCTCTGTCCCGATCTTTTGAGAGATGGGAGAGGGGTTGCCTCCAAACCCTACATCTACTCTTGTAGACAGTTTGACAAGCACAAATGCACTTTCATTAAAGCCCCCAATGGCTAGGATGTGCTGTAGGTAGGGCATGAATGTGATGACATATTACCATTGAGAAGATGACAAATTTCTCTCAGTTGCATAGGCAGACATTATTCACAGACTTAGAGCCAAAAGAATGTGAGGCCCAGGATAGGACAGAGACATGACCAAGCTCCTCTCTCAGGGGCTCTCAAGCTACATACAAATAATCTGAAAGAAAACACCTTCCATTTCTGAGCTGGGCCACTGGACCTAGCCACAGAGTTAAGCCATCCTGCCCACCCCACCTCCCCATGAATTTTCCCAAGTGCCAAAGTTCATTTTTTTTAACTGGCTAATGATTTGTTCATTTTGGAAAAGTGTACTTGGCTATGGGACATTATCAAACAAGAGGGATCAAGAAGGTCTCTGTTGTGTTAATACTATAGAACCTTCATTTTTCACCTTGATTTTTTCATCCATTTTATGAAATTAGTATAATCTTGTCATTATCCTTAAAAAAGAAAGCTCTGATTGAAGACAGTTTTCTTTCCCTCAATAATACTATTTCTTTAAGGTAGCACTTTACCTACTAACAACATTCCCTATGTTTTTGGAACACCTGTTATGGACACAATGATTTCTTAAGAATATATTTGGTTTTAAAAATTATATGATTTGGGGCACCTGGGTGGCTCAGTTGGTTGAGCGTCCGACTTCGGCTCAGGTCAGGATCTCATGGTTCGTGAGTTCGAGCCCCGCGTCGGGCTCTGGGCTGATGGCTCAGAGCCTGGAGCCTGCTTCTGATTCTGTGTCTCCCTCTCTCTCTGCCCCTCCCCCATTCATGCTCTGTCTCTCTCTGTCCCAAAAATAAAATAAAAACGTTAAAAAAAAATTAAAAAAAAATTATATGATTCACTCAAGCAGAAGCTGTATTATTTGCACAAAGTTAAGTACCAGGTTGACTATTTTACTCAGAGGATTGAGGTGGTGATTTGTTTGACAATATAGGGATATAGATTAAACTAGAGTGTATAGGGTCAGAGTCCCCTTTATGGGACGGACACACTGAAGCACTTTAGAAGTGCTAGATAAATGTTTTTTTCCCCTCATTTTTGTTATACTTTGTTTTCAACTATGACACTTTAGACAAAGTCGTCTTAAAGAATCCAATGACTTTTTTCAGATTTATTTATAGATATACTTTACTTTGGATACCCACACTCTCTTTTATTAATCTGAAATGAGAAAACTGGAAGGAGTAATGGCTTTCTCTGCAGCTATTGAAAAAAATATTTTTTTCACCTTTTAAATAAATTACTACATTTTTTCAGTTCTCTTTAAAAAAGAGAGAGAGAGAGAGAGACATCTAGCACAATCCCTATATCATATACTGTAAGTGTGACATTGTAAGTATGGCATGGAAGTAACCTTGAGTGCACAGTAGTGAATAGTGCATTTCACTAAAGGTCAAAAAGGTCAAAGCTGGATCCTAAGTAAAACTGTGAGAGAAATGTGTTTGTCTTTATTGCTCCTTTCTCCCTTTTCCAGGATCTCCCTTCTTATCTCCTCAGTGTTCCACCTGACCTTTTCAAGCACTCCACTGATTAATGCCACCATTCTTATTTAAATTTGGTGGCTTCCAAGGTTCTTCATACTTCAGGCTAATAATAGGATAAACACAAAAGGAGGATTTCACACACCTAACTCCAGTAGCCAGAGGTTAAACCTATCTGACACAAAGTGCAAGAAAAAGCTAAGAAGGAACCTACCCAAAGTCAGCTAATCAGAATGGATTGCTAAAACTCTACTGTAATAGGCCACAAAGATCCCCCAACCTGAATAAGCATCAAAATTGACCAGCAGTATCCAGAGAATGGAAGATCATATTTGAAATCATGTGTCTGATAAGAATCTAGTATCCAAATATACAAAGAAATCTTACAACTCAACAATAAAAAAGCAATTAACCTAATTTAAAAATGGGCAAAGGATTTGAATAGACAGTTATCCAAAGCAGTTACACAATTTACAAATGAGCACTTGAAATGATGTTCAACATCGTTAGTCATTCGAAAATAATATGCAAATCTAGACCACAATGAGGTGCCCACTTGACACCCATTAGGAAGGCAATAATCAAAAGATACACAGCAGCAAATGTTGAGGAGGATGTGAAGAAATTTCAGTTTTCGAAACTTACTGGTGGGAATGTAAATGTTGCAACTGCTTTGGAAAAACTGTTTGGCTGTTTCTCAAAAAGTTAAACATAGAGTTACCATATGTCCCAGCAATTCCACTCCTAGATAAATGTCCAACAAAAACTTGTACACAAATTTTCAGAGCACCATTATTCGTAATAAGTAAAGAGTGGAAACAAGTCAGATGTATATCAACTGATGAATGGATAAACAAAAAATGGTGTATCTCTGATGGAATAAAATCCAAAAATGGAAATGAAGCACTGGGACATGCCACAACATGGATGAAATTTAAGGCATGCTAAGTGAAAGAAATCATACATAGGACACCACATAATGTATGTCCCATTTATGTGAATTGCTCAGGACAGGTGAATCCATAATGACAGAAAGTACATTAGTAGTTTCCAAGGGGCTGAAAGGAAGAGATAACACAGTGTGGCTGCTAACTATACAGTTTCTTTTGGGGGTAATGAATTAACTGGGAATGACAGTTGCATACCCTTATGGATATGCTTTAAAAAAAGTGAAATGTACACCTTTAAAAGATGAAATTTATGGTGGGTGCACTGTATCTCAATTTTGTTTAAGTAATAAAGGAAAAGTATTAGTTGCCATTTCTGTTTCAACCTACCTCGACAAAGCTAGTAATTCCCCTTTCCTCTTGCTCTGATTCAATGCAAAACAGGGTTCTAATTAGATAATATCTTTATTTCCTGCTGTGTCTAGAAATGCCTCAGATCCCTAAAAAGTCAAATTGGCCATAGGTTCTTATAAAGAGATTACAGAAAACAATCTGAATGGTGTGTACCCCTGTACTCAACCACCTATTCCTAATTTCAGTGGCCATCTTTCTGGGAATACACCCCAACAATCTCCCTTCTCTTACTCTCCTTGATTTTTCTTCAGAGGATTTATAAAAATGAGACAAATCATGTATCCATTTCTTGTTTGTTGCTTGCAGCCTGTCTTCTCCTCTAGAATGTAAGCCCCATAAATCAGGAAGTCGGTTTTGTTCACTGTTGTATCCCGACCACCTGGAACAATGCCTGGCACAGAGCAAGGAAAGCACTGAAGAAATGTTTTTGAGTGAGAAAATTGGAGTAAGTTTCTTTTTTCCTCATCAGATGATAAGGAAGAATAAAAATGGTAGAGGCATCCAATACTCAAAGTCAAGAACATCAAGTCCTCCCTTAAGCCTACAGCTTCCCTTTCTCATGGTGATGGACCACATGGTCCATATCCCTGTGGACCTCACCACTGAGCTCTTAGGGACCCCTGTACCCTACGGCTCCAAATGTCAGCATCCTTGCCTTCATCTTCTGCTTTCTGTGTCTGCTTCCCTCAAAGATAATCCTCAAGTGTTTCTGAACCTAATCTAAACACCTAACCCCTATTCCCAATTGAACTATTTGCTTGATAGTTTGTCTTGGGAATCTAAGGTCTGACCTGGAAATAAATTCTGACTGCTACTGTTCTTGCGGTCAAACCAAAAGGCCAAAGGTCTTTCCCCTTTCTACTACTGTGCATTCAAAAGTCATGTTTTGGCCAAACAAAACATTCTATTATGAAATATGAGGGGTATGTAAGTCATAGACTTTGGCCTTAGGAAGAAGCTAAACTTGTCACAGAGATCCTCTCAAAATAAAACAAAACTAAACAAAAACAAAACAAACAAAAAAACCCTCTTTGGCTTCATTTTTGATGGTACACTTGTTTTGCCCTAGTTTTATCTTAGGATTTATTTTTAAATGTGACATTGTACAGACCTATGTTGAATTATTCCAGATCATTCATTTCATTTATAGCTAGCTGCCTTTTTATACTTCCGCTGCCATGATGTATTAGGTAGAAGTCTTTAATTTCTTTCAGAAAGTAGGATTAAAAGTAAATTATACACATTTATTTCAAAAAATTAACTGTTCAATCATTTTTAACATACAATTCTCTCACTAGAATCTAACAAGTCAAAGCCCCTGATATTGCTCTCAGGGCCATTAAGACAAAGGGTGGGAACTGCTCCAACCTTTCCACCAGCTCCTTATAGGCTGACTATTGAGAGCTGTCATATGACTCGTTTCTAGTTTAAACTCCATTTCAGTATGATTTCAACTGAACAGAAATATTGGAGGGGAGTATGGGCAGATTGATGTTTGCCCTCGTCACCCCTCCTCCCCCCGTGATGGCCCTGATGACAACACACATCTGGATGTTTTGAAGCATCTCAGTGATTGATTTGATTTTTCCACTCTTCACCTAGACTTTTGGCATTGCCTAGACAAAGCTATCTCACTTTGGGCTTTAGTCCCCAACTTGCTTCCAACTGCAGGCTACTACACTCTGCTTCACCTTTCTTCTTGGCTACACGCAGCCCGGCCTCAGTATGCTTTCTCCCCCCATATGTCATCCCAGCCCAACTGAGCACCAAACTTCCCTCGGCTCCCTGTCCAAGACACACTTCTTCCATGAATCCTGCTCAGGGATTCGTAGTCACGAGTCGCTGCGTGTCTAATGACTCACGTAGAGCTTTACAGGCCATAGCAATGGGTGAAACTGGTATGATTAGAAATGCCAGCCCCCCATCCAGCAATCAACAAGCATTTATTGAGTGCTTCCTTTATGCTTAGCATGCAACCAGGTCCTGAGCATCTAAATTATGGAAATCCACTCTGTAATCTTACCTCCTCCCAGGGTGAGCCATGTGGAACAATCCCACTTCCTTTAGCCAATGCTGACTGGAATGTCTATGTCTTCAAAGGCTATTGTGAAGATGTGTTAGGGATTACAAGGATAAAAAGCATGCATCCCCTGCCCTCGGACCAGTTTCACAATACATATGAGATTCTAAATTATGAAAAAATTGAAATTGTGGGATTAAGGAAATGTTTATACCAATTTTGGACTGAGGAGACATTCCAATTTATTTAATTCTTGCATAATTGCATAATTTGAAAACGGACTTAATTGCAATCTGTTTCTGTTATCACTATCACCTACAACACCAGTGAAAAGAAACACAAACCCTTCTTTGTCAGCATAATGAGAACCACTCTTGATTCCTTACATCAGAACTTCTAAGAGTGACTTTTGGTTCCATAATCTAAGCAAGCACTGTTATTATCATTTCAAATCTCATTTTCTGTATCTTTTCACAATGCTGTCCAAGTTCATTACATGGTGCTGCTAAAGCTAATGCTGAAAACAAACCCAAAACCAATAACTACTGAGTAGCAGTAAGATAGGATAAAGCACCACAGAGGAAAAAAAATCCACCAACATTAAATTAGGAAAGAGCCCTCAGTGATGTAAAAAGTAACTTCAAAGAAAATATACACTAAAATAATTATAAATTTGTAAGTAAGTTCCAAAGATGCATTCCCCCTTTGGGAAAGTTCGTTTTGAATTATTTGAGTTTTAAGTTGTACAAAGTCTCCAGGAATAACATTTCTCTCATATGAAAAGCAAGTACCCTGTACTTAAATTTTATTTCCCACTGATCTACCTTACAATCCCCACAGTTTAGTTAGAAAAATCCCTTTATTATTCCACACATCCTCTGCCAAGGAAACCAGTATTATTCCTTTCACTATTTCTTTTATTATGCTCCTCTTCCTGTTTTAAATATCTTCACTCTTCCTACCCACTAATCCAAATATACAGCCCAGCTTCAAAGGCCCACTCAAGCCCCACCTCATCTGCAAAGTTGCACCTAACTTAGTAGAGTCATAGGATTTTATATTTGGAATGGAACTCGGAGATTATCTAGTTCAAATATTTTCCAACTGTGCAACATAGAGACATTTAGGAGCCTTTTAAAAAGAGTCAGAAATGGGAAGAGAAGTGTAAGTGGGCAGCTGAGTCCTGGGGCTCTCACCCTCCGATCCAGCACTGCCTTCAGCATTGGGATTATTTTACCTTTCCAAGAAAGAGATTCCAGAGCTTTGCGGGGCAGGAAACTCCACAGTCTAACATGGTAAATGAAGAAACTAAGGCTGTAAATTGAATGTCTCATCCTGGCTTACAAATAGTCTAGGGGCAAAAACAGGCGAAAATCCAAGGATCTTTGGACTCCCAGCCCAGCTACAATGATCTATTTTCTTTCTCAAATTTCCTATTGATGGTTCTTCAGTGTCTTCTGCTAGTTACATATTTGTGTACTGTCTGCCCCATGTGTTGAGGCTCTAGCTGCCTTGTGTCGAGATGTAATTTGTACTCTTCTGTTCTTCTCTAAGCAGAGCACCAGGCTCAGAGAGTATGCTTGGTCTGTCCTTCCTTCCCAGAGGCATGGCCATTCCTGATTCTTATATAAAATTGGACTAAGTAACGCTAAGAAATCAACCCTAGGGTATTGACTGAAATACCATAAACCCCGTCCTGGTAACAGAAACTCTCTCTTCGGGGAGCCTGGGTGGCTCAGTCAGTTGGACATCTGACTTTAGCTCAGGTCATGATCTCACAGTTTGTGAGTTCAAGACCCGCATTGGGCTCTGTGCTGACAGCTGAGAGCCTGGAGCCTGCTTTGGATTGTGTGTTTCCCTCTCTCTCTGCCCCTCCCCTGCTCACACTGTCTATCTCTCTCTCTTTCAAAAATAAACAAACATTAAAACAAATCTTTACTAAAAACTCTTCTATTTCCAAACAATTCATTAAAGCTAGCATAAATGGTAGTTAGTACAGCCTTTTTTTTTCATAAAAAATTTTATGAATGTATCTGGCCTCATTTATGTTTTTACTGTCACTGTGTTTACAAATCTAGGCTCATCAGTTAAATTCCTTGTTCTAACTGGCACTATGTGTTTGACCGTGAGTCTCATTTTGGTGATCTTTTACAATTACAACAAGACACTTTAACAAGAAAAACTGGCCTCTACTACTCTTATAAAAAATTTTTTTTAAATAATTACAAACTTTCCTCAATTTTTCATCCTTTGTAAGCTTTTCATCCAGTTGCTGTTCTTATGATAAACGTCTTGAAAGGGTACAAGTGCAGATGTTACCTTTCTATCCTCTCCTCTCAGCTCCATCTTCAGTTTCTCTACTATTTACCCCTTAAACGAGGTTCTGCTGCCCCATCTCCCCGTCTTCCAAGTTTCATGTGCTCTCTGCAACGTGTTAGACTCCAAATCGACTTTCCTAGAACTGTCTTCGCATCACTGCCTTTAGACCAGGGCAAGAGGAGCCCTCTTCTGGGCTTCAGACTTTAGATACCTGCTCTGTCCTTTACAGGATGAGTAGTCTGCAGGCCCAGTAGGATGTGGTCACCTGGAGCCTGCGCCCTCCCATTTAAACTACACTCTGAGTACTCAGCACCACAAAATTCCTACCTAAATCTGGCTGAATCTGCCTCCAGGACCTGAGTGCCTTCTTGAATTTGGGCCTGCATTTCTGATGTATCCCAAGGTACTAGGGATGGCCAAGGAATGGTTGTTAGTGAGAAGGGGGATGTAGGCAGTGAGGGTGTGGACAGAGCTTAAGTTTACAAGCTGGAGCTTCCCAGAAGTGCACCTGAAGCCCAGGCTATATGGATAGGGCCAGGGTGGCAAGAAACAGGTATGGAGGCTCTTCCTAAGCCACAGCCACCACATTTTAGCACAGAAAATCCTAACGCAAGCCTAGCCATCAAGGCAATTTTGTCACAAGGTAGTTATGTGGGTAAACTATGTTTAACAGTTTGTGGCTTGATTTATAACTTTTAAATATTTAACATATGGAGTGTGGTCTTCCGTTTTCACTCTTACCCGAGGACCTACCAATCTTAGAGGAAAATGAGTCTTGTCTATCCAAATCCAGATTTCTGAATTCATATTAGTCTTCTTTTTAAAGGTGCACATGCAACTTAAAATATCAAAAGCTAAGTTAATGTTTTCCTTCTCATCTGAGACCTCTTATCCATGTTTGTATCTTTTCTTAGTTAATAGAATTAATTATCCGCTCAGTTACCAGCTAAAGGTCTTGGAGCCATCTTCAACTTTCTTCTTCTCCAACTTCAGGATTTAATCAGAGATAAGATATATCTTATGGCTAAAACATCTGACTCCATCTTCTTTCAAGCCCCATCTTGCCACTGATTCGTTATAATATCCATTCAACTGCCCTCTCTGTTTCTGTCCCTCCCTCCTTAATTCACTGACATTTCCACTAGAATGATCACATTCATTACCTGTCCCCCATCCCTGCTCCATTTTCCATTGAGTAGAAAACAAATTCCTTTCCAGCTTCAAGTTCTTCACAATCCCAATCTACCCTTCCAACCTTATTTTCCATAATCATTCTTGTCTCTTAATCTTCCTACTCATCCACACAGCCATACACATATGCTTTATAATCTAGTCAATCCAGACTATTTGCTAATCCCAGATGATTGGCTAATTTACAAATCTGTCATAAACTTTCACAGAAATCCATATTTATTTAAGCTATTCCTTCCATCTGCACTGCTTTCTTTCTCCTTATACTTCTATAAAAATCCAATTAACTGCTCTATTGCCATTTATTCCATGAAGCTTTCCACAATTACTCTGACAAAATTACTGTCTCTTATGCTCACATAACATTTATTTATGCCACTATTACAATACTTACATTTTTTTGCAAGTTATGAATGGATACCTTTGTATCCCTTAAATACAAGTTCCTTTTACGTAGGAACTAGTCTATACTCATTTCTGTGTATTCCTCATGCTTTGCATATTGTCTCACACATAGTAAGCGCTTTGTAAATGTTTGTTTAATTTCTAACCCAAATTTAAAGAGACTGGTTTTAATAAAAAATAAAAAAAACAAGTCACACACCATACTCACTCAGAGAAGACTATCAGAATGTCTTTGTTCTATTCCAACCCAGTGTGCGACCCTCATTTTCTCTATCAGGAAATTCTAAGATTTCTCTCTCCAAAATGGGTTTCACATCTCCTCTAAAAGCTGCAGTGGTGTGTCTGCAAAGCTTGTCAAGAAGCCCTGATGCAAGGCAGTGCGGAGCTGCAGGCACTATTACAAAGACAGGTAGAGTGTTCAAAACAGAACCAGCCACCTGTGCGCCCTTGGTTTTCAGAGATGACTCACACATGCAGGCCACAGCTTCCCCCAAGTCACTTATCACCCTGTGCACAATGCTCCTTGGATGGAGCCCATCTGGGATCACAGACTTTTCCAACCTTAGCTTGTCCAATTTTTCGATCACCTGCTCTGACATAAACCTGGTTTTGTTTCGCATTTATAGCGTGTCTCCTGGGCAGTTTCTGGATCTGTTTCTGGCATTTTCCCTCAAATCATCTTGGGAATCACAGAATGAAGTTAGGGGAGCAAAAATAGAAGTTGCTGTTTAATTTTCTGTTCTGGGATTTCTATATCCTGTTGGTTTTTAGGACCAGTGACAATAAAATGCTGTCTTTCCTCAGTAAATACGTAGACGAAAACAAGTTAAGCCTATCAAATATCTAGACAATAATGACAGTATTACAAACTACTTGACAGTTCAGAAGTGACTTTCATGTAATTAATCTAATTTAATTCTTATTATAATCCTGTGAGGTATGAGTCCTGTTTTATAGACCAAAAACAATGGTTCACAGATTTTTTTTTTCTTTCTTGGGATCACAGAGCTAGTAAGGTATTGAAATAGGAGACAAGTCTTCTAAGCCCAAATCCCATGATCTTAAGCATAGTATAACATATAGGAAATAGCCAAATAATTTAAAGAAACAATATCAGCTATCTTCCAGATAAATGATATGTTTTATTTATTTGAAGAGCTAAGAATTATTTAAAGCATAGTAAACTCTCATTCACATATGTCACAAAGTGTATTTGTGAAAAAGCACCAAAAAAGGGAAAGAAAAGTCCAAATTGCAGTATTTTAAAGCAGTTTTATTATTGATAAACATGGCGTGTATGATAAACTAAAATGTAAATGGATAATAAGTTAAATAAGGGTCAGTAAAAGAGCAAGGATAATTTGTACTAGGTCTTTATTATCACCTTCAGTTACTAAAGTCAGTATTATAACAATTATTCAAATTATTTAATACATTCTATGTAAAGATTGTCATAGATTTTATAAACGCTAAACAAAGCTTATTACAAGCTGTGCTGAGTTGTGCCTCACATAACAGGATGTTTGTCTTTCCTCAGCATAATTATTTATACTATTTCGAATATTGTTGCCCATTACAATGCACTAAACAAACTGGTCTTTTTACAAGTCAATCAATCAATCTTAAGCCCAATTTTTAAAGACCGAAGTAATTGTCATGGTATTGATAGCAGTAACAGCATCAATTTCTGGTATTACCCTCTTGACTTTGGGCAATAGTTTTGTCATTTTATGCTTGTTTTATTTTTCTACATGTAATATCCACCATGAAGTATGATTTCTTTCCCCTGTGGGTGATAAGGAAGATTGAGGAGGAATGGAAAATGACCAAGGTCAGTATATATATATCCTCTGTTATTGCCTAAATTATCTGAGTAGCTATTTATGTCAATAATCTAATCAAATAGAGTGTTTTCACTTTCTTTCTACTTCATGGGAATTTACCCCATTTTAATTCTTGTTTTTCATACTTGAAGTTAATCTTAATTTATTTTCAGTACATCTTCTTTTCTAACATAAATACCTAAGGTTAAAATGGCCACTGATACATTGCGTTAGCAGCACAAAGTGTGTTTGTTGGCATTCAGTATTAAATACTGTACAATTGCCCTTATGATTTATTTTCACCCATAAATTGTTTAGACTTGTGTCTTCTAGTGTTTAAACACAGGTGGAGGGAATAGGCTATGTGTTTTTATTGATTTCTATTTTTATTTCATGATGATCAATGAACATCATCTACTAAAATACTGACTGGTATTTGTGGAGACTTCCCTTGTGTTCCAATACATGTTTAGTTTGTTTTGTTTTTTAATTTTTATTTTAACTTTCCAGGTTTGCTTTAAAAGACTGTGCATTGCCAAATTATACATGGTTCCGTATATGTTCATTAGATTGAGGTTGTTGTTCAAATACGTTCTAATTTTACTAATTTTTATTTGGTTTATCTATCAGTTTCTGAGAAAGTTGAGTTAAAATTTCTTACTATATTCCTTTTAATGGTCTTACCTGTATATATAAAACATATAAATATAAAATATATAAAAATATATTTTACTTGTGTGTGTGTGTGTATATATATATTTAAATATTTATTTATTTTTGAGAGGTGGGGAGGCAGAGAGAGAAGGTGAGAGAATCCCAAGCAGGCTCCATGCTGCCAGCGCAGAAGCCAACACAGGGATCAAACTCATGAACTGTGAGAAAAAAACAAGAGTTGAACACTCAACTGACTGAGCCACCCAGGCACCCCTATTTATTTATATTTTTGAGACTATTTTCTAGATGTGTTGACATTGAAAATTATTCTATTTTCCTAGAGAAACATCACTTTTAACACTAAGTAATGAAAGAGAATGCTTTAAGCTTGCAAATCTATTTATTTTGTCTGATATTTATATTGCTACACCAGCTTTCTTTTAATAAACATTTACCTGAGAGATTCTCTTTGTATCTTTCTACCTTCAGATTTTCTACACCATTATGCTTTAGAAATGTCTCCTTTAGAAAATACTTTTTGTTATTCATTCAAAATCAACATTTTTAAAAGGCAAGTTTAGATGATTTACATGTTTTGTACTCATATTTTGGATGTATGTTCCTTTGCTTTTTATTTTCTCTTTTCTACCTCTACTAATTCAATTTTAGTCATTTTCTTTCCTCCTGCTAATGGTTTATGTTAAATATTGTTTCCATTTTTTAGTTGTTACTCTCAAAATTTTCACATGCATGCTTAAATTAAGTCTACATTAATATTAATTTTCTTGAACAATACAAAAAATATTTAATCTTTTACAAAATCTTTCCCCCTAAGTCTTCCATGTTTATGGTATTTAATTCTTTGGGTAAACACCTAGTAGTGCAATTGCTGGATTGTAGGGTAGTTCTATTTTTAACTTTTTGAGGAACCTCTATACTGTTCTCCAGAGTGGCTGCGGATGTTTGCATTCCTACCAACAGTGCAACAAGGTTCCCCTTTCTCCACATCCTCATCAACACCTGCTGTTTCGTGTGTTGCTGATTTTAGTCATTCTGACGGGGGGAGGTGATATCTCATTATAGTTTTGATTTGTATTTCCTTGACTATGAGTGATATTGAGCATCGTTTCATGTGTCTGTTAGCCATACGTATATCTTCTTTGGAAAAATGTCTATTCATGTCTTCTGCCCATCTTTTAATTGTGTTATTTATTTTTGGGGTACTGAATTTTATAAGTTCTTTATATTTTTTGGATAACAACCTTTTATTAGATATGTCACTTGCAAATATCTTCTCCCATTCCTGGAAACAGTGCAAGCGTCCACAGACTGATTAATGGATTGCAAATAACTTGTTCTGTGAATGTTCCATAAGACGAGCAAACATTTCTAATAAATTTTAACTTGATAAACAAGCAATGTCTTGCAATATGAGTAGTATGTAATGCCAAACATTACATGATCACATCTGAGCCAATGGTACTTCTCTCTCTCTCTCTCTCTTTCTCTCTCTCTCTCACTCGCTGCATGATTGTGGATGATCATCTCCCATGGTCTGATTCTAGGTCTCAGGCCACAGTGTTTGACATAAATCAGTGATTTTTCAGAATGTTGGAAGGTGCCCACAACTGGCACTAGTGTATTTTTTGCCACTTTATGGACAGTCCTTTGTTTTTCCATACAAAAGTAAGCTTAGGAATGCTTTGCTTCATTATAGGTTATTGGATAGGTTCCTTGTTAAAGTTACATGAAAAGTACAAAATTCCATTAAGCCCATAGATAGCAGTGATTCCACTAGTGATAGTGGAAGCGATCCTACACAATGACCCTCCTCTCTTGTCTCCCTCACACCAGCCACAAAGATTTCCAAAGGTAAATTCAGGTTAATTTGTTTATTTTTCTTTATATTTTGTATCTTCTTTATTATTTTGTATTATTGTATTGTTATCATTTTTATATGAATATTTTTTGGGTTGTGCAATGAATCATCTGAGTTTTCATGATTTCTTATGGGGAAATTCACTTTGATATACAAGTGCAAATACACACAAATACAAGCATGATTCTGGAATAAATTATACTCCTAAACCAAGGTTTGGATAATTATATATAAATATATTATATACATACACACACACACACACACACACACACACACACACACACACACACTATGGACTATTACTCAGCCATGAAAAAGAATGCAATGGTGCCATTTGCAATGACATGGATGGAGCTAGAGAGTATTATGTTAAGTGAAATAAGTCCCTCAGAGAAAGACAAATACAATATGATTGCATTCATATGTGGAATTTAAGAAACAAAACAAACAATATTCTCAAGAGCAGGCAAACCATTTTACACCCTCAATTTACATTTACATCTACATTACATTTTACAAATTAGCAGTTTGCATTCCTCCACATCCTAACACTTGAAATTATCTGCCCTTTTGATTGCAGTCTCCGAATAGATGTGAAGTAGTAGCTCGTTTTGGTTTTGATTTGCATTTCCAAAATAAACAATATTTTTGAGCATCTTTTTCCGGTACTTATTAGTCATTTGTATATCTTCTTTGAAGAAATCTCTACCCTTTACCCATTTTAATTGGATTATGTTTCTATAATTCATTTTGAAAATGTCTTTATAAATTCTACATACAAGGTCTTCATTAAATATATGATTTGCAAATGTTTTCCCCATATTGTGGATTGTTTTCTCACTTTCTTGGTAGTATTCTTAAAACAAAAGTTTTTAATTTTGATGAAAACAAATTCACTTATTTTTAATTTTGTTTCTTGTGCTTTTGTGTCACATCTAAGCATTCATTGTCAAATATGAAAATAAGATTTACCTCTATATTTTCTTCTATGAGTTTTATAGTTTTAGCTTCTACATTTAGATCTTTGATCCATTTTGAATTAATTTGTATATACAATGTGAGGTGAGGGTCTAAATCCATTCTTTTGCATGTAGCTATCCAGTTATTATCATTTGTTGAAAAGACTTTTACATACATTGAATGGTCTTGAGATCCTATATGGAAATTAGTTGACCATAAATACATGGTTTAATGGTTTTATTTTACTTTTCACTCAATTCCATTTATCTATATGTCTATCCTTATGTTAATACCACACTCTCTTGATTAACATTACTTTATATTAAAGTAAATTTTGAAACTGGGAAGTGTGAGTCCTCCTATTATGTTGTTCTTTTTCAAGATTGTTTTGACTATTCTGGGTCACGTCAATTTCCATATGAATTTTAGGATAACTTGTCAATTTTTTGTAAAGAAGCCAGATGGGAGTTCGACATGGATTGCATTCACTCCAGATATAGGTCATTTTGAAAGTATTGTTCTCTAAAAACCATTGTCCTCCAACCCATGAGCATGGAATGTCTTACCATTTATTTAGGTGGTTTTTTTTAACTTCTTTTATAGTTTTCTGAATGTAAATTATATCCTTCTTTTGTTTATTTATGCTCTTTGATTGTAATGCAAATTTTTAAAAAATTCATATTTGGATTGATCATTCCTATTGTATAAAAATACAAATTGATTTTTGTTTATTGATCTTAAACCCTGCAGTTTTGCTGAACTTGTTTATTAACTCTAATAGCATATTCCAGATTTGATGGTGTTTTCTATATACAAACTAGTGTCATTTGCAAATAGAGACAGTTTTACTTCTTCCTTTCCCATCTGAGTGCCTTATATTTCTTTTTCTTTCCTAATTGCCATGGCTAGAACCTCCAGCACTGTGCTAAATAGAAGTGGTGAGAGTGGACATCCTTGTCTTATTCCTGATCTCTAGAGGAAAGCTTTCAGAGTTTCACTATCAAGCATAATGTTAGCTGAGGTTTTCATTGACACCCTTTACCAGGTTGAGGAAGTTCATTTCTGTTCCTCCTTTGTTGAATGTTTTTATCATGAAAGAGTGCTGAATTTTGTCAATTGCTTCTCTAACTTGTTTTTAAAACCCTCAAAATAATCACTATAATTTTAAGTGTTTCACAGTCAAGCATATTTATATTCATCCACTTGTTTATAAACTTATAAACTCACCACTGCTTCTTGTATTGCATTCTTTTTCTTTGGGCTTAATCTTGATGGTACTAATGGAGAAGATCTTTTAACAAATCTCTGTGAGTTGCAAGCTTACTCATTCTTTATCTGAGAATTTTTCTCTTATTCCCTTTTACTCTTGAATAATAATTATTTAATTGGATACAAAGAGAGCTCCAGGTTAACATTTTGTTTCCCTCAGAATTTAAAAAATATCTTTCCACTGTCTTTTTGCTCCTCTTATTACTTATGAGAAGTTGTCATCATTCTAATTGATAACTTTTTTTCCTTTTTTGTTGTTTTTTAAGATTTTATCTTTTAAGTTGATATTCTACACAAAATTAAACTATGCTATGTCTCTATGTGAATTGGTTTTGTTTGTCCTACTTGGGAATAGTATGCTTCTGCAACCTGAGAATCAAAGTCTTTCTTCAATTCTAAATAATTTTGTCTTTATTTCTTGAAGATTGTCACTCCCCAAGTTCTCTTTATCTCTGTCCCATGCAAGTTCTTCCTAATAAAAGTATCTTGCAGCTTATCATGCTATTTCCCATGCCTCTTACCTTCTTTTTTTAAATTTTTAAATGTTTGTTTGTTTGTTTGTTTTTAAAATATAATTTATTGTCAGGTTGGCTAACATACAGCATATACAGTGTGCTCTTGGTTTTCAGGGTAGATTCCCGTGGTTCATCACTTACATACAACAGCCAGTGCTCATCCCAACAAGTGCCCTCCTCAATGCCCATCACCCATCTTCCCCTCTCGCCCACCCCCCATCAACCTTCAGTTTTTTCTCTGTATTTAAGAGTCTCTTACGGTTTACCTCCCTCCCTCTCTCTTTGAAACTATTTTTCCCCTTCCCTTTCCCCCTGGTCTTAAGTTTCTCAAGTTCCACATATGAGTGAAAACATATGATAAATGTTTATTTATTTTTGAGAGAGAGAGAGAGAGAGAGTGTGTGAGAGAGTCCGGGGAGGGACAGAGAGAGAGGGAGACACAGAATCCAAATCAGGCTCCAGGCTCTGAGCTGTCAGCACAGAGCCCAATGCAGGGCTCAGACTTATGAACAATGAGATCATGACCTGAGTTGAAGTCAGGCACTTAACCAACTTAACCAATTCTAAGGCGCCCTTCTCTAACTTCTTCATCATTTAAATTATTGATATCTATGCTTCATTCCAAGTGATTTCTTCAGAACTATAGTTACTAATTCTTTCTTCAGTTATATTCAGTTTTACATATCCATGGAAGGTATTGTTTTTGCAATCACTATATTTTTATTTCAGGTAGTCCCATTTTATTTTTCAACTATTCTTTGTTTCATCAGCATCTATGATCTGCCATTATATCAGATTACTATTTCTTCTTCAACTATTTTAATATTATATTTAGAAAACTATGACCATACTTATTAATATCTTTCAAAGTATTCTATTAAACCATTTCTTAATATCTTAGAGTTATATTCTCTCACTTATCTTTAGTAAGTAATTTATTTCTTCCTTTCATAGTACTTATCAGCAACTGACACAGCAGTATCCATATACCTGGTTATGTGTTTATTGTCTGCCCTCTTACAGAATATACATAGATTCTAGAAGGACAAGTTTGGTTTCTTGGGGGTTTTTTTTGTTCTTTTGTTTGAGTATTTTTTTTTTAGTTTTTGGGTTTTTGTTGTTGTTGTTGTTTTTGCTGCTGCTGTGTCCCTAGTGCCTAGAAACATAAAAAGAATTAATCTGAAAGGCTAAAAGAATACCATAATTTACACTGTTTCAAAAGTGAAAAAAACAGATACATGTAAATAAAATTTGCTTATGTACACTATTTGAAGGATACATACACCCTCTATATTGGAATATATATTCAAATATAAATATATATTTATTTTACTTATACTATATATTTAATATATTAAAGTTATATTAATCTACATTATAGATTTCAATATAAATGTGTATATACACACATAAACATACACACATAGAGATAGGGAGGGAGGGGGGAGGGGAAGAGAGAGAGAGAGAGAGAGAGAGAGAGATCTATCAGCTCATTATCTGATCCAGAAGTATGGACTTATACATTTTATTGCTAAACATCTTAAGTTAAATATTAATGTAAGAAAAGTGGTCCTTCCTTTCAGTAATTTCTCCTAAGAACCTTCTATCTGCAGCCAATCCATAGAGGAAACACAAAGAGCCCTAAAAGAATCTCATTATCTGTGCCATTGCCAGTATCCTCTTAGAATATGGAAGACAGGGTTTGAGGGCAATGATCTCAGTGCAATCCCAGGGAAGAGAATGTAAAGAAAGAGAATGTTAATGCAGTAAATATTCTGATAAACTAGCCTATGCTGTGTATGTCTCAAAATAAGAATTCAAATGAACATCAGGTTTTTAAGTTATCTGGAGGTTTATGTAAAGTGTTGGTGGTTGAAGAAAATAAACATTATTATACCTTAATACATCTTTCAGCTATAAGGTATGATTAAATCTTAGAGAAAAATGTTTTTGAAATAACCAGTTGTACCACCAAAACATTAAAACTTAAAAAATAATGTAACAGCAGAAGGAAGAAGGAAATGTAGAGATAAGAGTTATTTTTAAATGATTTACTTTTGAGAGTGAGCGCACAGAGTGCAAGTGGGGGAGGACCAGAAAAAGGGGGAGAGAGAATCCTAGGCAGGCTCCACACTGAGCATGGCTCAATCCCACGACTGTGAGATCATGACCTGAGCTGATATCAAGAGGTGGACACTTAACTGACTAAGCCACCCAGGTGTCATGAGATAAAATTATTTTTAAATTTCTGATTGCTCCGAGAACATTACTTTTATTTAGCATTAATTAAGAAGCAGTAATTCTGAATAAATGGTAGGTTTTTGAGAAAGTTAAAGAAAACTCAGAGAAGAGACACATTTTGCTAATCAAGTCACCCAGTTCAGTCACGTGGATTATCAGTGGCATGTGGTGGAAAGAAGATGAAACATGGAAAAAACATTGGAGATGGAGGTCCACCATTTGCTAATTTGGGGGGTTTAGTTATAAATATGCCACATAATATATCAGATCAATGTACTCCGCTTGAATCATGAAACAAATCAGGTAGATACTTGTACCTTTCTTCTTGTTTCTTCTCTTTTCTTATTTTCCTATGAATATATCAGAAATCTTTGCTACTCCTCCTTCAATTTGATTAACTTGGCTGCTGACATTAGCCAAAGAACAGCCAATCTATTGTTTCATTCATCTGCTATAACCAAAGTCTAAATCAGAGTAAAATAATGCTTAAGCAATCAGAGTCCCTTCAGAGGCCATGTTTAATGAACAAAAATCCCTTTTTTGCATATCTCCTTTTCTACTTCATTTCCTATACATTTAATTAAGATACATAAGCCGCACTACAGTCAAATCACACAAATTGTCTCTAGTGTCTGAGAAAATAACAACAGAAACAGTCAGAATGAGGAGTTCTTGGTTTTCATCCCAAAATGGATTTCCCTAGGTCACTTCTGTGACACTTCTATTTCTACAGATTTGTATTTTGTGGCTTTGTGTATTTTCATGGCTTTCTAGGTCATGTGGAAAAACACTAGTATTTTTACTAGAATAATTTAACTGGTATGTGACAGCTGAAATTAACAGTTCTCTCTGAGCCCTATAATCTCCTACTTATTTCAAAAAAAAAAAAAAAGAAAGAAAGGAAGAAAGAAAGAAAGAAAAGAAAAAAAAAAGAAAAAGAATAAAACCATTCCTGATTACGGAGAAGAGTTTAATTTGATTTGTGCACCTGGATACTATTTGTGGGACCCTGTTTATTTCTGTCTTCTAATAGAATTTGAATTTCTGTGGCACAGACTATGTCTCATCTCCATTGGCAAGAAGAGACATGAATGCCAATAATTAGCACTTACCTACATTACTTCTTGTCATGGGTCCGCACAGCCTTATTCTCCTTAACTGTGAGTGTACCACTTAAGGCACTGAAGTATTCTGCTAGTGGAAAGGCCAAGAAATAACTTTAAATGCTGGTAATTTGTGATTTGACACCAAACATATTTAAGATGAGGTTAAGAGCTATATACACACATGTGCATTATTGGTAGAGTAAACTTTCTACATCAACAAAAGAGCAGTTTTCCACTGCAAATTAATGGATTATAAAGTCAGTAGGCTTTTCATGAAAGCAAATTAAAAAAAAATGGGAGCAGAAATAACTTCAATCTTTTAAGAATATTTTGCCCTTAAAACAACTTTCTGTAAAATCACCTAAAATAAAATATAAGCTAACTCTGATTCTATGAGTTCAGTGGAGTCAAATTTAACTTGAAAACATCTTTCATTTCTATAGCTACTTTATTATATTTATACAAGACTATAAAAAATTAATTGGGTGATTTAAGTGAGACAACTGTCACATATATTATGAGCTCTGCATGTGTGTGTTATGAAGCAATGTTGACTATGAGTTCAGCCTTTTACCAATTTATTTAGCCAAGGTTGCTAGAAGTTACTTAATGAGCATGAACACACAAACTGTCAATAAACCTACAGGAGGAAAAGTGGCCCATGACCTAAAAGGACCCCTCTGTTAGGCCAGGGAGATGATGAAGTATGTTAAGTCACCAGTCCCTCTGTGTGATGCTTGTTAATGCTGCCAAGGCACGTGTGGCAAATTTGCAGAGTTGGGGAAGGGGAGAGGGGCGGTAAGTGGGGAGGAGAAGGTCACACTCTAAAAATTCATCTCACAGAATGTATTAAATAAAAAGCCTGAAAAAGTACTTTTTGCCAATTAAAATTTAAGATTGTCTGAATATTTGCAGCATCTAGTCTTTGACCTCTCAGTACCTAAGCTACTCCTTGATTAGACTTGGCAAACTATATTGATGCTTCCAGTTTACTGAAGGTTAGATTCAGGAAAAAAATCTTACAAGTTACCTTTTGAATATATGGAAGGGTTACGAATAGCAGGTCAAGAATTGGGCAGAGCTGGCTCGCACCCTGGCTCCACCATTTACAAGCTGTGTGGCATTGGGCAAGCTGTTTAAACTCCCAAAGCCTGAGTCTCTTTATCTGCTATATGAGGAGAATAAATAATACCTACTGGGGAGGGAGTTGTAAGACTATGTGAAATAAGACAAAAATTAATGTACTGTAATTGCCTCAGAAGTATTAACTTTTTATAGTTGTCAGGGTTCTCAGCTGTAAGCAATAGAGATTGACTTTAGTTAAATTAACTAAATAACTAAGTTATTGGCAAGACAGCATTAACGTAGAAAATCAACCAAAAGAGTGAAGAATGAGTCTCTGGCAGAAAACCAAGGGACACCAGTTATAAGAGCAAAGGACACAGGTACCGATATCGCTGGTATTGGATTCTTACTGCCATACCATTGGGTTCCCAACTCCTCCCTACTGGCTGGGGAAGATCTCTAACTGACCCCATTCCCACATCATTCAGAGCCAAAGACAAGGGAATCTTATTAGCTAAGCTTAAGATACACACCCTTATTTTACCAAAGAGTAAATAAGGGCCCTTACTGTTTCTAGAGTGGGAGATAGGGCTGGTCTCCCATCTTAAAAATGTTTCCATACAGGGAGAGGATGGGGTATGGGGCACATCCTCGGCTGTAAAACAAGTCTCAATAAATTTCGAAGGATCAATATCAAAAAGAAAGCATTCTCTGACCACAGTTCTGATTCCGATAAGTTAGAACTCAGTAAATAAAGGATAAGTCTTTAAAACCCCATATATCTGTAAATTTTTTTAAGTACATTTGAAAATGACTCAGCCAAAAAAAGAAATTATAATGGAAACTATGAAATACTTAGAAGTGGGTAAGAATAAAAATATCAAAACATAGGATGAAGCAAAACTGGTATCTTGAGATAAAGTTATAGTCTTAAAGTGCTTATTTTAGAAAGAAATAAAGTCGCAAAATCAGTGACCAAACTGTCCAGTTAAGAAGTGACAAACAGAACCATGTTCGCCCACCTCTCTCCTTCTACTTCACCCTCCCTATTCCCTGAGACACAATACTGAAATGAGGCCAATTAGTAACCCTATAATGGCCTCTGAGTGTTTAAGTGAAATGAAGAGTCACATGTCTCTCACTTTCAATCAAAAGCTAGAAATGATAAGCTTAGTGAGGAAGGCATGTTGAAAGCCAAGACAGGCCAAAAGCTAGTTCTCTTGCACCAAACAGTTAGCCAAGTTGTGAGTGCAAAGGAAAAGTCTTTGAAGGAACTTAAAAGTGCTACTCCAATGAACATGCAAGTGATGAGAAAGTGAAACAGCCTTATTGCTGATATAGGGAAAGTTTCAGTGGTCTGAGTAGACCAAACTAGCCACAACATTCCCTTAACTCAAAACCTAATTCAGAGAAAGGCCTTAAATCTCTTGAATTATATGAAGGCTAAGAGAGGTGAAGAAGCTGAAAAAGAGAATTCTGAAGTTAGCAGAAATTGGCTTGTAAGATTTAAGAAAAGAAGCCATCCTTGTAACATAAAAGTTCAAGGTGAAGCAGTGAGTGCTAATGTAGAAGCTGTAGCAAGTTATCCAGAAGATGTAGCTAACATAATTCATGAAGGTGGCTATACTAAACAACAGACTTTCAATTTAGACAAAATAGCCTTCTATTGGAAGAAGAAGCCATCTAGAACTTTCATAGCTAGAGAGGAGAAGTCAATGCCTGGCTTCAAAGCTCCAAAGGACAGGCTGACTCTCTTGTTAGGGGCTAATGCAGCTGGTGACTTGAAGTTGAAGCCAGTGCTCATTTAACATTCTGAACATTCTAGGGCCCTTAAGAATTACATTAGCCTGGGTGGCTCAGTCGGTTAAGCGTCTGACTTTGGCTCAGGTCATAATTTCACAGTTTGTGGATTTAAACCCCACGTCAGGCTCTGCACTAACAGCTCAGAGCCTGGAGCCTCCTTTGCATTCTGTGTCTCCTTCTCTCTCTGCCCCTCCCCCACTCATACCTGTCCTCTCCCTTTTTCTCTCAAAAATAAATAAACATTAAAAAAACAAAGAATTATGCTAAATCTGTTCTATGCTCTCTAAATGGAACAACAAAGCCTGGATGACAGCACATAGTTTACTGAATAGTTTATTTAGAACTACTGTTGAAACCTATTGCTTAGAAACAAATAATAACTTTCAAAATATGACTACACATTGTCAATGCACCTGGTCACCAAAGAACACTGTGGGAGATATTCAATGAGGTTAATGTTTTGAGGCCTGCTAAAACGATATCCATTCTGCAGCCCATGAATCAGGGAGTACTTTAGACTTTCAAATCGCATTATTTAAGAAATGTATTTGGTAAGTTTGTAGCTGCCCCAGGTAGTGATTCCTCTGATGGATCTGGGCAAAGTAAATTGAAAACATTCTGGAAAAAATTCACCCTTCTAGATGGCATTAAGAACATTTGCGATTCATGGGAAGAGGTCAAAATATCAACATGAAGAGGAGCTTAGAAGAAGTTGATTGAAACCATGACTTTGAGGGGTTCAAGACTCTAGTAGGAAGGAGGAAGTTACTTCCAGGAGGAAGTAACTGCAGACATGGTGGAAAAAGCAAGAGAACTACAATTACAAGTGGAGCCAAAAGATGGGACTGAATCGTCCCATTTATAGTCTCAGGATAAAACTTTCACAGATAAGAAGTTGCTTCTTAAGGATGAACAAAGAAAGTGGTTTCTTGAGATGACATCTACTCCTGGTGAAGAGGCTGTGGAGATTGTTGCAATAACAACAAAGTATTTAGAATATTACTTAAACTCAGCTGTAAAGCAGCAGTTGTAAAGGGTTTGAGAGGATTGACTCTAATTTTGAAAGATGTTCTACTGTGGGTAAAATGCTAGCAAACAGGATCGTATGGGACAGAGAAATCGTTAGTGAAAGTCAGAGTCAATTGATGTGGCACACTTCATTGTTGTCCTATTTTAAGAAACTGCTCCAGCACGCCAGTCCTCGGCAACTGCCACCCTGATCAGGCAGCAACCATCAACATCAAGGCAAGACCAGAAAAAGATTATGGCTTGCTGAAAGCTCAGGTGATGGTTAGTATATTTTTTAGCAATAGAGTATTTTTATTTTATTTTTAAATGTTTCCTTTATTTATTTATTTTGAGAGAGAGAGAAAGAGAGAGGACAAGTGTGGGAGGGTCAGAGAGAGAGAGAGAGAGAGAGAGAGAGAGAATCCAAAGCAAGCTCCACGCTGTCAGCACAGAGGCTGACGTGGGGCTTGATCCCACAGACCATGAGATCATGACCTGAGCTGAAATCAAGAGCTGTATGCTTAACTGACTTAGCCACCTAGGTGTCCCTAGAGTATTTTTAAATTAAGGTATGTACATTATTTTTTAGACATCATGCTACTGCACACATAATAAACTATAGTATAAACATAACTTTCACGTGCACTAGGAAACCAATAAATTCATTTGACTCATGGGGTGCCTGGGTGGCTCAGTCGGTTAAGCACCTGACTTCATGGCTCAGGTTATGATCTCGTGGCCTTGAGTTCAAGCCCCACATCGGGCTCTGTGCCAACAGCTCAGAGCCTAGAGCCTGCTTCAGATTCTGTGTCTCCTTTTCTCTCTGCTCCTCCTCCACTCACACTCTGTCTGTCTTCCTCAAAAATAAGTAAACATTAAAAAAAATTTTTTTAATTCATTTGACTCACTTTATTGTGATATTCACTTTACTGTGGTGTCTGGAACCAAACCTGCAATATCTTCAAGGTATGCCTGAATTTATGAAACATTGATATATGAGAGATATATACTGTATATCAGCAGAGAAAGTTGGAAGTCAACAAATGGTACTATGACAACTCATCCAGAAAGAGGAAACATGGAAAGTAAGTCTAGGTAGGTCAAGAAATTCAACGTGAAAAGCAAAGCATTTAGTTGAAAACATAGGAGAATCTGGTTAAGGAAGGCTTTTTACATAAAACACAGAATCACCAATCTTAAAAGAAAAAATATATGATACAAATTAACAACATTAAAATAAAGAACATGTGTTCATCAACAGATATCATAGAACAGAAAAGAGAAGAAAAAACTAGCCACAAACTGAGAGAAAACATACGTAAAATTCTTTCCTTGACAAAGAACTGGAGTCCAAAATCCATCCAGAAACTCCTACAAACCAATAATAAAGGACACAACTAGCAAGTCAGGAGAAAAAGTGATATGATCATACACTTCATAGAGTAGGAATGGCTAAATATATGAAACTATGCCTAATATCATTAACCATCAAAGAAATAAATAATAAGAAACTTTATACCTAATAGACTGGCAAAAATTAGGAAATCTGACTATATCCGGTGCTGGAGAGGCTATTCCCATACACTGCTCGTGGGAGTGTAGATGGGAACGACAACCTTGGTGCCCTGTTTAGCATGTCTTGCAAAGTCAAGCGTTGCATACTCTACAACCTGGAGATTTCACCCCTGAGGATACACTCCAGAGACACTCTTGCTCACAAGCACCAGGTGAACTGGTTCACCAGGTGAACGCAAGATGTGAACTGTTTACTAGCAGTCCTCTTTAGAGTACTGAGCACTGAAAGTCACCCAGTGTCCAAAAGAAAAAGATATAAAATGGTAACACAGTCACATAATTGATATCATAAAATGGTAAAAATGAGGGAACTGCAATGACATGCAATAACATAGATGAATCCAAGAAGCATAATATTGCATAACAAAACCAAGCCCAGAAGATGACATACAGTATGAGAACTTGCTTGTAAAAATGAGAAATAGGTCAAAGAGACAGTTTGTCATCAAACAGTTTAGGCACACATGCTTATGTGATAAAACCATTTTTTTAGAAGAAAGGATAAATAGAAAATTCACAGGGATCATTGGGAAAGCTCAGATGCCATTAAGAAGACCCAGATAATAGTCAAGATCTGATTTAAAAGGCCTCATCGTGATTTCTCTAAATTAAGCTACATGATCCAGTAAATATATTTCATAATCAAACAATATTCTTATCATAGATTCTTCCCAGGCACCCTCGGTGTTCTCTTCCCCCTCTTCAGGCTCAAGCTGAACCAGGGAGCTGAGGCTGTGATAAGGTGAACATAATTTTAAATGCTAGAAAACAATAAACAAGAAACAGAGTTAAAAGAAAGAGTTGGCAAGTAAACCATTCAGCATTTGGACAATTTTGGCAAATTGTCCTAGAGCTAGTTAGGAGCAGAATTAGGGCTATCAGTCAGGGGCTACTGAAATGTTCCAGGTGAGGGATGAAGCCTAGAAGAGAATGTGGTGGAGCTGTTGCAATGTTAAACTTTATTCTCCTCATGTTCTTTGATGTTTATCTGACTTTCCAGACACCTTGTTCCTCAGTGTCTCCACTCTTCTGAAATGCTCAGGACTGCTGCTTCACAGTCAGCCCATAGGTGAGAACTATTCACTGAAACCTGGATCTCCCTTGCAAACTTGTAGGTAATGATTACTGATCCTTTCATGCCTTCATACTTCTGGATTATATTCTCTACTTTTTTCCCATTATCTCTTTGCAACCAGTACTCCCTGATCCTAAACTCCTTGCTCCCATGAGCCTCTCTCCATAGATTTCTTAGATGTGACATCAAAAGCATGATCCATACAAGAAAAAAAAAATGAGAATATGAATTTCATCAAAATTTTAAATTTCTGCTCTTCCAAAGATACATTAAAACACAAGCCACAGAGTAGGAGAAAATATTTGGAAATCAAATATCTGATAAAGAACTTACATCATAATATAGAGAGATCTTTCAAAATTAAATAACAATATAGCAAAAAAACCAACTGGGTGGCTCAGTCGGTTGAGGGTTGAGCATTGAGCATTAGACTCTTGATTTCGGCTCAGGTCATGATCTCATGGTTTGTGAGATCAAGCCCCACTTTGGGCTCCATGGTGACAGCATGGAGCCTGCTTAGGATTCTCTCTCTCCCTCTCTCTTTGCCCCTCCCCTACTCATGTTCTCTCATTCTCTCTCTCTCAAAATAAACTTAAAAGAATCAAATAAAATAAGCAAAAGATTTTAATAAATATTTCATCAAAGAAGATACACATTTGTCAAATAAAAACATAAAAAATACTCGACATCACTAGTCATTAGGAAAATTTGAATCAAACCCCCCATGAAATACTACTAAACACCTATTAAAATGGCTGAATTAAAAAGACAAAGCATTCCAAGTGTTGATGAGGATACCCAGAAACTTGTGGGTACAGAAACTAGACAATCATTTTGGAAAACAGTCTATTTCTTCAGAAGTTAAAATATGCACTTACTTGTGATCTAGCCATTTCACTCCTAGATACTTGCCCATGAGAAAACAAGGCATATATCCATGCAAAAACAAGCACAAGTATATTTGTAGCAGCTTTACTCATATTAACCAAAAACCAGAAGCAACTAAAATAACTATCTGTTCATCAACAGGTGAATAAATAAAATATGGAATACTCATACAACTACATATTATTCATCAATAAGAAAGAATGCTTATCAGGACATGGAACAGCTTGGATGATTCTCTAAATAACAACGTTACATGGGAAAAACTAGAAAGAAAAAAAGGATACTGAACTTGTGTGTGTGTGTGTGTGTGTGTGTGTGTGTGTGTGTGTGTGTGTAAGTGCAAACTAATTCACAGTGACAGGCAGCAGAGCAGTGGTTGCCTGGGGAGGGTGGGACAGCGATTACAAAGGGGCACATGGTGACATCTGGGATAACGGATGTTGTATTCACTGTTGTTTATGGTGAGGTTTTCATGGGTGTATACACATGTCAAACCTTATAAAATTGTGCCCTTTCAACCTCTTCCATTTACTGTGTTTTTATTATACTTCAGTGATGTTGTTTAAAATAGTAATTCTAAGAAAGAGAAAAGTAGCTCCATTCCAGACATTGGTCAAAGAAGATAACTTCAAATTCCAAGCCAATATCCTTTAAAACTCAGCTAGAGCAATGATGGCTGCATTTTTCATTCATTATTCATTCAGTCAGTCAAGAAATATTTCTTGAGCACCAAATATAGCACTGGAGATATAACAGTGAACAAAATAAATTCCCTGTCTCCAGGGAGCTCATATTCTAGTAGGGTAAATTTGATAACAAGTAAAGAAATAAGGATGTACAATGTCATATTGATAAATATGATAAATAAAAAAATAAAGCAGAATCCTTTTTTCCTGATGCATCAAATTTTCCTCTGAATTCACCTAACTGTATTCTTTTCATGCCCAGTTAGATTGTTTTTACTGAGTGGCACATTTGGAGGGATGTGACCAACATACAATGAATGATCCGTTAGGACCAGTTGCATAGGAGTCACACACAGAAAAAAAGATAACAGGCAAATTGCCTTCTAGTTGATTTTACATGATAAAAATTTTACTTAGCACATAATTTTATAGCACCTCCTACATGCCAGAAACCGTTCTACATGCTTTATAAAAATTTACTCATCTAATTCTCATAATGGCCTTACGAGATAGATACTATCGTTATTCCCATTTTCAGGTGGGTAAGCTGAAGTGCAGAAAAATTTGAGTAACTTGTCCAAATCCCAAACAGGTAGTAAATGCTGGAGGCTAAAATACTTATTTTTTTTATTTAATGTTTTTTCAAATGTTTTATTTATTTTTGAGAGGAGGCAGGGGCAGACAGAAGGGAGGGACAGAGAGAGAAGGGGACAGAGGATTGGAAGCTGGCTCTGCACTGACAGTATGGAGCCTGCTTGGGATTCTGTCTCCCCTCTCTCTCTGTTCTTCTGCTCATGCTCTCTCCCTTTCTCAAAATAAATAAACTTTTTTTTTAAGGTGCCTTCTTTGAAACAAGACTTTAATAGGGATGACTACTTTTTCAATAGATTTGAGCAATGACATGTAGAATAGGCATATTCCAGGAGAAGTGATAGGGAGGAATAATAAAGGTTAAGAAGAAAGAGTCTTGCATAGAGAAAGGGGGACAAAACAGATGGGTCACAAGCAAATCTAGCCACCGGACTGGGTCAGCTTCTCACACTTATGACACCTGCCTGGACTTTGAAAACATTATCTTCTCAGTTCCTGACCAGGAAGATCATAAGATGTTGGGAAGAGAGAGAGAAAGAAGACCCAGTCTCTGGACAAATAGCTCATTATATTTGTTCATTCATTCATTTGTTTTTCTATCTATCAAACTCATTACAAGTATCTATTATGTGCAGGGCCAGAAAAGGCACAGGGTTATACAGTAAACTAGATACACAGTCTCTGCCTTCCTGATGATTACATTTAACTTTCTAGGAGGAGATGCAAATGCTAAACTATGGATTTAATAATTAATTATTAACTTATATCTGTTATAAATTGTCCTAAAGAGTAAGTTCAAGTGCTGAGGAGATATAAACACAATCACAATGTAGAGGTCAATACTAGGAGCATTACACATAGAGGATTGACTGGTCATAGAAGAGAGTCTCCAAACCGATCTTTGCAACACTGGGGAGATGGGATGAATGGGGGAGGAACAGGTGGGAGTCAGGGAAAAATTTCAGAGAAGGAATCCATCTTGAATTGTTGAGATGAGAAAGAAGGACAGGAACTGTAACTTCCATTTCCTCTGTCCGTATAGGCTGCAGACACAATTATAGAGAACATTTATCTTCTACCCCAAATTATTTTGCTTTACTGACACATAGGTTTGTCTCAATTTTAATATTCCATTCATCTCCATATGAATCCGGAAAGGCGTGCAGCTCAGTCTGCACTAATGGCGCCACCCTTGCACCATCTGTTTCTAATTAGGTAATTCAGGCTCTCCCTGGGTGAATGACTTAGCATGACTCTGCAGCCTATTTTTTTTTTAAAGGAGCCTGATTATTTTATGACACAAACAAGTTACAGGAAACAAAGCTAACCCATGCCCTCCTGAACAAAAAATATATTTCTTACCCATGAACAGATAGGTTAAACCACTTGTGCAAAGTGCATGCACTGACAGCTGGATTTTAGATTTTTTTTTATCTTTAAGACTGTGCTCTTTGATAAGTCTGAGTGTGCATTTTCTGAGGGCTCTTCCTGCAGAACAATTTCTTTCAGCAGCCTCCTTTGTTCATTTTTATGAGTTAAATCCAAGTTGCAAATAAATGGATCTGTCATCATTTCTCAGAATGTGTTGTTTTCAACATGACCTGCTGATTTTCCCAAGTGCTCACTGTTATTGCGGAGTCATGGTAGCATGGCCCAGCAACCCCTTGCGCTTGCTTTTTGGCCACTGAATCCCTTGCCTTTCCTTTGACCTCCACCCAAGTATACAGCCTTGCATCATTCTTTTCTCCAGATGTCTCTACTTTTTTTTTTTTTTTTGATTCAAGTCCAAAGTATTTTAACTTGAATTTCTTGACTTATCCCAAGAATAAGAACAGCTGCTGGAAACAAGCCCAATCTTGCACAGTGAATTCTAGGTAGCAGGACTCCCTCACGTGCATAGCAACCTCACTGTCATATTTCTGAAAACAGCCCCTCCACTTTTCTTTTACTCCCTACAGTGTTGTTGAGAGACTCAAATGAGATCAAATACATGAAAGCGCTTTGTATACTGTAATAATATGAGGGGAGATAACTGTTTTGTGCCTTTCTTATTTGAATTAGCTTTGTTAATCTGGTAAACAGTAAACTGAATGCATGGTTTGTTGGACTGTGATGTAAATTGACTGATTGATTGTGACACCTGCTCTATCTACTTCAAGGTTTCCTCAAGGGATCACTTCCTCCAGGAGCCTACTGTGAACTTCGATTCTCCACTTAGCTGCACAGTGGAGTCAGCAGGGAAGCTTTTCATGCCCAGGCCACATATCTCAGAATGATAACATTACTTGTTCTGGAACCAGAAGCTAGGCATCAGTATTTTTTAAAGCATCGCAAGTGATTCCAGTGTGTGGTCAAGCATGAGAATTACTGGTCTGTTTCTAAACACTGTGTGCAGATCCCTGTCACAGCCCTTAGTATACTGTACCAAATCTGTGTGTCCATGTGTCCATCTCCCCTCCTGGAGGATAGCCTCCTTCTTTATTTTATTTATTTAATTTCACATCTAGAGTCTGGCACAATGACTAGTACTAAGTGTTCAATAAATGTTAAATTAAATAGAAAAAATTATAAATTGCTCCTGATTCCTCTGGATGATTTTTCCTACTGTACTGACCAGGAAAATGGCTCAAAAAGAAGACTGGGTAAAAGCTGAATTTTTGCTTGTTTTGAATATTTAAAACTATTGGTTGTGAATTTTAAAAGATAGTTGGAAAAACCATTAGAATTTTGTCTCTGAGAGAAGAGCAACATCTTTTTGATATGCAGTGTTTAGCTTTTAGAGTGAAAGTTATGGTGCCTAAAACTGGGTGATAAATGTATTAATAAATTTTAACAATTTTAAAAGAAATGTGTTAGAGTTCTCTAAAAATGATTTTCTCCCAGTATTCTAAAACACTCATCCTAGTACTTTAGTAGCTAATTGACCTTGCAATTTTGTTAAAAATTCAGGGTCCTGGCTGTTAGTACCAGAATTTCAGATTCAGGAAGGCTGGAATGGAACAGAGGCATTTGTGTAGGTAATTCTGTGTTGTTGTTATTGTTGTTGTTTCCTATGCCCAAGAAATTCTTATTCTGTATACAAATGTATACCATCTCAGGCTCTAATCAATATGTTAGAGAGGCAATATCAGAGATTACCATTTTGAAAAATAAGACATCACCATCGAAATGCTAGACCAACATCAAAATATCTCTATGGGAAAATATTTCAGGCTCAATATTCTAAATCACAATAAAGGCTTCATTTTCTGTGAAATAAATGGAAGGCAGCATCATTCTGAGGCTCAAATAATATTGTTGGCCATACAAAATTAAATCGATACAGTCAAAACTAGTTAGATCACTCTTCCTTTCAAAAGCACTTTCCTTCATGCCTGTGTCCTTGTCATACGATTTGGTTTGTTCCCAGTTGAAAATGGCTGCCAGTGTTGTCCATCCTACAAGAGCAATTATCAGATCTACTAATATTCTTACTTGTGATAACAGAATCTACTCTAGTTACTTTAAGAAGAAAGGGTTTTATTATGAGATTTGGGTGGCTCACAGAATCATCAAGAGGCCAAGGAAACAGACTTTAGGCTAAGTTCCAGGACCGACTCCCAGAATCACACTCCCAACTGGCCCACCCAGGAAGCTGACGCCTTTGCCAAAATAAGGAAGCTAGAGATTCAGGAAGCTGCTATTAACAGCTCTGCCACAGAACATTTTAAGAAATGGAGGCATCACATCCATTAGTTTTCCATACATAATTCAGTTCCAAACTGAAGTCTTCCCCCAGATGCAACTGACTTCTAGAAACCAAATTAAATGGTTTTTCCCAGCAGAAAGGGAATCTACCGTGGAAAGTAGAATTAACTGCAGGAACTCTACAAGTGTAGAAATGGTATTCCAAAGTTTGTGGGTAGTTGATGCCCCTGTACTAAGAAAGTCATCACAACATTTAACTTTTTGCATCCTGAAACATTCTTAAATGCTATTCACTTTTTGTTAAATATCTTGAAATAAAACATAGAAATCCCAAGATCTTCCTGTAAGCATCATGGGTGCTTCAAAATCAATGATTGCAAATTTTTTTTAGTTTCACTTGAAGTATTCATTCTCCCTTGGAGCTGTGTTTATTTTCTGGTTTTGTGCGGGTAGCAAAATAGATTTTGATGGAAATATTTGAGTCAGAGACTCCATGCAGAGACTTCACCTCTGAAAGTGAATAGAATTGTTTTTTATCATTTTGTGAATTGAGAGTGTTTTTAAGTGTTTAAATGTAGTAGGGGACAAAATATTTGTCCACAGTGTGAAGTGGAAATAGAACTGCCAATAGCCTTTAATTAAATTATGTATGCCTACAGCAAAAAGGGCAAAAAGATGTCAGATGTGACATGCTTACCAACACTGCCTTACATTCACTAGCACATAACTATGATCAATAATAATAATAATAATAATAATAGTAATAATAACAAAGAAAAAAAACAAAGAAAAGACCATTTGACTTAGTTTACACAAAGCTACCTGACTTTTGGGATGGATGCTAATTAAAGAAATAGACAAAATTCAGTCAAACTTGACAACTATATAGAGCAGTATGGGTTTCCTTTAAACAAAAAGGGAGGTGGCTTGAAATTAATACTGGGCTTAGCTCATCGCCTCTCTCTTGTGTGAATTATCTAGTACAAATACAATGCATGTGAAGAACTTCTAGGAGTCCATTATCACTTGCTTTTGGAATCTCTGCATGTGCTCTTGATGAAAACTTTCCAAATCATTTCACGAAACTTAATCTGCCCAAGCTTCCTTTCCAGTGGAATGTTTTCCTTGCCTTATTGAATCACCTGGTCAAGACTTCGAAGTACCCAAAAACCTTTATTGTCGGTAACCTTAGTCTCGCTATCTGGGAACATAGTGAGCTCCTTTGCTCTTGCCTATGGAACCAAGATCTTTTATACAGCTACCTTGTCCCTCACTCCAGATGTATTACCTGATTTCATTCATGCTGAGAAGAAAATAACTGACAGCTTAAGGGTCAATATTTTACCAGAAACTAACAGAGCCAAGTCTTTAAAAAAAAATGGTGGTCCAGAGTATCACCCAATAAATAAAAGGATTTTAATATGGGTTTAGGAGAAATATGGGTACACACACATACAAGAATATATCTCTCCATTTATATGTGAAGCTGAATGTGTAGGCAAAAGAACACATGTAATGCAATTGCATTTTCAGAAAGTCTTAAGCTACACCTTTTTAAGAACGAATAATCCATAAAGGAATAAATTGGCATTTTCCCATTTCTAACTCCCATTGTCTAGCACTCATCTCAAACCATTACTACACAGCTTATAATAAGGCTAAAGCCTCCTGATGGGGTTCAAAGTTTCCAGGCCTTCCATATCACCTCCAGAGTCATCTTTCAAAAATAAATGTTACATTTGGTTACTTCTCAAAATTCTACAAAGGCTCCCAGTTACCCAATGGATAAAGCACAGATATATTATGATGACATAGCAAACTCTTTAATCAATATAATCACAGCCTATTCAACCCCTATCAGCCAAAGATTTTAAAATATTTTTACTCCAAAGACTCAGCACTGACCAGGTTTGGAATTAGTCCTGCATGAACCAGTTATACCTTTTGTGGGGGGATCACACCCTTAGGAACTAGTCTTGCTGCCCTAAGACTGGCACCTGGTATATCCTAATATAACCTTCAGCATGCACAAGCCCACCAAGGTTCAGCCTTCTCACTGACCTTCCAATATTTATCTCTTCTTTTTTACTGTGTTTAGACTTTAATTTCCTTGTTTACCTGTCACTGCTACCACCAGGACTCCAACACTATCCTGAAGGCCTACCTACTTAGATAGGTCTATAGAACCCATAACCCCAGGGCAAAAGCCATATGACTGGATGTTCACCACTGGCTGGAGATCTGACCCATGTTACATAGTCACCTACAAAACACTTTGTTATCACCACCACCTTGAGACTCCTGTTGCCATGTTCTGTTCAATAGGCTAGATTCTTTTTTTCTTTAATTTTTTAATGTTTATTTTTTGAGAGAGAGAGAAAGAGTGCGAGCAGGGGAGGGTCAGAGAGAAAGGGAGACACAGAATCCAAAGCAGGCTCCAAGCTCTGAGCTGTCAGCACAGAGCCCAATGTGGGACTTGAACTCATGAACCATGAGATCATGACCTGAGCCAAAGTCAGATGCTTAACCAACTGAGCCACCCAGGTGCCCATTTATAGGCTAGGTTCTCTAGCACGTCACTGCCAACCCAGATAGCACCAAATGAGTCTTCTGAAGCCAACATCATAGTTCATTTCCTGAATCCTGGCCCTATCTGTTCCAGGATTACCCCATCTTTACTAGCTTGTACCTAAGAGGTCGCAACACGCATTTGGCACATCCCATCTAAATTATGGCTCCACACTGTATCCCCTGATTCTTGAATGCAACGTGATGCCCTTTTTACATCAGTCCTAGCCCATGTTATTTGCTCTTCTCAGGCTTTCCTTACCTTTTTCCAACCATCTAACTTTTACCAACATTTCAAATGCCATGCGTATGAAGTCTTCATTAAAACCCTAAAACTTGCTCCCACTTGGCATATGCCTTGATTATGGAACTTCTCAGATTGCATTGTAAGTTTTTGTTCTCACATATGTTTACCCCAAAAACACTGAGACCTCCTTAAGCACTAGCTTAGTCCTTAACAGCTCCTTCCTCACTCACAGCTGAGACCATATGTGCCCTATAAAAATGTCCCTGGGGCTACTCCAACATTTCATGGAGTATGTCCAGGATCCACTCCCACTCTTTTGTCCAAATCCCATTTTAGTCTAGTACTCACTTGCTCATATCCAAATGCCTTATTCGTGGACAAATGGTGGATTCTGCCCCTCTGCCTTGCCCCTTAAGGTTGAGCCCTTAAAGGTTGGCTTTTGATTTTGGTTCCATCCTTGGACCTACTCGAGAAACTTGCTCTTACATCCATTGGCCAGAAACACTCCAGTCTGTGTCCAGCCTGGCCTGTACAGACCCTAACATAGGTCCTGTTTGTGCAGACAGAGACTTTGAACAAAATAAATAAACATACTTGAGATTTGTGAAGCTTTTCCTAATGAAAAAGAACAAAGCCTTCCCCTTCATAAAGAGTAGTTATTGATTTATGTCTTAAAAAGTAGGATGATAAGGGGTCCCTGGGTGGCTCAGTCGGTTAGGTGGCCAAATTCGGCTCAGGTCATGATCTTGCAGTCTGTGGGTTCGAGCCCCATGTCGGGCTCTGTGCTGGCAGATCAGAGCCTGGAGCCTGCTTCGGATTCTGTGTCTCTCTCTCTCTCTCTCTCTCTGCCCCTCCCCTGCTTGCTCTCTGTCTCTTTCTCAAATAATAAACATTAAAAAGAATTTTTTAAAAAGTAGGATAAGATAGATATCTGCTCTGCAACCTATGATTTCAAGCCAAGCGAAGGGCTTTAGAACTTGGACAGATGAAACCTAAAGTGACAAAGGGCAAAAATGAAGACAATTTCAGGTATTAATATATTAATGTGAAAAGACCACAATATGAATAGTCATGGAAATACTGTAATTATCACTTCATCCCTCATACTTCCCACCCCTTCATACTGACCTTTCTACATTCCTCAAACATGTCATGGCTTTCTCATGCTATTGAGCCTACTATAAACATCTCAAAAGAGTCTGGCTTCTACATTTTTCCCCCTGATCATATAATTTTCATCTTTCATATTTCAGGTAAATATCATCTTTCCTTGGAATACATTTTTTACTTCCTTATTGCACACAGTACTCTTCTCATTAAAGACATTTCCTCTTAATTTGTTTAAAACTCCTACTAGACTTTAAACTCAGTTAGGATAGGGATTGTGAGTCCAGATACCAGAGTATCTGGTACAGGGTGTGGCATTTAGTTCACGGTCAATAAATATTTGTTGAGTGAATGAACGGACAACAATCATTACTATCTCTTAAGTATGATGTGGCTGGTCACAGGAGGAATGACAGCATGTGTACAGATGGAGCTCAAGAGGCTGGATGTGTTTACTTTCGAGGAGGAACAATGGGAAAGTGGGGGAGAACAGACAAGGACTATGGATCCAGTGAGACACTGAGAAGAGACCTTGATGACTGGTAGATGTCATGGTCAGAAGAAAGTGTTGGTATCAAAAGACATAGCTGAGATCAGAGAAGATACTGGTAGATGAGAACACAGTAATAAAGAACCTTTGATTAGGCAATGTTTATTAACAGAGGCAGGTAGTGAACCTCAGAGGTGTCTTTGGGAAAGCAACTAGTGCATAGTAACAAAGCTAGAGAGTCAATACAACATTTCAATTATTTCATTAGAAGCCCACAGGTGTGATACAGAAAGGTTGGGGAATCACACCGTTCAGCAATGTCTGCATACCGTCACAGGAGGGGGCCAGGCAAATACCCCACTGTAAGAATCATGCCGCAAAATAATGATTTGGTGTCAGGAGGAAGTTAGAAGTCCAGTTACTAGTGTTATATGGAGACAGCAGCATGGAAACTCATCTTCTGGCTTTTCCTCTTTCCTTGGTCAGTAGATACTACACACAGAAGCCTCAGCTCTCTTTAAAATCAGATTCCATTACTTTCCTAGCTAAAGGCCTTTAAAGGCTACCCATCACACCTAAAACAAAGTCCAAAAACTTATCATGACTAAAAGGACCCTACTTGATCTGGCTACTGCTGGCTTCTCTAACTTTACCTTGTAATATACTTTTTCCTACGAACTCAGCTCCAGTCATTCTATCTTCTTCCTCTCCTCAAACACATCAAGTCTGTCCCAGCCTCAGGGCCTTTTAGATATTCTGTTTTCTCTACATGAAATCTTTTTTCCTTCATATATTTAGATGATTTCAAGTCAAGTCTTTAGGCAAATGTCATCTTCTCAGAGAAATCTAGCTAAACTAAGGATCATGGCACTACCTATTTTACTGTTTATCCCCCTAGCGTGCTCAATTGTTATGGTCCTTAGCATCTCTTAACATCATACTATGTGTCTATTTTATATCTGTTCTCTCAGTAGAACATAAGCCAGTGAGGGTACAGGCCTTGTCTACCTAGATGATTATTCTGTCTTCAGTGCCTTGTACATTGTAGGTACTCAATAAGTATTTAGTAAACAAGATAAAAATTTTCCTGCTTTTTCCATTGCCAATTTGGTTGTTTTCCATTTCTTCCAATGCTGCATCTGGAATGGAATAATCAGAATTTTTTTTAAACTCCACACTTTAAAGGGATTCTAGGGGATAATAGCATCCTAAATCCAAATTGTCGTACAAATCCATTGCAAAGTCTATCAGATAAAAAGAAAAAAAAAGAAAAGCACAAATAAATCCACATGCAAGCTATGCTTTCAAACATAATAGGAGACAACAAAGACCATGAATTTGAAATCCCTATAAATAGAAAAATAAACTTGAAATTCCAACTGAACTTCTACCAGAGCTCCTATCACAGCTGCCAGGCTCTTGGTCTAAATACTAGCAGCAGGAGGTTTTATGAGACCTTATAGAAAAGACAAGGGGACAAAGGTAAAACACAGGGAAAGAAAATCATTACCATAAAAAGAACAACTATCACTATGTACTAAACTGCAGGTCTGGATTTGGCTCCAACTGTAGGAAGGCATCTTAAAAGCAAGCAAGACCCAGAGGCATCAGTCCCGGACACGCAATGCTTCTAGGGCATAAGGACACAAAGACACAGGGTTGGTACCTTTGTACGAGTGACAGTAAGGGAAAAAGAAGGAAGGAAGAGGAAAATCAAGAATTCCAGAAAACAGGGACACCTGGGTGGCTCAGTCGGTTAAGCGTCCATCTCTTGATTTTTGGCTCAGGTCATGATATCATGGTTCATGAGATCAAGCCCTGCGTCCAGCTCTTTGCTGGCAGTGTGGGATTCTCTCATCACCCTCTGTCTCTTCCCCTCCCCAGCTCACTCTCTCTTTCTCTCAAAATAAATAAGTAAACTTAAAAAAAAAAAAAGGATTCTCTAAAACAAAAACAAGTCACAAAACACTCTAACCTCTACCCATTCCTACCACCAACAATATCCATTAAAGAAATTAGGCTTCACTCTTCCAAGAGAAATGTTGTTACTAAACTAGAACTTCTTTTTTTTTTATTTTTTTTTTTAACGTTTATTTATTTTTGAGATAGAGAGAGACAGAGCATGAACGGGGGAGGGTCAGAGAGAGGGAGACACAGAATCTGAAACAGGCTCCAGGCTCTGAGCTGTTAGCACAGAGCCCGACGCGGGGCTCGAACTCATGGACCGTGAGATCATGACCTGAGCCGAAGTCGGCCGCTTAACCGACTGAGCCACCCAGGTGCCCCTAAACTAGAACTTCTATCTACAATATTATTATAAGTAGAAAAAGGCAGTCAAACTCCATATAAAGCTACTTTTTGAAGAAAGCAGAAGTTGAGAAACACATTACTTTACCGAATGAAAATTTCTAAAACAAACAAATATGAATTATTATAATACAAACTGAATTAAATAAATGAAAACAAGCAATTAAGGACTTAAAACAATTGGAAATTTTAAAATGTCAAAATGGATAAAAATGTCAGGGAAAATAAAATGTCAGTTGACTGACACCTTAAGAGATATTAAAGTGAAAAACAAAACATTTCAGAAATTTAAAATAAAATTTTCAAGGTACCAGAGGAAGATCTGAATGAAATCTGAATGAAAATATAGCAAGGGACACAGAAGAAAAGCAAAGCAAAGACAAGAGAATGAAAATGAAATATCAAGTAAAAAGGAAAAATAACTCAGTTATAAAGTGTTGAGCTGAAAGAATAAAGATTGAACATACATGTAACAAAAGCATGGAACACAGTTAACATTTAATGCAATAATGTCAGAAAACTTTCCAGAAATAAGAGAGAACCTAAATCTATGTATTGAAAGGCTTAACCATGAGAATATCAGGAATAATTACCCAGAATGATCTATCTTTGAGACAGTGTAGTTATATAGTAAAACTAGACAACTTTAAAGGAAAAAACTTCTCAGGACCTTCAGGTAAAAGAAACAAATCATAAGGGCAATAAAATTAGATTGGTATAAGGCTTCTCTAAAGCAACATCAAAGCATAATAATAGGGACACAGCATTCTTAAGAAATTCAAGAAGAGATGATGTGAACCGAAGATTTTTTTACATACAAAAGAACTTTTCCAGTTTCACAGAGATAGAAAAACAGTTTTAAATATGTAAGAGCTAACGTAATATTGTATTTACAAACTCTTTCTGAGCAATAATAAGAGAAGGAGCTTCAACTAACCAAAAGATGATTGGAGAAACTTTGGCAAAAGGACTCAAAGTGAACATCTAATATGTAAAATTAAAGATTTAGAATGAAATCAAGGATGAGTCTATGAGTCCCAGAAGAGTAAGAGACTGTTATATATCTCTATAAAGTAGAAAAGAGAATATGATCATTAATTTTTCCATAAATACTGGAGGGAGTAAAAAGATCTAACTTAAAATTTATAAACCAGACAGAAAACAATAAAAGGGGAATTAAAGGCATTATTAAAGGTATGGATACAAAACTATTAGGACAACAAAACAAAAATGCTTTTTAGAAAGAGATTTTTTAAGAGAGACAAAAGAGACATCGATCATAAAGAAACATAGTATAATATAATGCATGTTAAATTAAAGTAAAATTATACTATATGATAAGAGTTGATGCCAAACAATTTCAGTAGAATCAATAAATATGAAAAAGATTAATTCATCTACTAAGAGAAAAATGTTTTCAAGTTGACTTATTAAGTAAAACTGAACTCTATGTACATAAAAGTGCACTTAATCCAAAAGGCCAAGGGATGAGCAAATTATAAAAGATGCAAGGAGAGATAGAAAGATAGACACACGCCACAGGAGATCTTACTAGATCACTACCAGGACATGGCAGGTTGGGTGAACACAAAATAAGACATGTAAACATCATAATTAATAAGGTAGATTTTATGATACATAAAGAATATATCTTCTTCTATGCCTCAATAATACAGATACCCCCTTCTTCTTAATGGCACAGGGAATATGTAAAAAACTGAGCATGTATTAGATGACAAAGAAAACATCTATAAATTCATAAAAAATCATATCACTAGTAACACTCTAATCATATTGAAATAAAAACATTGGAAACAAATTCAAAGTCAAAGGACATTTACCTTGAAATTTTAAAACCTACTAGGAAGGGAAATATAAACAGAAATTATAAAGTTTCTGAAAAACAATGAGGATAAAATTACAATATAAAAAGTGATGAGAGCAAAATGTCTCACCTTAAACACGTATAACGACAGAATAGAAGAATAAACATAAATAAAATAAACTCTTTTTTAAAAGTTTATTTATTTATTTGGAGAGAGAGATGGTAGGGGAGGGGCAGAGAGGAAGAGAGAGAATCCCAAGTAGGATCCATGATGTCAATGCAGAGCCTGACATGGGGCTTGATACCACGACCATGAGATCATGATCTGAGTGGAAACCAAGAGTTTGACACTTAACTGACTAAGCCACACAGGTTCCTCAAATGAAATAAACTCTTGTGGCACCTGGGTGGCTCAGTCGGTTCAGCATCTGACTTCGGCTCAGGTCACGATCTCACAGCACATGAGTTCAAGCCCCGCATCAGGCTCTGTGCTGACAGCTCAGAGCCTGGAACCTGCTTTGGATTCTGTGTCTCCCTCTATCTCTGCCCCTCCCCCACTCATGCTCGGTCTCAAAAGTAAATGAACATTAAAAGTTTTTTAAAAAATAAAAATAAACACACAGAAATAGCCAAGAAAACATTAAAAAGAGATATGATGAAGAAATAGCTGTACCAGACCTTAGAACATAGTACAAAGCCTTTTTAACAGTGCTGTCCAATACAGTAGTCATTAGCCATATGTGACTAAATGGAAATTGTCTATATCCACACTGTCCAAAATGGTAGCCACTAGCCAGATGGGGCTAAATGAACACTTAAAAGATAGCCAATGTAACTAAAGAACTGGATTTTTAATTTCATTTAATTAAACTAAATTTAAATTTAAATAGCCACATGTGGCTAATGACTACCATATTAAATAAGGATAGTTTTATAAGTAAGTATGGTACTGGTACATGAATTAACAGACCAATTAAGTGGATCATCATGTCTAGAAATAGGTTTGCTCATATAAAATGAATCCAATATTTCATATACATATGTACATATATACGTATATTACATACATATATATATACAGTAAAAGCTTGGATTGCAAGTAAGTTGTTCTGCGAATGTGCCACAAGACGGACAAAAATTTCTAATAAATTTTAACTTGATAAATGAGTGATGTCTTGCAATATGAGTAGTACCTGATGCCAAACATCACATGATCACAACTGAGCCAGTTGTTCTCTCTCTCTCTCTCTCTCTCTCTGCAGGATTGTGGGTGAACATCTCCCATGCACAGATGCTCAGATGCTCAGCAGAGATCAGTGATTTTTCAGAATGTTGGAAGGTGCCCACAACTGGCACTAGTGTATTTTGTCACTTCAAAGCACCTATGGACAGTCCTTTGCTTTTCCATCCAAGAGTGAGCCTGGGAATGCTTTGCTTCATTCTAGGTCAGGCTGCCTGCAGATATAGACCCTTTCCTCTGCTGCCTTATTGCCAGTTACATTCAATACAGTCTATGAGAAGAGTTTATTAATACTGTGCTGTAGTCAACATCTGTTAGTGATAGTGAAATTTGTCCTACACAACAACCCTCCTCTCTCTTGTCTCCCTCACACCAGCCACAAAGGTTTTCAAAGGCAAGTGCAGGTTAATTTGTTTATTTTTCTTTATATTTTGTAGTTTCTTTATTGTTTTGTATTATATTACCATATTATAATCATTTTTAGATGAATATTTTTTGTTTGTGGAATGAATCAGCTGAGTTTCCATTATTTCTTATGGGGAGATTTGCTTTGATACACAAGTGCTTTGGATGACAAGCATATTTCTGCAACAAATTATGCTCACAAACCAAGGTTTTACTGTATATGAAAATTTGATATGTGAAAGGCATTATCTCAAATCAATGGGCAAAGAAGAACTTTGTAAAAAATGGTGCTGAAACAAGTAGATAGTCATTTGGCAAAATGTAAAATGAGATTTATTCCTTACACCATAATCAAGAATGAAATGCAAATGTATCAGTGATCTAAATGTAACAACTGAAGCCATACAAGTATTAGATGGAAACATGGATGAATTCCTCTTTATTAACCTTGGGATAGAGGAAAACTTTCTTATTTTCAAAATCCAGATTCAATACAACACTGATAAATTTGACCATATAAAAATTTTACAAAAACTTTTAAATAGGAAATCAAAATATCATCATAACCAAATGAAAGACAAATGACAGAAAAACATCAGAGGAAATATCATTTGCAAAAAGATTAGAGTAAAATATTAATATCCATCATCTATATAAAGCTTTGAAAAATTGAGAAAGAGGGGTGCCTGGGTGGCTCAGTCGGTTAAGCATCCGACCATGGCTCAGGTCATGATATCAAGGTTCGTGAGTTCAAGCCCCGCGTCAGGCTCTCTGCTGACAGCTTGGAGCCTGGAGCCTGCTTCAGATTCTGTGTCTCCCTCTCTCTCTAACCCTCCCCCATTCATACTCTGTCTCTCTGTCTCTCTCTGTCTCTGTCTGTCTGTCTCTCTCAAAAATAAATAAAAACATTAAAAAAAGAAAAATTGAGAAAGAAAAGATTTTATAATCTATGGGAAATGAGCCAAACTATATAAACATAACTGACCAAAAAGTGGCTTTTAAATGCATGAAATATGTTCCATTTTACTTATATGAAGAGAAATACACATTAAACCTCACTGTGATAACTTTTTTCAGCCATTGTACTGACAAAAAAAAAAAAAAAAAACCTCAAAGGCTTACAATACATTATTGGCAAGACCTGCTCACATACTGCTGATGGGAACACAAAATGTCACAACTCTTGGGGGATGGAAGGGATTTGGCAATATTTAACGAAATTCTATATGTAGTTGTCTTTTGACACAGTAATTCCATTTTCTGGAATTTACCCTGAACAACATGAAAATATATGCAAGAGGTTATTCATTGGTTCATTATTTGTAATTGCAAAATATTGGAAACTACCTAAATGTTCAAACATAGGAGACTGGTTGAATATACTATGTTATATGCACACAATGTAGCAGTTTAGTTTCATGTAGTTGCGAAATAGAGTGAGGAAGACCTCAGTGAGGCAATAAGGAGTTACTTCCAGAATATATTAAGTGAAAAGAGCAGAGTGTAAAAGCATATACTGTATCAACTGTACATTTCCCATATTTGACCATTCTAGCGTGACTATATGAGAAATATTTTTATCGATAGGAAACCCACAGAATATTAAAGAATGAAAGGGAATGATGTATGTAACCTACTGAGAAGTGGTTCAGAAAAGGTAGTGAGAAAGAGAAAGAAAAAAGAAAGGCAAATGTAACATAGTGTTAAAATTGGTGAATCTGGGTGATCTAAAGAAGTGCAGAGGAGAATCCGTATGACGTCTCTTGAGCACTCCCAGAACACCCTCTGTTAGCTTTCATCTCTGTTCATACACTGATTGTGAGTTGCTTAATTCCCATTCACCTTTGTACTCCCTTATTCCAGCAGGATGTGATAAATAGGAAGCTCTCAACTAGAGCATGAATGAATTAATGAATAATAAAGAGATTAGAAGAGAGAGGTTATGTGGATTGATTTCTCGAGGGAAGATATCTCAGAGAAGGTAAAATATCTTAAAAATTGCCAAAACTGGAGAAAAAACAGAGTGAATATGGGCAATGAGGACAACTTAACCAAGGCACAGAGGCAGGTGTGAATCCATAGGGCTGAAGACAGGGCCATTATGATAGAAGGCCTTGGAACAGAATTAGTGGGAAACACATTTAAAGAGCTGATGAAGAGAATCAGACCACAGAGACACTACAAATGGAGGCAAGAAGTTTGGGGAGACACCAGACATTCCCATAGGGTTCTTCGGTAATAATACATAGCTCTTTCTGTTGACCTATTCACGCTGGGGAAAATGGGCCAGTGGTGAAAACCCTCTGTTTCCCTCTCTGACATTGGTCACTGATTGGGCTTAGACTTCCCAATTGCTCAGATCTTCCTTCTGAATTTTAAGACGGGAATCTACATAGATGGCAGCTTGGTTTCACCTCACCATTACATGGCCACAGGAAAATGTCACCGTGTTGTTGCGTTGTGTTTTGTTTTCTTTTCTTTGTTTATCCACCGCCCAAACCACATTGTTTCATGCTCAGAGAGTTTTTGTTCTGATAAGACAGTATGAAAAAAGAAAAAAAAGATAATCTTAAATAGGTTTTAACTTTAAAGGACAGAAAACAAGAATTTCATCTCCCGTGATTAACTAGGCACAGTTTATGCTCCATGAAGTGCCAAACAAAGCTTAGCCTAAAAAATGTTGAATGCTTCAAGCTGTACAAGCATTTGTTTCCTTGAATGGGCAGAAGTGATTACCATGAACACGGACAAAACTTTAATTGAGGGATGTGCACAGCTGCCTTAGTTACGTAAGGGTTACCAGGTCCACAATTTTTTTTCAGTAATTTTATTTTTTCCTGGAAAGATCAATATTAAACCATGGTGGGTGTATGTCTATGGAAGATTCAACACATAAGAATATAATTATCAGATACAGATAGTGACCAGATTGACTTTAGCACCACATGACAAAGAGCAGAATGGGGAACCACTTAGAAGTAAGAGAGCAACCCTTTCCCCTGCAGGCCCAGCCAGGGAAGAAAGAACACAAGTGAAATTCAGAAAAAGAAATGGTCAGTCATTCTTTCATTTGATGTGTATGTATTATCATAAGAAGATGTTTATTTTTAAACATATCTATTCTAAACTTGTCTATATCCTCAAATTATTTATAAGTGTCTCTTTCAAAATTCCCATACACTCAGTTGTCTACATGCCAATGTACTTGTAAATTACTTTAGTTAAATAACTCCTCATTCAAAAAATAGTTATTAAATATCTAAGAAGTGCCAAATACTACTCTGTGCACTGGGGATATAAGCAGGGAAAAAAAGTCAAAGACACAATCTCTGCCCTCAGGAGCTTACATTCCAGTAGGGAGTGATAAATCTGAAGGATGTATCTAAATATAAAATATGGTGTCCTGGTGATTGCATAGAGTGTGGAGAAAAATGAAGCATGGGGAAGATAGGAAGAGTTGAGGCAGCTGCAGTTTTAATTAAGGTTTTCAGAAAAGTCTCACTGAGAAGGTACTTGAGCAAAAACTTGAAGGATGTGATGGATGAGCCATGTAGACAACAGAGGAAAAGTGTGGGGAAAGAAAGGAGGGAGTGCCCAACACTCACCAGGTGATTTCTCAGAGAGCAAGGACGGTGGGCCTGGGGCAGGGAGGGCTAGCGGAAGGGTGATGGAAAGAGTCAGCAAGGAGCCAAGCATGAGCCTTGGCCATTTCAGGTAAGGATGTTGGCTTTTATGCATAATAAACTGAGGAGCTAAGAAAGGATTTTGAGGTAAAAGAATGACAGCCTGACTTAGGTTTTAGAAAGTCACTCTGGTGGCAATGTGGAGAACAGATCACAGGGAAGGAAATCAGGGGCAAGGAGACCAGTACGAAGGTTACCAAATAATCCATAAAGGAGACAGTGCTATCTAGGTAAACAGACCTGCAGTGAAGTGGATGCATTTTGAAAGTAGAGAATTTTTTTTTATGTTTATTCATTTATTTTGAGAGAGAGAGAGAGAGAGACAGAGAGAGCAAGCAGGGGATGAAGAGAGAGAGAGGGAAAAAGAGAATCCCAAGCAGGCTCCACACTGTCAACACAGGGTCCAATGTGGGGCTCAATCCCACAAACTGTGAGATCATGACCTGAGCTGAAATCAAGAGTTGGACGCTTAACTGACTGAGCCACCCAGGCTCCCCATCAGAGAATTGTTTTAAATCAATTTGCTTTCCTCTTAGAAGAAATCTTTACATTGAGGGAATAGGTGTTTTTTATGAAGGTCTGAAAGGAAGGAATGTGTGGACATAGAACAAAAAAAAAAAAGTCTCAGGCTGCCTAAAAGACACAACATGGAAAATCTAGAAGGGAAAGAAGGATACAGAGAAGTAGGATCACTTCAAAGAGAAATGGGCCACTTTGTAGTTTTTCTTAGGGACTGTGTGAGAGAAATACCTGTTAGGCCACTGGGCTTTTCCCCAGTCCTTGGCTGTTAGTGCTCCATCTGAACCCCAGCTTAATGCCTCTGGGAGAGCAAAACTAAGTCTATCTCTGGGAGCTCTTATTAAAGTAATCAGGGAAAGAGTAAAAGGAGAGAGAACTGAAGACAAAAACAAAGAAGAAATCCAGGGAAAAGAAATAGAAGGAGGAGAGCGAAAGGAAAGAAAACCTTCAGGAAGAAAACAAAGACAGGCATGGACACTCTTCTAACAGGGTCACAAGCACTGGCCCCGGCTGCCACTCTGTGACGCTCCTAGTCCCAGCGGCAAACATCTGATGGAGAGCGCACAAGAGTATGGCTGAGCAGGGTGAAAAGATTTCTGCCTACCCTGATCTGACAAACTTTGCGCATCTAGGGGACAGACTGGTTATATTTCAAATATAATCACTGGCTTTTTCTGTAATAGCAGAATAAAGATTCAAATGCTTTATACCATCACTGCATTAACTCAAATTGTTTTAATTCCCTTTGATTGTACTGTTATTTTCAGCTAGAGATGTGGAAAATCATTGACTATAGAAATCAGAACTGGATGAGATTCAGACCAAAACTTCATTGGAACCTGGTTAATCTGATCAATTTAGACAGCTAAACTGGATAATTCAAGCTTCCAAGTAGATTTTATTGGATCAAGAAATCATACAAAAATGAGTAATCCAGTTTGGCTGTCGGAATTGATCAAGCAAATCAGATAATTGCAAAATCTCTCCCTTATTTGTGCTATGTAGATACAGTTCAATTGTAGAAAGGTAGCTTTGAGAAATCCTAATGGGATTACATTGGCCACGGACTTTTAAATTCTCAGCTCTTCTCCTAGTGACTTGTTTGAATAGAAATATGGTTTGCAATCCAGCACTGAGGACAAATGGTGCTGGAGTGTTTATTATTATTTTGTGGGCTCTTTCAGCTTTTTATCACAGTTCATGTCCCTGTCACGATCCTAACGTCAGGTTGCTAGGTCATTACTTTTCTTCCTCCTCTTCTTGACACACATCTGGAAGCTCACCAGCCCTTTTTCTATCCAACCTCTGAGTAGGCCTATTTAGAAAGTCAGTGCCAAGCAGCAATTCTGAGTAACAGTCCTTCTCCCCACTCTTGAATTTCTCCCCTTCCCCTCCCCCAGCACAAACTTTGCACTCCTCTACCTGGCTCTACTTTGGGACTGACACAAGGGAGAGACCACAAGGCAATGCAAAACAGCGTCAGGAACAATGGTGCCTCTACACATCTGACTACATTATACTTGCTCCTTCTACCACCCCATTTCTATCTCTCATGAGTCATAGACCCTAAATCCCATTTGTTTTCCCCTCCCCATTATATAAGTAGTTGCCCTGTAAAATAACCAGCACAACAGTGCTTAATAAGTGCCAGGTACTGTTTTAGCCACAATATACATATTATATATATTATATATATTAATTATATATTTCATCATTTAATCCCCATTCAAGTACTACGCACTTGACAAGTACTAAGAAGCTATTTTTGGCCACCATTTATAAATGAGGAAACAGAAGTACCACTAAGTAACTTGCTCAAGGTCACACTGCTCACAAGTAGGAACTCAAGGCCAGGTGATCTGGCTGCAAAGCCCATGTTTGTAACTGCTCTCCCTCAACTACATCTCAGCAGAGCCTACTACAGCTATGTGCACATCTCCTGGCCTAGCAAACAGCAGAGTGGTTTTCTCTGCTGGTTTCTCTCCAGGAGGACGATAGACCTCCTCCACAGCATGCAGGGAACTTGGAGATTGCCTCTCTTCCCAAGGCCCAGGAGTCATAAGTGCACCCCATGGGGCTGTGAGGGCAGAATCAGGACCAGTGCTGATATTGCTGGAGCCCCTGCTCCCTCTGAATTCCCCCTCCCTCTGTTCTCAAAGGCTGTAGAAGCATTGGAGGAACTAATGAGCAATTGTAAAGTGCTTAATTCTCATTCCCATGGCCAAGAGTCACAGGTTAATGTGTGGCTGGAGATTCTGAGGTGTAGCTAAAAGGAAGCTTACAGGGCTGAAGATTAACTCAACTGTACTTTCTAAGGTGCCAGGCACTAGACCAGCTGTTGGTGTTCTCAGTACCCCTGTCTGTTTCATTCCATGACAATCATTAGCTTTTTCTTCTTTTACTCACCTTGTTTTATTCACTTATTCATTTGGCTTTTATTAAGTACTTATTGGGTATCATGAGATAATGTGCTGAGTTGGAGGATACAAAGTTAAAATATAATCTCTGGACTGCAGTTCCTCATGTCAACTGAAGAGCCATTGCATGGTGACTCATACCATACTTGATATCCTTTTTTTGTAGTAATGCATGTCTCTTTGTTCATACAGGCTCAAAAAAGTAACTCCCTGAGAACCAAACCCTTAACCATTAAGAAACCCTTTTAATACTAAACTGCAGCCAATACTTGCATAGTTTATCAGTTTAGGGCTTTCATTTCTTTGACTCTTGCAGAATTCTCCACTTACAAATTTTGCTGTTGTTGAATCAGAAGAGAGGATAGAGGGTATGTCAATATATATGTCTTAGTAATTGTTCCAAATCAGCTTCTTAGCAGAATCAGTTTGAGAAATTAATCTTTGAAGTCTTGATTTCCTCATTTGTAAAACTGGATAAGAATGTCTAATTTGAAGATTATAGTGAAGATTAAATGAAATCATTGTGTATAAGATGCCTATATAATAGATACTAAAATGGCAGTGGAGAAAGAGGAAAGGAAGTGGGGAGGAGAATTTATACCGTGTGATTTTTGCAGGCGTAAACATACAGCAATAGAGTAAACCTCTATGACCAGTGAAGGACCAGGATGATGACTTTCTAAAATAAACAAAGGGTTTTTTGGTTGTTTTTAAACTTTGGAGAACTTTTTATTGAAGTGCAGGAAACTTTTCTATATTTTAAGTTCTTTAATTATACTCACTCTTGGCTTTCTTTTTTCTCTTAGCCTAAACCCAATTCCCACCACATTATTTGGAATGATATTTTCTGTAGTCATTGTTCTCCCAATTCTCTTATGGGAATACAGTGCTTTATTTTACATGTGGTGCTTTTTTTTCTCTTCACTTAAAAATATCTCTGGGACAAGAGATGAGCCCACATATTTCTGCTTTTTAATAAAAAGTCATTTCATAAAGCCATAGTGACAAGTAGATTGAGAAAACGCAAGATTCCTGGTTTCAAAGCCCACTTTTATATTACGTAAAAAGTATTTGAGGCCAAGAAACCACAGAGAAAATGGGAAAGAGACATAAATATATTTTATCCGACTTTTAGGAAAATATACATAAGATGACTAAATATGAGTTCAATAGCCGGCTCAGAATACAATAGGAATAATTACAGAGCTGGCTTTGAAAGATAGACAAAAGCATCCTGATCTGGTTTTCTGGGGCTCATGGAAAGCTTACTTTAAGCGACAAAATATATTTAAGAAACTGCTAAAGATCCAGCAATTGAAAATGTTTCAAGTTAAAACCAACCAGTGTTAAAAATAATACAGGCCACTACAGTAAAGTGGGGAGAGGGTATAAAATTTTTACATGCAAAAAGCCTTCAAAAAATTATAGAAATCTAGTACAAGGGGCTTGGAGGCGCCATATGTAAAAATAAGTGGAAGTAAGGCCAGAGATTTTAGCTTTAGCAATGACCACAAGGATTATATGCCAAACCACAGGAAAATATTTCAGTGGAAAATAATGGGCTCTTGAAATATATTTTCAGAATAAAGGAGAAAAGGTAAAAGCTGTTCTCCTGACAAAATACAGTGAGAAATTGAAGATGAGGGAGAAGAAATGACATGAATAGTAATAACCCCAGAGATTTTTACTTCTTTGAGGAGTACCAAGAGAAGGGGAGCAGGCCAACACTGGGAACCCATTGCCTGGAATAACCGGGAAATGTTTTCAAGTGAGATAGTAGAAATCAAAACCGCAGTGAAAAGGCAAAAAACTGATAAGGTGAAATATACACCGGGTCTTAATAATATATCATTATTATCAGATTGATAGCATACTCTTCCACTATATCAAAACCTTTTGTAGTAAAGGGATCATATAAAAAGATCAATAAAACAACTCTTTAAAACAATAAAGCAAACATATACCATATGTTTTAAAGGAAATGAAGAAAAAATAGTTAAGATGTAAGTCTGTTTAGGTCTCTTTTGCTAGATTAGATTAGTAAGAATTCAAAACAGAGGTAAACATTATGTTTCTAAAGGTTGGGAATTTAAAAGCAAAGGAGCCCAGGCAGTACGTACTGAAGATCTGGCAGTTTTCTGGTTAATTTGTTTAATATGCATAGCCTCCAGATCTTTTTTTAACTTGTACTAGTAAAAATTATCTTTCTATAATATTTAACTATGTATTGCCAAGTTTCCACTTTGTGCTTTATGAATATAGCATAAGATATTTCAGCAGTATGTGTACCAATAAATTATGAAATGGAATGCATATTACACAAATATACATTAAATTCTATGGACATGATGAAGAATAGACAGAAAATACTCACACATCTAAACCCTTTCCATATATATCAACTTACTTTTTCCTTACAAAAAGGCTGTAAGGTAAATTCTGTTAGCATCCCCATCTTATAAGTAAGAACATAAAGGTTCCAAGATTAGACTGAATTGCCCAAAATTGCAGAGCCAGTAGCTTTTATTTGAATCTAGGTTGTCTGGTGTCTATGGTCTCCTACCTACTGTTATTCAGCCATCAAATAAACAGGGAGATACATATACTTATAAAATCTCTCTGTTCAAAGCATGAAAGCCATGGGATGAGGGCAAAGGAAGGTATATCTAATTGTGTGGTAAGAGTGAGGGAGGGTTAGGAAAGTCTTTGAAAGTTAAGTAGGAATTCATTTAGGTAAGGAGAAGGACATTTCTTGCAGGCATAAACATGGCAGGAGAGAACACACATTTGGAGAATGGGAGATTACAAATACTTAAATGTTACTAGTATACAAACAAAAGCATGTAAATTAACTTTTTTGTTTTGCAAACTCGCTGCAAAGTGAGTTGTCCTATGCAAATTTATCCTTCTTAATCTGAAGCCAAAAATGTATTCCCTTCAAGTGAAGCAGACTTTCACATTAACTCTAAGAGATTATAACTGATTGGTGTCCTGGAGGTAGATTAAATTTCATCAGGATAGCTGATCACTTCAAATTCCAAATATTTTGATTTTACCAAAAAGTAAAGAGATTAAATATTTGGCCAGTCTAAACTGCACAGAGACAGAAATTTCAAAAATTCAGGTTTCTTTTATATCCTATCTGTGTAATCCAGCCTTAAAAATATTCTATCTGCCTACTGAACACCATTCTCTTTGTTTCCATTAGCATGTATGTTCTTATAATCTGTTTTTAAGTTATTTGGTCATTTAAAAAATACCATATTATGGTCTATTTTCTCACAGAATCTTTAATGAAATAAATATGAATACAAATACAGACAGCAATATAATGAACTAACTCTACATTATTAAAATGGATTAGACTGCTAACTCCTAAATCCGTTAGTCTCTCATAGAGACTCAAAATCATTGGGGTCTTTTTTTCTTTACTTCTTAAACAATGATTCATATTCTCAATGAAATAGTTTTCTTGAAATGCTTTAGAATTCCCTCTAAAAAGAGTTTATATTTAATGTTTTAGTGCATAACTGGTGTCCCAAATAAACAGAACTGGACAATGAGTTTTGAGACTGATTCCAAATTAGTTTTGACCCAACTTCATGAAAAGCATGGAATGAGGACAGAGGAAGGCATAGCAAACTGCATGAGGGGAAGGAGAGAGGGTTAGGAACTTGTGTCATTTCTGCCCATGCTTTTTTGGGGTAATAGACTCTTCTCCACTTTAGAAGAGTTGCTTTATGAAGAAATTCTATAAAATTGCTTTAAGCTGTATAGTAAAAAATACCAATCTTCTGAGTTTATAATTTAGCATGGGCTAAATTGAAGTCTTGTACACTCCATGAGAGCATGATATATGTCTGTTTTACTTATATTTTACATTTGCCTGCCCAAAACATCTGTGGACACTACTTTAAACAATACTAAAACTGATGCATAAATCAAAATAGTTCATATACTTGAAAGAATTTAAATTCAATATATTGTATAACTTTAACTTCACCATTCCACAATTTAGCTTCTTTGTAATTGGTCCAAATTCCCTACAGTTTTTTTTTTAAGTTTATTTAATTATTTTGAGAAAGAAAGAGAGAGAGAGAGAACACATGGAGAGGAGACAGAGAGAGGGAGAGAGAGTATCCTAAGTAGGTTCAGTGCTGCCAGGGCAAAGCTTGACTCAGGGCTTGACCCAACGAACTGCGAGATCAAGAGTCCCTGTAGTTTTTAATAAATTTGAATTATGTCTAACTATGGCATCATTAGTTGAGATAAATTTCATTACTTGGTATTAATATAATGAGCAAGATTAGTAAATTCATTGCAATATATTATACTTATTTATGGATCTGTCACATCACATAAAAACGTAAGTTTAATACAACAGACAAAATACACCATTAAAGGAGAATAAACTGGAACAGACTCACTAGAAAATGTTAAACTTTTTTGGTGGATTTTGGTTTTGTTAAATTCTTAAATATGTTTGGCCTAACACATTTCCCTTTAATTCCCTTAATATACCCTGTGGATTTCCAAAGAAATGTGAACCGTATGTTTCTGATTCATTTATACTTAACTCATCAACATGTTTGGTAAAAATGATTTGAAGCACAAAGCCCCATGAACAGTTTTTGTGGGCTCTTTTATTTTAGTTAGTAAACAACTGGAATCTGAACCCAGAAATCTCGGGGCTTCATTTAACACTCAAATTCCATAAAGAATGACAGAGTTCTTAACTGGGTCAGGCACACTTTGCCTTTGACAGCACCTCGTTCCAAATCTTGCAGCTGAGAAGAATTATTTTGATAGTTTACTCTATTTCTTGTCACTTGTATTTTAGAGAATATAAACCTTTGATGGTGCAAAACGTGTCTGAGTCAAAACTAGATGACACCCCATCAGCTGTTTGCTTACTCAGGCCTAGGTAAGTGCAGTAACTGCCCAGAGACCCTGCTCTTCAGCTGGAGTCCGAAAGGAAGGTTTTTCTCTCTCAGTAGTAAATTAAGAGTAGCAAGCAGTGTAATTCTGTAATCTGCCATGACCCACCCACGACAACTTGTTTATTTATATGGAAAGATAAAAAGAAATTTTTACCTGACCTTCTCCAGGATGTGGGGGAACAAGCATAAAATTATCTATTCAATGACTCTTTTCACCAACCTATTTATTCCTCAGTTTTCTAGTCTAACCCCAGCATCTTTGAGAAAGCATAGGAACACATCCATTCTCTTTCTCTACTTGGGAAAACATACACTAAAGTCTAGGTCTGAGTATTTAATAAAAAATGTGTAGTCCCAACATTCTGACTAGTTGCTCTCTGCCATTAGCTTATCACCCCGTGGGGTTTTATTTTTCTCTCTAAAATGGCTGACATCTTATTTTTTGGAAATTAGCAACCACACCTCCTGTTCCTCCTCCTTCTTCACGGGCATTCCTCCAAGAGCTGTCAGATCCCAGTTACCCTGTGGTTTGTATTTATAAAGACCTTAACACTCTGTAAAACATTAGAGATAATCTGCTTACACTGATGTGTACTTTCCCTCCACCTACCCCCACTACCCCTCATTACCCAACCCCACACCTTCTCTGTTTCTTCTAAGGACTCCTTTGGAAACAAGATCTTAGGTCTAGAGGCATTCCTTTCCTTCTGCTACTCATTGCAAATTAGAAATAAGAATCCTCTGGCTATGAGATATATGTGATTTCTGTAGAAGAAACTTAAAAACAGAGGATTAGCATGCCAAAATCAGAATAATCCGAAGGAAATGCCTAAGGAGAAGAACAGCTCCCTTTCATCAACTCGCTCTGGGATTAGAGGTAGATGAAGCAGGTATGTGTGGTATTTGAAGGAAAAGAAATGTGCTTTTCAACACAGAGCATAAAATCTACCTTCTAAATTTCAGAAGCAAAAGTCCTGATCTTTTATCAAACTACAGGGGTTTAACTTATCGGGGGAAAAAATACAGTGAAAGAAAACTGTGGGGAAATAGGTCCTGAGCCACTGATTTAGAAACGTTTCTGGACTGAGGTATTATAGAAAACAAGGCATTAGATGGAAGTGTGTGACCTGTCACTTATCATTAAGGACTTTTTTATTCCCCTGTTTGTATAAATTATTCTGCCTTATGAAGGTACAAAGTCTGCATGGCCTCACTCTCCAGGGGGAAAGGAAGAAATTCCTAGGACTTCTATATACTTTTTACTTTCAACCTCATCTTCTAAAGCTCTCTCTGAAAATATATTATACAATGTGAACAACACACTAGTTGTGTAGCACATATGTAGATTTTACAGATAAATACACAGATATTGAATGAACAGCCTCAATATGTCCTTTATTTTGTTTTGTTTGACTAGTGGGGATGCATAATCAAAATATGTTTGGAGCTGACTGACATAGAAGTGAATCCTGGACTGGTCATTCTGGAGCTGGGGCATAGGTCCAGACCTGTTACCATGTAGCTGCTTTCCCCTGGACAACTCACTTATGTCTCGGAATCTCCATGTAAAATTTCAATATTAAATTAGATACTGCCTGAGGTCCCTATTGGCAAAATGCTAGTCATGTGTTGTACACACATTTGCTAAAACCAATAACTTGAAATTCATAGTGACTTGCAACCGAACAGGTTGTAAGGGTGAACAAGATTGTCACCAAGTATAACAGTAAAAAAAACAAATTGAAATCTTCTATTCTCACTTTTGTAACGAGGACACCAGTCAAAGCTCCAGTCTACTCTACTAAATGCTTACATGTTGGATACAACACCATCTCCTTCTCAGGACTTGCCTGGTGGTAAGTTTATGGGCATAACTTATGCACACAGCATAAGAAAAGTTCTTAATGGTCATAAGTTGGGAGCAAATGAAGATTCACCTATTGAAGATGAAGAAAAAACAACAACATAATTTAGAGCCAGCTTTGATAACTATTCTTCTAGGCCTTCCTTAGTTGCATCTTCATATTTCTACTATACAGAACTTTTTGGATTTTATGGTTTATTCAAAGCCATTTTCTTAAATTCTTACAATTCCTTTTCTTAAATAGAGATTCTTAAATGTATCCCTTGTGAGTTCAGAAAGCCACTGCTTATGTTCAGTTGATCAAGGCCTACCCTCTAACTACACTGGTCAACTATAAATAACATGGCATATATTCCATTCATTTCCTTTCAAAAGTAAAAGATCTTTATATGACATATTTCTCATACTATATCTTCCATTTCTTAAAAAGAAAAATCAGTGTTTATTTTGAATTTATTTTGAAGTCTTTTTTTTTTTTTATTTGAGAGAGAGATTGAGCACTGAGTATAGAGCCCAACGGAGGGTTTGATCCCACAACCCTGGGATCACAACCTGAGCAAAAATCCAGAGTTGGACACTCAACCAACTGAGCCACACACGTTCCCCAGTGTTTAAGTCACCTTGGATCCTTCAAAGTGCCAATCATGATATTTTTCACAGAGAAGATGCTCAAAACATATACTGAATGAGTGAATGAATGTGCAAGAGGAGAGCAGTACCTTTCTAAAACCCAGAAGAGCTTTCCCAAAATGTAATCTGTGGACCATTTGAATCATTTGCTCTTTTGAGGACTTATTTAAATGTACTTTATTGGGCCCCACTTCAAACCTATTGAATCTCTCATTAATAAGCTCACCAAGAGATTGTGGGCATGCAACATTTGGGAACCACTGACCAAAAGCAATGTCGATGTAGTCATTTGACAGTAAGGATCTTAGTGTAGTGGTACAGGGTTAGGGACCAACTGAAATAGTGACTGTAATAATGGTTATAATGTATTGAGTACTTGTGACATGCCAGGTTTTGTTTAAAGCATATTTTATATAAGTGTATTTATTTAATCTTCATATGAATCCTTATTTATTAGGTACCATTAACAGGTCCATTTTACTGATAAGATAACGGAGGCACAAAAAAGGGTAAGTAACTTGCCCATGGTCACACAATGAGTAAATGGTAGAGCCTGGATTCAAACCCAGGCAATGCAGTTCTCAAGTCCACACACTTAACCAGTAGATTAAACTGCCTGACAGGAGAAGGTGGGGAGAACAAAGTTCTAAGGAGTTCAAGGGAGAAAGAGATCACTGTGCTGCCAGAAAAAGAAGTCTTCTATCAGAGAAAAAATTAATGATGTGCTTCTGTGACTGCGAGCTATTGAAACCCTCTGTGAAGATATGATTTGATGGCCTTTTCTTGAACAGCAGTTGCTTAGCTATTCACATACCCAATACACTCCAATCACCAATGTCATTCTTGGGAGTTGATGGCCCCGGCCGATCTTAGTATGAGCTGTCACCCAGGGGACCTGGGTTCTCAGTGTGGGGAAAGTTTAAGAGTTATAGGGAAGTTCAGACAAAAGACCAGATATCTAAGTGGAATTAAAGATTCCATGTAGGGTATAAATAGAAGTGTAATTTTAGAAAAACATAAATTAATAGGGTGCCTAGGTGGCTCAGTTGGTTGCGCATCTGACTTTGGCTCAGGTCATGATCTCACGGTTTTTGGGTTCAGGCCCTGCATCAGGCTCTATGCTGACAGCTCAGAGCCTGGAGCCTGCTTCAGATTCTGTGTCTCCCCCTCTCTCTGCGCCTCCCTGCTCATGCTCTGTCTCTCTTTGTCTCTCAAAAATAAATAAACATAAAAAAAAAAGAAAAACATAAATTAATATATTCTTCACTGTGAACACATTGAAAGTGAGAGCAAAGAATTTCTTGTATGCCTTGATGTTGGCCCAGGTTATATGAGATTTATCAAAATGAAAGGAATATGGAAATATTTCTCCAGACCAAGTCATTTCTCATGCAGTTTCCTGGAGGCTGGGAAAAGTCCCTGACTTGAGTCCCTGACTTGGGTTTAGGGTAGTTGTACAGCCAGAGGAGGTGCTGACAGGCTCTTCACACCTCAGTCCTCTCTGACAAGGAAAGGCTAAGACCCATTCACTTTCTTTTCTGCTCTGGTTGCAATACCCAATTGTCATCAACAAGAGGGATATAATGCCAAATATGCACTTCTGAGGCAGCTTCACGGTGCTCTGTTTCCTTTCCATGAGATATGAGGAACTTTGATCTCGGTAGACAAGGGGAACAGGTATAGAAGAGAACTAAGACCCAGAATTATCTGTGTTATCGAGATGGACACACGCTTCTAGTCATCAAGCATTTTTTGAATGCCTACTATATGCGGGCATAATGTTAGTCTCCAGTAGGAGCATTTCCTGCAAGTGATGTGGAAAAGTATCTAATAGGGCAAGAAGTAATGGGAATAAGCCAGATTCTGCTCACTAGATCTGGTGAACAAACACAAGAAAGCACATAAAATAGATCATTCTTCTGAGGGATGCCCTTGGACACTGATTAGAGTCCCATGGTAAGGTTTTTAAAAAGAGAGAGAAAAAGTATTCTTTTTCCCTCAACAAGGTAGGATTTTTTTTTTTTGAGGGAGAGATAGACAGAGAGCAGGGGAGGGTCCCAGGGAGAGGGAGAGAAATAATCTCAAGCAGGCTTCACGCCCAGTGTGGAGCCCAATGTGGGGCTCCATCTCACGATCGTGATTTTGACCTGAGCCAAAATCAAAAGAGTCAGGTGTTCAACAAACTGAGCCACCCAGACGTCCCTAGGATGTTTTTTTAAACCAAATACTAAACATAAACTTGACAAAGGGGAAAGGTCTTTGAAAAATATGCACCAAAAAGTAGTTTTCAGCATGAATATTTCAATAAAACTCAGCATGCATTCAAAATGAAATGTGAATCATTCATTATCAAGGAAGTTCAAAGCCCTTCAACTGAATTTGTTTGACCTGTTTGGCAGCAAAATAAATGTGACGGGTGGTCGGGTTCAGGCACCTGTCTGAATCCAATCACACTACATTTTCTTTTTTTTTTTAATTTTTTTTAATGTTTATTTATTTTTGAGACAGAGAGAGACAGAGCATGAACAGGGGAGGGTCAGAGAGAGAGGGAGACACAGAATCTGAAGCAGGCTCCAGGCTCTGAGCTGTCAGCACAGAGCCCGACGTGGGGCTTGAACTCACGGACAGTGAGATCATGACCTGAGCTGAAGTCGGATGCTTAACCAACTGAGCCACCCAGGTGCCCCAACATTTTCACAGTATCAACATTTAAAAGCCCCACTCATGTTGCATCAACAATAGCACATGGGACCATCTCCTGAACATATGGCAACCAACATGTTACACAAACACGTTTGTTCCACAAGTTAGACAGTAGCTTTCCAGAAAATACAAGCCCAGCAAATGAAGAAGGGATTTGCATGTTGTGACTCAGAGCTCTACCACTTGAAATATATCACATGGGCTTGAGGAGTTAGGATGCATCTCGTTAACAGTTAGTACACTTTGCAAAGGCATGGACATCATTTCCCAGCTCAAATGGCAGAGAAGAGGCTAAAACACAGGTTTTCTGACTTTTAAATCAGTATATTTTCTATTACACTGGATGCTTGCCAGTTCAGTTTTCCATATCACTAAAGGCTGCTTACAGAGTTACTGCACATCAACCCCAACTTTTTTCCTCCTCTCCTTTAATATATAAAGTGTGCCCTCTAGGTCAAGGTAACCTAGATTTGAGTGCACAACTCTGCCATTAACTCTGTGTTCCCAAATAAGTCACCTGAGTTCTCTCAAATCCATTTTTTTCTAACTTGTAACTATATTGACTAAGTTGAAGGGGTTTTGAAAGGATTGTATGAAGATTCTTGAAAATTGCAAGCACCATGCAAGTATGTTAGTATCAATAACAATAATCATCTTTCTGAGGTTAAGGATCATAGACATACTTGTCCAACTGAAGTATCCTGTGTATAGTAGTAATAACTAGACATTATTAAACACTTGCTAGGCATTGGGCACTGTTCTAAATGCTTGTGTAAACTGATTTAATCTTTATCATATCTTTACCAAAGCCTATGAAAGAGTTGCTATTATTATTCCCATTCTACATACAGATACCTGAGGCTCAGAGAGGTCACTAGAGGAACTGAGATTCTAGGCCCAGAGACCCCACTTCATGGTCAGTAATGCATATAATGTATGATATAATTAATAGCAATGTAGCAGTAGTCAGCAAACCCTCACTCTGTGTCTGGTTTCAGAGACCTCATAGACAGAGCCTGGAACCAAACACATACTCGTGAAACACTCTGCTAAACTCATTGATGAGCAGCATGTTCTGTCACAAGTCTCTGAACCCGCCCCTCCCTCCCCCCACCTGACAGATGTGTATGAACCTCAGGGAGAAAACACATTTTGTACAGGTGTAATGGGCCATTAGTGGTATCCATTAAGAAACAAATGCTATCCTCAAATAAATAGTTAATGTGGTTTGTTCTTCTCTTGCTTTATCCTTTCTGTGGTCTATTAGGTTTTGATATCAAAATATAACTTGCTGATTACTTTCCCATGAATATAAGAGGAGATGCGGCAAGATTGATGCAAGGCCATGAAGACTACTGTGGGTCTATCCAATAATTCTGCCATGTCACACAAGACCCAAGGAGTGGCTCCACTGGCAGATCCTTTCCTTTGCCATCTGCTGAGGCCCCACATTTTTGGCCAGCCAGCAGGCACTCACCCTCTGTAGCTGGTCTGGGTAACAACTTTTAAGCTGTGAAACAATGCAAGCCTGAGACATTAGCGTTACCACCTGTAGCGGGTTGAATATTGTCCTTCTGGTATCTTTATTTGGAAATAGGATCTATGCAGATGTAATTAATTAAACATTCTGAGATGAAATTATCCTGGATTTAGAGTGGACATGAAATCCAATGAAGGGTGGTCCTTACCAAAGAAAAGAGAGGAAGATTTGGGCACAGAGACACCCAGGCACAGAGGAGACAGAGATACAGGCAAGGATGCCATGGGAAGATAGAGGCAGAGATTGGAGTGATGCAGAACAAATCAAGAACACCAAGGATCACCAGGGCCATCAGGAGCTGGAAGATTCACAGAACAATTCTTCCCTAGACCCTTGGTAGGGGGGATGGCTCCCACTTTGATTTCAGACCGATGGCCGTCAAATTTGCGAGACAATAAATTTTGTCTTTTTAAGCAACCCAGTTTGTGGTGATTTGTTACAGTGGCCCTAGGGAATTAGGGCACCTCTCCTACTGCTTACTCTATAAAGAATTAGAAAAAGGCATTTCAATGACCTTAGAGTTCACTAAAGAATCAGAGATTCTAAATAAAGAACTAAGTTTAAAATTCTGTAAATCATACTCTGCCTGCGGAAAAAATTATGCTAATCATACTTCACATACAGAAAACACAAGCCGTTACTGGCAACATTTATTTTCACTTTTGATGGTCCAATAATGAGAACAAAATCTACTTACAGTCGAGAGACTTTTTTCCCTTGTGTAGCATACTTGTACATAATTATAAAACAGCATGCTCTTAAAAAAATATGTTCTACAAAAATAAACCTAAAGGAAATATTTTAGAAAAAAATTAATTCCAAGAATATAATGAAACACTGTCATATTTCTGCCATCAAACAACTATTTCAAGAAATATTTTCATTACTTTTGGTTACTACTGATCTATCTAGCCCTGTTTTAAATCTATTACACAGTAAAGTTCATTTAAAATATTCACTAATCCACATTTTTCCACAACCTAAACCATCAAAGATGATTTTTTTTAAAATATTTTAACTGGGTCCATTTATGCACTTTGGACTATTTTGTCCTGGATTATTACCCAAATGAAACATAGATGAGACCCCAAATTTTCACTTATTAGGGAAAAAAAGCCTGTAAAAATTTTACTCTTTGCAATCAAAGGTAGTGCTCCCAGCACGGTGCCTGCTACCCATGTGCAGCTGTGAATGAAAAAGTTCAAGGTGTGATTAAAAGGTCTTTTTCATATTATCCTCCCTTAAAGGTTTTTTAATTGGAACACAGCCATCATTAACAGAGCCTGTTCACCAGAAGTCTTTGCTCTAAGTGACGACAGGAGCCACCCAACTTCTGCTTCTTCTTGCCAGGTTGATGCCTGCTACTGACGTCTCTCAACAGTGTACCCACTCTGTCCCATGTCAGTTTTAATAAAGAAAGTAACATGAAAATAACTCTGTTTGTAAGCTTTTGACAGCCCGCGGCTTCATCAGAAATTTGGTTTTTCACGGCACAAACAGGAAGCATTGGGTGGATCTGCTCTCTCCTCTGTACAAATACCTCTCTCTCTCTCTCCCATCCTCACTCTGGCCCTCCTTTCCAGTTTCTCCACATCCCTCAGTAGCAGGATTGTGTTCTGGCGGCCTGGCCTGAAAACTTTAATGCTTCCTTCTGTGTGTTCCCTGCATCTAATGTGTCGTCAAAACTGAAACTGTGTCCATTTGTGTCACCGCTCCAGCTCTCAGATTTCCCATTTCCTGTCACCTGAGTGACACCCTTGGGCACAGACTCCTCCCTGCTGGAATCCCTCACATAGTCTCCTTCCAGGTAAATATTCCTGAAATGTGACTTTCTTCATGGCATTCCCCTGCTTACTATTTTGTTTGGGTTGCCAACTGTCCACTAGATAAAAGCACTAATCCCACAATAAGTTTTCAGACCCCTCTACAATGTCGCTCAGTTTATGTATCCATCTTTCTTGTAAACTCCAATAGAGCTACTGTTCCAGACAGGTCAGTATCCATACTGCTTCCTTTCTAGCTGTACCTCTTCCTTCTCCAGGCCTCACGGTTACTGTTTCAGCCTGTCCCAGGTTCCCCTTCGACTGTGGGCACAGAATGTCACTCCTCTTACCCAGTGTTAAAACTACCAACTCTTAAAGTCCTGCTCAGTCCTACTTCCTCAGGGAGTCTTCTTACACTACTCTACATAACAATATTCCACCTCTGAAATAATTAACCCCATCCTTTTTGTATATGTAACTTTCTCCCCTTCCTTTTCTTACATTTCCTCATGCTCAACTAAACTGGCTCAGAGACTGGGTTGGAGACCTGCAGGCTTTTTCCTCTCCTTATTTCTCCATCTATCTGCCCTTTCTGGACTTCTTTCCTTGCTCAGCCTATATGGTGTCACATCCTAATCGATACAATCAATAGTCCTGTCTCACCTTGACCTTCAGCCTTGCTATCTCTAATACTGATTAATAACTTGTTTATTTCTTCTGTTTCTTTTCTGTAGCTACTGGTACAAATTTGATGATGTGCAGATTAGCTCCTTTGAACTTTCTACATGCATGTATGGCTATTTAGTAATTCTTCCCCAATCTAATTCAGCTTCCTTTTTCTTTAAACATTTACAGAGTTTCTTAAGTGCTTAACCTCTTCCCTATTCCTTTCATTCTTAGCAAATGGCCATTAGAAGGTATAATCTTGTTCAGTGTCACTATCACCACATTCACATTTTTTTGTTTATGTATTTATTTTGAGAGAGAGAGAGAACATGGGGGAGAGGCAGAGAGAGAGGGAGAGAGAAAATTCCAAGCAGGCTCCTCGCGGTCAGCACAGATCCCAACGTGGGGCTCGATCCCATGAACCATGAGATCATGACCTGAGATGAAACTAAGAGTCAGATGCTTAACTGACTGAACCACCCAGGTGCCCTCATCACATTCAGATTTGCCTAGATTTCTTTCGGGTCTTAGAGGAAGAGTGCCCCTATTCTCCACGGCTTCCATTCCCTCCCCTTCCATCGTTTGGAGTTCCATTGTTCTAGTTCACCATTTCCCTTGGCTTCTTCTGTCAATTCATAACATGCTCAAAACATCCCCATATTTTTAAGTGTCCTTTTTCTTTCCACCCTGTGCCCTTCTTGGCTTTACAAGTAAATTTGTTCAAGGAATAGCCATGTTCACTTTTTTACTCTCCATTCCCAAGCTGAGCCACTGCAATCTGACTCATACTTCACTGCTCTACCGAAACTGCTCTCAAAAACAAGCATATGTACACGATGGAATACTATCAAGCCACAAAAAAAAAAAAAGAAAGAAAGAAAGAAAGAAAGGAATCCTGCTATTTGCAACCACATGGATGGACCTTGAGGGCATTATGCAAAGTGAAATAAGTCAGCCAGAGAAAGACAAATACTGCATGATCTCACTTATAAGTGGAATCTAAAAACAAACAAACTCATAGAAAAGCAGATTAGATTTGTGATTACCAGGAGTGGGGAATGGGGGAATTGGATGAAGGCTATCGAAGGGAGCAAACTTCCAGTTATAAGATAAATTAGTAGTGGGGATGTAATGCATGACATGATGCCTATAGATAACACTGCTGTATGGTATATTTAAAAGTTCCTGAGAGAGTAAATCCTAAAAGTTCTCATCACAAGAAAAAAGGGGGGATTTTTTTTGTACCTATATGAGATGATGGCTATTAACCAAACTTACTGTGGCAATCATTTCACAATAGATGTAAGTCAAGCCATTAGGCTGTATGCTTTAAACTTACACATTGCTGTACATCAATTGTATCTCAATAAAACTAAAAGAAAAAGAAAACCAAAAACATTGCTAGTCACCCCCCTGCTACCTGCCAAATCCAATAGTCTTATTTCATCCTCAGATAGCCCCTCACAGTTGTTTACCTACATTCTTGTTTTCATGACCACCTCCATGCTTCTTTCTACCTTCATGATTCCTCCTGATGGTTTTTCACTGATCACTCTTCCTTGGCCTAGCCTCTAAATGTCGGTCTTTTACAAAATTATTCCTACGTCCTCTTTCTTCCTATTACTACTTTTCTCTCAAAATGGTTTCTTTGCTTCCTCTGGATTTATCACAGGATAAGTCCTATGATTGATCTGATTTCTATACACTGATGATTCTAAAAACTTACTTCCACCCCCAATCTAAACTTTAGACTTATTTCTAGCAGTCACCAAATTTCTGCTGACATCTCAAATAGCTGGCAAAAAGTTGAACTCATTGTTTTCATTCGACACTTGCTCCTTCCTCTATATTCTTTATCTTTGTTAATAGCCGCATAGAACACTTGGAGATAGTCATTTGAGACTATTTCATATACTGCACATCCAGGTCTAGTGGGTAACCAGGTCTTAACCCATTCTACCTTTCCAATATGCCCTCATCCCCATCCTGACAACCTAAATTCAGGCAATTCTTGTATTTCCCTAGTCCATTGACAAAGACTTCTTACAAGTCCCTTTATAAGGAGTCCCTCCCTCTTTCAATCTACTCAATATGTCAGCCCTAAAATTATTTCTATGCTGCCAGAGCTACCTTCTTACATACATGACCATGTCACTTCTCTATTAAACAAAAAAAAATTAACTCTGATCTGAAATATGTTTTAAAAACTAGCCTGTCTTTTGTCTTCCCAAGGTAAAATAAGGTCTACATATAAAGTCTGGTTGAGAAGCCCAGTGTGTAACTTTTGCCCATGTGGTTTTTATTTGAGAGACGGTTCCCATTTTCTTCTATTGTTCAAAGGACCAGGTGCTATCTGTGAAACCAATTCTTCCTCTTTCCAGATTCAATTCCCTCTGCTCCAAAAAGGGTCTCTCCTCATCAGTGGTTACATACCAGCCTGACCGGCCTGCTGTGGCAGTTCAGTTGTATCTCACAGCCATGGTTAAAAGATGGAATTTGGGCGTCAGTAGGCTCTCTTAAAGATGCTTCATTTATTTCTACAGAAAAGTCCTTTCACTTGACAATAAAATTAATGTCACTTTTAAAATGTTCTCTGCAATGTCCAGGGTCCTGGCTTCCCATCTGGAATAAGATTATAAGGATTAAAGGAACTGACCTAATTGAAGATGGCCCTGGATTTTCAGGATTATTTTTGAAGATTTACAATTGTTGGTTTGCCTTTTACATGTGCAAACAAAACCATCAAGCCAATTAAAGCTGCTTCCAGTTTTCTCTGACAGCTCAAGAAGGTTCTTATTCACTGTCAGTGCCAGGCTGGGCATCGTGCAAGTCTTAACACATGGATCTCCCCTCCCACCATGGCTGGAAGAATCAAGCATTTTTTTTTTTTCAAACCGTTGTTTAAGATTTGTAAAGGCTCTTCTGGCTTCCAACATAAAGCATTACTTAGAAGACTGAAAGCCTGATTCAGGCTTTCTGATTTTTAAGCCTGTGTTGATTTTTAAGCCTTTTGCACAACATAAATATCAAGAGCTTTATCTGAGTTTACTTGTACTGTCTCACTCAACATGGATCTTAAAAATGCTTTAAGAATCTTCCCCTGGTTTGTCATGTGTTAGGGTGTGTGTGAGAGCAGGAAAGAAGAAGCCAAGGATTAAGTTTGTTTATCTTAAAATTTTTAGCTTGTAGTCAATCACTTCATTTTAATGTGCTGCATCATCCCACAGTAATTGTTTTAACCCATTTCTGCCTTTCTGTGAAATCAGTTTACTTTGTTCTTTTGAAATTGCTCTTGAGAAAATGAGGGACATAAAGATGGGGGGCAATTGTACAAATAATTACATCAAAATCCAACTACTGAAGTAGAGTTTGAGCTTGTATTTTTCTCTACTGGCTCACCATTTCGAGCGTATTTGTCATGGAAGGCCCTGAGCTATCTATATTTTGCAGGATAGAAAAACACTTGGATTAAATGGGTCAATCAGATGATTAACTAATTAATTAACCTTCTGCTTCACTTCTTCTCTGACCTAACATCTGTTTAGGGGAGCCAAACATGATATACTGATAGTCATTTTCATAAGACCTTATTCCATGTTATAGAAGTTTTGTGGAAACAAAAATCATAAAACTATAATGTCCTCTTAAAAAAAAAAAAAGACACCCTCCCCCACCTTAAAGAAAAGCTATAAATTTAGGCCAATATAAACTTGTCAGTGTTCTCCCTCTCGGTTTCACACCAGGGCGTGGTGCTACACAGCTGGGGAGCTGAGCTAATAAGTGTTGAAAAATGAAAAATGCTGCTTTATGGCATCACATAAACTGGCAAAAAGATTACTTTTACCTCCACCCCACTTTCGACAAACAAATGCCAAAATGGAGATGCTGTAAGAATAAGACTTTATGGGATTGGACCCATGGGGCAAACAGAATTGTCTTGTGGGATTTTCTTTTTATTGAATACTATATGTAATAAGAAGTGGCCTAACATTTATAAAATCTAATCACTTTTTGTTCCTTTTTGAACCTCAAAGGGGTCATTTCTAGGAAAGCTGTTGGAAACACTGCATAATGATCTATTTATCCAGTAGTGAAACAGGATTATCCCTTTTACAAGGAGACTGAGCTTTCCCCAACAGTATAAATACCGTAATATGAATGTACAAATTGAGCATTTTGAGGAACATCACATTCAATAAGTACTTATTTACTTATTTATTTATTTTTAAATGTTTATTTTTTTGAGAGAGAGAGAGAGAGACAGAGCATGAACAGGGGAGAGGCAGAGAGAGAGGGGAACACAGAATCCGAAGCAGACCCCAGGCTCTGAGCTGTCAGCACAGAGTCCAATGCAGGGCTTGAACTCATGAACCGTGAGATCATGACCTGAGCTGAAGTTGGATGCTTAACCAACTGAGCCACCCAGGTGCCCCATTATTAAATAACTATAATAAAGTTTAAAGAGTAATGTTAAGTGCTCTTCGGTAATTTACATTAAATAATATAATCAGAATCCAGTTGTTTTTCTTGGGCTGGTTTGTTTCCTAGCTGATGACCATTTACTCTCACTCACTCATCACTCACCGCTATTCATTCAACACTCAATCACTAAACATCTATTGCAAATTTACCATTTCCAAGTCACATAGGTCTATTAAATCATGAAAACTCTGCCATTACAGTGAATATCCTAAATTTATCATGAGAAGAAATCCCTTTATTCAGGGGCTAAAAGTCAACTTGGTAGAGACAGAACAAGGTAAGTAAAAAAAGAGAGACAAGAGGGTACCTTGTCAGGAACATTCTTTCCCTATAGAGAAACATATTGAACTTCAGTGAAAACAGGAGGAGAGAGCAGCTCAAGGCCTGATCTTCAGGCTTCTAGGTGTTAAGAGTCCAGTGGCTGGGAATTTCTGCTTGTAATATTTAAGAACAGTGGTTGTCTGTTCTGCTATGCCTTCCTGATTTCCCATACCTAGAAACATTCTCTCTCCTCTGACCTTGCTAAAATTTTACCTATAACCTTTTTATAGTAGTTATTAGTATTTACCTTATAAGTATACACCTTTTGTTTCTCTACTAAATGTAAGCTCCTTAAGGGTAGGACCAATGTCTTATGTATCTTTAATTTACCAACAGTATTTAGCATAGTACATTATACATAATCAAATACTCATAGCACCAAATAATATTTATTGTAGTCATAAGTAAAGAAAATTGAGAAAACAAAAAGGCATGCTTAACGTTTGGGAGAAGTCCCATTTCAGTTGATTAATAAATAATAGGGTGAAACGAGGGAATTCTGATTACAGCTTTTAAAATGTGCAATTATGTGAAGAAGCCACAGAAAAGTGACCTTCTTCAAATCCCCAAAAGTATTTCAGTATATTTTGTAGGATAAATTTAAGACTACAATTACATGAGCTAAGTCATATTACCATTTTTTGTTCCATAATATAATATAATGCATCACTGGAGTCTTTTCCTCACAAACAAATGCAAATTTTGCAAATGGCAGATGGTTTTCAAGAATGAATCTATTCCCCTGTCATTATTACTGCTGAATTACTAGTCAGTTTGCAATTACATACACCAAAATGGTAAGAATAAGAAGGATTTTGGTTAACTACAGTGGGCTCTAACTACTGTACAGCAAATGGCTATAAAATATATCTTTTTTCCTCATCATCCTGCTGCTATATACTCTGAGCTACAGAAAGGAAAATATAAGTTCTTTAAGAATACAAAACTGTCAATCTATCAGTTCTATCAGCATTTTATCTAATTTGGCTGAGTTTAATGAAAAGTTTCTACTACCAATCCTAAGGTAATAGGTACTAAGATTTTGGTATCTGATTGAACTTTCAGGATAACTAAATACGGGAAGGCAGTTCACCACATCTCCAGGTCACATCTAGGAAGGTAGCATTGATTCTGATTTCACTGTGGAAGAGAGATTATTAGTCTTGTTTGTTTGTTTGTTTTGTTTTGTTTAAGCTTTGGACTGTTCAGATTTGGAAAGTGGTCAAATTTGGACAATTTTACATTAACATGAGACATCTGGATATGTGAGTAATCACTGATTTTGTATCACTGACAATGAGATTTTTTCATCCACTTGAATTCAAATGATGGTCACTGGAGTAAAACTTCACTGGGCTAGGCACAAAACACCCAAAAGGCTTACATGAGCTTAAAGTAAGTCAACTGCAAACAGCAGGGCCTGACAGAAGTGCTCATAGAGCTTCAAGGAAGCCCTTCTTCAAACAACGTGGGAGGTGGGCAGGAAACTTCAGCAGAAAAACTTGGAATGTAGTAATGTGGAATGTGGTGACATCGTTTGAGGAAAGGATTTAGTCAGCCACAGGTCAAAAAAGACAATAATTATAAACAATGACAACCTCTGAGAACAATAGCCATACCCACAAATTAAAGTTCTCTCTTCAAAGGACTTCATTTTAGGCTTCAGAGCCCAAAATAATTCCCATGATTAGCATAATCTTTGAACGTAAAGAATGGTCTTTCTTTTCTACCTTGTGATATAATTTAAAAGGAAAAAAATGGTTCTTTACACTATTTGTGTGTCCTTGTTTTCCTTTTGGAGCCCATACACATCTTTTAATGAAATCCCTAGAGAAGCATCTTGGATTGACCTTATTGGAAAGATCTCAGAGATCTGTGGAACAGTTAAGAAATGGTTGCTGTTGGGGCACCTTGGTGGTTCAGTCAGTTAAGTGCCCAAATCTTAGTTTCAGCTCAGGTCATGATCTCAGAGTTTGTGAGTTCGAGTCCCACATTGGTCTCTGTGCAGAGCTGCTTGAGGTTCTTCTCTCTCTCTCTCTCTCTCTCTTTCCTCCCTCCCTCCCTCCCTCCCCCTGTCTCTGTATCTCTCTCTCTCCCTCAAAATAAATAAGTAAACTTAAAAAAAAAGATTGCTGTTGAGTACAAAGAATATGGCTGAGATTTTTTTTTTTTTTTAGAGAGAGAGAGAGCACATGTGCACAAGCAGGGAGAGGAGCAGAGGGACAGAGAGAGAGAGAGAGAGAGAGAGAGAGAGAGAACGAGATTGAGAGAATCTTAAGTAGGCTCAGCTCAGAGCCTGATTCGGGGCTCGATCCCAGGAACCTGGGATCACTGAGCCAAAATCAAGAGTTGGATGCTCAACTGACTGAGTTACCCAGGCGCCTCAGTGAACTTTTAATATCACACTCTGTATTTTCCTTCTCCTTCTTTCCTTACTCAGAAATGAACACATCTCCTTAGTGATGTTATGAGAGAAACTTGGTGCTTTACAAAGCACAACTTGGAAAAAATGTAAGCACCTTTTGTTTATAGCCAGCACCATGGGTCAAAATCAAAATTGTGTCCTGTGTGAACTGAAATAGTCAAGAGATTTCACTTGCTGTGCATTTTTATGTCTTCCAGAAGCTTGCTTTAAGACAAAGAACATATTTGTTGATACTTCAGTCTTTGCTGTGGTCTACTGAATGTCTTAAGACAATAATGACATTGGAGTCTATGTCTATGTGTGTGTGTGTGTGTGTGTGTGTATCAAAGGAGAATGGGATTTGCCTTCTCTACTTCCATTTTAGCATGTCTTCTCTGAATAAGCAACAAATTGATGGTAATTACTTCCCCGAGTGGCTTCCAGATTTTAACCATGTGACTAAACAGAACTCCTCTCTGAGGAAACTGGCAAGAGAGGGGAAACTGTTAGTATATGCAGTGATTTTAATAACTATGAAACACACTTTTTTGTCTATCAGCTCTACTTGCATGATGTAAAACACCTACATTAGGATACTTTTTTGTGGAGAAGGGACAGATTTAAATCTGTATGGCATATGTGGATCTATTCTTTTGTTACAAAAAAGAAGAAATAAGTAGATGAAAGCTGATTACTATTTATATTTTAATGCTTTACTTTTTTTATTTTAGATTTTAAGTCTTATATCCATGCTTTATAGAAAGGGATATACATTCTTATAGTCTGTTAAGTATGGCAAGCCCCTTTAACGTTTTACATAGTCTAGGTAAAAATTGGCTTAAATTGTTTTCAGCTAACATTGAACATTGATGCATTTTACATATCTTTTGTGTGAAGAAAAATAAATAATTCACACTTCTGCAAGTGAAGGTATGTACTATTTCTGACTTTCTTAAAATTATATTATTATTAGAAGTGTCAGCAGGCTTCATGGGTGGTATTTCTCACTGAGAAGCAAGACATGAGTCAATATTTTTATTAGAGTCAACCCACTTGTCTTCATAAACAAAATATTATTAATGTTTTTCCATTTAGACTTCAATGCTAGTAAGAAGAATATACAAATTGCTAGAAGAGAGAAATAAACTACCGTGATAAACAGGTTTTCAAAGACCGCCATGGGCGCAAATTGATGCAAGAAGTTGAGATTGTTAATTAAAGTTCCAAAAGCTGCTGTTTAATGTTTTTTAAAAATGTAAAGTATTGAGTAGATTGCTCAGTCATCATGTACTTTTCCTATTGACACAGCTGTAGTTAATGAGATTTTTGAACATCCTCTGTCTATCATGCATTCTATAATGACCATGTAAATATAAACTAGTGGAGAATATGGGAAAAGAATTAAGTGAAAATTCTTTTACAAACACACCCATACATGCATATGCACATGCACACACATGCATGCACACACATACATGCACACCCTTTCAGCCTTGCCTTCAAGTGAGAAAATAATTGCAAAGAACTTAGCCCAGGGGCCACATTAAGTGGAGGCTCTTTATTTTTGTTAATACTGTTTTTAGGACCATAGTTTATAGTGGGAAGTGGGAAAGACAGAAAAGTAAATGGTCAGTTGTGCAAATGCTACTTTTGTGGTGGCTGTGCTTACTGGAGGAGCAGGTGTAAAGGGCATTTGGGCTCAATGAAGACAAATCAAAGGAGGAGAAGATAGACTTAAGTTTTGGCAGGTAAGTAGGCAAGTAAAGGATGGGAGAGGGGAAAGTTACTCCTGGCCAAATGGGCAAAGGCACAGGGGCAAGAGGCAGCACAGCACATCTGGAGAATTCTTGGAGTTCAACATGATGAAGAAACAGAGCAGGAGGCTGGTTGTCGCTGGAAATAAACAGGGAACTGAACAGCTTTTTGAAAACTGGTTTTGTGAAGTCAAACCTTATATCAGATATCAAAAATATCTTTAAAAAACAATTCTGGGAAGAATCCTTTCATATAGTCTAGGCACTGGGAATATAATGATAAAAAAAATCCAGTTTGGCTTCAAGAAGATCAAAGAAATAGACACTCACTGAAATATAAATTATACCATATTTAATTTATCTTGGAAATTTAGACTTTGAGATGCATATCATACTATGATATATATACATATATAGATATACATCTATGCATATATATATGCATATATAGATGCATATATAAAATGAGGCATTCCTATAAAAATGACCCCATTTGCTTGTTTCCAGGCTTGGATTTGCAAGAATTATCCTAAAGGACAGTGTTTTCTAAATAGGATAACTTTACTTCAAGAGTATGTAAGGCAAGACAATTCTTTGGAATGTAGAAAGAAAATATTAAAGCTTGTTGATATCTTGTTTTTATCCCACACTTTTAAATTTCTACTTTTGTTTATGTTTTGTGTCTGTATAGTTCATTCATATAATTTATAAATAAATAAATATGCACATATAAAATATGATAAAAAACTTTTTACTGATAGGGCATACATTGGAAATATTTTGGAGACAATTACCATATACTATACAAGTTAATTATTATTTTTCTCCTACCCACTAAACTGGATGACAAGGTAGCTAACACCAGGTAAACATAATTGTTTTGGTTTCATTGAGGGTATAAAGAAAAGGGGCATCTAAAAGCCTTGTTTAGGAGTGCCTGATTGGCTCAGGTGATTAACTGCCCGACTTCGGCCAGGTCATAATCTCATGGTTCATGAATTTGAGCCTGCGTTGGGCTCTGTGCTGACAGCTCAGAGCCTGGAGCCTGCTTCAGATTCTGTGTCTCCCTCTCTCTCTGCCCCTCTGCCACTTATGCTCTGTCCCTCTCTCTCAAAAAATGAATAAACACTAAAAAAAAATTGTAAAGCCTTTTTTGTTGGGAATTTGAATGAACCTGTGGCCATTAATCATACGTGATGTTGCTTTCAAAAACATACAAGCAAGAAGGAGGGTCACACCTGAGATCCATACATTTGTAGGGAATCCTTTAGTGAGTTCGCAATACCTCTAAAGTGCATTCAAAATGGTGTGTGTGTGTGTGTGCGTGTGTGTGTCTGTGTGTGTGTGTGCACGTGCATTGGTGTCCCTTTCTTTTGAAATGGTCCTTAACTTTAGCTGAATCTTAAAGGACACCATGAACATACCCTTACCATCCTCACCATCACTGAATTAATAGACTTACCATAGAACAACATCCTTTCTTCGTGGGCTGGCTGACTGTAGTGCTCCAATCACACATGCCACATTTTAAGCAACTGGCTTTCCTGGATTATGGCTCTTTGTTTGCCTTGTCCTTTATGACCTAGCTCTTCTTTTCACTCAGTGTCATGTCAGTTTTGTCTGATTCCCACCACAAGATTTCTTGATAATGGGTTTTATTTTTTTCAAAGAATTCTGCTTCCTAAGGGAAGGTGGAAACCAGTCCTAATATTGTGATCCTGGCCCTGGCTTTGTTTCCTCCAAGTCTTGGCCCATCCACCCCTAGTTCTTCCTGGAGACTCCCAATATGGCCAATGACATTATGGCAGGTGTTGGAAGGAGTATAGAATTTCACCCTTTATTCACTCTTTTTTCCTCTAAATATAACTCAATTAAAAGCATAATTTAATTCCAACAAGTAATATTTACAATTCTTTTGTGGGTATTTCAGGAGAATACAAAGATCAATAAAACAGTTTTTGCCCTTAAGAAATTGAAACTTACTAGACCACAGGGTTAGCAGGATAAGTATTCAAACTTAGGTTTCTTACCTCAAATCTACTGCACCTTCCACCACAGAACACTCATAACTTTGTCTACAATCAGTTTAGAATTGTGTGTGGGTTTTCAGGTTTTCAACACAGAATATATACATATATATATATATATATATATATATATATATATATATATATCCTTAATATAGTCCACTTTGGAATAAATTGCATTTACTTTTTACATGGAAAGACTGATTTTGTATTATATGATTTTCTTTTTAAAAGATTCTTTTTAACTCTTTTTTTGCCTTTACTGGCCTTTACTAAACAACAAGAAAAAGTAGGAAGGGAGAGTAAGGTTGCTAAGTCAGTCTGTCATACAAGGAAGGAGGAAAATGATAATAGCTGATCTTTCTGATACTACTAAATAGGAGTTTGTGCAGTACAATTAAGAGTTTTGAGCCATAATTTTATGAGCAGAATTAAATAGAAGAGGTACATGTATAAAAATAGCAAGTGTTCCATATTTAAACTTTCGTGATCCTAGAATCATAGAACTGGTAAGCTTATCAAGCCCTACTCCCTGATTTCACAGTTAGAGAAACACGTTAAAGAGATTAAATGGCCTGTTTAATGTCACCTTGTTATTCCTAAAGCTGGAAGAACTCCTTAGTACCATTTCAATATTCTTTTCATTGTATACTGTTACGATTACATATATAGTTCATCTTCTCTTAACTGAATGTATCAGGATATAGATGTTCAGACTGTATTGATAGGGAAATTACTCTTTTTGCTTTACTTCCCTGTCTATGTAATAGATGTATGGAATCCAACAGTCCCCTCAGCAAATGGGAGAGTTTGAAGATTTAACCTTCAATGCCCTCAGGGAAACAGGATCTGGTTAGGAGTTGCTAATAGTTATTGTTCTGAATTTGAAGAGCTATCAAGGTCCACTGAAGGAGAACAAAGAATGGATTCTAGAGTACACAGGCAATATGAAGATCGATGGAGGGACCCCAAGACTACTATAAGGACTTGGAGAAAGTTGATTAAGAAATATTTCCAGAGAGTAGCTTGGGAATATGAGAACTGGTCAGGGGAGGTGTTCAAAAGGAAGAAAATCCCTTTACTAAATAAGAGTCATATGGCAATGCAAATCACATGTTCCGGTGTCCAGGCGTTTATACTGACCACCCAGCCTATGTTCAAAGGAGGGACTTCCACAGTCCTCACCCTGGGCCTGCACACTGTTTTGGTGGGAATTACTTTGACTGTTAATAGTAAAGCCGAAGTGACAAATACCCATGCTCCAAAACCAAAACTGCATTTAGCCTATATTTGAGTGATTCATGTGTCCACCTTCCCAGTGCTGCCTCAGCCCAGCTCACAATGCCTCAGGTGACCCATCTATTCTAAAAGACCCCATCTATGATGCCGTGCATATCTAGTAGGACTCGTGGGATGAAGTAGGGGTACTCCTCTCACCTGTACCTAAAAGGACTGTATCTAGAATGACAAATGCAAGTTGAAGCTCCCAAGAACTGAGGAGATGGCTATATTAAAGTTTATAAACTCATATAACTATTCCTTTCTAAAGAGTTTAGTTTTACTGTTTTAGAAGATATTTATAAGATACTTAAGTTTTTTCTACTTTTTCTTCCATAAATGGATATGAAGGACCTTACTTGGTTAATTCACAAAATTTAACAAATTATCTACCACTGGGCCATTTCGTTTAACGTGTATGTATTATTTACGTTCATGTATTTCTCTGTCCCTTTAAATAATTCAACAGATAAAAAATGGAGGGGATACAACTTGATGCTCAAGATTGAGGAAAACAAGATGCGTAACTGTGCATTGTCTGCATGACTAACGTGAGCTTAACTGTAATCGTTTGAAAGTATCTAATATATTACTCTCAATGACTAATCTTGCAACCATTTTTTTAAAGCCAGCAAGTGTGCCCTAAAGAACTTCTAAGTTCACAGGAGGAGAGCAAACTAAATTCCGACCTTGCCATTTATATCTTTAGATTTCAGAAGATGTTGAAACCCTACAAAAAGGGAGATTATTTTTTGTTTTTATTTCTTTTACTAGATTTTCTTAGTTTAGACACTGAAGTTACCAAAAACAGGGTACATCAAATATAATGGGCATATAGACTGTCTGAGAGCAAATGAGTAACAACAAAAAATTAAGAGCTACACAGAGAGTAAAAGAATGCCTGAATAAAAATCTTCGAAGGAGAATTTTTCCCCAAGTTCAATAGGGCAAAAGATCCACCATAAAAGAAGCAAACAACCATCCTGAAACTTAATTACATTTCAAAGTAATGCAGTTACATGAAAGGAACAAAACGTTTTTGTTCAATGGTTTGCCTACCAGATGGCATTTCTAAATATAGTAATCTAAAACCTTCTGTTTGTTCTATAAATAAAGATGAAAGGAATAGCAATAATATCTAAGCATTTAAATCACTGGGAATAAAAGAGCACTTTGATTGGGTTTAGAAAAAATCTAGTTTATTCTAACAATGATCCCAAATCTGGGAAGACTCACGTTCTAGGTGAAACTCAGAATCCCAGCCTTCCGGTATTGCTCTTCCGTCTGCTCAAAATGGTTTTCATTCACGTTAAGGAACAAACCAGGAACTAATACCAGGAGACGTGGGGAAATCTGAAAACATAAGAACTCCTAATCAGTAGAGACTCTAAAGGGCTACCGTCCAAATACCAGAAGTATTTTGGGGCTTGTGTGTTGGGGGTGGGGGAGGGTTTTTTGTTTTTGAATTAAAATAGCTGGGGTATATCCTGTCTTATTTTTGTGAGCTAATGTGTAAATGTGTAACGGTTAAGGACCTGGACTTTGGAGTCAGGCCTAATACGTGAGCCCAGGCTTTATGGATAACTGGCAGTATGCTCTTGAGCCGGGTCTTGACTTCTTTGAGCTGGGTCTTGACTTCTTTGAGCTTCACTGGCAGAAACAGATAGCAATAGTACAGACTTTTATGGGAATTTAGTTATGACAGCACTGGGCACCCTACTAAGTCCCAATGAATTTCGGCTGTTTAGTATCACTGTTAACAATAGTGATATAGCTATATTACATTAGCTATATTAGCTGTATTACTTTAGCAAATAATTACCCTCCTGATTTTCTGCTATCTCGAAGAACACGGTGATGCGCAGCCAGGTTCTCTGGCAGTAATAGAGTTCTAAGAGTAGAACTCAACACCTTACCTGGCACATCTCCAAGTGGTTTCTCCCAGTGTAACACTGCCCTCTTCTCACTTTGCTCTTCAAAGTTACTGAGAATTCATGTGGGGAAGGCAGGCCTGAAGACAGAAGTATTTTTTAAGAATTGGTTGTCAGAGGTCCATCCCAGTCTGTCCTTTCTAATGACTTCATTCTCAGTACTCTCAGCTGACGATCTATAGTCTTGAGTGAAATGACTCGAAGTTCCTTTTGCATCTGGTCAACTAAAAGCATGTAGGACCATTCCCATGGACAGCATTGGTCCAACACTGTGATAGCACAGAGCTTATCTTGGCAACTGGCTCATGATGTTAAGCAACTTAGCTACTTGGGAGTAGGGTGAGTACCATGAACAAATAAAAGGTAAGTTGTAATTGCTTAAATATGATGCCAACTACAATGAACGGAAGGCTGGTGTTTAATGGCACTTAAAGTTCCACTGGGTTGTTTGTTGAATTTTACACGAAGAAAGAGCCACTTGCTGGGTCTACAGACTTCAGTGTTAGAAGATGTCTATGGTTAGGTCTTCAGATAGAAAGTAGTTCCATTTATTTTTAGTATTTTAAAAATTGTGACGGGGTGCCTGGGTGGCTCAGTCGGTTGGACGTCCAACTTTGGCTCAGGTCATGATATCGTGGCTCGTGGGTTCAAGTCCGTAATGGGGCTCTGTGCTGACAGCCCTGAGCCTGGAGCCTGCTTCGGATTCTATGCCACCCTTGTTCTCTGCCCCTCCCCCACTCATGCTCTGTCTCTTTCTCTCCTTTCAAAAATAAACATTAAAAAAAAATTTTAAATTGTGATAAAATGTACGTAACATACAATTTACCATTTCAACCATTTTTAACGTAGAGCTCAGTGACAGTAAGGACATTCACAATGTTGTGCAACCGTCATCACGATTTCCAGAAATTTTTCATCATCACAAACAGAAACTCTACACCCATGAAACAACATATCCCCATTCCCCCTTCCCCTCTGCTTTTGGTAATCCCTCCTCTACTTTCCAGATACCTCATCTAAGTGGAATCATACAATATTTGTCTTTCTGTGTCTGACTTATTTCACGTGGCTGTTTTCAAGGTTCATGTATGTTGTAGCACGTATCAGAATTACATTCCTTTTTAAGGCTGAATAACATTCCATCACAGGGATTCCATCTTATGTGTATACATTTTGTTTACCATCCATCCCCTGAAGGACATTTGGGTTGCTTCCGCCTTTTGGCTTTTGTGAATAATGAACACTGGTGCACAAAACACTGGTTTGAGCTCATGCTTTCATTTCTTTTGCATATATACCAGAGTAGAATCACTAGCTCATATGGTAATTGTTTAACTTTTCGAGGAAAAACTAAACTGTTTCCACAGCTGCTGTGCCATTTTTACATTCCCATCAGCAATGCGCCAGGATTTCAATTTCTCCACATCATCACCAACATATATTTTGTTTTCCGAATAATAACCATCTTAATGGGTGTGAAACGGTACCTCCTTAGATCTGCTGTGTAAACTGTTTTTTAAAACTACAGATTTATTATATAGCTGTCTTATTTTGCATATAAAAAGCCACACACATCCTGTTCAAGTCCCAAAGAAGGTGAAGTATGATTGTATCTGTTACATTTTGAACAGAACAACACCCTTATTTCTCCAAATAAAAAGGCAATCCTGACTTTTAGGATTGCAGCTAAAAATCCCACAGCAAACAAATATACCCATTAGGCTTAGCGGAGCTGTCACCTTTACAATACCACCCTCAGCAAAACCGAAAACTCTCACGGAAACACGACCTGCCTCAGATTTGACCCAGAAGCGCGACAGCACCAGCCCTACCGCGCAGGCGCGTCTTCGGGCGCGCGCCCTGCGTGCCTACGTGCGCGGGCCCGCGGGGCGGTGGAGGGGCGGGGCCCACGAAACTCCTCGGGCCGCAGCGATGGCGGCTGCGTCGGGTTCATTTCGCGTGCAGCGTTGCATGGTGTCGCCAGCTGGGAGGCACAGCGCCTCGCTGATCTTCCTGCACGGCTCAGGTGGATTACAGTTTCACGTCCTAGTTTTCTGCTTGGGAATCGTCCTCCCTTCGGGTCCCCCAGCGTTGCCCTAGTGGAGGAGGCGCTGGGCCCATTAGGGCTCGGTGGACTCGGAGAGGGCGACCCTCCTCCCTTCTCTAGCCCTGTGGCTGGGGACACACGGGCCTGGTAATATGTTCCCAGCCTTCCCCACCGTGTGTTCCCTTTTTCTATCTTGTGGTCACTGGCCCACCGCCCTCGCTGATGGGCCCTGTGTCCCGCCCCTCGGCCATCCTTCCATCTACAATATACTCTTCTTTGCAACCCTTGCTACCCTCCCCCTATCCCCACCATTGTTCTCCCTCAAGTTTAAACAGAGCAAGTTAGTAAGGTAAGTTCTCTGCTAGAGAGAAATAAATTATTTAGTACTTTCCAGGGTCAGCTATTAGTGATTTGGGTTTTCAACCGCATTGGATTGTTTGCCATTGCTTTTCTTTTTCCAGTCTCCCATACTACTGTAGACATTTCAGACAGTTAACTTAATATTTATTAATACTTTCTGTGAGGCACTGCGCCAGGGCTGGAGTGCCTTTCTCCCTTTCCTCACTTTCCTGCTCCCCCTTCTTTCTTTTTCCTCTTTCCCTCTCTTGTCATTAAGCCCCCAAGATACAGCACCGAGTCAGCTCTCAGTCCCAGGGGTAGATCTTCTTGTACTGCCCGCCTTTAGTGACGTGTGCTTAATTCGGTATAGCATTTCTTCCACTCATCTGTAATTACTTAGTCTGTCTTTCTCACTTCACTTTCCCTTCCTCAAGAGTAAGGACCCTTGTTTTAATCTTTGCATCCCTAGTGCTTGGCCCAGAATAAGTTCTTGGGAAATATTTTTTTAAAGAAATGAGATGCAGCCGGTGTCCTCAGGGCGCCTACCTAAAGTTAAAAACAAAAACAATTCAATTAGTTTGAGTCAGCAGTGGACGGGAGATCACAAGATGGTACATGATTTACTGCCAAGAGAATTGTAAGGAAAAAACTGTGGTTAGGCATATTAAGGCATTTGGAAGATGAAGAGCTTGTCAGATTTGACCGAGAACGTGGGCTTTGAGCTGAGACTTTGGTAGGCGTAAAGAGATGGTGATTGGATAGTGAAGGGGATTGGAAAGGTACTGGGTGGAAACCTGGAAATGGGCTATTGTGGGAAGTATTCTCGTTTTAAGAATGAGTCCCAATAGGCTGAAGTTTGCCCAAGGTCACTTGGCTATTACTGTGAGTGGTCATGGAATTAGGATTCGCACTCAGATCTCTCTGACTTCAGAAGGGGTAACGTGGAAAAACTCTGAGCTAGGATGTATCACTTTGGAAATAGGAAGAAACTGGCCAAACGTGTTGAAAGGGAAATTTGGCCGCTGAGATATATTTAGAAGGTGAGGTGGGGTGTCTAAGATGACACCAGTGCTTTCCAATTAAGAGACTGTTACTGGTACTATTTTGGGCTCCAAGGGTGTTCATTTGTAAGCATCCAGAAATTCCCCAATACCATAATCTTTTTAATAAATAAGTTAATTAGTTAATAATATTTTTAGAAAATACTCCTGGACGTTTCTTTTTTCCATGGGTCGCTTTGCTTAACGTCTATCCTTACTCTTTTCAATGTCAAATTACCGATGTTTTCATAAATTGTAAATCCAGATTTGTACAATATAAAAGTATATATTATTTTTTTCTTTTGTACTTTGGAACAAAGAATTTATCCAAAGAATTCTGCTAATTATGCAAATGTAATGCAATTCCTATATAGTTAGAGCTCCATTGTAGTAAATAAGACCCTTACTGAAAGTATGATTTTATATTAGACTTAGACTTTACTATATGTGGTTATGTTATAGGAGATGTTTGGGTTCTGGTTACTCCAAATATGTTACTACATATATACTACAATATAAACCAATTGTAACAATTTTACCTTGCTGTTAGAATAAAGTGCCAACTTTTTAAAAAGCAGACCTTGTGAATGGATGAATGGATGTTGCTTTGTGGCATTAAGTTTTGCTTTTTAAGATTGAAGAAGTGAATTTAGAAGCTTTTTTTTTTTAAAAGTCTGACCTTCTCTAGGATATGCCAGCGATAGAAGAATATAGGGGAATGTGAGTAATACATAGCCAGCTTCATCTGAGCCTTTCCTACTCCTAAAATAATCTTCTTTCAGGATGATAAACACAAGTAATAGTTTAATTAGCTTTGTTTGGTTTCCCGGCTTAGATTAATTCACTCTGTTGGATGCTCCTTTAATGGTATTCATATTTGTAATTACTTAATTTAAGGTCTGTATTCCACACTGCGCTGTAAGGTTCACACAAACCATGCGTGCCTTGCTTTCTCCTCCTGTAGTAAGTGTCTGCGAACTGAGTTGGCTCTTAGTAAAGTCACCAGTAACCTGTGTGTTGCTAAATGTAATAAACATTCTTCAGTCATCCTCTTATCTCATTATTTCAACTGTTAGCAGCAGCATTCAGCATTCTTTTTTTTGAAGAGTAAGGCCAGTACAGAAAGCAACTATTAATGTTTTTTTAATGTTTATTTAGTTTTGAGAGAGAGAGACAGAGACAGGCAGGCGAAGGGCACAGAGAGAGGGAAAGACAGAATCCGAAGCAGGCTGCAGGCTCCAGGCTCTGAGCTATCAGCTCAGAACCCAGTGTGGGACTTGAACCCACCAATGTGAGATCATGACCTGAGCTGAAGTCTCAGAGGCTTAGCTGACTGAGCCACCCAGGGGCCCCATCAGCATTCGGTGTTCTTGAAACGCTTTCTTGATTCTTTTTACCTGTTTGCTCCTTTTGGTGTATTTTGCATTCTCTTCTATCCATTAATTTTGGGGTTCCTCAGAATTTGGTCCTATTTTTTTTTTCATTTTGTTTTTTCTTCTCCCCAGCTAATGTGCATATATGCCCAAGGATTCTGTTTTTTCCTCTGTGTGGTGATATATATGTGTGTCTCTAAGTTTCCTTTGAGCTCTGGATGTGTTTTTACAGAGGCCTAATAATCACTCATTCATTAACCCATTCATTCAAGAAATATCTATTATATGGCCACTGTGCAAGGCACTGTTCTAGGCTCCAGGCATATAGTAATGAACGAAACAAACAAAATTCCCTTCTGTCGTGGAACTTACATTCTAGTGGAGGAAATATTATAGAGTGAGTGGATAGTAGTAAATTCTAAGGGCAAGGAGGATGGGAGGTATAGGGGGTGATAATTTTAGATAAGGTGGTCAGAGTAGGTCTCACTACAGTGGTGACACTTCAGAAGTTAGACTTGAGTGAGGCAATTGTGTAGGTTTTGGGCTAGACTGTTGCAGACAGGGAAAAGCCAGGAGAGAGGGTCTGAGAGGTAGGTTCTCCGACATGGAACAGCAGTCAGGCGTGTTTGTCTGGAGAGGAGTAGGCCAGGATATCCAAAAGGGTGCTGGCACAGGTGGTGTGGGGCAGGGGTTGGCAAACTTTCTGTAAAGGCTCAGATAGCAACCATTGTAGCTTTTGTGGGCCATGTAATGGCTTCTTTTCTGCTTCCCTCTTCTCCTTTCTTTTCCTTCATTTTCTTAAAATGATTCTTAAAAAAATGTAAAAATTGGGGGAGCCTAGGTGGCTCAGCTGGTTATGTGTCCAACTCTTGCTTTCGGCTCAGGTCATGATCTCATGGTTCCTGAGATCGAGCCTTGAGTCAGGCTCTGCCCTGACAGCGTGGAACCTGCTTGGGATTCTGTCTCTCTCCCTCTGCCCCTCTCTTGCTTGTTCTGTCTCTTTCTCACTCTCTCAAAATAAATAAAATAAACTTTAAAAACTGTTAAAGTCGTTCTTACGGTTTTTGTCTTCCAGCTGGCTATAGTTTGCTCAACCCCAGCTAGAGGACTTGTATGCATTCTGAAGAGTACCTCACACTCAGCGAGTATAAACCTGCTGATTCATGCATTTCCTATCTCAGTGTGTGTAGTTCCATTGCTCACTCAGTTATCCTGGCCAAAAACCCCACCATCGTCCTTGAAACCTTCCACCATTGACCCCTCATAACTAACCTATCGTCAATGTCTGTTAATTTTATCTCCTAAGTATCTCTGTACATTTCATTGCTTTAACCCTAACTTAAGTATAGGTCACCTGAACAGTAGCCTCCTTATTGATCTCCTCACGCCCACTTTTGTCCCTCCCTTCACACAGCTGCCACAGTGCCCCTTAAAAGATGGCCACCTTTCTGCCAAAAAGCAGCTAGCTCCGGGCTCTGAGGATTTCTCTAGCCTCATCTTGCACTCCCTGCCCTTTCTCTCAATTCTTCGACGTCATCCTGCTCCTTCCAATGAACGATCTTCGCATTCGCCATATCCTGTCCGAGATGCTCTTTCCTTGTGCCCTTCCCTTTTCACCAGCCCGTGGACCTTAAAACTTTGTGTCGGCTTGTGTCAGTTGGGCGCTAGGCCTTACGTGAACAAATAACTCAGGGGATAAAGTGCAAAGTGACCTTTGCTCTGCAGAGCTTACATTCGGGTAATGTTATCCCTGAACTCATTCGCTGAGGCAGTTCTGAATACCATAAATGCTGGCAGCACCAAGGGTCTCATCGTTACAGTGGTTACATTTGCCTTTAATGTTTACGTATGGTTACTCGGCTACTGTCCGCTCCTCACAATAAACTGTATACTCAGTGAGAGCAGGGACTCTTTTCTTCCTCATCTTGCCCTCACTGCCTGACACATTGATGTGCATTCATAGATATATTTTGAATTGATGTCTTAATGAACTGATTTAAAAGAAATTAAAAGGTGTCACCTTTAAAATTTCCTCTTCAGGACTACAGAAGATGGACCTATATTTTCTTCCATTTTTTTTTAATGGAAATATCCATACCTTAATTCTTGCATGGATTTTGGTTACTTCTCAGCCTTCGGGCGTATAATCATTATTTTACATCATGTAAACAGGTTATCGAAATTAAACTTAGATTTCTTCAAGTTAAAAGTATGCTAACTATCCCTTTGATAGATTTTATTGCTTTAACCAAGAAAAGTGTTTTAGGTTGTTCCAAGTACAAAAGTTTATATACACTTTAAAAATTTACTCTTTTTAAGGGTAAGATAAAAAATGGCAGTGTTTAAAATCAGATAAAGAATTTTTTTTTAGAAAAAATAATTTACTTCATGTATTTGTTGCTGTTGTACCCTTAAACAAAGGAGAAACTTAAAACTCATAAAGTGATCAGTGCTGAAGTTACGAGTAAAGTAATCTAAATTATTTTTGGCTGTTTATACCTGACCAGTTAATTCATGTTGATAAATTGGTTTCTGTGCAGTTATTTTTATTTATGGAAATTTTTTTTATTCCCTGTTCCAGCCTCTGTGTGATATGAGAGTTATAGACTGCTTTTAAATACACTGTGTTGTCAAAATGTTTTATCTTAACCTAGATTTTGTGATCCATCAGGTGATTCTGGACAAGGATTGAGAACATGGATCAAGCAGGTTTTAAATCAAGATTTAACATTCCAGCACATAAAAATTATTTATCCAACAGCTCCTCCCAGGTATGCAGTAATTTATCTCACTGCCCAGTATAACTGTAGCATAAAATGTATATAAATAGATGTACCAGCTAAATGTTCTTTAAACTTAATTGTGTATTTGAATTGGGATACTTTTTTTCCAGAACTTTTTATTTTTTCAGTTTTATGATTCAGCCAAGTTTTGCTAGATAAATAACTTATTGCCTTTTTGTAAAGCATTCCCTGAAGCTTTTAACTTAAACTTTGTCCTAAAGAATAGTCTGCTGAACTCAGCTTCCTCTAACCCTGCAGATTTCTGTCTTTCAGATTCTCTTTTTCCCCAAAAAAGAAACTCCAAAAGAAACTTTTTTTTTACCCCAAAAGAAACTCCAAGAAGCATAAACTTTCTAATTTAGTTATGCCACAATTGATAAACTCTGGAAAAAGGTTTTGTGGCATTGTTTCTACACTTAAAAAATTTTGGAAATAATATTAAGCTTTTTGAATCCGTAAACCAGAATAGGAATGTGGAATTGGCTACTTACTAAATAGATTATGCAACCTATAGATGTGTTTAACAAAATGCAGAGTCATGAGATTGATACAGTTTTGAAGTCAAACCGCTTTTTATAATTATTAAATTAGCATCTCCATAAGCTTTTATCCTGAGCACATGCTTTAAACTGGGGTTTCCAAGTACTTTTTTGGGTAAGCAAAATAATGTGCTGAGCTGTACAGTCCACTAATTTCTCATTATCTGTTTTTGGTTTATTCTTATTAATGACACTGTGTGCTTATGCAAATGTGATTTTTATTTTTCTATTAACTTAATATTAATGAGAATCAGAACCAGAAGTTCAAGGACCCTTTTGAATGCAATTAAGGTTTTACTTACCTTAGTTGATAGAATTGAAAATGGTAGAACAAAATAATGATAATTTTGTCATAAAATTTAAGAGTCAAAAAAAGTTATTTTAATATAATTTTAGAAGAGTTTAGTAGTTTGGTAGGGCAAATGAAAGGCCTAATGACCAGGGCGCCTGGGTGGCTCAGTTGTTTGAGCATCCTACTCTTGATTTCAGCTCAGGTCATGATCTCACATTTGTGAGATCAAGCCCTGCATTGGGCTCTGAACTGACAGCACAAAGTGTGCTTGGGATTCTCTCTCTCTCCTTCACTCTCCATCAAAATGAATAAACATTAAAAAAAAAAAAAGAAAAGAAAAAAGACCTAATGACCAAGAGGTTATTTTTGTGCTGTAAGTTGAATGTCTTTGAAATGTCAAAAGAGCTTTGTTATTTGCTATTGGTTTGTAGTGAAGTTGGGAAAAAGAAAGACAATGGTATTCCTACAGAGACAGAAAAGATAAGTTCATTTCAGCCTAAATATAAGCATAATTAATAAAATTGAATGGAAGATCATTGGAAACAGATTCTAGAGTCAGTACTTTTCAGTTTATGAATTTACATCATCACCAGTTTTGATATGTGTTTACAGATAAGTGTATCTCAGACTTTAGGCTGGAGATAGTTCTAAGAATACAACAATCTAAGTATTGTTTGTGGGTGCTGTTGTGTTTAAGTAAAATCTAAAATCACTGAAATATTTCACTGAATTCATAATAACTTTTTGGTATTATATATCTTAATAGTCAGTACATATTTGGACAGATCATCAAACATTTTAGACCATGCTAACCATGAAATGTAATAGGAGTTACAAATGTAAATTTAAATTTTCTTGATACCACATTAAGAAGAGAAAAAAAGAAATAAGTAAATTAATTTTAATAACATATTTTATTCAACCCATTATATCCAGAATATTATCATTTCAACACATAATGTATATAAAATTATTAAAGTGATAATTTGCATTCTTTTATTAATTCTAAATCTTTCAAATCTGGTGTATATTTTACATGTGTAACACATCTCAATTTGAATACTGATAAATTTACATTAAATAATTATTGACTCAAAGAAAACAAAAACACTAATTTGAGAAGATATATGTGCTTCTATGTTTATTATTGCAACATTATTTACAATAGTCAAGATATGGAAACAACCCAAGTGCCATCAATAGATCAGTGGATAAAGATGTGGTGTGTATGTGTGTGTGTGTACACACACACACACACACACACACACACACACACACACACACAACCAGGAATATTACTCAGCCATAAAAAAGAACGAAATCATGCCATTTGCAACAACGTGGATGGACCTAGAGGGTATTATGCTAAGTGAAATAAGTCAGAGAAAGACAAATACCATATGATTTCACTTACATGTAGAATATAAAAAACAAACAGGGGGTGCCTGGGTGGCCCAGTCAGTTGACTGATGTCAGCTCAGATTGTAACGATCTCATGGTCGTGGGATTGAGCCCAGTGTTGGGATTTGTGCTGAACATGGAACCTGGTTGGGATTCTCTCTCCCTGTCCCTCCCCCACAATATCTCCCACGTTTCTGCACACATGCTTTCTTTCTCTCTCTCTCTCTCTCAAAATAAATAAATAAACATTAAAAAAAAAAGAACAAAGAAACCAAAAAACAGACTCTTAAATACAGAGGGGAGGTGGGTGGAGCGTCTGTGACATAGATAAATGGGATTAAAAGGTACTAATTTCCAGTTATAAAATAAATAAGTCACAGAGATGAAAAGTACAACATAGGGAATATAGCCAATAATGTAATAACATTTAATGACAGATGGTGACCGCACTTTATGAGTAATGTATAGAATTGTTGAATCATGTTGCGTACCTGAAATGGATATAACACTGTATGTTAGTTATACTTAAATAAAACATGATATTAAATAAACGTAAAAGTTCAGTAACTGGTTACACTAGCTACATTTTTTAAATGCTCTATAGGTATATGTGTCTAGGAGCTACCATTTTGGACAATGTAATTTTAGACTTTTAAAAGGAGTTCCCATACGTTTGTAGTATGCTAGGGGCAACTGTTCTAGATCAATTCATCATTTTTACCTAAATTTCTCATGACTGACAGTTCTTGAACTTGTAAGATTTCCTTTTTTTTAATGATGAGGTGATTTAAATTATTCATTCTCAAGCAAGGATGACTCGCCCTCAGAGAACATTTGCGATGCTGGGAGACGTTTTTTGGTGGTCACAGCTGGCGGGAGGAGCAGCATAAGAGGCAACTGGCATCTCCTGGGTAGAGGCCAGGGTTACTGCTATACACCTTCTACTGCATGGGACAGACCCCATGACCGAGCATTAGCCAGCCCCAAATCTCAGGGGTGCCTAGGTTGAGAAACCCTGCTTTAAATTACACCTCTGTCCCACTTATACTAGATGATTAGTATCCTGGTTCTCTGTTAGGAAAAAAAATAATGTTGCAGTGTGATCAGCTGTTTATATTTTAGAAAAACAAATATCTGAGGTACTTAAAGTATGAATGGCATCATTGTCTTTGAATCAATACAAAAAGAAGTTGAGATTGTACCTAAGAACAGGTCTTTATGTACTAGGCTTTCTTTATTTTTAGATTTAATTACTCAAGGTCAGAAACATTAAATACAAAATTCCACTTTTCTTCAAAATTTACTCTTGATTGAGAACATGGAATTGTGAAGTTTTGCTTCCTTGTTTTCACTAGTTCTAGGATTCCTAAGATGAAGAAATAAAAACCTCACAATTAAATACAATTTGCAATTTCCTATTAAGGAATTAAGGAGCTTTTCAAACAATTTTCAGAAAGAATATATATGTCTGCATTGTGGAGTATTACATTTCAGACCCCTATTCATGATTAGAGGTATCAAATTAAACAGTGAAGTGAGACATATATAATTAAGGATAGTAATGCCATTTAATTTGCTATCAATTTAAAAATCAAGTAAGTTTGTAAAATATGTTTATTGCTTTCAATCATGAATACCAGCACTCTCAACCAACCTAGCGAAGTTATTTTGTTTAAATATTTGGCAAGTTGTACATTCTGTAGCTCTGCTGTATTTCATTGGTCCTTTTCCATATTGGAAATCCAATGTCACATGATCAAGGATTACCAATGGCTCCAAACCTTTTGACTTTGTGATCTTCTAAATGTTGGAAGGGCTCTTATAACAAGCAAGTATTACAAGCAAGAACTGGTTCAATATTTTATCATATTAGAAAATCTGTTTCAACATTACTCTGAAATCATTTTTCTTTTAGTCTATGATAGTTCAGATATCAGCAAGTTTTAATTCTAGTTGTCTCAGAAACCCAGAGCAATTAGAAACTTTATTCGTTTTAATAAATTTTATTTTTAATTTTAAAGCATGAACCACATCTCTGTTGCCTGAGGATTTTGCAATCTGAATTCACCTTACATCTTATTGCAGTTTTGGTTGGTGCCATTTTCCTTCTGTTTTAATGTATTTCAAGATTATTTTTACTTAAGTACATAGGTATTAAAGGCATTGTATTGAGGTAGTTAAGACATCAGATAGTGTTTACAATTCAATACTATTTTATTATCTTGTTGGAATTGGTGATGATGCTTTCTTAGTTTCATGGTGAATTAAAATATAATACATTTTAAGGGTTTTCATACTTTTAGACTTACTCTTATGTCACACGAATTATCATTTCTTAGTTTTTTCCCATGAAATTATATTTGGTAGTTATTTATTCTCTCCTGTTCACAATCTGGCCTGTTTTTGGTATCCCTTTTCCACACTGTTCAGAATGTCCAGCCATAATGCCCTCAGATATTAGGACTATTAGTGGTGATTGTGTATAAATATAGTTAATAAAAATTTGTCCTAGAGGAACATTTTGGCCTTAAAGCCAATTCCTTTTTGTTTAGGGGATTAATTCTCCTAAATTGTATTCTAAGAATAGACAGTTTGCATCATTACCAGCAGTGTATCAGGATACCCATTTCAACTAACACTTGCAAGCATTCATTTATTTTAAAAACAGATTCTAATTTTGTTACTGAGAGTCTCTAACAGTTAACAGCTATCCAATAAACAGTGCTTTCAATATCACTAATTCAGCTTAGCTGTTTACTCACCTAATGTGTTTAGATAAGAAGAGAGCTATGTGATTTTTTTCCCTTGTACACTTAAAATTCTTTTTTTTCTCTTTATTTTTTTAAGTTTATTTATTTTGAGAGAGAGAGAAAGAGAGAAAGAGCGAGCATGAGCGAGGTGGAGCAGAGAGGAAGAGAGAGAATCCCAAGCAGGCTCTGTGCTGTCAGTGCAGAGCCCAGTGCAAGGCTGGATCTCATGAACCACAAGGACATGACCTGAGCTGAAATCAAGAATCACAGGCTCAATCAACTGAGCCACCCAGGTGCCCCCCAACTCAGAATTCTTTAAATATTTTTTCTTGATCACAAAATTGTTGTCTTTACAATGATATCTACTTTATAATTTAACAGCCTCTTAAAAGATAACAAACTAAAAAGAAAAACATAGAGAAGTATCAAAACAGGAACAGAGTACTAATCTGTCGATTGATTCTGAGGTTCATTAATGGATATAAGCTTTGGAAATATATGTATAGTCACATTTATGTTTTATTCATTTTTTGTGCCATTTATATTTAAACATATTACATATTAATAAAAGTAAAGGTTATGTTACATTGAGTGACAAAAACAGTAATAAGTAAACAATAAATCTGCTTGTTATTCCTTCTGATTACTTTGAATTAACATTCTGATAAATGCTATATACAATGTGGAATCTTTGAGAAACCAATACTTCGGTTAAGGAGGAAAAGTGAAGACTTTTAGAAATATGTCATCTAGTGGTGCCTGGGTGGCTCAGTCGGTTAAGCATCTGACTTTGGCTCAGGTCATGATCTCGTGGTTCATGAGTTCGAGCCCCACGTCAGGCTCTGTGCTGACAGCTCACGGAGCCTAGAGCCTGCTTCGGAATCTGTGACTCCCTCTCTCTCTTTGTCCCCTCCCCATCTCATGCTCTGTCTCTCAAAAAGTAAATAAACATTAACAAAATTAAAAAAAAATATGTCATCTAATTCCTATTTAAAGTAAAATTGTTAAGGCTGTCAATGAAGAATTCATCAGTTCTGGGTCTTAATTTTCACAGGTCTAAAAATGAACAGATTGGATTAGACTCTAAAATCCCTTACAGTCATTAACTTTTTGAATTTTAGTTCCCTTCAGATTTTATGCAGTGTAGATAAGAACCAGTGATGTAATACTCAGATTTTTTGCTGCAGTGTTAGACCAGTAGGTCAGAGAACTATCCAAAATAAGTAGCCTATTAAGGATAGATGGAATTACTGTGGTACAGTAGTTAAGAATCTGATCTTTGGATTAGGCAGACCTATGTTTGAATCTAGATTTCTCTACTTAATGCTCTAAGATCTTGAGCAAGGTATTTCACTTCTCTAATGGTGTCCCAATTTCCTGAAGTGCAAAATGGAGGTCATAATTGTATCTACCTCAAGGAGTCATTGTGAGAATATATAATGTTATTGAATATGTATGTAAATTTCTCAACATGATGTCTGACATAAGCACTCAATAAATGTTATTAATAGTCTATGATATCCTTGTGGCAGGATATAGAAATATCATCTGAAGAATTAATTACTGATAATCCTTGAAGAAATTTTCCAGACGTATGCTTCTGGGTTGTATTTTCAAGGACTATTTGAGTTAGTTTTATTTTCATACACATGAGTTTTATTTTTGTACTGTTCAAATTTCCAGGTGATGTAAAGCTGAGAAAAATAATGAATATATTGAATAACAAAGTGGAGATCTGAAATGATCTGATAGTCTAGAATAGAGTCAGCAAACTACAGCCTGTGGGTTAAATATGGCCAACCCCCTATTTTTATAAATAAAGTTTTATTGGAATACAGTCACACTGTCATTAACATGTTGTCGCTGGTTACTTTTGTACTATAAAGCAGAGTACAGTAGTTGCCAAAGAGACTGTATGATCCACAGAGCCTAAGGTATTTACTCCATGGCTTTTACAGGAAAAGTTTGCTGACCCCTGATCTAAAGGAATAGCTTTCAGAATTTTTTATTTTTTTTAATTAAAAAAATTGTTTAATGTTTATTCTTGAGAGAGACAGAGCATGAGCAGGGAGGCGCAGAGAGAGGGGGAGACACAGAATCTGAAGCAGGTTTCAGGCTCTGAGCTGTCAGCACAGAGCCTGATGCGGGGCTTGAACCCACGAACCGGGAGATCATGACCTAAGCTGAAGTCAAGACACTCAACTGACTGAGCCATCCAGGCACCCCTCAGAATTTTTAAACCCCAACTCACAATAGGTTATATATTTGACTTGAGCCTGTACCTACATTTCAGCAATTAGAGTGTGGAGTTGCCAGAATTATTTACCAAATATAGAAACAATATCTGGGACATACTTATACTGAAAAAGTATTTATTGTTTATCTGAAATTAAAATTTAATTGGTGTCCTGTATTTTATCTGCAACTCCATCTGGTTGTTACCCCTGGAGAGTTTGATTTAATTGGTTTGGGATGTGGCCAAAGCAGAAAGATTTTTAAAAGCTTCATTTCTGATTCTCGTATGCAGCCAAAGGTGAGATCCACTGGTCTAGCAATCATAAAAGTCTGAACAAGGTCACTGTGGGGGAAATGTAACACAAGCAGTCAATTCAAGAGAAATTCACAGAGCAGAGACTGGGAAATATTGAAAATGAGGGAAAGGGAGAGGTGGTGATGTGAAGTTAGGGAATCTATGAGAAAATTGTAGAGATTGAACATGCAAATGTGTTTTGTTTGGGGCATTTTAAATTTAGCATACTAGCCTGCTGTTCATGAGTTAGCCCCCATTTAGAAGGATTTTTTTAAAACTCTACAGTTAAATTGAAAATTGGAAGTCTAAACTGGAAGGCAGTTGTTTTTAAAATACATTGTTCACGATAAGAATCATCTGGGCAGTTATTAAAATGTGGATTTTTAGGTTATGACCTTTTAGATTCGGATTGAGTAGGTAGGAGATAGAGATCGTAATTTGCATTTTAAGGAGCACTACTTTTGATGAGGTAGATTTAAAGTGAGTACCAGCCATCTGTACTCAAGTGTACTATCATATTTGTGGGGAAAAGAAAGATTATAGAATCTTCCTTCCCACTTCTGAAGACTGAAGCAAATTTTTGGGTGTGACCTGACTCTCTGTAGTTTTTCTGCATCAGAATTTGAAAGCTATTACTTTGGAAAATGTAGGTTAAATTGAAATGGATTTTTAAAAACAGTTTTGCAGGACATAGCTTTTTAAAATATCTTTCTTACTTACGTGTTTGAGATTATTTGAGATACTAATTTTTTTTTTAAGTTTTGAAAAAAACACTAATTGAAAGAAAGTAAAAGGAGGGGAAAAGAGAGCTGAATACACAATAAACGTTGGGAAGGTTACATACTATATTAGTATTAAATAAAGTATACTTCAAGACATTATCAGTTATAAAAATGAACATTTATAAGCGAAAAGTAGCTATTAAGGAGGAAGACAATAATCCTGCATGGGCATGTACTTAATAATATTGTTTATAACTGACAGAACTAAAGGAAGAAGTAGATTAATCTACAATCTTGGTTGCAGATTTTAATACCCATTCTTCAGGATCTAATAACAACTTAGAAAAATAATGGCTAAGTGGATATAAAATTTAATTAGTACTATAACCACCTTGAACATTGACATTATAGAACTCCACAAAAATGCTCATAGGATAGTCACCAAGAGATTATATGGAAGACCATAATATAAGTACCAATAAGTATCAAAAGACTGAAATTGTACAGAATATTTTCTGTGACAGGAATGGGATGGAATTAGAAATCAGCAGCAGTAAGATAACTATAATACTCCAAAACATTTGGATATTAACAAAATTGCTAAATATGAAATGAAATAAAGGATATCAATATAAATTCTGAAGGCAATGAAAGGAATTATCCTGAATAACTTTATGGCAGTAAAGTTGAACAATTAGAGAAAAGATACAAGTTCCATGAAAAACACAAATGATCAAAACTGAAACAAAAAGTCTGAATACTCTCATTAAAAAAAATTGAATTCATTATTAGAACCTTCACACAAGAAAACTTCAGGTCCAGATAATTCCACTAATAAATTTCATTGAACAATTGAAGGAAAAATAACACAAACTCAGGAAATGGGAACATTTTGTAACACATATTAAGAGACCATTATAGCTCTGATAACAAAACTTTACAAATATGTTAAAGAAAAGAAAACTACAAATCAATATCCCTCATGAACATATAGAATTCCTTAATTTAACTTAACTTAAAATAACACTAGCAAATCAAATTCAGCTATGTATAAAATGGATAATACATTATGACCAGGTGGGGTTTATCCCAGGAACATTTGAAAATCCATCAGTGTAATCACTGTGTTAACAAAATGAAAGATTAAAAACTGTGTTTATCTTAAAGGATACAGAAAAAACATGTAACCAATTCATAAAGAAAACCCTTAGCTAATTAGGCAAAGAATGAAATTTCCTCAACATAATAAAAGGTGCATAGAAAAACTCTTGCAACAAACATCATACTTAATGGTGAAATACTGAATCCTTCCCCTCTAAGATTACACAGGGAGGAGGCCCTTGATTCTGTTCAACATTGTATGGGTGTTCAAACATGTACAATAAGGCAAGACAATGAAATAAAAAGAATAAAGGTTGAGAGAGAAAAGTAACACTGCCTTTATTCTCAGATAATATGGCTATTTACACAAACATCACAAAGAATCTAAATAACTACTAGAAATAAGTGAATTTGAGAAGACAGTAGGATGCAAAAGCAAGATACTAAGATAAACTGTATTTTTATGTACTCACAACAAACAATATTATAATATGTATTTTTTTTACCTTTTTATTACTTTTAAGCAATCCGTATTTAAAGTGGGTTTCCCGGGGCGCCTGGGTGGCTCAGTGGGTTGAGCGTCTGACTTCGGTTCAGGTCACAATCTCGCGGTCCGTGAGTTCGAGCCCCGCGTCAGGCTCTGGGCTGATGGCCCAGAGCCTGGAGCCTGCTTCCGATTCTGTGTGTCCCTCTCTCTCTGCCCCTCCCCCGTTCATGCTCTGTCTCTCTCTGTCTCAAAAATAAATAAATGTTAAAAAATAAATAAATAAATAAAGTGGGTTTCCCACAGACATCATGTTTTTGAGCTTTGTTTTTTCTCTCTGACCAATGTGATAGTTTCTGTCTTTTAAGCAATTTGTTTAGACCATTTACATTTAATGTAATGATAATGTTTGAATTTAAGTCTATAGCTTTTGTTCCTCTTTTCCCCTGTGCTATCTTCTTTATAGATAATTTGAATTATTTTAATATTCCATTTTATTTATTTTTATTTTTCCTGATTGCTCTAGGGATTACAAAATACATACCAAACTTCACCTGGTTAGATTCTTACCACTTTATATGAAATGCAGGGAGCTTACAACCATATAGTTTCCTTTATCTCTCCTGCTTGTTATGCCTGTCATATGTATTTCATTTATGTACATTGAAAACTCTATCAAAACATGGTTATAATTTTTGTTTTCAGCAGTGATGCATATTTTAAGGAGCTTGAGAGGAGAACAATAGTCTATTATATTTACCAAGTTGTGGTCTATTACAGCATGTCAGTATGTTTTGATTAAATTGTAAATTGCCATTTGACTATAACATAGTCCTTCTCCTCAACCCTATTTAATAGATGTTTTTAATCAGCTAAGTTAGGGGCATATTAAGTAAAAGTCAGCAATTAACTTGCTGTGTTGATTTAAATGGAAAATATTGCTTCATTTTTTTTTCATTATTAATTTGGACTCTGTTTAATTGAAGTGCTCAATAAAGATTTTTGTTTCTGTAACATACTTTAGTTGTATTTATAATTAGAGGTTTTCTTGGTTTGGGGCTTACTATTAGAATTTCCATCTTAAAAATAATAGCAATTTTTTAACAAGCCAATTAATGACTTATATGATGATATAAATTGCTCTTGGTGTTTTGAAAAATTCTAAAAATAATAAGATTTGCATAGTGCTTCTACTTTTTGATTACTATTTTTCCAATGAAGTGTATGTTTATATTTTTTATTAAATGTATTCCAAAACTAGTACTTTTGATTTAGGTGTAGATAACAGTAGATTCATTTTTACTCTATCACTTGGGATTCGATTGCTGTCTGAAGCCCAGTATGAAGATCACTCTCCTGATACCAGGAGATATGTAATTGAAGTACACTTTACTGATAAGGAACCCTACTCAAAACAGCTATTTTGAAGAAATAGTTTTACTTCTTTGGTAATTATTTTCAACAGTACATTTAAATATCCATTAGTATGTAAAAACTTTTTCTTAGAAACTCTTTTTTTTTTAAGCAGCTAAAGAAAAATTTGACCTTTTACTAGAAATTGCAATATGGATTTTACAAGAATTAAAAGATATTCAGAGAAAAATAAACTGATTTTAGGTATTCTCTTATTTCTAGCTGACCCACATTATACCCTAGTGTCACAAATGATTATTGACATTCATCATTCAACAAATGCTTGTTCTTAGCACTGAGGGGATTGCTGTGGAAAAGATAAATGGAAAATAAAAGAACAACTAAATCTATAAATTTCAAATAGTGATAAATTCTGTTAAGACCATTAAATAGGATAATGGGACAGAGGGAGACAGGGAGAGAGAGAGGGAGAGAGAGAGAGTCTGTGTGTGTGGGTGTGTGTTATAGGGTAGAGGGGAGGTACACTTTAAATTGTAGGGTCAAAGAAGGCTTCCCTAAGGAGGGGACATTTGAGCTGAGACCTAAATGATCATTGGGAGCCCACCGTGCAGAAATGGGGCACAGAGTGTTCCAGGTAGAGGGAATATCAGATGCAAAGCCTCTGGATCAATAATGAGGCTGTCCTTTCAGAAGAAAACTCAGAGGGAAATGTGACTGGTCCCGGTGATCCTGGTGATTGCTGCGGAAGTGCTGTCGCATGACACACAGGAAGATGGAACCAGGCAGTGTTTTATCTTAAAGGTTATGAATGACCTTTTTTTTTTTAATGTTTATTTATTTTTGAGACAGAGAGAGACAGAACATGAATGGGGGAGGGTCAGAGAGAGAGGGAGACATAGAATCTGAAACAGGCTCCGAGCTGTCAGCACAGAGCCCGACGTGGGGCTTGAACTCACGAACCGCGAGATCATAACCTGAGCCGAAGTCGGACGTTTAACTGACTGAGCCACCCAGGCGCCCCATGAATGACCTTTTGATTTTATGACTTTTAGAGACCACAGGTCAAAACAGAACTTGGTATCAAGCTGAATGTCAGCTCTTTCCTTTTTTCACTTTGGACATTTTATTCCAGCTTCATACGTTGCCAGTGTGTTTGATTGATTGATTGATTGAAGGGCCACACAGATGTTCTTTGCCGAGCATATGTATTTATTGTGGTAATGTCTGAGCTGTCTTATACCAGCCAATAAAGTGATTTATTTGAGGGAAAAGGTGAATGAGTATAACATATGTGCCAGTTTGTTTAGCTGTTTTAGAAAACAATCTCTTATGCTTTATTTAAAAGTTAGTCTAACATTAATAGAATTACGCATTTTTAATAACATTTTCTTAACAAAAAAGTTCTAAATTATTATTTACCTCATTAAATTTTCCCAATTATCTCCTTCAAACAAACTGCAATTTTCTTAGAGAATTGGGAGAATAAAAAACTACTGTATTGGTGAAATTTACGTTGGGAGTCCTCCTCCATGGAGCATCTATCTCTGATTAAGGAAGGCCCTGTCAAAGAGAAAAAGTTAAGTGAGTGTCATTTTTTTCTATTAATGGCTGAGTTCCCAGAATGATTCAGATTTTAGCCTATGATATCATCCTTATTTAAGTATTTAGACAGACAAATAAATACTTAGAGAAACGGCAGAATAAAATGAAAAGGGAAGTAGAAATAATTCCAAAGAGTAACAGTCTAACTCAAGCTTTAAAGTGAGTGTTGTGTATTCAGTTTTCATTCAGAACCCTGATTTCAATGACAAATTGAATACAGTTTGGGATTTCATTTTGTCTTACACTGACATTAATACTAGTAGAAACCACCTGCTTTCATTTTCAGAGTACTTTAAGAAAGTTATTCTTAAATAACAGAAAGGGATTCTGGGAGGTGGGAGGCTCGAATGCTTTCTGTGTTCTCTCCCCTTGTGATTCCAATTTATTTACCTCTCTGGAGCCAAGCAGCTTCTGAGGTCCGAAGGCCTGCAGAATGAGGGCGGAGGTAGGTTCTATTGGAGTGCTAGTAGAAATGTGATGGAAAACTTCATCTCATGTGCACCCATTGAAGGCTCGGAGAACAATGCAGGAGAAGCCCCATATGAATGTGGCAATTCCTGGGAAGAGCTCAGTCTGCAAAAATCTTCCCTTATGTCAGATTTATGTCATCAAGTGTTAATTCCCATAGAATAATGCAAGATTAATTAAAATCCCACAAGGACTTTTAAGGAGTATTTGAAATCATTTTAAAAATTACTAAATATCTGATTAATTTCTCAGATAAGTGAGAAAGAATGGATGCCTGAGAAGAGGCAGGGCAAGTCTGAAAAGGATACTGGTTTTGATGATGATAGAGAGTAACTGCATTACTCAACTTCAGAGCATCCTGTAAAGCCACTTCAATACACTCAATAGGATCCTAGCACAGGATGGGTAAATACATCAGTAGAACAGAATAGAGCCTTTCTCCACCAGGGTTCTTCGCCTGAATCACAAAGCACAGGAAATGGTTCCAGTTATTGTTTTCTTGATTTCCCCAAGGATAATACAGAACTAGTACCATTCCAGATCCATTGGAGAGAAGTCCATTTATTATATATAGTACGCGTTAGACATCAGGACTTAACTCTCACAGAACCTAGTTTGAGAGATTAGATAAGTCAGAACTATAAAATTAAATATATGGAAAAAATGGAATTTCACCTTTGTGAAAGATGTTTTTTCTTCTTTTAGTAGTAGTAGTACAGACGCAATTGATTATCCATATGGGAGAAAATGAACTTGAACTCTTTTTTTTTTAATTTTTTTTTAACATTTATTTATTTTTTTTTGAGACAGAGCATGAACGGAGGAGCGTCAGAGAGATAGAGAGGGAGACACAGAATCTGAAACAGGCTCCAGGCTCTGAGCTGTCAGCACAGAGCCTGACGCGGGGCTCGAACTCACAGACTGTGAGATCATGACCTGAGCCGAAGTCGGACACTCAACCGACTGAGCCACCCAGGCGCCCCAAACTTGAACTCTTATGACACTTCATATATGAAATAAATTCCAGGAAATTTCAAGACTTAAATATAAAAGTGAAAACGAAAATCATAGAAGAAAATTTTGAATTCCATATGTAAACATGTATGGATTAGAAAAGAGCCCTCTTAAATCAGGAGACCTATAAATTTTAGTTGTTTTTTTGTTTTTTAAGGACAGACTATATCAAATGCAGTTACTTTTATCTGATTTTTAAAAAGACACCATAAATACATAATGTCAACATGTAAAAATAGATGTTAAAAAATACTTAAAGTACAAATGACAACTATTTAAGTGTCAATTATAGACCAAGTGCTCTTCTAAAGCAATAAAATCTAAACCACAGTAGAAAAAAATAGCAAATGATACAAATAGGTAATTCCATTGATGTTGAGTTCTAGAACAGAAAACACTATTCTATCGTGATAAAAATCCCTCAGCATTTGCCTGGGAAGTAAATGGGAATTGCAGCAAAGGACCATGATGGAATTTTCTGAGGTAAAGGGAATGTTCTGTGTCATTGTGGAGATGATTACATTGTTTGGTCTTTGACTTATATACTTAAACATGTACTTTTATGTATGTGAATTATACCTCAAGAAAGTTGATTTAAAACTGTAGCTGATACCCTTAAATATTTTAAAGGATGTTAGCACCTATTGCAGTTAGGGCTGTGGACAAAAGGATGGTCTCTTTTCTTGCATAAAGGTGAATTTTTTACAGCCTTAATGGGAGTAACTTTGAAACATCTAATAACATAAAAATTGTATCTTTCAATCCAGCAGCTCTGTTACTTGGACTTTTTCATAGGAATTAAAGTCCTAGTACATAAAAATATATATGCAAATATGTTTAATGCCACACTGTTCTTAGTGGCTAAAACCTGAGGACCAAATGCCCATTAGTATGGGAATGGCTGATGACACTGTGGAGCGTCAGTATTAATTATACAGCCATTTAAAAGGATGAGTTCCAACTCTATCAGATGGAAGGATATCCATAAGGTCTTGTTAAGGGAGGAAGCATGATGCACATAAGAAAAGCCAATAGGCTATTTCATATTTGAAAAGAAAATAGTGCTGTAAAACATATCCTATAAAGATATATGTTTTAATGTATGTGCAAGAAACACCTTCGGGGTTGTATATTCCAGATCTAAACATGGTTTACTTAGTGTGAAGGGCAGGATGTGGGGGAGGGGCAGTGGGGAGGTGGAGTGGCGCACAGAATCAGTAAGATTTATATGAAAACCCTCAAAACAGCACACACATGTACTTTCCCATATTTGCAAAATATCATATACCTTCATAAACAAGGAGAAAATGTAGGTTTTTATGTACTGTCTTGAGGGATACTCAAAATATACATTCAGATTTTAGATAGTGTATTGCAAAGTAACATCTATAACATTCTTCTGTTTTTGTAAATAAACAAGGCCCTTTGTAGATGAGCTCTTGTTTTTAGATTACTTTCAGTTTCTCTGAGACACTTTCCAAATAGAATCCTCTTGGTTTCCAGGCACCGAAAGTGGATGTCGGTTTATTTTGGAGTGGTATGATCAATATAGAAAAATGAGTTCTGTTGTCTTCAGTACCACCCATTGGTCCCAAAGAGTGGGTATTACCCAAGGACAGATCTGCAGAGACATTGGGGTCCTTTTGATCCAGTGGATAAGAAAATAAGGATTGAATCTAACTAGCTTTTAGGGTTTACTGAGGTTCTACTTGGTTTTTCACTAAAGAACATACAGGTCTCAGTGTCTTTCAGCCTTCCGTTTTGTTGTTGTTGTTGTTCTACCTGTATATTTCATACTTTTATTTCACTCGCTTTGGAGGGTGAGAGTAAACAGCTAACTCTGAGTTGGGCAAAGTGGTAAATATAGGAGGAATTCTGCATCTGTGATCATTATTGGTTTAGATTTCTTGTTATGATGGGTGCTTGAATTATTTTTTTTTTTTGAGTTTATTCTTGCGAGAGGGAGCACGCACGTGCATGCATGCCCTTGAACTGGAGAGGGAAATAGAGAATCCAAGCAGGCTCCACACTGTCAGTGCAGAGTCCAACACAGGGCTCAAACTCAAAAACCGTGAGGTCATGACCTCAGCTGAAATCAAGAGTCAGATGCTTAACCAATTGAGTCACCCAGGAGTCCCTATGATGGGTAGGTTTAGCACTGGTTGTGTTTTCTAGGGCTTTCTTGCATGGAACATAAATCCTATTTTCACTGTCATGTAAGGGGAAAGAACATTTGGCCAAGTGGAAAACAGTTTCTTTTATCAAATCCTCTTATCCCTCATCTTTGGAAAACCTTCGTTCTCCATGTTTATTCTTATAGATCCTTGGGTACCTCTGTGTTTGTTTAGAGGAGCGTGTAAGATTGTTTTCATTTCCCTCCATTTACCTTTACCAACATAGGACATGAACACAGGAACCCTTAATCCCACTGTAATTGGTTAAAACAGAACATTTGGAATACCTTGACACAATGAACAAGCTTCACTAATATTGTAACCATCCCAACCTTATACATAAATATAAAGCATCATGTAAGATCAGTTTTATTCAGAGCACCCAACTAGAGTATCTTCTCACATAAAACGTGAGTCCAACGAGGCACCCAGCCTGAGACCCAAATGATGCAAACAGTATGGAATATCTGTATGATCATGTGCTTCCAAAGATTACTTGTACCCCCATTCAACTCTGATTTCAAGTTTCCTGATCAACTCTGATTTCAAGTTTCCTGAGAAGATAAAAGTTCCAACTCTTGATTAAACAAAAATTTAGCCCCCATTCTAAGAATGATCTGGATGAGATCAAGAAAGCTCTTAAATTATGAACTCATCTTTCATACTTAAGTGCTACAAATTAACCACTTTTTAAAAGCATTTTGGTGAATGTTTTTTTCCACTCTTGAGGTATTAAACTTTTTGCAGAGATAAAAATTATTCACTTAGCTATGAATACTAAAATATTGACCCTATATTTACAGGGGGACAAGAGGGTGAGAAAGGGCCTAAGGCAAATCAAAACAAATTAAAAAAAAATAGACCTGAATAATCAGTCATTTAAATTGAGCAGAAGAAAATATATGCATGCACACTATGTATTTATTAATTTTATAATTAATTTGTAAATATATATATTAATTTATATATATAATTCCTTTTTTCATGGGGATTTTCTGGAGAATTTATCAATATGAAAAGGTGGAGAGAATAAGGAAAGATGATGAGTTGACTATTAGTAAATGTTAATGGAATCAATGTAATTATAGGCAAGTTAATGCAGTATGCCTGAGGCTGCTTTTAATATGAATTCTTTAACTTTTAAAACTTGGAGGAAAATGAAATTATTCAACACACTAGTATTTTAGAAATTGAAACATTCATTTTTAATAACATTCCCTTTTCCTTTTTTTTTCTTCTTTTTTTTTTCTGGTTTTAAACAGGCCATATACTCCTATGAAAGGAGGAATCTCCAATGTATGGTTTGACAGATTTAAAATATCAAATGACTGCCCAGAACACCTTGAATCAATCAATGTAATGTGTAAAGTGCTCACAGATTTGATTGATGATGAAGTAAAAAGTGGCATCAAGAAGAATAGAATATTAGTAGGTAAGACCTTTAAATGTTAGTAAATTTCTTTCACTTTTGCCTATTTCTATACATTGAACTTTACTTGGAATATTATTTAGAAACACCTGTATATCACTTGACCTGTTCATTGTTTCAAATGAGTTTACATATTGAAGGTTTTAAAAATATTGAAATTAACAGCTCCTGAAACTTTAATTCATTTTCTTTAATAATAACTTGAGAATTCCATGTTTAATATTCAATTAAAAGATTATTCATTTCAGTTTTTAAAACATTTTATTTTAATTAGCTTGAGTTTTATAAATATGCTTAAACTACTGTTACCATGATTAAGGTAGAGTGTACAATCAAAATATAATATAAAATTAATGAAAAGTATACCTTTCAGAGTTAGTGTCACAGGAATAAGGCATTTATAAACTTTTATTAAACATGTCTTTAGCAATCTCTCTTCCCAAGGGGATATATATATATATACCTTTATATAAGCTGTTTATTCTACTTAATGCCCTTTCCTTTTTCTGTAACCATCAAATACATAAACTATTAAAATCTCTATTTGTATAATACATAGGAAAGTGAGATTGGCTGGGTAGAATGTGGATGGTACAGAATATATTTTGGTGAATGAGTTTTATTTTCAAATACAACTATTCAATTTAAAATGACTTGCATTTAATGATGAAATTATAAAGCAAATTAGCTCTATCATATTCTAAATAACCATAAAATGCACATTGAGATCTTGTATGGACAAAATTTGGTAAATTAGTAAACTTCCTGTGTGTTCATTGAAGTACTGAACTAGTCATTGAGTTGAGAAGCAGTATAATATGATGAATCAAATCCATTGTCTTCTGCCTTGCCTTCAACTTCCACTTTTGTTAATTAAAAGCAGTGAGCCCTCCAGCCCAGTAACATCACCTTCCTGGTCCTCTGTTTCAGCATCTAAATACAAAACATAAGGGGGTACCTGGGTGGCTCAGTCAGTTGAGCCTCCAGGTTGGGCTCAGGTCATGATCTTGTGATTCTTGAGATTGAGCCCAGCACAGAGCCTGCTTAGGCTCCTCTGTCTCCCTCTCTCTCTGTGCCTCCCTCACTTGCACTCACTCTGTCTCAAAAACAAAGTTTGTTTTAAAACATAATGGGAGTGCTGGGAAGACCATGAGGAAAGGCACGTAACTCAGTGTAGGGGTAAATTATAAAACAGTTACAAAACAGAATCCAAAATGTGGGAATGTATGACAAAGTCTGTCATTCAATCATTTAGCAAATATTTTCTAAGTTCCTACTGTGTGCCAGGCATGTTAGATGCTCTTAGGGACACACAGATCAATAAAAAAGGATCTGTCTCACAAATGTTAACAACCTGGAAGAGCCATTAGGTACTTACAGTGATTACTGTAATGCCAGCAAGCCTGTGATAAGTGACCTAAAGCAATGTACCTGCTGGCTCTTCAAAGAGAATGATCACGTGCATTTATTACTTCTTCCCAGGACCCATCACAATTCCTGGCACAGAGCAAACGCTTAGGAAATTTATAATGAATGGCATGACCTGGTCAGTGAATTGCTGATTTAAGTAATTAAGTACGACAGGAAATGAAAGCAGAGATCATACCTTGAGGCTATTCAAGAATTAATAGGAAGGTAGCAGTGGCATTTGAGATTTGAGATGCACACATAAATAGTTTTATCTATTGTAGTGTGGAGGTCTAGGCATAAAGAATGATATGAACTAGAAAAAGTAGTGCTTGTTTTTATCTGTCTGGACGTTAGATGGCTTTAGCAGAAAGTCTGTTGTCCAAGGAAAATGCCTTGTTGACTCTGATGGCTGTGCTAAGAGACTGCAGAGCAGGATGGTATAGTGACAGATACAGGTTCAAATGTGACGTCTGTCTTGTTTCCACCATATATTACCTACACTACTTTTCTGCTGCCTCACCTGTGTGGGAATAACAATACAACATCTGTTTTCCTGGGAGTTGGTGTTTGTAAAATACTTGGCTCATTCTAGGCTCTCGAATTCTTTCCGGTTCCCCTTCTGTCCTTTATTCTGTGGATGATTGGTGAGGGATGATCAAAGAAGGTCTGTGAGTCATGCAGCTCGTTAGAACTGTGTGTCAGGAAAACTAATCTGGCAGGAGGGTTAAGTGAACAGATGCGAAGTTGTGTGTGGGGGAAACCAATTCAGTAATTGATCAATTCAGTAGTTGATTCCAAAGTGATTGATTCCAGAGATTTCAAAGTAATGTGATGACAGTGGGAAAACCAAAGATGAGGAAAAGAATTTGCTTTAAGATAAAACTGCAAAATCTTCGTACATAAAAAAGTAGAAAATATTCTGATTAGTACTCAATGTATATGAGCTAAAGATTCTATCATGTTGACCGATAACTGCCATCTGCTCATCTCCTTCCATCCCCACCTCTTCCCTTCCCCACATCCATCAGCTACTTCGTATTACTCATCTCTGGAAAGAGGCCGTGGGGACTGTTGTAAGGTCAAGGAGCTAATAAGAGTTTTGAATTGGGGCACCTGGGCCCCTGGTCATGATCTCGTGGTTCCTGCATTCGAGCCCCAGATCGGGCTCTGCACTGACAGTGCGTAGCCTGCTTGGGATTCTCTGTCTCTCCCTCTCTCTCTGCCCCTCCCCAACTCACGCTTTCACTCTATCTCGAAATAAATGAATAAACTGTAAAAAAAAAAAAAAAGCTGGAATTGAGGTTTACTTCATTTCAAAGCCCATGATTCTCCCATTCAATTCAAACATTTTTAAGACTTTTAATACATATTTTCGAATTCCTTTCACCAAAAAATTGTACCAGTTGGTACTTCTCCCACTCCTATTAGAATGTCCGTCTTACTGCATCGTCACTGAATAATATTGCCTTGAAGAATATTTGCTAAAAATAAGTAAATGAAAAGCCATAATTAATTCATACTTATTTTGTTATTCTCCATCTACTTCTTTTTGTTGTATTTTAACACAGGAAGGCTTTTCTTAGTTGTCTGTTACTCTTTCCTTTTATGATTTTTTTCCCAAATAATGTCTTAGTGTGAGAAAGTCTCTAGAACTTGGATAAATATTCAAATAGGTTTTCTACTGGTTTTCTATATGTGATTTATTTTTTCCCTATACTTCTTTGATTCATCTGGAATTTATTTTATTTGCTTTTTACCATATCATGGAGATTTTAATATTTTCTAAAGTACCAAGAGAGCCTTGTTAAAGTATAGTCTTATTTAGGGGCTTTAGGTGGCTCAGTTGAGCATTCCACTCTTGATCCCAAGGGTTGTGGGGTCGAGCCCACATCAGGCTCTGTGCTGAGTGTGGAGCCTGCTTAAGATTTTCTCTCCCTCTCTCTGTCTCTCTCTCTGCCCCTCACCTCACTCATGCCCTCTATCTCTCTCTTAAACAAACAAACAGACAAAAAAAGTCTTTTTATAAAGCCATCAGTAATATGGTCAGTATTTTATCAAAACGCCATTGAATCTGTAACAACAAAATTTCTCTGTGGAAGCTTTGTAGATTATTACATTGCAAAATTTAAAAAATTGAAATTTATGACAAAGCCATATTAACATGTTATATATAATAGTTATATGTTATGTTTTGAATACAAAACGCTGGAAAAGGAAGATTTTTTTTAGAATTTTTGAGATGAGCTGTTTAGCTTCAATAAAGCCTCTTTCTTGGCTTACAATGTGAAAGAGACCACAGAGCACAGACGCAGTGTGCTTTGTTCTTGTTACCTGTATTGTTATTTAACTAGTAAGTGAACATAAATCTTCAATAACAGTCTATAACATTACATGTACCCCAAAACACACATGATTCTTGACCTCTTATACTATGACAAAACATTCATCATAATACCTCCCCTTTTTTGTTTGCCGTCTTCTTTACGTGGGTTAGCTTCTAATCCTAGATTCACTACTTTGTAGGCATAGGATCTCCTTAACCTCTGTGCTTGGGCGATAATAATATACCTATCTTACAGATGTGATAGTTGAGTTAGTCAAAATACTTAGGAATGTGTCTGGCATGTAATTTTGAGACCGTTTTCTTCCTGTTATTAAACAGTCTTTATGCCATGGTCACTCCAAAGAGCAGAAGGGCCCTACTAAGGCCACGGCCGCCCCTGGGAGACTTTTAGACGGCTCACCACTTCTTCCCCATCATCTGTTTTCTTTCTCCTCAATGGTGTACATGCTGGATTTCTTGCTTTCTTTTTCATACATTACTTAAAAGGAAGTTACTGCTTAATAACTTCCAACTGGTTTTTGTGCTTTTGTAGTATCTATGATAGTACATTTTAAGTGGAGTAAGATTTAAGTGCTATTTGTAACATGTTAACGAAGGAGGGATTCCGTGGGAAGTCAAAGAAAAATGCATTTAAGATTCTGACCAATTTTTAGTACACACAAACACAGTGCACTACAGTGAGGTTGGGTTATTTTTAAAAATTCATTGTAAAAGGAAAATTTAGAAAATTTTAATATTGAAAAGGAAAAACATGGAGATAATAGGTAAAACATTTTTAATTGTTATCCTTATTGATTTTGTTTAACATGTGATAACATTTCTGACTTAGTATCATATAATATATGCTCCTGGAGCCCTTATCTCTGAGATTATAACTGCAACCAGTGTAAGCTTTATAAAACAACACTATTCTCTGTATTTGAGTGGGTGGGAGCCTGTTCTGTGTCTGTGGTTTTATTTTAATTAGTGGTGTTTTATTAAGCTTAGTTTTAAAGACAATTGCTTTTATAAGGTATGTTTTGCAACTATTTGGGGTTAGTCTATCTAGTTTGCTCAGGTCAAAAATGATAGTTCTCATACTAAATTTGATCTCCAAATTGTTAATAAAAATTTTAAGTCTTGGAGTACCGAGAAAACTATCAAAACGTTTATAGCCTGATGAGGAAGGTACAGAAGTAAGGTGTTCTAATACAGTGTATTGTAAAAGTGTATACAAGGTACAATGTGAGCAGTGAGGAAAGAACAAGTAAATCTTTCGGGAGGAGTTAGGGACTGCTTCTTAGAAGAGTTGGCTCCAACTGAGTTTTAACGAATGAGTTAAAATATGACTGGTAAACAGAGAGGGAAAGAAAGCAAGGGGCACATCAGAATCTCTCAGAAAATACTAGTTTAGTATGCCATCCAGTCCCCTAGGATTATCAGATTAGATGCAGAGAATGATGTGATCAAGTGTACATTTCAGAAGGCTTATGCTGATAACGCCATAGACGGTTGGCCAGTCTGAAGGCCAGGAAAACAGCAACAGATGCAAGGGAATGATGGCGACTAACACACAGTTTTAGGATTTAGGGAACATGAAGATGAATAAGATTATACTCGAGGACATTATAGTCAAGTGCAAATGTTAGCTATGAAAGCAAAATCTTGGTTTTCTAGTCATCAGTGGACATATATTGCTTTCTTTTTATTTTATTTTTATCTTAGAGAAAGAGCACGGGAATGCTGAGAGGGGAGAGAGAGAGAGAGAGAGAGGGAATCCTGAGCAGACCCCATACTAGGGCAGAGTCTGCTCCAGATTCTCTCTCCCAGTCTCTCTCTGCCCCTCCCCCATGCTCGCTCACGAACTCTGGCACGCTCTCTCTCTCTCTCTCTCTCTCTCCCTCCCTCAAAAATAAATAAATAAACTTTAAAAACGTAGTTATTTATTTGATTTTATATATTTATACCACACATGATTCCACAGAGGGTATGACAAAAGTTAGGAGAAAGGCAGCAGAACAGTGACTTTAAATCACTTTCTGATTTTTGACAAGAGAGTTATTAATAAGCCCTGGGATCAAATCTTCTATGCTGAGAAAATTATTAGTAATGCTAGATCATCCTAATTCTTATTTTATTAACATATTAACATCTTATTTTATTAACATCTGTATCTCTGTTACTATCTGTCTTAAAACTCATTTCCTATGTTTCTGTATAATGTGAGAAATCAAAATGGAGAAAGGTATAAAATTTTTCCCATGTGTACTGTTGTGCTTTAAAAGTGTATATAGTAGTAATACTACTAAAATTGTTGGCATTTATATTACACTTGACAGTTTTTAATTTGCTGTTACTATACATCATAATGTTTTATTTTTAGATAGTGTTTAAATTATGAGGTTGTTTTCATGCACAATATCTCTTTTGAGCCTTGTGATAGGTAGAACAGGAAATTATTATTCTCGTTTCAGATGTTAAACTAAAAATCAAACAGGTTACTAGCTAACATAATACTGAGTTGGGACTAGAACCCAGACCCTTTGACTTGGTTCCTTTTGTACTAGGATGGGATCCCTTTTTTGGCCACTAGGTGGTGATAATTTGTTAAGACAAAACTGACAAAATTTAGGTTTAACTTCGATCTAGGATGTATAGAACGTAAAAACTGATATAACCAGATTATAAGAATTTTGATAATATGAGCATACTGTCAGAATTATGGAGCAGGGAGAACCAAGTGCTCCTGAAATTACACCTGAGTCATTTACATGGATGTTTTAAATGCCAACCATGAGGGAAATGGTTAAGGGAATTATGGTCTATTAATATAATTGAATATTATGTAACTATTAAATGCTATATGTACACATAGAAGGAACTTTGTAAGTATGTGTTCAATTTTACGGATTTTATAATTCTGTTGAAAGACTTTCAAGTCAGTATGATACGAAAGAAAAAGCAAGGTACAAAAAATGGTACATGTAGAGGGTTTAACTGTTAAGTGAATTTTTAAAAACATGTTAAAATTATGTATGAAGAATGAAACTTTGGATGACTCATTTCTGTCTGTAGGGTGAAAACACTTTGTATACTGGGTATATAGCAATGTATTAACTTTACAGTATTTAAAATAAAAATGAAGGGATAGTTGGAATTACCAGGATGAAGATTAGCACCAGAATTTACAGGCTCCCTGTGGGCTGACCTTCTACAAGTTTCTTCTGAAGCTCTTTCTTGACCTAACACTTGGAGAATGACAGCAGTTTTCTATTTTCTTTTAGCATACATGTGTCTTAATTAAACAACGTGTGTTTCTTCAACAACAATTAGAACTTTAAAGGCTTGTAACTGCTGTTCGAACAGCTTTTTATGGTAGATGGTAGGTATTCTGTTTACCCTGTAAATTTTATATTGGAGGAAAATTACAAATAAATATATACTCCCCAATTCTTTGAGACTTTATCATAGCTCAGTCTGAATTACCATAATACATAAGTTTAAATGGAAGAATTGTTGAAATTTGTAGGGAGGGTAGATTTTATTACATTTTAAAAATCCTACTCAATTGATGGTAAACTTGAATTATAAGTATTTTTTTCCTCTGGATTTTGTTTTCAGATAGGCTAGTTTTCCCAGTATAGTTTTTTATACATTGTTTCTGTTTTATTTTATTTAAAGAGTTCATAAAAGCTAGGTTTATTATTTTTTTAGCATGTTTGATTCAGCTTGTTAATCTTAAATGTATGTTGAAATGTTAACTCTTGACGTTTTAATACCTTGCCAGCAACTATAAATATACATTATAACCATTACCTACAGTGAGTTTACTATTTGGTATTTACTTATTGAACACTATATTTTATATTGCATTTTAGTCATTTAGATGGAAATTGAATTCAAATAACTAGTCTTTTGTGTTAAATTTCCTTCTATTAGGAAAAAATACACAAAGTCCCTTTTCATAGTAAAATGTGATGCTAAAGGTGATTGTATTGTCAAAGATGGCTGGTGAGAAATTGCAGATTACCTCACAAGATTATAATTGGGTAAAGGACTTAGATTAAATCTTTAAATAATAAGATTTCAATGAGTACATTTATTTTCATTGTAAATTATGAGTATTAAACATGAGGTTAAATGTCTGCAGGATGCATTTATATTTCTTCATAATGATATATGTGAGAAAATGTTTTCTTTCTTACTTTTGGTTTTATTCTTACTAGACTGGTTTCATCTAGGGGGCTCTGAAACCACACAAAGTAATTAGGTTTCTCTGATCAATAAAAATGAAATGATGGAGGGGGGAATTTAATCTGTAAAATTTTTTCAATAAAGTTGTTTTTGCTTATCATGTTCAAATTCTATCTTGTGATGTGATTTTTGTTATCAAAAAAGTTTTTTTTTTAATGTTTATTCATTTTTTGAGACACAGAGACAGAGGTGTGAGCAGGGGAAGGGCAGAGAGAGAGGGAGACACAGAATCCGAAGCAGGCTCCAGGCCCAACCTGTCAGCACAGAGCCCAATGCGGGGCTTGAACTCACAAACCATGAGATCATGACCTGAGCTGAAGTTGGACTCTTAACCGATTGAGCCACGCAAGCACCCCTCTTGTGATGTGATTTTTAAATCTTTATCATATTAAAAGTTCACATTTAATGATCCTAGCCTCAATATTTTTTATGAAATATTTTCTTTTTGCTCCATTTATGAATTTTGAAGCTTTTTTCAATTGTTGGTGCAGCTGAGATTACCTAGAACTTCATTGTCCAATATGATAGTCCTTAGCCACATGTGACTATTTAAACTTAAATTTAAACTAGTTAAAATTAAATAAAATTAAACATTTAGTTCCTTAGTCACGCTGGTCACATTTAATATGTTCCTTAGGTACATTTGGCAAAAATATAATTCAAGCTCTTGGATTACTCCAAAAAATAAAAACTTTGTTCCTACAGCCTTGGTATCTATAACATAGGGATTTCTTGTAAATCATGGCCATATTTTCACTTTCTGTTCTTACCCATTTTACCTAAGGCTGAATTGTCTGCCTTACAGCTATTGATTTTTTTCTAAGACTGTGATTCTCATACATTTGATTTATGGGTATAAGAGCTTTTAAAAATTGGAAATAGGCTTTGAGATTGCGGTAGTGGGTCTAGGGCTGAGTCTGGGAATCTCTGTTTTCAAGGAGCCAGATTTAGGAATCATTAGCCTGGGGCACACCAACAATTCACTCCTGCATTTTCTAAGCTTTACTTTTATATCAAGTCCGATCACCAGATAGCTACATTTCCTGATGATATAAATTTGTCCCCTTACAGAAATATTCTTATGGGACTACAATTACATTTATTCACTGATTTGATAAAATACTTAAGTGCCTACTATGTGCCAGGCACTGTTCTAAGCATAGGGAGGGTACATCAGTGAATAAAACAGACACAAAACCCTGTTCACATGAACTTTATTAGACTACTGAATGTTTTCTTTATGTCCCGGACTTTTTATAAAAGAATCAAGAGCAGAAGTGGCTGTATGTAAAATGTCTGATTTTGAGTTTTATGTTCAATAAAGACCTACTTGACAAATTCCACCCAGGAGTTCAGTGCTAGGAAAAGTTTCTAGTATGATTTGGCATGATCGCTTCTGTTAAAGAATGCTGTCTTGCTACAGGGGAGCAGTTGGAAGTCGAGTCATTCCCCTAATTGCTCCTGCTCCCCCATACCACGGTCTGTGTCCCTCCTTCTCTTTTGTTCTTGATCTCTCATTCTTCCAGCAGCCCCATCTCGCCTCCCTCACATTCCGCCCTCATTTTAGAGATGCAGTTTTATTGTTAAGAGTGGGTTTGATTATAAGCAACCTTGAATTTCATTTTATAAGTAAATTGGAGAAAGGGGGGGGGAATCTGAAGGGATGAAGCAAAGAATGCATTTGCTAAGACTGGTTCTGTGAACTTTACAGAAGGCTGAAATTGTGTTCTGGAAGATACGGATTCTTACTCTCAAACTTAAAGTAGGCGTCTGTTTTTACAGAAGCTCCGTAAACTTTGAAAGTCCTTGCTGTTTTGACTTTTACACGTGATTATGAAGCATTTATATATTATAGATTTAAAAACTTGGTGGAGACCCTAGAGATCATCTAGTGCAATTATCTAATCTTATTGGAAGTGAGATCCTGGGTTTTAAATAATTTACCCAAAGACACTCGGCGAGAGTGTCACTGGTAGGATTAGAACTCAGTTTCCTTTACTTCCACGTGGTCCTCTCCCACCAGACTTAGAAAATGCATCATGTCCTTTTAAATACGATAAATTTGGGGCACCTGGGTGCCTCAGTCGATTAAACGTCCGACTTCAGCTCAGGTCATGATCTCGTGGTCTGTGGGTTCGAGCCCCGCGTCGGGCTCTGTGCTGGCAGCTCAGAACCTGGAGCCTGCTTCAGATTCTGTGTCTCCCTCTCTCTCTGCTCCTCCCCTGCTCATGCTCTGTCTCTCTCTGTCTCAAAAATAAATAAAAACATTAAAAACAAATTTTTAAATACGATAAATTTAAGAGACGTGTGTAAACTTTGTATTATTTTCACCCCGTAATACACGGTTTCTAACTGAACAGACTTTATTGAGTTGTCACTATGTAGCAGCCACTGTACTCACCATGGGGGCACGTGCAGTGGGGAGGCCAGCTTGTCAGCACGTGTGCACCAGACGGTGGAGACACTTTGCTGAGCTCCCTCATGAGCTCGCAAGCACCACGTGATGCTGGAAGAAAGAACCGTTTCTTACCCTCAAAGATTGCACCACCAGTTTTTCAATCTGTAATATGCAAATGCTTAATGAAGCCCAATCTAGAGACCTAATTTATATTTAATAAATGAAAACGTGATAGCAGTTGTATTTCAAGAAGCGTTTGCTTTATAACCCACGTACTGTATTACATAGAAAATCTTGAGAAGCAAAGACAAGTCTGTAACTAGAACGGTGGCACAACCCAGGGAGTTTAGAATTCTTTCTGCTTACTTAACAGTGAATGTTCACCAGAAACGCTAGTCTTGTCTGTGGTAAGGTCTTCATATCCACGTGGAGCATGGCAAAGGTTCATTAATGTGCACGTTCGTAGGTAATGGAGCTCAGTGTTGTTTTTTTAAGTTTATTTATTTTGAGAGAGAGAGAACACGCCCACGGGAGAGGGGCAGAGCGAGAGGGAGAGAGAATTCCAAGCAGGCTCCGCACTGTCAGTGCAGAGCCCAACTCTGCCTGAACTCGTGAACTATGAGATCAGGACCTGAGCCAAAATCAGGAGTCAGACGCTTAACTGTCTGAGCCACCCAGGCACCCCGGAACCCAGTGGTTTTTAACCTTTTTGGGAATTTGAGGCACATATGCAACTTTCACAGTCGATTTTAAGATGTGCGTGCTGCCTCTGCCCCTGCCAAGCCCATTTGTGATCTCTAATTAACCATACCTGCATCTGTGGCTGGTGTGGGGGCTATTTTGAAAGAGCCTTTCAAGTGGTTCTCATCCATGGTGCACTTCTGCTACTGACGAGACCCTATTATTTCCCTCTGGTATGTTGAAAACCACAGATGTAATATTTATCATACACTGTAATTATTTACATATTATGTGCTTCTCAAAAATCTAGACTTTGCAAGCCTCGTAATCGTCACTCACACATTGTATCCTGGGTCCAAAATGATACTGTCGGTTGGCCCGATAATACTATTAAATATTATTAAGTAAATAAAATATAAAAATACATAAATAAAATTTAAAAGCCATTCTATTCTAATAAATACCAGAAGATAGTAGAGAGCACATTAAAGTCTGTTGCAAGCAATCTAGATTCCAAAAGTCCTGGTTTACAACTAAAATTAGGGGTGCATCCTTAAGCAGGTCACCTAATCTTGGGCCTCCGTTCACTTCATCTGTAAAAGTAGATTGTGGTAAATTCAAATTTATAGTCTCTAAGGACTCAGCTTTCCACTTTGTTAAGTGAAATAAAGCAGGAGGCTGGAAGCGAGATCCGGATTCTGCACCAGTGTATATTCTTGTATTTCCATAAGAGTGTGGCTGTGTGATTCACTTTCTATATTTATTTCTCACAAAATGTAAATAAGATGCCCTTTAAGTCTCACTCAAACTGGGGACTAGCATCCCTGGTCTCTCCCCTGAAGTTGGGTCACCAGGTCACGTACCTGTCTCCATATCCTGTGACATCTCTGGTGCCCCCTTGAGGAGAAGGGCCCATGTATTTTCATATATGTGCTACCGAAGGGAGCACAGGACCGTGTATTTTAGACTGCATATCTCCAGTGACTAGCACAGTGTTTGGCACATAAAAGACAATAAAAGTTTGCTAAATGAGTAAATTATTTTTTTAACTTTGAGAAAGTTTATATAGGTAAGTACATTTTTAATTATACCATCACAAATCAGTTTCCAAAACGATATTGTAATTTAGAGATGTTTTAACTGGCTCACCAGATTTTTGATCGTCCTCCCTAAAAAATCGCTAAGCATCTATTATATGGCAGACACTGGAAATTTAACTCCTCATGGGGCTCAGAGCTTGGCAAGAATGACAGAAAGATGCATGTTATTAATTCTAGTTGCAGTGAGGACTCCTATAACACAAGTATAAGCAAAATATAAGTAGACACTAGATGTTTAAACAAATAACACTTGTACTATGACTCATATTTTGAACTATGGTAAATATTTTTACTCGTTGAACATGATTTCTTTGTTTAATTCCAGCTCTTTTTATAACAAGTCTCCTTACCAGTGATGACAGATGAGCCCGTGTCATTTACGCATTGCAGGTCCTTTTTTTAATGAGATCTAAAGTAGACTAAATTTCTTTTTCGCACTGTGTCTCCAAATATTTTAAAACATGCATGGAATATTGGCCCAGATGTATCTTGTTCTGAATTATTTTTGCATATATTCTGGCTTTTTCTGATTAAGTGAATTTTTGCTTCTTTTAGGAGGATTTTCTATGGGAGGGTGCATGGCAATGCATTTAGTGTACAGAAATCATCAAGATGTGGCAGGAGTATTTGCTCTTTCTAGTTTTCTGAATAAAACATCTGCTGTGTACCAGGTAAGTTCCGGATTTTAAAAACAAAACAAAACCAAAAAAAAAAAGCGTGAAATAATCACACATTGAAACTAAAACAAAATTGATCATGAAGCAATTGCAGTCGATGCACAGAGCACTCCTGGGAATCCATCCCCAATTAGTCATAATGAATATTAATTCCAGCTGGTCATTAATGTTCAGGAAATACCATAGAAAGAATATTATTAAGCATGATGTCCAAGAGGAAAGGATAAAAATCATATGTATCCCTTACACATAATAAAAATAGAGATGATTATAGCCAGGCTTGTTTTTTTATGTCATGAACATAATCGAAACAAATGACCAATTACATTCCCCGACACCTGTCTCATAGCAATATGCTAATATACGAAGCAATACTATAGTGTTGTAACTTCATACCAGAATTAGAAACAGCAGATACAGAAATGAAAACTAGAATGTAATTTTTCTCTTGATGGTGCCTGCATTCCTCCCTCTCTCCACTCTCTATGTAAAGAAGTTTGTCTTACGGAGTCACACGGTTTCTTCAGGAAATGCTTCGACTGTGTTTGAGACGGTCCTGTATGGAGTCAGTGCTGGTCATGTACAACCATAGCTCACTTGGTGCCAGCAACTAGCTGAGCCCCCAGTCCAGGACCACCAGTGTGCACCTTAGACCACACCACCACTGCCTCTTTTCCCTTTAAATATTGGAAGTTTTCTGCCCTGTCTGATTTCCAAGAATGATGTTCATCAATGAATTTCTTAAACTTTTCCATTTGTACATCCTGTTCTTCAGGCTCTTCAGGAAAGTGATGGTGTACTCCCTGAATTATTCCAGTGTCACGGCACTGCAGATGAGTTAGTTCCTCATTCTTGGGGTGAAGAGACAAACTCCGTGTTAAAGTCCCTAAGAGTGAGCACGAAGTTTCATAGTCTCCCAGGTGTTTACCATGAGCTAAGCAAAGCTGAGCTAGAAAAACTGAAGTCATGGATACTTCAAAAGCTTCCAGGAGAAATGGAGAAGCAAAATGAATGAATCAAGATTGATTTGTTGACCTACCTGTAATGTCTTTGTGAAAAGTGGTTTTTACTGCCAAATTATACTTTGATAAGTGATAATTAAAATAGTATTATCAGTAAACAATATCAAGTTTACTGACTTATTTACTGGTTATTGAAATGCTTAGCACCACAGAGAGTAGCATCATCTTATTCATGGTAAATATTAATTTAGACAGACATCTGTGTGTTATTTTTCAGATACATTTGTAAATATTTGGAGACCTTTTAAGTAATTAAATGATTAAATTTTAAAAATAATGTAAAGTTGGTTTAAGTAAGAGCAATGAGAAAACATGAAAAGGCTTAATATGGCATTTTATTTACAAGTGTCCTATTTTGTTTCCAAATATTCAGGAATATTGTAGATGTGTTTATTATTGATTCCTGATTTAAATCCATTGTGGCCAGAGAGCATATTTTGTGTTACTGTTTTATCTGTATTCATGAAGGTTATTGGCTTGAAGTTTTGCTATTTAATTTGTTTTGTACATTTTTTGGTCTGGTTTTGGTATCAGGGTAATACTGACCTCATAAAATGAATTGGGAGGTGTTTTCTCCTCTTCTGTTTTTTTGGGAGAAATTGTATAGAATTGGCATTAATTTTTACTTTAAATTTTTGTTGAAATTCTCTAGTGAAACCTTCTAGGCCTGGAGATTTCGTTTATCTCTTGACAGTGCACCTACAAGTTTATTATAAACAACCTCACACTTAGTACAAGAACCTTCCATTTTCCCCTTCCTGGTCTTTATGCTAGTTTTCACACTTTACTTATAAATAACATGTACCATAAATCTCACAACACATTACTACTCTCTTATTTAAAGTCAGCTTTCCTTTAAATCAAATAATGACGAAAAAATCTTATATGTATACCTGTGTAGTTACCACTTCCAGTGCTCTGCAGTTATTTTGTGCTGATAACGTCTTTCTGGTATCCTTTTCATTCTGCCTGAAGGACATCCTTTAAATAATTCCGGTACAAATCTGCTGGCAATGGATTCTTTCAGCTTATATGTCTAGGAAAGCCTATATTTTGCATTAATTTTGAAAAGATACTTTCACTGGGTATGAAATTCTGGCTTAACATTTTTTTCTTCAGTATTTTAACTTTTTTTTTTAATGTTTATTTTTGAGAGACAGAGAGAGAGAGAGAGAGAGAGAGAGAAACAGAGCACAAGTTGGGAAGGGGCAGAGAGAAGTAGACACAGAATCCAAAGCAGGCCCCAGGCTCCAAGCTGTCAGCACAGAGCCCGACGCAGGGCTCGAACTCATGAACTGTGAGATCACGACCTGAGCCGAAGTCGGATGCTTAACCGACTGAGCCACCCAGGCACCCCTTTTCTTCAGTATTTTAAACATGGTGTTCCACTATCTTCTTGCTAACTTTATTTCACACAGGAAATCTGTTGTTATTATCTTTGTTCTTCTACATCTAATTTTTTGGTTTTTTACTCTTGCTGTTTTTAAGAGTTTATCACTGATTTTGAACAATTTGATTGTGATATATATTGGTCTGGTTCTTCATGTTTCTTATCCTTGTGGTTCCCTCTAATCTTTTTGGGTGTTTCTTTCATTTCAGATACTCTCCTCACATGCACGTGGTGATTAGTGCTCTAAGTAACCAGGTAGACCATCTCTGGTTCTCTGGAGTTCTCCATCCATGTAACGTACTCTTCCCTGGGACACTGTCTTACAAACTCTAACCAAGCTGATCTACTCAGACTCTTAGCTCTGCTTCTCAACATGGGAGTCCTCCAAGCTCCACCCCCTCAGCTCTGTGGCCTGGGAACTCTCTCAAGGCAACAAGCTGGGGCCATCTGTAAAGCTCACCTCATTTCCTTCCCTTTCTGTCAGAGAACACCGTCTTTTACTGCCTGATTGATGTCCAGTATTTTGAAAAAGTTTGTTTCCAGTATTTTGGCTTTTTTTTTTCTTGGTTGTTTCAGATGAAAGAATAAATTCCTTCCTTGTATTATGTCAGTGGCTGGAAGCTCCACTAAATTATCCTTTAAAGAGGTTTACCTTTCTTTCATTCTTTTTATTTACTTTTCTTCAGTGCCCTTCATTCCTTAATGTGGTTTCACATTTCCATATGCTATCATTTTCCTTCTGCCTGAAGTACTTCAACATTTATGATAATGCAGGTCTGCCACTATTAAATCTTTCCATGTATGGCTGAAAAAGTCTTATTTTGCCTACAGTTTTTTAAAGATATATAGAATTCTAGGTTGACAGGGTGGTTTGTTTTTTTTTCCTTTCATTTTATTATTATCTTTTTTAACGTTTGTTTTTGAGAGAGAGAGAGAGAAGAGGGGAGGGACAGAGAGAGGGAGACACAGAATCCGAAGCAGGCTCCAGGCTCTGGGCTGTCAGCACAGAGCCCAACGCGTGACTCAAACTCATGAACTGTGAGATCGTGACCTGAGCCGATGTCAGATGCTTAATTGACTGAGCCACCCAGGTGCCCCTTACTTTCATTACCTTAAAGATCTTACATTACTGTCTTCTAGTTTGCATTTTTTTTGTGTTGTTTTTCCTTAAAAATTTTTTTAATGTTTATTTTTGAGAGAGAGACAGAGACAGTGTGAGTGGAGGAGGGGCAGAGAAAGAGGGAGACATCCGAAGCAGGTTCCAGGCTCTGAGCTGTCAGCACAAAGCCCGATGCAGGGCTGAAACTCATGAGCTGTGAGATCATGACCTGAGTGGAAGTCAGAGGCTCAACCGACTGAGCCACCCCGGCGCCCCTTCTGCTGTTTTTCTAATCTTTTTTCCCCTGGCTGCATTTATAATTTTCCCTATCTTTAGTTTTAAGCAGTTTGATTATGACACGCTTTGGTGTTGTTTTCTCCATTTTCCTTGTGTCAGGAGTTTGTTGAGTTTCTGTTTTTTAGATCTGTGGATTTATAGTTTTCATCAAATTTAGAGACATTTTGGCCACAGCGTTTTCAAATCTTTGTCTCTCCCTCTTCTCTTTTTTGGGGACTTCAGGCTTACTGATACTTATTCCTTTTTCCTTTCCTTTTCCTTTTTTTTTTTTTTCATTCTTTCACTCTGCATTTCATTTTGGATGGTTTCTGTTGCTGTGTTGTTGAGTTCATTGATGTCCTGCAATGCTTCATTTGTTATTAATCCTATCCACTTTATTTTTTACCTCAGATACTGCACATCTCTAGAAGTTCTGTTTTCTTTTATTTGTTGCATTTTATATTTAATGTGCTCATTCTCCACCTTCTTGAATATATGGGACATAATTAAAAAACAGTTGTAATATTCTTGAGTCAATCATCTCTGTCATTTGTTGGTTTGTTTCTATCAATTAATTTCTCTTTTCATTAAGGATGATATTTTCTTGCCTTCTTAGTGTGCTTCATGATTCTTTATTAGCTCCCAAATGAGGTGAGTTCTACCTTATGAAGTGCCAGACCATTTGCATTTCTATCAATACGAGCTGTGTCACAGAATGCAATTAAATTACCTGAAAAGTACTTAGAAACAGTTTGATCATTTCAGGCTTCCTTTCTGGGGAGGTTTCAGAGCAGCGTTTCTCTGGGACTAATTTTGCCTCACCACTCAAGCAGTACATTCTGGGTAATCCAGCTGACACCTGCCGGATCCTGAGGTTTTACACTCTGACTAGTGGAACTCAAACTTCCCAACCCTTTGTGAGCCCCAGCAATTGTTCCTTCTGGTCCTTTCTGGTGGTTCATACTCCCCTCACATGCTTCCGATGGTTTGTACTCACGAAGAGGTGAGGTGTAGGGGGCGTGGGGGGGGGGGGGCTCTGCAGGTCTGTGGCACTCCCCGTCCGGCTCTCTCATGCTCTGCTCTGTGAGTTGTAAGCTCCTCAACCTCTTTGGACGCAGGCTGTCCTGGCTCTGTCTCCTCTGCGGGCTCCACTGGGGTCTCCCTCCCCCCACTGCAGCCAGGACGCTCCCTTCATGCAGTAAGCTGGGCCTTTGCAGACCTCGCCTCGTTTGTTCTCCTTCTTCAGGAGCTGTCCTGTGCTGCCAGTGTCCAGTGTCTGAGAGCATGCACATGGTTCCACTGTGTCGTCGTTTCAGGTCGAAGAATAGATCTGCCCCATCTTAGGCATCGTGGTCATAGGCAGAAGTCTCTTTATTTGAAGTTACCGACTCTAAATGTAAAGAGGGAGGGTGGGAGAGATACTGATAATTTAATAATATCCAAAATCTTTTCAGAGAAGACTGTGCAGGGTTTTAATCATCCCAAGCTTTTAATGACCTTCACCTCCTTGAAACTTTCAAGGCCTTGGCTTGAATATACACGGTATCACTCGTGTTTAGAGCCTTCATGGCTGCATTATCCTAAGAGTACCACATATACGTGGCATAAAGAAGGGCATTGGGGCACCTAGGTGGCTCAGTCCATTAAGCATTTGACTCTTGATTTTAGCTCAGGTTGTGATCTCATGATTCGTGAATTCAATCCCCATGCTTGGGACTCTCTGTCTCCCTCTCTCTCTTCCCCTCCCCCAATTGCTCTCTCAAAACAAATAAACATTTAAAAAACAAAAAAGGCATCAGGCCTATACATGTCAAGTGTATACATCCCAAATATAGTATAAGGGAAGGAATCCAGATTTTTTTTTTACGAATACCTGTCCTGTCACTTAATAATTCTGGCATAAGCCTCAGCCTCTGCTATAGTATACTCTTCTGTGAAATTGTTGTCTGAGGATCAAGCATAGAGCATATGTAAAAGTCCTTAATAAAATGTAAAGGTAAACAAATTTAAAGTATTACTAGTATTGGTTAGTATGGTTATAAATCCATCTCCACAAATAGATCTATGCGTGGAAGTTATATCTAAAATTGTATGTGGATAATCTCCAGTCTAATTCTGGTCCCCTACCCATTGGGCTGATAGGATATCCATTGTGTTATCACGAGCATATGTTTCCAGGGAGGCCCTCCAGTCTCACTGACCTTGAGATACCTATTGTCCATGTGTGGGTGGTCTCTTAAATCCCGATTTTTGAGCCTGAAAAAATATACTAAGGCTGGAAACACCAGGGTTTAAGGTTTTATCCTCCTAAAGAAACCACTCAGTCATTCCTTCCACGTCCCATCCCAAACCCTTCTGTTGCTTTACCCACGTAAACATTTCTGAAAGCAAGGGAGAAAAAAAAATGGCAACAAGAACAAAACGTAAATCAGTATCACAATAAATTCTATATGTTCATGTTGGGGAGACTGGAATTTTGCAAGGGAAGAGAGAGAAAGCTAGGATATGAGTGAAGGGAGACTTGTACTTTTTACTCTATTTCTTCTGTTTGAATTTTTATAATGCACTTTATTATTTTTATGATCTTAAATGTTTATTGATTGTATTTTTTCTCAACTGAAATCTGAATAAGAAAAATCATCATCAACAATAAGGAACTTAAATGTATTCTTTATAAGAAGCTGAGTATTCCAATTGAAGTGTAACAAAATGAACTGAGAACAAAATATAAAGCAGACTGACAATTCATGGTACTTTGACACATAGGGAAAAAAAAAAAACAAAAAACGGTCCAGATACCATTTAGCCAGAATATATTTAAGTAAAGTCTTTATCATATAATATGTATTTCTTGGGGCGCGTGGGTGGCTCAGTTGGGTAAGCATCCAACTCTTGATTTCGGCTCAGGTCATGATCGCACAGTTCTTGAGTTCAAGCCCTGCATCCGGCTTTGTACTGGTAGCAGCACAGAGCCTGCTTGGGATTCTGTCTCTCTCCCTCTCACTCTGCACCCTCACTCACTCATTCACATTCTCTCTCTTCCTCTCTCAGAATAAATACTTTCTTTTTTAAAACAGGCATTTTTTGGTATAAGAGGACAGAATTACCGCAGCCATGCAAACATTTCAATACCCACAGCATGCAAATATCTCAAGAAAATTCAGATTATAAGATAAATAAAGACAGTTGGTTCACAAGACTTTGACTCTGAGTAATCTTAACACACAAAGAGTTAGAATTGTATTTAGAGGGAAGACGTGTTGTTGCTGTTACGTAGATCATAATTTTACTTTCCAATTTGCCCTTTGGGGGCGCCTGGGTGGCTCAGTCGGTTAAGCTTCCGACTTCGTCTCAGAACATGTTCTCATGGTTCATGAGTTCGAGCCCCATGTCGGGCTCTGTGCTGACAGCTCAGAACCTGGAGCCTGCTTTGGATTTTATGTCTTTCTCTCTCTGTCTCTGCTCCTCCCCCACTTGTACACTCTCTCTCTCTCTGTCTCTCTCTCTCTCTCAGAAATGAATAAACATTAAAAAAATGTTTTTAATTAAAAAAATTAAGATATGTTTCTGTGGATGTGCACATGCAAACTCCTCTCAAGTAGCCTTAGCATATTCCTACACTGAAGGTAAGGTGCAAACCCATGCATGTGATATCTCTGTCATATTTGTTAACTTCTGCCATTTAGCTGCAACCAAATCAGTTCAATTTGTTCCATACAACACTGAATTAAGACAACTATGAACAGGATTATAAGCACCAGAATGAGACCACCCAGTAGCACTGAACTCAAGTGTGCACCCCAAGTTTCTGGTCCCATCTACCTGAACAAATCCCATGGACCATTAAGGGTTTACCTTAAGAGGCCAGCTGTCCTCCTTAAGTTTCTGCATTGACCTTCCCACTTGGCCATTAACATTAATCCAGGCGTCACAGGATGTATGAGCAATTACATTGACTCCGCCTTGGCCTACAAGGACACCACCTAGGACAATGTGTCCTCCACAACCCCATGGCCATGATTTGAGTTGGTACTGAATGTTTCCAGGAAAAGGAGGAATATCATTGATCATTTTAGCTAAAGACAGGCAAAAAATTTTACCAGCTTTTCTAATTGGATGATTCCCATTGTAGAGATGATAGCCCTTAGGCTATACATAAATAACAATCAATTATCCTCTGTAGAAAGCTTTCCCCACCCCACGCCCCCCACCCGGAACAAGAATAGCTTGGGGCATGTGGGTGGCTCAGTCAGTTAAGCTTCCGACTTTGGCTCAGGTCATGATCTCTGGTCCATTGGGCTCTGTGCTGACAGCTCAGAGCCTGGAGCCTGCTTTGGATTTTTTGTCTCCCTCTCTCTGCTCCCCCCACTCTCAGAAATAAATAAACATTAAAAAAAATTTTTTTTAAAGAATAGTTTAATTTTGGAGAGATCTCTATAGTCATGTGAGATCTATGTGAGCCATTTGTGGTATTTCCTAAAACACTTGAAAATCTTACAAAAGTTTAAGAGTCACCATTTCTTCCAGAGAGACAAGTTAACACCTACTTTATAATCATCCGGCTTCCTAAAATGGGACCAATGTTAGTCAAGGGCACAGATGACACGGTCTCCAGCGGAACTCCTTGCTCAGCTGGTAAGCCTTGCAGTTTCAAGTGCAGTTCAGTAATTGAGTCTAGTCCTTGCTTTTGCAGAGAAGCTCAGAGGTGGTCACCCTTTACTATTTGTGCACATCGCCAGCTGGGTGGCATTTGCCCATACCATAGAATGACTAAGTGATAGCTATGGGAATGTGTGTGGGGAATATAACCGAAAAGTGTGTTGATAAGTGGTTTTTGTTTTGTTAAGGGAAGGGTTTGGAACTGGGGCCATCCTCTACTGTTTGCTTAGACTTCTTAGTAATGTTAACAAGAATGGCAACCAAATTTAGTCTTCTGTTGAGAGATGGCTGACCCAGCAGTCAATTAAATTTAAGGTGCTTATAACACTTTGGGAAAACGACACCAGGGTATTTTCCATCTTGAGGAAAGCTCCACAGGTGGTTCTGAAAGACAGTGATCATTTCTGTCCTTTTTTCCCCCAGAAGTTTCTGGGGTCTGAGGAATTCTCAATTTCCAGAATTGCTGCTTTCCCTTCTCTTAACATATAACTATGTCCTAACCCAGTAACTGTCACTCTACCATTTGCCAGCTGTTGCCTCCTCCTACCCATATCTTTTGTCCCAGAAGAATTGGGTACAGGAGGGACAAGGGTATTTTATAAAACTTACAGAGACCCATTGTGCCCCACAACTTGGGCCCACATAGCCCGCAGTAAGGAGACTTGGCAAGCACTTGTACTCAAAGAGTTAGTGATTATCTTTTTGATCTAAGACCATATCAACACAGCAAATAAATCCAGATCTGTGAACCAAAAATAAGTTTGAATCCCCTGCCTCCTTTTGGCTGAGCGGTCTCCTAGAATGTGTACCAACAAAGCCCACCTGGGGTTGTCATTAGGAAAAAGAAAAAGAATCATACTCAAGAATGATCGGGGCGCCTGGGTGGCTTGGTTGGTTAAGCGTCCGGCTTCAGCTCAGGTCATGATCTCACGGTCCATGAGTTCGAGCCCCGCGTCAGGCTCTGTGCTGACAGCTCAGACCCTGGAGCCTGTTTCAGATTCTGTGTCTCCCTCTCTCTCTGCCCCTCCCCCATTCATGCTCTGTCTCTCTCTGTCTCAAAAATAAGTAAACGTTAAAAAAAATATATTAAAAAAAAAAAAAAGAATGATCAGGAAGAATCCTTGAATATTCAAAAGAGCTCTATATAATCACCCAACCCTTTCTTTCTGACTCTAATCGAGAAAACCTCTGAGAAGAGATGATCCCTTTCTGCGGACAGTTGCATTCATTAACCAAACTGCCTTACTAAGGTGTGTGGATCAGAATAGAGTGAAAGAAGTAGAGCCAGACATTTCTGAGTCCGTTGTTGAGGAGAATCCCTCAATGCTCAAGAGCACCAGATCCCAGCGAATTGCAGGGAATGTGACAAGCCCGTTGAATAACTATCAGCCCATTGTTGAGTTGTTTTGTGATAAAAGGCACACCATTGTCAGACTGGATGTGGTCCAGAAATATAAGCCAGAAGTATAACACAGATTAGTTTCACAAGTCACAATAGTGTGGCCAGTATAAACTTATCAGACTGGAACAGCAACACATAACCTGAAAAAGTGTTAATAGCAATGAGCCACCACTTATAAACCCCAAGAAGAGGTCAATTTGATCAGGTGTAATTAATGTGTTAGAAACAAGTATGGGCAATGCTCCATACTTCGTGGTTACCTTCACTGAGAGACAACCGGGTCACATTTTGTTGGGACTCAAAATTTGGCAATGGCCGCCTATGCTTCTCAAACAGGATCTTTTACTGTGTACCCAGTATAATGGTTGATGTGTTACCATGTCTGGTATGATGATGGTTCCACTAAGCAACAGTTGCAGTCTGGGTAGTTGCAGACTCGATCAGCAGCTTAATTCCAGTTAGTTTCAACAGAAAATGGGTCCATCTACATGAGTGACCCAGAGGGTTCAATTAGCAGTCACTATTTGTTTCCTTAATTAGCAGTGCCAAAGAGGGTGTCTTTAATCTTCCAATCTCTAGTTGTTGGTTTTTTTTTTTTTCAAATTTTTTCTTAACGTTTATTTTTGAGAGACAGAGAGAGACAGAGCATGAGTGGGAAAGGGGCAGAGAAAGAGGGAGACACAGAATCCAAAGTAGGCTCCAGGCTTTGAGCAGTCAGAACAGAGCCCAACACGGGGCTCAAACCCACGAACTGTGAGGTCACAACCTGAGCCAAAGTCGGATACTTACCGACTGAGCCATCCAGGCACCCCAGTCTGTAGTTTTCTAAGTAACAATCCAATAATCAGGCCATGGCAATGACCCAAGAATCAGTAAAAATATAGTGAGTTTTACCAAGGGTAGTATTTGTCAGAGCTATAAGAACAGCCTTGAGTTCTGCCTACTGAATGAAATGACCATGTCCATTTTCAGATCTGAACAGTTGGCCCTGAGGCTGAACAGTTGCAACTTCCCAGTGGACACCATTGGATTTCAGCTTAGCCAAACCATCAGTGAAACAACCCCAAGCATTATAGACAAACTCTGTGAACCAAGGGCCCCAATGAGCCAGCGACTTTGCTGCAGGTGGTGGAATGGAATAGCCGCCATTTTTTTTTTTTTTTTTTTTTTTTAATGTAGAGCCAAGATGCCTCTGAGGCCAGACCAGCTGCATTCTTGAATGTACCATTCCCATTACTGGATGCTTTTCACTTTGTTAGTCATTGAGTCTGAGTCGACCCACCCCAAAATAGAAATATCAAGTTATGGTCACAGTTCCCCCAGAGGTCAAGCATTCAGTTTCAACAAGAGCCCCAGTAAACTAATAGCTGCTTTTCAAAAGAGGTAAAACTGGTAGCTATGATGAAGAGGCAATGAGTCCAAACCCCAAGGGGCATCTCCAAGTGGAGGCTACCTCCCTTTGCCAGAGGCTCCAACTGGCAACAAAGTCAGTCATGGAAACGTGTAGCTCAAAGGGACTGTTGACGATGGAGGGCCCCAGAAGTATTAGCACTTGTCTACATCCAGATCTTCCCAATCAGGCGAAGCCCTTTTTGTTCTTACGAGTATTTGCATACAAGCATGTAAAACGCTAATACCAATTCTATATTCAGCAGTGGAACCCAGAACAGCAATACATTAAATAACACAAAGGGTTCCACCCCAGAGTTCGTGTTAACTTCCCTTTCCCACTGTGAACTCTGCCCCAACCCCATTAGTTGAATGTGGGCATACCCTCATCACATGTGCCTGTATCCACAAGAACCACAAAAATTTGAATCCCTTACTTTCCCCATCTTCCCCAACACACTGGATAGATTGTGGCCTTTTATCCTCTTTCAGAACAGGGAGATATCACCCTTGCTCTAATCTCCTTTCTCCTTAAACCAGCTGAGGTCAGTGAAAGAAGGGATGGGTCACAGGGGAGCAAAGAGGGCGAGGGCTGCACGTGGTAAGCAAATCACGTCCCAGTTTGGAGAGGGATGGCAGCTGCTTGCAAAAATTTATTTCTATTTTAGTTTCTCACTCTTCATGGAATCAGTCTGCTCGGCATTGTAAACCAAATCAAGGATGATAAGAGCTTTAATACCAGTCAGTCAATGCCCTCTCTGTGGTTTTCCATGGGAAATTGTTTCAGGAAAATTTTCTGAGGGGCCCAAAGCTTCCATAAAGCAAGTAGATCACTGCCCACTGCAAAACAAAACAAAACAAACAAACAAAAAGCTCTGAGGCCTTTTACCACCATCTTCAAACGGATCTAGGTTGACATGACAGACCACAGGACAGGCTGAGTCATAAGGTGGCCCCAAGATTCTACTTCTCTTTAACAAGCGTCCTGCACAATTCCCCCCAGTCTTCCAGGCAAACCAGCAAAGGTTCTAATGATTTGCCTAGGTTCTGCTTGTCGGGAGTGCGATTTTCCCTGCCTTCACACTCAATGTAGGTATGTGCCTCTGTAACTGTGGTCAGAAAGAGGGCAGAACCTTCTGCCTGTTCAGACCGAATGTTAGCACTAGTTCTTCTGAAGGGGTGGGCCTGAGGCTGTCCTCCCACTTGGAGAATTAGCAACAACCAGGGCACCATTTGGCTAGTTGTTTGGACCCCTTTCCTCAGCCTATAATTGCTTCTCTAAATTCCCATTAAGAAGAAATAAGATAGCAGGCCATTTATTGCCCGGTTGACCATACAATTTGATCAACATGTTTGCAATCATTTCCCATGAACTTCCTGAAAATTCTGTTAACCACCCTGCAAAGCCTTCCTTCCTTTCTAGTACTCCAGTATTCCAGAAAGTGAGTAAAATTTCATTTGAAATATCGAGTGCCCTTTTACAAAAGTGTAAAACATTATTTTAAAGTACATTTCCTTTACACTGCCCTCACATTACTATGTGCATTACCTTTCTTATTTTATTTAGGCCTTTGTTTTTTGGATTGGTTGTGAAGGCCATATATGATTTTTATACTGAGAATAGAATTAATAATTAATTCTGTAATGAATAGTGCACATCCTGTTTTGAAGAAATAATATTTTGGGCAAAATTTCCATAAGAGATTTTTGGTTTTGCCCATAAGTTAGTTCAGAGCATCTGAGATCTTCCTTCCTTCCTTTCTTCCTTCCTTCCTTCCTTCCTTCCATTCTTCCTTCCTTTCTTGTGAAGTGACAGGCAAATTTGATGCCTCAGCATTTTATTTTAAATTCATTTTAGGGGTGACTTCAACATAGCTTGTTACTTCATTTTCTGTTACTGTACCTAATTAATAATTGGGGATTTTTGTTTGTTTGTTTGTTTGTTTGTTTTTTGTTTTTGTTTGGTGTTTCACTACCTAATCTTATAGGCACAGTCTTACTTTACTCAAAAATCACTCTTTTCATTTTCTATTTCCCTCTTTCTTCCCATCCCAATTTTTTCTAGTCAGTTGTTGGCTTGTCCGATTGTAACTAGAGATACACTTGACATATTAGTTACTTGACATATTAATTTTGGCCACTTCTGGTATGCTTTCTTTTGCCAATGAAATTATTGAAATTGAAAAATTGGGTGGGGGTGTCTATGAGAGACGGAAGTCTTTCCCCTGGGCATTAAGTATTAAGCCAGTTTCTCTATCACATAACAAGAGAGAAGTGTTAAAACCAAAGTTCACGGCATGAAGCAAATAAATGGCTCTCTTTAAAAATTTCACTTCAACAGCAATAAATCTCTAGTTAAATCTAAAAACAGGATTTTAAAATGGCAAATGAAAAATATATCGATTTCAAATAGTAGCTCAAATGCATTTTTTTTTTTTTTTTGGTTTCTTAATTATCCTGTGAAATGTCAAGTGTGTTTCAGGGCAGCTGGTTAACATTGTCTGAGTTCAGCCATGGAATCAAAGAGTTTTTATTGCTGGAGGGGAATTCAGAGATTATCATTTTACACATATGGAAACCGAGATCCAGAGAAATGATGTATGTATAGTCCTGAATAAGCAGAGCTAAAACATAATTCCTCTTTCTTATACTCTTTCCACAATGATGCAATGCTATCGTGGTGACGTTCAGAAAGTAGAGCTGCAAATTCACATAAATTTCAAATATTTTAATTTTTTTGATATTTATTTTTGAGACAGAGAGAGAGAGAAAGAGAGAGAGAGAGACAGAGCATGGGGGAGAGGGGCAGAGAGAGAAGGAGACACAGAATCCGAAGCAGGCTCTGAGCTGTCAGCACAGAGCCCCATGCAGGGCTCAAACTCACGAACCATGAGATCATGACCTGAGCCGAAGTCAGATGCTCAACCAAGTGAGCCACCCAGGTGCCCCTTCATCCCTTTGCAGAGTGCAAGTGGGGGAGGGGCAGAGAGAGAGGGAGACAGAGGATCCAAACCAAGCTCTGTGCTAACAGCAGAGAGCCTGATGTGGGCCTCGAACTCACCAACCTGTGAGATCATGACCTGAGCTGAAGTTGGCTGTTTAACCGACTGAGACACCCAGGAGTGCCTCTCTGTCTCTTTCAGTGGCTCCTTTACTGTTAGTCCCTCAATGTGGAGGCTTCCTGTGGTTCTGTTTTTCTTTTTTTCTCTGAGTAAACTTGATCTTGCATAGCCTCAGACTGCTAGCTTTATCCCTAGCCCTGGATATACTTAGCTCTCATGCTAGCTCCACACCAATGTTCTGGACATCCTGCTGGAGCCCTCCAGCTCCTCCTTGGTTGTCTAGCAGCCGCTATATCTTTAACATATTCAAAACAACGCAAAATGTTCTCATTTACCAAATGCGTGATTTGCGTTAAAAAAGAAAACTAAACTCTCCAAGTTTCTGTTCTCTCTCACCTGCAAAATGGGTTTCTTATGAAATTAAATGTGGAGAACCCAGCAGCTGAGAAGTATTGCTTTGTTGTCTGTTCTCAAGCTGCTTCTCCTGTTGTGATCGGTTTTAAAGGTTTTCCTCTGCATAATGCTATCTTTGGGTTATAGTCGGCTCTTCCCCACTCTCATCTTTGCACCATGTCAATTAACAAATCCTATGATGTTCTATCAAAGAAGCTTCTTTCCATTTTGGCCTTTAAACCATCCTCAAGGTCTCTGTCTTAGTTCTGGTCTCATCGTGCCTTTGGATGGGTCTCCTTGGCTCTGTTTTCTTCTGTCTCTTCATTCTCCAGCATGGTATCAGAGTTATTGGCCTGCTCCACTACCTAAAAACACCATGCTGGCTTCCCAGTGTCCTCAGAATAAAATTATAATGTTTAGAATTCTCTAGCTAAGCAGTAAATTCCTTCACAATCTGGGCCCTACCTACTACTTCAGCATTATTGTTTGTCCCTCTTTGCTCTCTTGTCACAGTGCACCAGAATGGACGCACACACACACATACACACATGCACACACAAACTCCCAATGTTTCTACCACACCCAAATCCCCTTGACATACCAAACGTTGTCAAGACTTTGTCTTTAGTATACTATTCCCTCCATCTGGAATGCTCTCTCTTTCTCTCTCAACTGACAAACTCCTAACATTTAAGACACCAGTTTTAAGCAACCCAGTGCCTCCCTCAATTATCTGGGCAGAAGTTGCTCTGTTTCCATGTTCCTGTATTGATCCTTTACATGACGGTCTTCTACCCACTCCAAATTTTGAACGCAAAGGCAAGGGCTATACATTTGTTTTCCCCTTTAGTACCTAGTACTGTGATTGTCACACAATAGACATGTAATAAACAGGTCACATAACTGTCATGTCCTGCTGGCATCTCAACTAAGATTTCTTTGGATGTTCTTTTGAATTTATTTTATAACCATCTAAGGATTTGGTCCTGTCCTCCATGATAGCTTCCCCTGAGGTTAGATTTAATTTTTAGGGAAATAATGTTTTACAGTCAAAATGTGGGGACAAAAATAAAAAAACAACAAAACCCACTCGTATGCATTCTGCCCCCCATCCGACCCATAGAAGCCAGGTAGATCCTTCCTTCTCAACACAGTGCTCCAAGAGCCACTATCAATGTAGGAAGTTGGGAGCTGATGTTAGGGATAACAAGTCATTAGAAAACTCAGGGTGGATATCACATGACCTGAAATTCTGGTCCCACTGTGTGGCTGACAACTCTGAGATGCAGGTGGTGGCACTTTATGTGGTGTCTTGCATGACATAAATATTTAGCAATTAATTGTCTATTAGTGAATGATGATTACTGAACTATTTTTGCCTCATTTTCTCTGCCCAAACAATAGGGCAGGTAATTTCCAAGCTACTTTTGATGGTTGGTGTAAGAATAAATATAACGAGCAATGTGAATTACCTGGGAAAAAGTTTAAAATCATTATAAAAAATAGTTTCATTACATAAAATATTATGTACAATGAAGTATTCAACTTGTAAAACTAATTTAGTGTCCTACAGTTGAGTTACAACAACTGGAAACATAGGAGATACTAGCATATTTTTTTAAACTTCAAATGTATATAATAATAAACAGCTGTAAGTAGAGTACAAAGAACTTTTTTTTCTGAACTGTTTGCAAAGAAATTTGCCAATAGAATGCCTCATCATGCCAGAATACTTTGGTGTATATTTTGCACAAACAGGAACATTCTACAGTTCCATGGCACAACCATAACAATCAAGAAATTCAAAATAATACATTACTGCTATCTATTCCTCATGACATTAGATCCCCATTGACACTTGAAGCTTTTAGGCCAGTTATTTTGGTAAATTGGATTTTTCTGATGTTTCATTATGATTATATCTGACTTAATTACTCTCATGCAGAAATATAGAAGTGACAGAATATACTTTCCATCGTATCCTATCAAGCAATTCATGGTTTCAATTTATCTCATTACTAAGAATATTCACTTTGATAATTTTATCAATATGGTGACTTCAGGATTGTTCACTATAAAGTTATCCTTTTCCTTTTTGCAATTAATTAATAAGTATTTTGTGATGAAGTACTTTGAGACTATGGCAGTATGTATTTCTTCATGAAAGTTTTAATTTGTTTATTTACTTATGTCGGAATCAACTCCTGGATTCCTATGTGTTCAATCGGTTGTAGTATGCTGCTGTAATATGTTTTATTTTGTTTTTTTGACACTGGCATTGTCACAGAATTGGCCATTTGGAGCCTCTCTGAGTTGGCTTTGGTGTCATTTTTACATTTCATTCTTTGAAAACTGTATTATTTTACAGCTAAAATAAATGTATCAGGCTTATCTTGTACTTCTGTTGCCCAACCCCTGAATCAATAATTTCTCCAAGGAATCATTTCTGGTTCTAATTAATGAAGCACTAAGTAGATTTCTTCTATTGGGGAATTGCCATTCCCAGGCCCTCAGTGGAAAAAACTGGGGATGAATGTATGAATACTCATGTACACGTATTTACAAATCTTATATATTATGTACATATTTATATATATTCTATATTATGTAAATATATTTATATTGTGTGAAACTATATGTACCATATGTGGAACCATAAAATGTGGAATATATATAGGCTATATATACATAGAGAGAGAATATACACATACACATATATATGTAATAAGTTTATATATGTACCTCCAACTGTAATAATAGTGATTATTCTATTCCTGAGTTGTTTTGGAAACAGCTTTCACAGACCCCCAATTGTAACATTTTCAGAATTTCTGCAAATTGGTTGTTAAACCACTTGTAGCTTGAAAATGGTCATGATGGGAAACTTTACACCATGGAAATTGTCAAACACTCCTGTCTATGTGTTTGATTTGCATATTTACAACTGATATATCCAATCTTATTTTTGAAGAGGAGACCAAATTTTCCAGTGACTTGCTATATATCTTCTCTTTGATATCACTGATATCATCCCATGAGCACCAACACCAGAATAGATAACCTGATCTCATCTCCCCTAATTCTGCTTCTATCCCTAATGTTCATCTTATCATAGCTAAGAAGGCAGCTTTCCTCTCAGTTCCACAGACAAGGAATAATGGAATCATTTTTGATTTCCCCTTCATCTTAATCTTCCTAAATCTAGCCCCCAGGTTGTGTTGAGTCCATCTCTAAACTGTTTCTTATGACTCTTTTCTTTTATAATCCCAGTTATTCATTGGCTTATTTTAGGCTTTTGCTTTTTTCTTGCGCGGTCAATTGAATGTTTCTCTTTCATAAATTTCTTACCTTGAATGAGAGATAGGTACAATAATCAAATACCTTCTCACTTGTCTGAAATATATTCCAAATGAAAGTTATCAGTACAGAACAATATGGCTACACAAAACCTGATCGAGTATGACTTAAACAGTAAAAACAGTTGCTAGCCTCACATAGGAAAGTTGGAGAAGTGTTCTCAACTTGGTATAGCTGTCCAATGCTATCAGTAAAAACCCAGACTTTTTTTTATCTGTTCCCTCTGCTATTCCCAACTATTGACCTTTTCCCTGACACTTGGCATTCTGTGGTCACAAAATGGCTGCCAGAGCACCAAACAATCCATCCTCACGCCACAGAAAAGTCATGGCACAGAAAGTAGCCTCACTTGTCTGTCTGTCTTTCTTCAGGCAACATAGTCTGTCTCAGAAACTTCCCAGCTATCTTTTCCCTACCTCCTACTTTTCATAACTATGTTACATGGCCCCAGATCCCTTAAAAAGAAGTCATAGTCGGCCAAAGTTCTTTGGCTTTCCTAACACTTTTTTTTTTTTTTCAAGTTTGAAGCTTGTACCAACTCTACTGTGTTTCTACTGGGTAATGATATGTGGAGAAAAACCACATCTGTTCTTTCTAAACTTGTTCATACCTCTTCACAAGGACCCAATTCCACCAAGATTACAAAATACGCGTTTATTAATTCAATGAGCATTCAATGAGTATTATTTTAAATACTAGGGTAGGGTAGTTAACAAAACCGGCAGAAATTCCTGCCCTAAAAGAGCTTACATTCTAGTGACATATCTGTTCTCCATTAGAGGAAATCTAAATCTAAATCAGCAGTTCAGAAGACTTTCCAGAATTACCTTAACTTACTTCCTGCCACTATGCTTTACTCTTTCAAAAACAGGAGCTGGGTGTTGATTCTGGTGTGTTTTGATTCCGACCTAAACTCTATTTTTCCTGGCTAATATTTCTTAGTTTGTGAAATGAACTTGGGCTTTTTCCTATTTTTAAGTACTAACATTCGCAATGCTATTTTTGCATTTTGGGGTTGATTTTGGTCAATTATAGTGTTGAGACTTTTGTAGTCTTGCACTTTGAACAGCCACTCTTCCTTAAATTTCGTGTGTCCCACTTGAGAAGAAACTTATACTTTAAATGGAAACTTTTGCCGCACAACATGGATTTGGAAAAGTGCCACAGGAATGTTTTTAGATTGTATAGGACTTGGCAATGAAAATAACTGGTTGAAGAATGACATTAAAAAATAATCTTTGGATTTTGACACCTTATGGAAGAAAAGAGAAAATGTTATTCTATCGCTCTTTCTCCATGATATGGTTTTCTTAAAAAGGAGAACTATATATGTTTAACTAAACAATAACTTACCCCTTAATGTCTACTTTAAAAGGACATTTTATCAGCTTGGATGCTTTGGAACAGCATGTAATAGAAAACACAGACTCTGTCTTAGTCCACTAGGACTGTAATAACAAAATACCACAGACTGGGTGGCTAATAAACAACAGAAATTTAGTTCTCACAGTTCTGGAGACTGGAAGGAAGTCCAAGATCAATGTGCCAGCATGGTCAGGTTCTGGTGAAGAGTCCCTTCTGGGTTGCGGACCGATGACTTCTCTCTGTGTCCTCACATGGTGAGAAGGACGAAGGAATCTCTGTAGAGCTTCTTTTAGAAGAGAACTAATCCCATTCATGAAGGCTCCTCCCTCATGGTTTAATCACCTCCCATGGGGCCCATCTCCTAATATTACCACATGGGGTCTTAGGTTTTCCATGTATGCATTTGATGGGGGGCTGGGGAGATACAAACACTTAGCCTATAGCAGACTCAAACTGAGTTAAGAAATAAACATGTTACTTCACATAACAAGAAGTCCACAGGTTGGGCAGGCTGTATGCAAAGTGTCGTCCACCATGCAGCCAGGCTGTTGGGGACCCAGGGGTAGGACCACCTTCCTGTGACGCAGGTGGCTTTGTGATGAGCCGATACCTCAATAAAACTGTATTCTTCCAGGAAGGAAGAAGTTGGAAAGAAAGAAAATGGTTGCCTATAAGTCAACAAAAAGTCCCAGCACACCTACAACAGTAGAAAACTTTCTTCTCAATAAGGACCGCTACACTTTATCAACTAAGATACATATGATTGCTTTCCCCACATGATGTAATTCAATTTATTATTTCATTTTCTACAGTTACATGAATGTTCCCCAAGCTTCAAGAATAGGACTCATGCCTCATTGGATCTCTGTGATAAGTAGTTATCTGGCAGTATTTTTTTCTTTCTTTTTTTTTTTTTTTTTTGGTATTTTTTTTTTTCAAGTGCATTTCTAAGCACTTTTTAACTCTTAATCTTGGCAACAACTCTTTGAGATAAGTAGTATTATTATCCCCAGTTTATGTGTACATAAACTGAATGAGTAAAATGAATGAGTAATTTGTCCAAGGTCACCCAACTAGAAAATGTGTCTTTAACTGTTTGGAATAAAGGAAAACCAGAGGTATCTAAATATTAGTCAGATCATTTGCCCTGAAACAAGTATTGTCAACACACAGCAAGATTTTTGGAGAGCGTAAAATTTCCTTTCGAAAATTGGAAGAATCTTTTTGAAAAGTGAAATTTAAATTTATCTTTAGGACAAACTAATGCTATTAAGACTGCAATCCCAAAGGCTTTTTAGCTATGTAAATAAAAGATGGAAGATCTTTCTCTGAAACAGAGGCTGTTAAGGTAAGTTAGCTTTGAGGAGTGGCAGTATTATGCAGGCATTATATTCCATACCATAAATATTGACTGAGTGAGTCCTCTGGGCCAGAGGCCACACCAGGCGCTGGGCTTACTGAGCTGAACAACCAAGATGTGGTTCTTGTCCTCATGGAGCTTACAACCTAGTGGGAGACACAAAAAATACACTCGGCAGTAAATGTTAATATGTTAGATGAGACGTTCCTACTATCTAGATATTTTGCCAGAAGTTCCAAGCCTGAGATATTACACACTCTAAAGGTGCTACTTTCTTGTTCAGGGAAGAAAGACAGGGTTTGAATTAGTGGTGAGTACATATAATACAAAACAAACAAATAAGGTAATTGTTAATTCCAAGGATACAAGTTATGTAAGGAAAGAAATGTAGTCGTGGAATATTACATATCTTGGCTCTAAACAGAGTTTACATAATTAAAATATTATAAGCAGCAATCACTGAGAATATACAAATGTTACTCAAAAGTACATAAATACAGTAAGAAAGAGAGACAAAGACAGAGAGGAGAGACATAGAAAGACAAAGAGAACAAAACAGATGAAGGGAAGATGGGAAGGAAATAAATAGACAAGACGGATGATAGGCAGGCAGACAGAGAGATGGAAACTAGGAGGTGGAAAGAGGAGAAGTATACGTGTGGTGGGGACAGATAATAAAAAAAGCTCAGGTAAAAGAAAAGGGTAAATCCACTCTTCCTTCCTGAGAAGATGATAAAATCTAAAATTAAAAAAAATAGTTAAAAATATACTATCTAGAGATGTGTAGATAAAAATCAAAAGAATCAAAAGAACTAAGCAGGGACTAATATTTGTGTAATGAGCTTTATAAACTAAATTTGAAATGTTAATAAAAATAAAATGAACTATGGGGCACCTGGGTGGCTCAGTTAGTTAAGCGTACAACTTTGACTCAGGTCATGATCTCATGGTTTATGGGTTCGAGCCCCGCGTTGGGCTTGTGCTGACAGCTCAGACCCTGGAGCCTGCTTCAGATTCTGTGTCTCCCTCTCCCTCTGCTGCTCCCCCACTCGCGCTCTCTCTTTCTCAAAAATAAATAAACAGTAAAAAAAATTTTTTTAAAGTAGCAGGTGCTTTCTTAGCACAGTGGGCAGTGTGTCAGTCCCATAAAAAATTAAAATAAATAAAATAAAAATGAACTAAAGGCAAATAATATATGAAAGTATTTTATAGCTGCTAAGACATTGAATCACATCAGGATTTTAAGTCATTAGAATTTTATGGAGAAGTCATGTTTCATTGTCCAAGAGAATCTTTGTTGTTTTTCCTTTTGGCTAATATCTGAATCTGTGTAACACCTGCTAATTTTCCAAGTTTGCTCTTATGAATTGTCATGAACCATCACTTACTAACTGCCAAGTAGGTTCCTTTGGCCATGTGATTGGTTTAGCAATGTGAATCCATGATCAAACGAAAACTAGGTTAGCTAGAATTGTATTGTCTTAACCATAAATTTTCAATAGTGTCCAAAAACAAAGGGAGTGCTGGGTGTAGGGGTGGCTCAGTCAGCTGGGCATCTGACTCTTGATTTTGGCTCAGGTCATGATCCCAGGGTTGTGGGATTGAGCCCTGCGTTGGGCTCCGCACTGAGCGTGGAGCCTGCTTGGGATTCACTCTCTCCCCCTCTGGCCCTCTCCCCAGCTCATGCTCTCTCTTTCTCTCAAAATAAATAAATAAACTTTAAAAAATAAATAAAAATAAAAGCAAAACTTAAGTAAACTATGTATTAATTTCATATAATTAAAAATCTTGTGTAATTGTAATTAAAGTTTAGTAGGTGGCCTCCAATCCTCAAATGCAATATCTCTCTGTCTCCTTTAACTTCATTCAGTTACCTCAATTGCCTTTTGATGCCTGAAGTATTATCTAAGTGCTCAGCAGGGATCCACACTTGTTCAGTTTAAATTCCTGTGAATTGGTGCAAAGAAACTTTTTAGGGTGCTAGTGGAAAGTTGCTCTCACTAAGGGCAGTTCTAGGTGGAGAGATGAATTCTGCAGGAGAACGATGCTCAGGCATATTTCAACCCAACATTTGTGCCATACTCACAGAATCCCACTTGGCCACCCACCCAGGTGGACAGTATTTTGATTCAGAAGTCATTTTAGAGGTCCTTTTAAGAAATAACTTGTCAAAGTTTAGTTATATAAATCCTTGAAAATAGCTAATAAAACTACTAACAATGACAGCTAACTTGTATAGGACATTTCTAAATATAATTCTGTTTTTAAATTAGTCCCTCTTGCCAGTATATTGAAATGCTTGGAATTTTAAGTAAATCATCCTTAGGATCCCTTAACAATTTTGTACAGATGGAGGGCCACGTGGGTGAATATCTTGCATGCATGGGGATAAGATCCAGATGGCGAGAACGTAGAAAGGGTTGTTAGAAACATGTTGGAGGAGAGCATTGAAAACATCAAACACTGTGATTGTAAGCTATGGAAATAACTGTCCTAAACTCTAAAACAATGCAAAAATATGAAGATGTCAAAAACTCATGGCATTTTCATTTAGGGTCTCTGGACTGAAAATATTTGTATTTTCTGTCAAGAAGAGACTTGCTTGAATATATAAATATATTCATACAAACATGCATATTAGTAAACATACATATGTATGTAATCTATATTACATATACAGTATATATTACATATATTACATACATTGTGTATACATATGCATACATATGTTTGTGTGTGTATTTGTAGGTATATAGGCTTTTTAGAGGAAAATGTCATTAGTAAATGATAGAAAATATTCATTATTAAAATTTTATTTACTAATTTTCTTAATACCATCACCAAAGCTAGAAAACATAAAAATAAAAAAGATCATCATTTTTTAAACAGATGGGAAAACACTCTCTGGGGACATCCAACCAGACTGATGTTTTGTCTGCACCAATTTTTTTGCAAACTATTTGGCATTCCTTGACAAGCTTGGCTTGCTTCCCTTACATGTTCAACATCAATATCTATGGGCAACTACATATATGTTCACACAGGGGTAAAGGCTATGTCAAACATCTACCAATATATATCTGTAATTATTTCTATGTGGCATATGCTAGCTGCCTTATTTTCACTAAACACTAAGTTCTTTCAGAAATAGATATTTCTCTTATGTTCCCCATGATACACACATAGAAAATAGCACAGAATTTTTGTGACACTGTAGAATCAAATATGTATATATTTGAAATTATTTGTGTTTCCAACCACAGTTATTTCCATAAACCTGGCCATTAGGTTTCAGGAGATAAGTTTTCTCTTGAAATTTTAATTTCTTAGCTGTCATAGTGCGTTTATTTCAGAAACACCTTTCCTTTTAAATAGACAAGTATTAGGATATCATCTAAAGTCTGTGAGGTTTCAGGAGGATATTTATTACACAGATTTGGAATAAGGTGGTATTCTTTACATCAGGTGACTTCACTCTTCGGTAACCCAACAGTAATGCCCAAGGTCAAATAGCCTCACTGTAGTTCATTTAAATACACACTTTTTCAAAAATAGTGTGGCATTAGGTTGGACCCTGATGTTACATCAAATAGAAAATTAACTCAAAATGGGTCGAAGACCTAAACATAAAAGCTAAGCTATAAAATTCTAGAAGAAAACATAGGGGAAAGCTTCATGACATTTCATCTGGCAATGAATTCTTGCAAATAACACCAACAAAGCCAAATATAGATAAATTAGACTATATCAAAATAAAAAAAAAAAAACTTCTGTACATTAAAGAACACAATCAACAGAGTGATTTCCAAAGGCAACCTATGGAATAGAGAAAATATTTGCAGAGTTATTATCTCATAAGCAGTTAATATCCAGAATATATAAAGAGCTACAACTCAACAACAACAAAGAATGAAAAAAATGGACAAAGGATTTAAAGTAGACATTTCCCCGAGAAGATTCACAAATGATCAACAAACATATGAAAAGATACATAACATCACTAGTCGTTCAGGAAATGCAAGTCAAAACAGTGAGTAATCACCTTACACCCATTAGAACGGCTACTATCAAAAAAGAAAGCGAGTGTTGGCAAGGATGTGAAGAAATTGGACCCTGGCTGCATTGTTGGTTTAAATGTAAAATGGTGCAGCTGCTGTGGAAAACAGCATAACGGGTCCGCAGAAAATTAAAAATAGAATTACTTTATGATCCAGCAATTCTCCTTCTGAGCATATATCCAGAAGAATTGAAAGCAGAGTCTCAGATATTTTTGTACATCCATGTTCATAGTAACATTATTCACAGTAGCCAAAAGGTGAAGCAACTCAAATATCTGCTGGTGGATGAATAGGTAAATACGATATGGGATATATTTACAATGGAATTTTAAAAGGAAGAAAATTCTAGCATATGCTACAACATGGATGAACTTTGAGACATTATACTAGGTAAAATAAGTCAGTCTTAGGGGCACCTGGGTGGCTCAGTGGGTTAAGTATCCAACCTCAGCTCAGGTCATGATCTCATGGCTCATGGGTTCAAGCTGACAGCTCAGAGCCTGGAGCCTGCTTCGGATTCTGTGTCTCCCTCTCTCTCTGTTCCTCCCCTGCTCTCTCTCTCTCTCTCTCTCTCTTTCTCTCAAAAATGAATATTTAAAAAAAATTTTAAGTAAAATAAGTCAGTCATAAAACAATAAATACTGTAAAATTCCTCTTAAGTGAGGGATCTAGGATAACTAAACTCACAGAAGCAGAAAATCGAGTGGAAGAGAAGGTATTGGAGAGTTGTCTAATGGATATATAATTTCATTTTGCAAGGTGAAAAAGTTCTGGAGACGGGTCGCACAACAATATACTTAACACTACTGAACACTACAAACGGTAAATGTTATTTGACTACATTTAAAAAAAAAAAAAGATACAATGAACAAGTGCTTTCCAAGGGAGTGATAATCCTTGCCTGTACTGTACTCCATATACAGGGGGACAGAGGCTGTGATAGGCATTCTGAAGAAGAGACATGACATGGTTTGGGGGAAAGCAAAAAGGAATACAGCGGAAAAACTGTCACCTCTGGGATCAGTTAAACTAGGGTTTAACCATATTAAGCATTGTTATGTGGAGCCAAGGTCGCTGAATAGAACATTCTGGTTCCTGGCTCTTCTGTGTTAAAGAGAGGCAAAAAGGTAAACCTTATAAGACTGTTTTGAAGATGAATTGATACGAGTTTGCTAATACAGAGCCTAGAATACAGTTCCCAATACAGAGCCTAGAACAAAGAACGTACTAATATATCGTTGCTGCTATTGCTATAATTATTACTGTTCTTCAAAATGATCTGCTTCAAATCAAAATTGTTTTGAACTTTGGAAAATAAAGTAATAATATACCAGAGTTTATATTTAATAGATGGAAAAGTATGTAAGTTATTGAATCAATAAATTAGTGGTGAGTCTAAAAAAGTATAAATCCATCTCTGTTAGATAACTTTCTTAAATAACAGTTTCTTTCCCTAATCAAATAAACAGTACTCATCGAAGACTAAGTCCCACATTTACTTATGCACAAAGGATAAACCGAAGATAGTCAGAAATGTTATAAATTTTGGGGCGCCTGGGTGGCTCAGTTGGTTAAGTGTCTGACTTCGGCTCAGGTCATGATGTCACAGTGTGTGAATTCAAGCCCCGCGTCAGGCTCTGTGCTAACAGCTCAGAGCCTGGAGCCTGCTTTGGATTCTGTGTCTCCCTCTCTCTCTGCCCTGGCCCCCCTCGTGTTCTGTTTCTCTCTCTCTTTAAAAAATAAAATAAAATAAAATAAAATAAAATAAAATAAAATAAAATAAAACAAAATAATTTCAAAAAAAGAAATGTTACAAATTTTAAGTTAGTGAACATTGAAAGTTATTTAAAAAAATGATCATGAAAACCTGCACATTAAACTAGAAAAAAATGATTTCTCCTCTGTTAGTAACTGTTAATAGCTCAGCTCCATGGTCTTTCCTACCTGCTGCCATGGAACAACTGGAGACCTCAGTCATCCTCTTCCCGTAGAATTCTTACTAATTATTGAAATACCTTTTATTAGGTTCCTTTGTAAAACATAACACTTGATTACTGAGCTTGTATTTATATCACTCAGGGACCTGGGTTGGGTGTATATTTGGAGTCTCTAAGAGAAGTTATATTTGCAAGCAGATAATGGATGATGTCATATCCAGCCTCTAGTTGGGAGGTAAAATGACAGTTACATCTTTTCTGTATGGGTTTAAGATTACTCATTTCTTCATCCTTGCACTTGATAAAAATAAGAATGTGATAAAGATCAAAGTCACTCAAAAGGATTTTTTTTTAAGTATTAAGTTTTCACACTAGCTTTCTATAAAGTTCTTATATAATGTAATACAAGATCTCTCATTTGTATACATCACAATTCACTTTTATTAAGATGTCCTGGGGAAAAGATTAATTTAATTAAAATATTACTGGGGCATGACTGCTAAACATATGGTTTTAGATGGCTGACAAGATACTTTGCAGAAATTGAAACAACTACACCATTAAATCATACATTAACTGATGTATTTGCTCATGGCTACCTCTGTAAGCAAAAATTTAAACATCTGAAAACATAAAGGTGACATTCTTGAAGCACAAAACTTCTTTCACTGAGAATGTACACTTTCTAAAGTTAATACTGAGGCATCTTTGATTACTACCAGACCACACCGAATGAGAAAGTCAACTTGTCAAGCCAAGCCTTTGTTTACAGAGCATAATCTAATTACCCAAGGATCAGTGTGGGAAAATAGGCCAGGATCTGACCTGACATCAGGGCACTTTTAATATTTCAGACAATCTATTTTACGTTCAGCCTCAGAGTGTGTGACTCAACCAAAAATGTTTTTGCAGAGTAACTCAGAAATCAAGTTTGCCATCACTCCTGTGTATGTGTACCCACAGGGCCTTCACAAATAAAATTACTTACTTCCTACATGGTTTTCTAAGACATATTCATTATGCGTGTGAGCCTCTGAATTCAAGTAGAGTCTTGGCATCAGGAAGACTTCTCAAAGCCAATATGGAGATTAAGTACACCATGCTTGTTTTATATATGAATTGCCAGCATCTAATAAAGTTCCTGCCTACCTTCTGGACATTTATGTAGGGAGCCAAGAGAATAGATTGACACTGTGAAGTCCCATCATCAGGGAAAGGACTGAAGGCATGGCTCTAGGGTTCAACATTCGTTTGGAGTTCCACCAATACTGTTTTCATTATAGTGAGCTTAAATAAGCATTAGCGGCCTTTCTATCAAAGAAATTAGTTCTTATGTGAATGGCCTATAAATAAGATTGTTATACAGTGGAATAATAGGAGCATATAATGAAACTTGATTTCCAGCCAAACAAACATATGGACATTAAAAATTAAAAAAAGGAAAATGTGCACTATATGGGTCCCATGTGGGATGATTGAAGTCATCCACTAACATGTGTGTCTGGATTCTATCCATTTAGGAGCACAAGATTCTTTCAGGCAGGGGACTGCTCTTACTGTCTAGGGGTGTTGGATGTGAGAAGATGTGGTTTCCTGTGGGGAGAAAGAAGGGTGAGGCAAAGTTTTCAACAGTTACCACAGTTTTGTTCAACACATTTTTTTGGATAATGGGATACTAAGAATCAAGGCAGTATTAACAATTACAGCATTCAATGTTATGTCCAAGCAAGTAATGATGCCTCTATTTTGTATGAAGGGTTATCTAACAAATACCTCCATAGTTTTAGTTATCTACATCAGGCCTCCTATTAATTTCATATATTTGCTTATAGACATTTATTCATTCAGTCAAAACCTGTATTGAGTATCTACCAATAAGACAATTTCTTAATAAATAAAAAGGATCACTTTATGTATCTCTACCAAAATAGTCCATTCATTCATATAATCCTACTAACAATACCTAGAAACACATACCTAATCTTCTGTGATAGCATAAAGGATCAAAATAACGAACTGAATTATAGTTGAATAATCCACTTGAACTTTTTATGAACTTTAAAATCAGTGAAATGCCAGTTGAATATAAGAGAAAACACTTTATAGGTTGTTTATTTTTTTTCATTTAACACCTAAAACTATATGGGTTCAGAGAAAACGCTATATAGAAAGTGATGCTGCTAATTGAGTATTTTGAGAACAGAGGAAATTAGTGGCTAAAACAAAATAAAGTCAGGTCAGCACAAATGAATATGCACACCCGCTGGAAATTTTCTACTACAATTGAGGTTGAGAAAATTTTGAGTGAGCTATTATGCTAAATAAATCATCAGTGGAATAAAACACAGATTTTATAAGCCTCCAATTTCACTATTTTATATTTTCTTTCCAGTACAACGGAAGATTCTTTTTATTTTTTTCAGGTAATGTTATTTTGGGGATTATATTGACCAAGCCGTAGCTCTTAACAAAGACTCAGACCTTTGTGTGGGAGAAAAAAGTGGTAGCGAGAAACTGACTACACTTACCAAAGATTTTGTCAACACATTTTATTGGATAATGGAATGCCATACATCATGACATTGGCTGTATTAGCAATTACAACCAATGGCCTTATCTCAGAGCTGTAATGATGGCTCCATTTTATACACAGTCATATTAGTTGTCTTACTGATGGGTCCAGTTTGACCATAAACTTTCTACTACTCTTTTCTCCATCTCCCCTCTTCCCTTTGGTCTTTTTATTCTCTAGATTTTTTTCAGCTTAGACTTTCCTTCCTCCAGGAATTTGGGGAGCACCAAGACTGAGTTGGGCTCCCCTGGATTTTCTCAGAGTACCTTGTACTTCCTCCTTCATTTCACCTGTGTTCTAATTTCTTGTTTAATATTTGTTCACCTGTCTAGCCACACACTCCCCGCTGTATGCTGTATGAGGGCAGAACTAGCTCATTTACCACTCTCTCCTCAGCATCTATCACAATTCCTGGCACACAAACACTGCTCAGCATATGTTTGCTGAATGGATGAAATAACGAGTGAATGAAAAATGAATGAATTGATGTATGAATGAGAATCTGTAGACCTGGCTTCTAGATGCTGCTATTAACCATTTGTCTGGCTTTTGGCAGATCACTCACATCTCTCTGCCTTTGTTTCCTCAAGTTCAAAATGAGACCAGTAGGCAAAATGACTTCTAAAACCTTTGCAGACCTCAGTGTATTTGGCCCTGTGATGAACACTCCCTGCAGAATACTGCTTCGCTTGCCTGATGAATGTTGTTCTGGACTTCGTATGCCACATTGCTTCCATAAGCGAATGTGTAGTTAATAGCCCAAGTGCACCCCATTTGCTCAGCTTTTGAAGCAAAGTCTTGAACTACCACAGACTCTGTACACAGCATCTGCTGTGCAATGTTGAGACCATCACAGAAAATCAAATCGTAGTTAATGAAATACAGTGGGGTCCTATTTTACCTATCCCAGAACAGATAAATTACAATGTAAACTTCATCTCATGTATATTTTTCATTAACCATTAAAAAAATAAGTCTACTATAAACAAGACAATTGGAGTACGAAGATGAACATATAATCTCATTGTCATCATCAGATAAATATGTTTTGGCCACTGTCTATATGAATTCAAACAGAAAAAAAGAACAGAAAGAAAAGAATAATATGGTGGATATTGAGTATAGAGAGAATGACCTTGAGAGGGTGTTCAAATATGCATGGATTATGTACTGGTGAGGGTCTGTCCCAGGAAATTAGTACATCAGGAGAATTATTTTATCTTTTGATTTGTGTCTTAACTGGTCTGTTCCTGACCCAGCCAGGAAGACTGTCAGATAATAATAGCTAATCATTCATTCAGAGTTTACTATGTGTCAGGCACCATGACAAGAAATGTATTATTATTTCCAGCTTGCACATTAAGAGATTATAAAATATATGGGAGTACAGTACAGAGAATTGAGAAGAAGTTATCTGAATAAAGCCCAAGCATGTAGTTACCATGTGTAGTGCCTCTGCTAACTGCTTGCTATGGTTATATTTCCAGCATTCAACATAGTTCCACTAATCATATATATGATTAGTGTTAGTAAATGGATGAATATATGGGATTCCAGAAGTAGACAGAGAGGCCAGAGAAGGCCTTTATCAGAGAAATCAGAGAAGCACTCTTTTACAGCAGAGAGAAAGGATTTTGTGACAGATGTACATTTGTGACTTGCAATGTAGGGTGTGTGTGCATGTGTGTGTGTGTGTGTGTGTGTGTGTGTGTGTGTGTGTTCTCTTGTGCTAGCACATGTAATAATCTTAAAATGATAAAGTCTAAACTTAAAAGTGAGATTTCGGTATTATATTCCAATTTATAGCCAAACCAAATGTGACAGGATATAAACTCCTGACAAGTTAGGATTGTAATGGAAATCTTGGCAGTTCTTCAAGTATGTTTCTAGAGTACATTGTAATATTTTAACTCTTCGTATTTATGCCTGGAATACAGTTAAATTACAGCATTTGCTCCACAGGCATTTAATCCAATAATTATAATTGAATCTATTCAGTTGCTCATTTTGATGTGATCCCTGGGCTTTTCTCTACTCACCAGACAGTATTCAATAGATTTGCAAAAGATTCATTAATATAAAATATTTTTAACCAGGGCAAGAAAAGGGTCACAGTTTTTCCAGTATCATTAAGCACTTGTCAAACAATGACTCCGAATGGGAAAAGATAATTCGATGTACTATGAAATCTAGAGGTCCTAGTTTTAAAACATATGAACAAATATAAACTGGATTCTGTGGCATACCACACTATAGTATAGTTTGTATGGCTTCATAATGCAGTTGTGAAAGAATCACTGATGGTAAACTCTGATATTACTAGTTCCTTTGTATATCTTTCTGGGACTAAGAATTGGCAATGTTAGTAAATTAGTGAAATGTACCATGAAAATAGCCTAGAGGAAGTACAATTTATAAATGTGTGCATACTGAAATTACATGTTTTTAAAGAAGCATAGAAAAACGCTTAGAATTATCAAGGCATTACTTTAAAATGAAACTACCCATGACACAATGATAGACCTAGGGGTTTACACTATTTTAAAAGATCTTCTATGAAATGCATCAGAGTAAAAATTCCTTGTAAAGTGGCACAACTATGGCCCAAATGCTTAAGCTGGGACATATTCAGATTCTTAAGTGTATTTGCATATAAATAAATTCTCATTTTTATTTAGGGTTTTTGAAAATATTGTTAAAATATAAACAGAACTATATTATCAAGATGGAAATCAAGTGGAAATAACTTTTCCTCTCTCTGATTTTTTTATGTTTTTTAATTGTTTTTTAATGATTTTTTAATGTTTATTTATTTATTTTGACAGAGAGAGAGAGAGTGTGTGAGCAGGGAAGGGGCAGAGAGAGAAGGAGAGAGAGAATCCCAAGCAGGTTCCATGCCCATCACGGAAACTGACATGGGGTTTGATCGCACAAACGTGAGACTGTGACCTGAGCCAAAATCAAGGGTTGATGCTTAGCCACCCAGGTGCCCCTACTCTATGTCTTTAAATTACAAATCCCAAGTTCCCCAAAATGAATATTTCAGAGGTAAGTTCTTATATTGAATTGTATTCAATAGTTCAAATAATATTTATTAGAGAGAGAAAAATGAGTTGACCTCTGAGAACTTAGAAAAATGGGTAGTGTTTTGTGGTAAGACTGCCCAGATGTTTCAAATTCTGTTCTCTCTTCCTGTTCATTAAAGAAGATCACATAACCCTCCTCCAATGGAATGTGGGCACTAAAGATGTTTCATCACTTCTAGACCTGACCTTAGAATGCTCCTTAAGATCTTTCATGATGTTCCCCCTGTTGACATGACATGGAGTGCAGACATCCATGATGGTAAAGCCTGAAATATAGGAGAATCCTGGATTTCTGAGTGTCCACTTGGAGGGAAATCACCATGGAGAACTTATCCCACCTACATAAGACTATGACACAAGTGATAAGTACGATATTATTGTATCGTCTATTGATATTTGGAACTGACTTACTATAATAGCTAGTTTTAATTATCCTAACATACACAGAAAGGCTTCTATCCAGTGGGGTGGATAGTGAGACAAAGACCTAAATTACAGGGCATTGATTTAGCACTTGGGCATGAGCTCTGCAGAAACAAAGCAGACTGGATGGCTAGAAATTTTTAGCCTCCTTGAGCTGTAAAATCCAGTTACATTTAGAAGCTAAAGAATAAGAGATGGGACCTCCAAGCCACACTGGCTCAGTAAAACTTTCAATTTCATAAGGTGACGAATAGCTGTCAGTGGAAGAGACCACCAGTCACTACCTGAAACAAACAAACAAACAAACAAAGCTCTGAATTTATTGCTTAGTAAGAAGAGGAGAGCAGTATATAATCCATGAGCAGAGACTTGCCTCATGTACACAGAGTTTAGGGCAGCACTGAGTTCAGGAACTGGCAGGCCTTCAGAAACAGAAGTTGGAGATTGATCCCTAGTGGTAAAATGAGTAATACTGTTGTTGACTGGCTATCTTTTAGAAGGGTGTGCATTGGAGTGAGGGTGTTGTAGATTGGCTTTCCAAGTGCGATTACAGAGGCAAAGTTGTCATTTCACTGATTTAAAACCAGTACAAGTTGTTACTCCTTGCTATGGCCATAAAACAATTAATCTTTTCCTAGGGGATTAGGAACTTTTTATTTTCAGTCTAAGATGAAATTTTTAAAATATGTTTTTCTCACTCATGGATTTCCATAGTCCTAAAATAATCACTATTCAGTTGAGAGACAAGGGCATCAGATAGAGGAAGCAAAATAAAGCAATCTAAGGACTATATCTGGAAAAGAACATTAGGTATGCTTATTGACAAGTTTCACTGAAACAGGACCAACTGGATGTAAGTCAAATAGGTTAAAAGCCTACTAAGTTTTTGAAGGCATTGTATTGTGAGAGAAACCATGAACATGGCCTTTCATCAACCCTAGTCCTCCAACTTTCCATGACCACAAGGTTGGCATATACCTCAATGTCCACCTCCAATAAGTCCAAGGAGAGATACAGACCACAAAGAACATACAGGAGAGCAGAACCAGGGTCCACGGAGAATAATAGACAAAGCACCCCCTTCCAGAGAACAGAAGCAGGGCCTATTTAGACAATTTTGACAGCAGGGACTTTCACAATGTCTGCCTTGCTGAATTTTATCACGGCTATGGAATAGCAATTGTCATGTGCCTTCCACTCTTTCTTTTTCTGAATGGGAGATTTTAATTATCGTTTACCAGTCCCTGCTCCATCACTATATATTGGTTGAGGGCATGGGGTCCCCACAAAATTGATCCCAAGTGAGTCTCTTCATAAAAACTATTAGAGAATAATACTGTAGAAAAAAATATGTATATATCCATGAGGAAGAAGAGGGATAAAAAAATATGTTAAGGAAGTAAATCAGTAAGAACTTATTGTTACAACTAAGTATTGCTTGGGCATCCTTGGGTGGCTCAGTCAGTTAAGCATCCAACTCTTGATTTCCGCTCAGGTCATGATCTCTCAGTAAATGAAATTGAACCCACTTCCAGCTCTGCACTGATAGCCTGAGCCTGGCTGGGATTCACTCTCTCCCCTCCCCTGCTCACACTTATGCACACACTCTCTAATTCTCAAAAAATAAATAAATACACATAAAAAAACCCCTAAGCATTGTTTTAAAAAAAGTTCTAAAACTAAAATCTCATGATATTCACAAGTTATTTAGAGATGGACAAGTAGCAGTGGAAGTTAAAAGGAAGTTTGTGGAACAATTTGTTGTTGCATTTACAGTTTTTCTCCATCAGGCATGCAATTTGGGTCTTTGTACTGTAAAGGCACCCTAGTCCCATGTGAAGTAAGGAGCACCAATGTGTGTCAGACCAGGCATCTGCAGGTTGTGCTAGACCAGCTGTCCCATATTGTAGACCTCTTTACAAAAGCAACGAGGGACAGAGAAGAGAATTGGTGGGAGGGAATGCTGACCTCTTGGATCCACATGGTTTGACTATCGGTTTTGTGCTCCCTAAACATGTGGTCCCGAGATGGCTCTACATTTATTAATTACATGTGTTCTGATCACGGCTTTAAATTTTCGAGAGGTAAAGATTGGCTTCATCCACTGCTATGAACTGAATGTTTATAATCCACTCCTCAAATTCTTATATTGGGGTCCTAGTCCCCACTGTGATGGTATTTGGAAGTGAGGCCTTTGGGAGGTAATTAGGTTTACATGAGGTTATGAGCATGGAGCCCCATGATGGGATTAGTGTCTTCATAAGAAGAGAAAGAGACCAGACCTCTCTCTCTTTCTCTGTCCGTCTCTTTGTTTCTCTGTTCCTCTGTCTGTTTCTGTTTGCTTCTCTCTCTGTTTCCTCCATGTGAGGATAAAGCAAGAAGACAGCCAGCCATCTATAAGTCAGGAGGAGGGTTCTTACCAGAACCTAATGATGCTGGCATCCTGATCTTGAACTTCTAGAAATGTGAGAAATCCACTTTTGTTGTTTAAGCCACCTATGGCTTAAACTATGGAATTTGTTACAACAGATCAAGCTAACTGAACACTCACAAAAGGATAATGAACTTTATTTACAAACAAATTAAAATGAATGGAAATGTCTGTTTTTTATGATTGACGCAAAGAAACAACACAGTAAAATTTTTGCAAACCCAAAAGCAACGGAGAAAACTGAAAAGCCTGATGTCTGGAACACCTGTCTCTAGGAATCAATCTTGATCATAAAACTAAATGAAGCCTAGAGTGTTTTAAGACTTATATTTCCATCTTACTATCAGAAAGGAGCAATGGAGCAGTGGAATGAAAGCATAATAAAGGAAGACCAGCTTCATTAAGCTAGAAGAAGAAAGGGATTTCCTTAGGAAGAATGTTGAGATTTTAGGCAGATGAGGCAAATGCAACAAAGAAAACGAGATCTGATAGCATGGGCTAGAATTATGGAAAGGGAAAACATATCCAGGTGTAGCTACTTAAAATAATAATAAAAATGTGGGGAGGGAGAAGGAGGATTTTAGTTACTTATATATCAGAAAGAGTGATTAAAGCTCAAAGAAATCTACCAGAGAAAGGCAGGCAAGATCTCATAGGTCAGACTAAAAAGAATTCCCTGGAGGAACCATAATCAGGAAACCATTGATATGGATCCTCTTAAAGTTATTGATAGAGCCAATAAGTCCAATTGGAAGACCAGCCCTTGAAAATTAAGCATTATTAAGGGACATTTGGATGACATGGTTATAGTAAGGGGGAAGCAATTATTGCCTATGCCTCCAAGAACCATGCCCAATAAGAAGGACAAAGGAAGGCACAGGGAAGTGAAAACACTCAAAGGAAAGCCAGGCAGTGTAATGACTAACAGAGTGGGCCTGTGTTAGAAGTGGGTTTGAGGGAGGGTACCTCCTGAGTAGAATTACTCAACTTCTGCCATTAATGTAGCATAAATTATTTAAGCCCTGGAACATTCCAAAATGGAGGGGGGTTTCTGCCTTGTGGAGGACATGGTGGAGGGATAGGTCCTGATAGGCAAAACCTCAGAAGCATCAAGAGCTCTTTTGGTGAGGAATGTGCAGAAGGGGATTCTCCTGCTGATACACATGGAGAAAATGTCCCTGAGAGTCATGTTTTCCTGTTCCTACAATTTCATACAGAGGCCACTGAAACATCCATGATTCAGGCCTTAAAAGGTTTATTTGCCATAAATTTATTATTCATTCATTCATTTAGGTATAGACCTTGAGAGAGCTCTTCAGTATTGCATTACAATTTCAGAATTACAGGGCAAAAAGGGGAAATCAAGTTACAACTTAGAAGCATTTGAATCCACTGGGCAGAGAGGATTTAGCATTCCAGGATGGCTCAGACAACTCAACTTCTGGAGTCCTAAAGGCACTTCATCAATGCTCTGCTGTAGTTGCAGATGGAATCCCAGTTCCACTCAGGTGCTGGAGTGAGAGGAGTAAACTGAGGGGAGTAGTTTTCAGATTTAATGATTGTGAACTTAACCTTTTCCTGCATTTTCACTTAGAGCAAGGAAATTTTTACTTTATCAATTTTATCAAACCCGCAGATTTGATAACAAAAGAAATTTCATCATCAAATTTGAAGCATCTCTACATTGACTTACTATGGACGACCAGAGAATCCATTATTGTATCATTTTGTTTTATGCATTTGCTCTGGTAAGCTATATGGACCTACGTGTCTCCACATAATTTGGAATAGGGAATAGAGTAATGGTAGAGTGATCAGATCACTATCTTCGGATAGAACCAGGCTTGCCGTTAGTTCCATTAGTACAAACTCCGACCCATGTCAGCAACAAAATCTAAACTGCACACTGTAGAATGAGGTAGATACACAAGAGAGGTTAGGGGTCCATGAGGACAGGAGCTGGACTATCATGAGGGAGTGTGTGTGTGTGAGTGTGTGTGTGCACACGCGTGTGGCGAGGTGGTGGCTAGTCATACCTCTGGTTTATTTTAAGCTTAATGGTTAAGAAATGAAAGTACCAGAGAACGTTCGAAAGGAACTGCTTTTCCCTTTGCCTTCTGGTTCTCTAAACCCTTTGGCTAGCACACAGTTCTGGCAGCTTGCCCATCTCTTACCTGCTCCTGAAGGAAGACTGAGTTATCTGATTGATGGATGGCATCCATGGTCCGGGTTTGTCAACTGAAGGGAACTGATCCACCGGCGGGGAGCCCCAGATCAATTTGAGACAGGAATTCTGCTCTAATTCTGGATGTTTCCGCAGGCAGGCTAGCCCAAGTTCTCAACTTGAAATGGAGGAGCGAGTTCTTTTCATCAAGAGATGTGAAGTCGTGTTACCCAACTGATCTTATTGGGAATAAAGCTGATATTTTCATCTCCATCTGGGTCTGATTTCTCAAATGCATCTGAACGTGAGAGGGGAAGAAAACAATATTATTAACTGCTTCCCTAAACATCAACCCCCCTCCCTATGCATCCTACGTTATTGCCTCAGCTTGGGGTGACTGACACCAAAACTTTCCCCCTTTAGGACAAACAAATGCCTAACTGACAAGTAGACTTAACCCTAATTTACATTTTCCATAAAAAAGGAAGAACATGCAGTGGAAAGGCAGAAACGTACGGTGAGTCACAACTACTTCGGAACGCTGGGTCCATCGCGATGTGAGCATGCGCACAGCAAACCATCTTCTCTGAGCTTTTCTCTAAAAAGCAGCTAGTATTGGGCCCAGTTCAACAATTGATTATTCTTTTTAGTATTAGTAATAACTTCTTAAGCAAAAGCAAATTTTTGAGATAACGTTCCACAGTTTCTAGGTCATCATATTAATTCCTTTTAGTCCAGCCTTTGCCCCTGAAGAACGAGTAATCGAATCCAAACTAAAGATGTTTTGCTTTATTTGCTAAATAAAAAAGTGCAATGTAAAAAATCGTATAAAGGAACATCTGTCAAGGGAAAGTCATACGTTCTTTACTTGGTAAAGTTCTAGTTTGTGCTCCGTTATTTATGGGACAGGTTTAAGATCATGTTGGGTGGCCCAGCTGTTCCTCCTGTGCATTAGGAATGTTGGGCCCTGCATACTTCTTAAATCCAAAAGCAATAGCTCTTTCCCTTATGATCCAGCTCAAGATGGAGTTAGAGTTGGTTGGACCAAAAGTTGAGCAGGGCCATAAACCAAAGCTGGGCTTTGCTTCTTCTGGTTTGCATGCTTTCTGTGGTTTATAGCGTGATTGGTAACCAGGAGAGCTCCATACAAGCAGCTCATTGCATCTGGGTAAAAATGTATGCAAAATTATAAACACTGGCAACAGCCTCAGCTGAGAGGAGGCACCATGTTTATTCAAGGATATGGCATGATAGTAATCCAACTTCTGGCATATGATTTATTTTTTAAGGCCAAAAGTCAAATGACCCACGTTAGAAGGCTTTTATTGAAGCCTCAGGCATGTAGTGCTCATTTGATTTTTAGAAGAAATCAACAAGACGCGTAGGTGAGTAAAGGGGGAAAGGGTAGAGAGGGTTAAAAAAAAAACCTCTTGCTAACATGAAATCCATTTTAGAGATTTTTTTTTAATCTTTGAAAGAGTGATATTACTGGACCAAAGGATAGCCTCTCCATAAAGAAAACACTATACCACTTCTCAAAGTCATTCTTAATATGCATCTAAAGTTTCATTGTTAAAGAGTCAAATTTTCCAAATCAGAGAAAAGTATTACTTCATGGTTCCCAAGTTTCCAATCACTTAACGTATGAAACATTGAAGTTTAAGAGTCAAAAGCTCCAAGTGAAAAGCATCTGTTTGATGTCGGCGAGGTCTCTGACAAATTCAGTGTTAAAAGACTCTTTGTGCTGTTCTTTGAAAATATATCACTTTGTAATAAATCTCTGGGCTCTGACACACTCAGTGATGAGGTTTGCTTTATAGACTTATGCAAGAGGATCTGTTCACCGCACCTGGCTCTCTATGAGATGAGAGTGGCAGATTTTAAAATCTAAATTAACATACAGCTTCACATTTAGGTGCTGACCTAAGGATCTGTATTTTCTTTTCATTCAGAACATACATTCCCACAAGAGTCAAAGCTCCTGGCCTTTCCAACTTTATATTTCTTTTCCATTTCTGGAAAAGAAGATACCAAATTGTAAAAGATGCAAGAGATTAAAGCTGCTGAAATATTACCTATGGAAGGGGCTGACTCCATGTCATTATGATGCATGGATTGCGAGATTGTTTGTACAATTATTTCAACCACTGCGGGGGCTGGTTGATTTGCACAGAGAACGAATTCAATGTGAGATATTCTATTTTGTGGTTGTTTCAAGGCATGGAGGCCATGGTAAAAATGGGTATCTTACTCAACATTGAGGAGTATTGTGATGGTCAATTAGTAACACATTTCATTAGGAAAATTGTATTCTATGTTCACTATAGAATCTTCAGATAACACAGATAAGCACAAAGGAAATGAATCCCTCTGCTAGAAATAGTCACTTTGGCATACACTGATTTCTCTTACACACACACACACACACACACACACACACACACACACATGCTCATGAGCTGGCTCAACATGTGCCTTATTTTTTCCAGTATCTGGCCTTTATAAAAATGGGATCATCTTATTTGTAGTCTTTCTTTTATCACCTAACATCACGAATGTTTTTCAGATTCATCCATATTATTGAGTGTAATTCATTCCTGTGTAATATATTTCATAGTGTTAAAATACTACTATTTATATGCATTCTGCCGATAGCTATACATTTGAGTTGTTAAGAGGTGTGTGTGTGTGTGTGTGTGTGTGTGTGTTGTTTTTATGAACACTACTGACATGAACATTCTTGTGCCTGTCTCCTGATAAGTGTACAAGAGTCCCTATTGTGATCCAGAAAATACTGGATCATAAATTACGCCAACGTTTGGCTATGCAATAAAATATCAATTTATTTCTCGAAGTGGGTTATACCCAAGACTCCCACCCAAAGTATATAAAAGAGCATTAAAGTTGTGATTGTTTCATATGGTTACCTATACTGGATTTTTTCTTTTTTCTTTTCGTTTTAGCTATTCTTACTTGCGGGGGTGTCATGGTATGGCATTGGGCTTCAATTAGCATTTCTCTCATGACCAGTGAAGCTAAGCACCTATTCATATGTTTAGTAGACATTTGGATTTTTTTTTTTTTTTTTTTGCGCGAAATGTCTGCACATATCTTTTACCCACTTTCTACTGGCTTTGTATTTTACTTAATGAACTGTGGGAATTTGATAACACATTTTGAGCTTGTTGTTGAATAAATTGGTGGCAAATATTTTCTCCTGTCCTCTGATTTTACCATCCCACTCTTTTTATGGTATCTTTCGATGAACAGAAACTCTTACTTTTAATGTAGCCAGTGTATTGAATGTTCCTGTTTTAGCTGGCACATTTTGTGCCTCACCAATTGCGTTCAAAAATATATTTGCCTTCTCCAAAGTCACAAAGATATTTCCTATGTTCAATTCTGAAAGTTTAGCTGTATTACCCTTTATAGTTAGATCTACATTTTCTCTGAAGTTGATTTTTGTGTGTGGTGCAGTAGGATTCAAGATTCGCTTTTTTCCATATAAGTATTCAATTTACATAGCATCATCTACTGAAATGACTATGCTTTCCTATCACTCCCCTGTTACTTTTGTCAGAATCTGGTGCCCATACATACGTGAGTCTGTTTCCCTCGGTTCCGTTGGCCTATTACATCAGTGGCTCAGAATATTCATATTATTTTATAATAGGTCTCATGCTGGTAGCATAAATCTTCCAACCTTTTAATTATTCTTGTAGTTAGACTTGACTGTTGCAAGCCCTTTGAATTTCCTTTTAAATTTTAGAATCAGCACGTCACTATCCACAAAAAAGTTGACATTTCGGCTGGAATGTATTGAAGTTATAGTTCAATTTGGGGAAAATAAACATCATTACAGTAGTGACTTTTGCTTTTAATGAACATGGTATATATTCCAATTATTTAGGATTACTTTAGTTTCTCTTGATAATGTTTTGAATTTGTTTAATTATTTTTGGTATTTAATGTAGAGGTATTATATTTACTCACAGATGTATGCTGATTTTTTATTTAAACGCAGTTTTTAAATTTAATTTTGTCTTTGTTTGTTGCTAGTATATAGAAATACAATTTGTTTTATTGATCTGGTATAAGGCAAACTTGCAAATTTCACTCATTAATTGTAAGAGTTTGCTTGTACATCATTTGGGTTTTCTATGTTTAAAATCATTTTGTCTCTAAAATTGCAATTTTATTTCTTCTTCTCCAATTCTGAAGGCCTGTTATTTCTTTTCTTGCCTGTTGCACTAAGTAGGATCTCTAGTTCAATGTTTGAGCTAGAGTAGACAACAGTCCCATTGCCAATATCAAGGGAGGAATCTTCCAATAAATAACAAATAAAATGATGTAGGGATTTTATGGATACACTTCATCAGATTAAGGAAGTTTTCTTCTATTCCTAGATTCTAAGTGTTTTTAATCATGAATGGATGTTAAATATTATTTTTCTATTAGAAAGATGATAAACATGAAAGAAAATCCACATGATCTTTCTCCCTTTTCTCTGAATGTGACACATAACATCGATTGAATTTTGAATTTTAAAACCCATTTGGTCATGATGTACTATTCCATTTATGTATTGATAGAATTGGTTTGCTAATATTTTATTTAGGATTTTTTCATCTGTTTTAATCAGATAAATTTGCCTGTAATTTTCCTTTTTATAATGTTCTTATCAGGGTTTTCTATCAAAGTTTAATTGCATCATAAAATGAGTTAGGAAGTGTTCTTTTTTTTCCTATTCTCTAGAAAAGTTTTTATAATATTGGTTTTATTACTTCCTTAAATATTTGGGAGAATTCACAAGTGAAACCATCTGGGCTTAGAGTTTTCTTTGTGGGGAGGTTACTTAATAACGAATCCAATTCCTTAATAGGTAAAGAACTACTTTGATATTCTATTAATTTTTGTGTTAGTGTTGGTAGGTGTATTTTTCAGGAAATGTGTACTTTTATCTAAATTTTCAGATTTATTGGTATATAATTGTCTATAATTTTCTCTAATAAGATTTTTAATATCTATACAAAGCCTAGTAATGGCCATTTTTATCAGAAGGCTAATTTGAAGTCTTTTTAGTCTTGCTAATTTTCCTTTTGAAAGAACCATCTTTGGCTTTGTTGATCCTTCTGATTGGATGTTTGTTTTCATATTTCACTAATTGTTGCTGCGACCTTTATTTTTTTTTCATCTTCTTCTTTATTTGATTTATTTGCTGTGATTTGTCTATTTGTTTTAGACATTCAACTGTTCCTTTAAGCTTTTTTTTCCTATATATATATATATATATATATATATATATATATATATATATATTTAAGATTACATGCTTCCTTCTCTGTATGGCTTTAACCACATCTACAAGTTGTCATATTTTAACTACCATTTAATTTAAATTGTCTTTCAACTTCCGCTGTGGTTGTTCTTTTTAAACCCCATTTGATCATGTTGTACTATTCCTTTTTATGTATTGCTAGATTTGGTTTGCTAATATTTTATGTAGAATGTTTTCATCTATTCCATAAGATAAATTTGCCTGTAATTTTCCTTTTTGTCATGTTCTTGTTGGGTTTTTCTATCAAAGTTTAATTGCATCATAAAATGAGTTAGGAAGTGTTTGAGTTAGTCAATGGGTGACAGTTTCTTAACATTTATTAAATTCTTAAATTTGGTTCTTGAATTTTTACTTTTGGGTTTAAATTTGCTTCTTTTATGTATAGATTCCAATTTTATGCTGATATCCTTGACCTTGTAATTACAACTGTTTTGATATCCACATTTGAAAAATCTCATTTTCCAATCTCTTGTGCATCTGTCCCTATTGTCTATTTGTTTTTCTCTTGATTTTCATTTGATCTTGTCCCCTGGAATGGCTGACATTTCATAGGCAATCATGAGAAATCATCTGATGCTTTGGATGCTGTTATCTTTCTCTAGAGGATTAACTCTATTTCATTAGGCAGTTGGCCTAGGGAAAGACTATCATAATCCAATCATATATTAAGCAGACTTCATTAGTTTTCAGTCTTTGCGAGATTTGGTTTCTATACATTTGATTGCTAACACTGGCGTGAATCCCTTCAAGGATCTGAGTGAACATTTTATATGTGTGACAAAGCCTGCCCCCTTGGTAGTTTCTGAAGGTCTTTATTCCCCAACCTAGTAAGATTGAAAGAAACTTTGCTCACCTTAGTGGCTTCTTCATTTCTGACTTGCAGGTTACCAAACATCGTAGGAAGAAAACTGGAGATGGGTGTTTCACTCACCTTTCTGTTCTTCCCTTCATCATTGTAGCTTGTTCCCACCTGTTCATGCTGCCTTGCCAGTTCTCTAGTATTTTAGATCTGCTTTTCAAAGGTGTCCAGGGTTTCAGTCATTCTCACTTGGATGGTTGTGCTAGTCTGAAGCTATTGCTAAATTTTTAAATATGAAGGAGTGAATAAATACTTCAAAGCAAAGAGCAAAAATATAAAAAGAATGATACCATCAGATAAAATGTGCAAGATCTGGAGAGTAGATCAAGGAAACTAGCATGAGAATACATTCCAGCATAAGAAATAAAACCCATGAAAGAGGGAAAATAATTTAACATGGGAAATTTATCAAGGATAAAAATGAGTTTCTTCCATATTGAAGAAAGACCTGAACCTAAAGCTTAGACAGGCTCAATGTGTTCCAATGTGGCACAAGACACATCTTGTCATTTTCTGAACAAACTTGCTGAACTCATAGGCTAATAAAGAAAAATCTTCCAGGCTTCCAAGCAACTTGCCAGGCATGCAAATTAAAACCACAAAGAGCTATCACTCGCTAGGATGGTTATCATAAAAAACACATAACAGCAAGTGTTGGAGGAGATGTAGAAAAATTAGAAACCTTCAAAGACCGTTGGTGGGAATGTAAAATAGTGCGGCTACTTTGGAGAAGTTTGGCAGATCCTCAAGAATGAAACATAGTGTTAACTGCTAGCCCAGCATCCACTCCTAGGTGTATCCTAAAGAGAAGGAAAAGTTTTGTCCACATAACAACTTACATATGAAAGTTCACATATTTCAATTTGTAAGTGAAAATGATCATTTATGCATATCAGCTACCCACGTTTTTCTTTTCTTTTGAATACTGCTATCCATATCCTCAGGACCAGCGTCTTTCAAGAGCCAGCCCATATCCAAGCCTGCAATCACACATTATTGGTAAACGGGTCAATAACAGCTGAATATTAATTACTAGTGAAGGTGTCAGAGAAAGAAAGAGAAATTGGTTTTTCACACTGATGGCTGTACATCTATCACTCCCGCTGATCCCTTTATCTCTGAGTCTGTCTCCATGGGACACGTAGACATGAACGTTTGGGCTGGGTGGTGGGCAGTCTGGAGTAGTGTGGGTGGGATTCTGGACTAACTTGGCCTTTTAGATATTCATTTCTCCTATTTGGTGTTTAAAAGGTCAGTGTGTGAACCACTTCAATGTCTCCCACTGTTTTCCTTTGCATTTTACAATGCCTGTGTGAGCTCCAGGAGGGAGCACATTTATTGTGCATGCCGTTCAGTTTAGATTCCACCAGAGCAAATGATTATAACAACTCAGAAGAAAAAAATGGAAAATAAGTCCCTGATGTAACACTGGTCACAGGGCCAAAACAGTAGTGCCAATTATGAGTTCAGTGCCTTATGCACACTGCAATGCCAACAACCTTTTAAAATATATGTAATTTATTGTTGGTTTGGGCAGGCATATTAATATTTGTTCTCAAGCAGCCAATTGTCCTTGTATTAAAAGTTAATATTGAAAATTTCAATTCACTTTTGCTAATTTTACTTTCTTTTGTTCTTAAATAAAGGGTGTTAACGGCAATAAATTGGCCAAAAGAAAAGGTATGCCCAGAGGGCTGACTCAGCATGCGTGTGAACCTGGGGCACACATAGCACTTTCTATAATTTGCTAGCTGGTGTTCGTTTCCTTGATTACATGTATTAAAACCGGTAAGCCAATCACTCAAACAATAAAAGCTTATTACATTCTTCTTTTGTTGAAGTCAGGGATCCAGGTCTCATGAAAGTCTTAAAAGAAAGAATATGATACCTGCTTCTACATCAAAGAGTTTCCAAAGACATGGATATAAGCAAGGGAACGTTAAGCCATGATACAATACATATTCAACAGTCCACTATATAATGACCAAAACAATTGCAAAGAAGTACCTCATTGTAAAGCAGATTGCGTGTGCCAGTGTGCAAATAAAACTGAAAGGATGTGAAAGATAAATAATTCTCTAAAAATGGTCCCTGTTATTGGCTATGTCCAAGAAAGATCAAAGGGAACTTAGGGATAAATTAGTTAAGCTGGAAAAGACCACTACAATTATTCTTTGAAAACAAACTTCAAAGTTGCAGGAAAACTAGTTTTTGTGTAAGCATTCATAAACCCTGGCATTTCTTCTTAAGCAGGGCATGAATTCTCTTTTTGTGTTTCCCAAACCCGAAGAGGAATCCTCGGGAGTGACACAATCAGAGTCAAGAGAACACAGGATCATTTCAAACACAACCATTCGTTAATACCCCTGGCAATATACCACTTACTTATTTGTATCAAAATGTACCCATCACATAAACTTAGGACATTTTCCAAAGAGCTAATGACATGGAAGTACTGGCCAAAGTCAATAACAACAACAAAATAACCTGCCAGCTTTAGCCAACCCTTATCTACTTCAAGTACAGAGATTAAATAGTTCAAGTCTGGATGAAGCCCCAGTAAGCTCAGCTTTTGCCAAACCAAGAAAACTGAAATGTGGAAAGAAGATGCCTCTGCTTATCTGTGAGATGCAGCTATGCCTAGGGGCGACTCGGACATTAATATCCCTTCAGTGCCTCTTATGGTTCAGCCTTTTGCTACTTCCTTTGCTGATGATATGTCCTCTGAGGACCTCTGATTATTTCATTTGTTTGGTCACTGAATCACTAAATATTTGTTCCTATTTTGCAGATGAAGAAAGCCTTCTAGAGAATAAGTGTCAACAGGTAATTTACTCAAGATCACCCAGCTAGTAAACTGCAGAGAAGAGATTGAAGCCAGATAGATATGACTCCAAAGTCATGTTCTTTCCTTCTCCATTCAGGGGCTCTCAAACAGGGGCTCCATCAGAATCATCTGGGGCTCTCAAATGTATTTGTGAACGTGATTCAAAGTTATTTAAATTAAGTTTTCTGTGGTGGGGCCCAGGGAATCTATTTCATCAAGGCTTTCATGTGATTTTGATATGTAGCCAGGTTTAGGAACAACTAAAACACAGCATTCTAGTTTTCGAACTCCTAATATAGTTACTGATCCAATAACCAACAATTTATTTGACAACTATTTATTAAGCACCCACTGTGTCCCTGGCATTGTTACAGGCATAGCTTGAGCAAAAATTCCTGCCCTCCGTCTAGCTTGGGGGTACAGGTGGGGCACAGGAGACAGACAAAAACGCGATAAACAAGAAAGTTATACATTGTATTAGGAGATGGTTTAAATGCTAAGGAAATTAAGAAACAGAGAAGTGTAACAGGATCCATGAGGGTAGGTATTAGCCAGATGGTCAGTGTTGTCTTGACTGTAAAGGTGACATTTAAAGGAGGTAAGGAATGAGCCATGTGCGTATCTGGGACGAATCACCAAGCAGATGGGACAGTAGGCACAGAGGCCCAAAGACAAGTATGTGCCTGATGAATCCAAGAAATATTGAGAGGGCCAACGTGGGTGGAGGAAGGGAGCAAGAGAGAGCAGTGAAAGTTGACACTGGAAAGGCAAGGAAGGGAAGAACCAGGTGGGTCCATGTTGGGTCTTACAGGCTATTGTTAAGTACTTTGACTTTTGCTCCAAATGAAAGGAGAAACAACTGTCAGGCTTTGGTTTAAAAACTTATGATGAACTAATACATGAAAAACAAAAATTCCATTTACAAAGTCCAGAAGAAGATTTTGAAAGAGGTCTGGTCCAGACTCCTAAGAAAAGGCAGGTGTTTTACTATATTATTCCAGGGAAATAGTTACATTTTCACATGAAAGGAGGCTTCATTATTCTTTAGTCACCCATCTACTTTATTCAACTATTCATTAACCAAATATTTATTAAATCCACAACCTACCCTGTGTTAGGTGCTATACTAAGTGCAGAAGGCTTTATAGGATTTATGACTTGGCCCCCAATGTGCTCCTGGGCCTCAGCAGCAGTGTATGTGGTCCAGGTTGCCTGTGAAGTAATTGTTTATTCCCAACCTAATTACTTCCATTGTAATTAAGCCCCCTTTCCTTTGGCTGATTGCCGATAGGTGATGTGGTCAGTCAACACGGTCACCAGGTTTATGTCTGTGACAAGATATGGCTGGAAGTATCTTCTAAGGGCTTATTGGGAAGGAAAGGTGGCGTATGTACAGATTTACCTGCATGGGAATACTGGAGATTATTGGCAGAGAAGAAGGAATATCAGAACGGAGGGCATGAGCAGGAGAAAGGGAAAAATGTCTCGTTTCCTGGGGTTGAGGGCAGGGAAGAGGGGGAGAGTGTTGCTTGCCACTTTTGGGGAGTAGAAGAGAAGCATGAATCAAACTAGCTGCTTTTACTTATACAGCATATATTTTGAATTTATTTTATTACCATCGAATAAGGAAATGCTTTAGAGCAGTAGCAAAACATGGCATGGAGACGGGCCAAAGAAAAAAATCTCAACATAGTGACTAATTCTTTTACGGTGATTCAGTTTGCAGACTTCACAGGTAGTGGAAACAGTGTAGTAATGCACAACCTGACAGAATAATAGTCACCTCAGTTTTCTTACTCAGAGGGATAAACAACCAGGGAACAAAACTGTGATTAATATCTTAATTATGCTTTAATACAAGGATATTTTAGTGGCCACTTTTAAAAGATTTGTCTTTGTGTTTTACCTTTAGGCCAATAAATCTATGCTGACTTTATGACCTAATGATTTTGTTTTATAAACATGTCAGCTTAAGGAATGATTCGAGCACATCCTACCTTCCCCATCCAATTTTTTATTCCTAGCGATTTAAACTGATAATCTGAGTTTTTTACTTTGTGTGGGGCATCTTGATTATAAATATATTCTAAATCATAATTATAAACACATCATCCCATGAAGAAACAGAAAATCTCTCTGATATAGAGACATCATTTTCTAAATATATTCTTGCCATTTTATCATTTCAAGAATAAAGGGAAATAGAAACACAATGAAAAAATCATAAAGGCACCTAACCATCCTTGATTTTTAAAAAATCACTTATATGAGATAGAATGCTTGGCTGATGGTTCAGGTCTGATAGAGTGTAAGTCTCCAGCTTAGATATGGCTGATGGAAAACGGAACATAAAGTCTAAATTCAGACCTCCCCACATCACTAGCAGAGTCCAGATTAAAGAGCAGCGGAGTAAAACCAAAGCCCATACTTCACTCTGCTGGAGAAGTTGAGTGGGACCACGCTAAGGGAAAACAAAAAAGAAAGTCTTACCCTGTCTTGTATGTACTTGCAACTGCTCTTTATTCCCTTATTCAGTACTATTATAAAGATTCTGGTTCCCTTTCAAAAACTAGTGGGACGGGAGTAGCTTTGCCTTGGGGCCTAGCCTGTGCTAATCTCCACAGCATGAATGGGGCTGAATACATGTCCACTCGTTCATGTTTGCTAAAGTGTTTCTCTTCTGAAGACATTTTTCTTCAGGCATTTTCCATCTTCCTGACCAGGAGGCCCGCTCCACGAGGTTAAAAGCATATCATTCTTTGTTTTGTTTTGTTTGGACTTTTCTGGTTGTGCCCTGAAAAGAATTAGAAAACTATCTATGGTCAGTTAAAAGACCATACAGGTAATTCAGGCATATGGTGAGCTAATGTTTGTGTTTACTATTTTATGAAACTAACTTGCTAGTCCCTTTCTTTCTTTACTAGACTCTTGTTAGGATCTTACTGCCTTGATATCTGACGACTTTTTCCAGTGCAGTATAAGCGACCTCCCACCAAGGAATGACACCCAGTACCACAGGTAAACCTTTAACATCTCTTGCAAAGAATAAGATTCTAGTATCAGGAATGATGTAGCAGTTCAAGTATAGAGGAATGAAGAGATCAACAAATCCTGATTCTCTAAAACAACTTTAGTGCTGGACAAATTTGACAAAAATAATCAATCCAGTGAACTGGAAATATATAGCAAAGCAGTCTGTGAAAACCAGCAGGTTTGCTGTTGAAGGAAGCTACCTTTATTTGGAGTGGAAGGGGGGAAAACCCAGGCCCAGAAGCAACTGAGAAAAGACAAGACTGTAGCTCTACTAGCCTGAGGTTTTGGTTTCTGTTGGGATGTAGTGGAATACCGGAGGGCTAGACAGGAAGATTCTGGAAATAAGATAGCCATTGAGGGCCTTGATAAGCATTCCATGCATCCTTGGCTGTCTGGAAGCCTGTACTCATGAGGTGGAGACCTCAGAGGGCCCAGCAAAAAGCAAGAATGGAGGCAGATATGAAAAGGGCCCAGACTTGGAATGGATTCCCCAAACCAAACACAGATCCACTAACAGAGAGTGGGAGCAGTGTAGACATGAGGTGTTTGAGCACGATGTGTGCCAATCTCATTGACCACTAAACTGTACAGACACAGGGGTTTCTTTAGGAAGGCAGACTCAAAAAGGACAATAATATATATATTTTTTAAACTCTGAGAAGAGACATCAGTAGCCATACACTGCAGGGATGATAGTTTCTACAGATTAAGCCTAGATTAGTTCATTTTTTAAAATAAAATAAAAGGGAAAGTAAGCAAAAAACCCCAGCAACAACAGAAAAACCCAGGATAAAAATAAAATTAGAACAAGAGTTGTTATATTATCTAAACTGTCCAAGGGACACGTGGGTGGCTCAGTCATTTGAGTGCCGACTTCAGCTCAGGTCATGATCTCACAGTTCGTGAGCTTGAGTCCCACGTCAGGCTCTGTGCTGACAGCTCAGAACCTGGAGCCTCCTTCATATCCTGTGTCTCCCTCTCTCTCTGTCTCTCCTTCGCTCATGCTCTGTCTCTCTGTCTCTCTCAAAAATAAAATAAACATAAAAAAATTAAAATGTCCAGTTTTCAATAAAAAATAATAAAACATGCAAAAAGCAGAAAAATAAGACTAATACTCAGGGAGAAAAAGAAGCAGTCAATGAAAACGGACTCTGTGAAGCCCTATAAGTTGGATTTAGTAGATAAAGACTTCAAAGCATCTATTATATAATGTTCAAAAAATTTTTAAAGAACAGAAAATATGCTAATAATGATTCAGTATAGAGGGAACACTGATAAGGAAGTCAAATCTATTAAAAAGTACCAGACGAAACTTCCAGAGTTGAAAAATACAACCACCAAAACAAAATATTCACGAGGTCGATTCCACAGCAGATTTGCCATGAATGAAGAAAGAGTTAGTGAACTTGAAAATGGATCAAAAAAATTTATCCAATCTGGAAAACAGAAAGAAAAATAATTGAAGACACGTTAAACAAATTCTGAGACCCATGTGTCACTACCAATCATAATAATCCTGTGTGTAATGGGGAATCCCAGTGGGAAAGAGAAAGAAAAGGACATAACAAATATTTGAAGAAACAACTGGCTGAAAATACCCCAAACTTGATGAAAAACATTTACCAATGGATCTGAGAAACTAAACAAATCCCAAAGAGATTTTTACCTAGACACACCATAGCTGAACTATTGAAAGTCAAAGAAAAAGAGATTATCTTGAAAGATTCCAGAGAAAACTCTAGTATCAGGAACCTAAATGCCTAGTAGGTGCATCAGTGATCCAGGAGGCTGGAATAGATCTCAATCCATGAACCCAGATTCCTAGATCTTACAGTAAATACAAATGAAATCGTGGAGCCCTCTTTCATCCTGATGTTCTGATGCGTATCTTTGAATAAGGGGTTCTATATGTTTTTGGAAAAGATATTAGTAAAAAAGATCCATAAATGACTCTATGTCCAACTTGACCTTGATCAAGTAATATGGGCAACAAGACAGTACTGATTATGTTCGCAATGTTCTAAAGAATGAAAATTCTACCAAGAGCAATGATGGAATCCCAGGGAGAATGCCTTGGTGACCACAGGCAACCCATTCTCCCAGGAATGAAAACAAACAGACAAAAATCAATTCTGGATAGTTTAAGCATGTGAAAATAGTATAGCTATGTCTTTTCCCAGGTTGCTAGAGTTTAATGACTGTGGCAGTTGAAAACCTGCTTTTAAATGGGTGGATGGATTATGAGAGCAGAGTGTACAGCTCGTTTCAAATAAAAGAAGAAGCTTTGTCATTAAAAAAATGCTTAAGGTCAAGTCTGTACCTCCTTATTCAATATTAACAAGCAAACAAACAAAGAACAAAAGTTCTCTGAGTTTTAATACCATGTGTTCAGATCATTTGGTGTGTTTTGCTGTCCACATGAGCTCACTTTCTGGATAATTGGAAAGTTAAGTAATTGCCTAGAAAAGGTAAACATTTGTTAAAGTCCTTAAGAGGAGACTTAACTTATTTGCTACAACTGCAATAAAATAGTAGTTTGTGTCAACATAAAATCCTTCTTGTATCTATCATATGATGTCATGTGGAACTGCCAACACACAGTTTTTGATGTAAGCCTTTTTCAATATACTTCATTCATAATCAGGACTTACATTGTGATATCATTTTCCCCCTAAACTCTGAATAAATAAATAAAAGTGTGTTGACTTTGATTTATTTGTGTTTTCCTTAGGCACCTGATGATGATGACAGCTAAGGAAGATTCAATTGACCGGTGTGATTGATAGATTCAAATGGCTAATGACCAAGGAGGCGGGACATTTTCAGTTCCAAATGAATAAGCTAATTCCTTCAGTATTTATGCTCTTCCTTGGGGCTCATGTTGTGCTGCTGGACATGTGTTCCAAAGTAGTCTTCCCTTTATAAGTTTTTTCACTTCGAACAGAATTGTTTCTCTGCAAGCGAGAGCTATATATTCCCCTCCTCCCTTTCTGTACTTCTCACAGGGCTTTTTGGATGTGTTTTAGAAGTGTTGCTGACTAGCTGGCTGAAAAGGGACGGGGAAGAACTTGGATATCGAATCTGAACGAGATCTCGAAGGATTCTGAATGAAAATGCAATACAATGCGACAGCAGAGTCAATAACTCCAGGCACTGAAACCAGCAATGCCGTATACATACAGAAGGGAATGGTCACTGCTTATGTAGAGGAACAACAGCCTGACTAATTCATGCAGGAGGTGAAACTGGGGCCCAGGAGGAGACCCCGAGATTACAAATAGAAAATGTGGCCATTTACCTCACAGTTTACCTGAAGAAAACTTGAAGCGTGAAAGACCTACTTTTGCATCTTTTAGGATCTAAGTGGAATTGGCATGTTTTAGGAAGTGAGTTCTATTTCCTATATTTCATTTCAAGGATTCATCGTCTTCAAGAGCCAACAAAGGGATGTATTTTCCTTAACATTTTCATGTAAGATGATCCATAAAGACTCTTTAAAAGTTCATATGCTCACCTCGTATTTCAGGCTTTGACAAATGATTTTATTATTATGAATTTTATATACTATTCTTCAAAGAGTAACTCTCTTTTCTTCAATGTTGTTTCATCAATAAAAGCTACTTCTTCTAAATAATTCTCATTGCCCCTTCAATCTCATGAGAACCTGTGCATAAATCTAAAGGAAGATATTGGGATTTTCAGAGATGGTGTTCAGCGTATATTCTCACTTTTCCTCTCCTTTCCTACCTCCACCCACTTTTCTCTTCCTTACTATGGGAAATTTGTTAGGGAAAGAAATCAAGACTTTCCTGACTGTTCTTAGGCCACAGCAAGTTTTCCTCATTTCACATGTCCTTGACTTCAATGTCTGTAGCTACTACACTGGCCCTGCTCTTCTGTGTGCTGCCTGATAATTATTTTCCACATGCTTCGGGGACACCCCTCTAGTCTCTCCACCAGGTCCCAAGTTCCTCAAGGACAAGGGCTGTCCTTCACCCCTTAAACATCTCCAGTGTAATCTCATACAATTTAGAAATGATTATCAACTAAATGCACAAACAAGGGAAATATATCCATAATTTTCTATGTATTTGGAAACATGGACTACATTGTGCTCACTCTAATCTACATTATTCTCATCAAATTTTAAGTACATTTTCCATTATCCATTTTCCATTATTCCGCTAAGTGAAAATAGCAAAGTCAATTTCAGAGAACATTTTCTTCTAACAGCAAATTATAAATCTACATAAATCTTAAGGGTATTTCTATAGAGTAGGTCAAGAATGTACTATCTATTAAGGGAAGCTACAGGTAAACAAAATGTATGTTCCATCTCAAGTTATTAACCATCATAAACATTAAGTTATTCACAGAAAATTGGATATAATATGAAATATAAAATAAAACAAATTAAAAGTATTAAGCTCATCTTAAAGTTCAAGTTTCCAGACTCTAGCTTTACTCTTTGTCCCCCAAACACCACTCCAACTAAAACAGTCTTGAACCTTTGAACTTCACCTTTCTGCTGTTGTTTTTTCAAAAGAGATATAGAAGTTTTTTCTTCCAGAAAATTGGAGCAAGCAAAATCAAAGATATCATCTGTGATTTTTTCATCTTGACTAGTAGAAAAGGGTAATCCTTCTGTAATTTTTTGAAACATTTGTGATGTGGTATATGTAACATTAAATTATTAATGCAGCCCCCCTTCCCCCCTCCCCTTTGGAACTGAGAGTAATTTCCTCTCCAATTTTCCTCTCACTCAGTCAATTCATTTTTAGGCTGGGTCCTCTTGAAGGAACAAAACATTAATTGGATTTGCCATTGTGTCTTGGACTGTTTTGGTGACAATTTTCCGTGACAGGGAAAAAGAGTTGCTAATTCATTGCTTCAGGAAATGAAGGGCTAATAGCCTCACATCTGGTAAATTATGGTCTTCCTGTTCATTGAGGTGGCAACAGTACACACAGCATTATTTGGAATTAAGAAAAAGCAGCGAAGGAAATCAATTTTTACCTTTGCAGTGGATTCAAAAAATGAAAAATCCAGTAACATGTTCTTTATAAAAGCATCCATTGTTGAAGACACAGAATTGAGTCAGCCACAGGGCAATTTGAGCAAAAACCCTTCCAGCATCCTAATGGAAACTTTGACTGGTTGGTGGACTGAGATCACGTGGCTTAGCTTATTTCTTGCCCCTGAGGGCGGAGCCCTGTCTTGCCACTGGGGGTGGGGCCATGTGCAAATTACCATATTTGCACACACATAATAATACAGTCTTAAAGGGCTCTGGAGAGAATGACAAATAAAGATTGATTTTGCTTTGAGTGGGGATCATGCTGTACATTGGCTGGGAAAGTCGGTCAGTCTCACTTCTGCATGACACCCAGACTTCGATTTGCAAAAAGGAAGTAAAGAAAGGGTGGGTGAAAGTGGAAATTCCCCAAAGGACGTATACAGGATGTGGCAGCCTTCACTATGAATTACAAGAGTTCAGGAATAGAATTTGAAGTGTCTCACCCTTGTCATTGTCCCAATGGTGGTGTTGGGGGTGAATGGCTTTTATCACATCAATACCACATTGCACCACCAACTTGTGAAATCACCCCGATGACTCTCATATTCGTTCCTGTCCAGGTCCAAGAGAAAATGAACTACGATGACCAAAAAAGTAAACTGGAGGGTTTCAACTGTAGGTATAAGAAGTTGGTGAAAACAAACCTAACATCTGAGAAGGGCACCGGTGCTTGAAAACAGGGCTCTTTCTGTCCTGACAGAGCAGTGACAGCACAGCACAGAGTAGATTTACTCCCTCCTAATCCTCTGTAATCCCCAGTTTGGACAATTAATTTCACAAGGGGTCACGCACTCTTCCTATGTATTTCTACTGAGAGCTTTACAAGGTGGACATGTGTCCATCGTGATGCATTTTGACGGCTCCTTTCCCCTAGAGCTGAGACTATTCCTTGATTATGGTAGGTAAGTTTTTGTGTTGTAAATGGAGTGTAGCTAAAGTGTTCCCTTGGTCACAGATCACAGAAAACAGCATGTGCTTAGGAGGGAGAGAGAGAGGGAGAACAAGGCTGTGGATTTAGAAATCATTTTGTTTGTCTAAACCTGGGCCTGGTTCCACACAGAGGACACAAACAGGAAGTGAGAGGAGAAGCAGAGTGGGTTCAAGTCAGGATGTTACACTAAGATCCGCCAGCTGCAGTCAGAACTAAGAGATGTAGGGGGAGCACCATATTTTAGGCTCAGAAACTGGAAAACAAAACAACAGAGTCTGCCTAAGGCTTCAAACACCTGCTGTGTCTGATGCTATTTACTGGGTTTGACTGTCACTCACGAAATGCCTCATGTTCAGATGATTGTTCACCTGAAGGTATTTAACTAATTGGCTTAAATAATTGATATGTTATATCTAACCTCATCTCTTAAAATCAGAGAATCATCACTGCGATTTTTGAAAATATCCTAGCAAAGCTTAGAAAATTATTTCAGTTGATTGGCTTCTGTCCAGAAACAAATTTGGGGCCCTCAAATAAGTTAAACTTTTCCAGTTTGATTGTTTTCAAGGAGAGGGATAATTCTTTTTGTTTTTAAGTTTTAGAAGAGATGTGGGAATGCAAGAAGATGTAAAATATATAACAATAAACATTATTCTCAAAGTTCAAATCTGGGATAATACATTTTTAAATAGTTTTCACATTTATTATCTCATTTTATCCTTCTGGCAAGCTTGTGATTTTGCAGGTGCTGACATCCCCATTCTGCCATAAGGAAATAGAGGCCAGGACTATGTAAGTCATTTTGCCAAGGCTCTCGACAAGGTCAGAACTAGAACATAACATAACCCTATGATCTTCTCCATTAACCCCATTGCTGCTGAGTTTCATCCCTTTGTAGGGGAACCGGGACTCTTTGTATTTCAGAGACTCCTAATGTGTTCCAGGCACCTTAAGTGGTAGGAAGGCTATGTGTGGGGTGGGGGAGCTTACTAGATGGCAGGCCTTTTCAAAGCACTTCTATATATATTATGATTCATTTAAACATTACCACAAGCTTGTAATATCCAAAATACTGTTTCGAGGTATTTTACAGATAAGAAAAATGATGCTCAAAGAGAAATTTGCCAAATTCCACACAATTCATAAGTGATAGAGTCGGAGTTTGAACCCAGGGAGTCTGGTGCCTAAGTCAGGGCTCTTGCCCCACCATTTCTTTATTTCTTCTCTAACTTGTGAACTTCCTTTTTGTCTCCTTTGATATTGAGCACAATCTTTGCCACATAAAAAGCACTTAATAAACCATTTGTGGATTGGGACAGAAGATATGACACCTGACATTTTGTCTACTTGCCTCTGAGCCTAGGATTGGGTTTTTAACCTCTGCATTATTGATGTTTGGGGCAAAACAATTCTTTGTGTTTTTTTTTTAAATATTTTTAATCTTTATTTATTTTTGAGAGAGAGAGACAGAGTGTGAGCAGGGGAGAAGAGAGGGAGACACAGAATCCAAAGCAGGCTCCAGGCCCTGAGCTGTCGGCACAGAGCCCGACGCGGGGCTCGAACTCACGAACCGGGAGATCATGACCTGAGTCAAAGTCAGACGCTCAACCAACTGAGCCACCCAGGCGCCCCCAAAACAATTCTTTGTTATGGAAACTGTTCTGAGTGTCATAGGGTGTTGAACAACATCCCTAGCCTCTACCCACTAGACACCAGTAGTGCCTCTCCTCACGCCTATCCCAGTTATGATTATCGAATGTGTCTCCAGACATTGCCAAATATCTGTGGAAGTGGTGGGGATTGGAAGTCTTCAGGTTAAGTCGAGAGCACGAGAAGGAGGTACAGTCCTGAAAGGGGGTATGGCTGGTAGGGCCTTTCCAGGAATCCCATGTCAAGAGTATTCTCACTTGACTGCCTTTTCTCAATACAGCCTTGGGAAGGCAATGAAGAGCTCGTGTGTCTTTACCTCCCCTCATGGCAGCTGGGAGATACTGCTTGTTGAGATGACATCCTTGAATCTGGGCAATATTCCAACTGTAGACAGGAGAGGATGGTGAAGGGGGGCGATGGGGGGTGGATCCCTGAAAGGGACAGGATTGCATAGTGTTACTGATGCTCCTATATGACTACATGCCGGTACATATAGCATATTTCTGAAAAGAAAAGAAAGGAAGGAGGCTTTCTGTGAAGTTAGGGGTCTGATGCCCAGATGAACTGAGAAGTACACGCTGGGGAGTCAGGACCTGACTTGGAGATGATGTTGCTTTGATGTATAGCTGTAAGGGACGCTAGATGGAGAAAATCCAGAACTTGCTTATCTTTCAGCATGGGAGACATTTGTGTGTTTTCTGAGTCATCTGACACACAGAGTGTAGGACTTTCCTGATGGATAAGGAAACCTGATGTACTCATTTGTTATAACAATGAGGTCATTGGAAGACCCATAAAACTGAAGTTTGCTATCCAAGTTCGGATCTAGTTTGTTATTCAGATAGCAGTTCCAAGGTTATTTAACAAGTCAGTTTTGACAAGTTGAATTTCTTTATAGGATGTTGGTTGAATTGCAGCATAGCCATCCTGTCATGAATGGTATTTTCAAATGTGTGGAGAAAACCAAAGTTGAGAGGATTTTTCGCAGTGAGATTTATACTTTCTTCAAATGGAAACTTTTCAAATCAGATTTTCATCAGAGATGTAGGAAATAACTCCAAAATCTCCCTAGCCATGTCTAAAAATCACACCAGACCCCCCCCAAAAAAAAATGAGAAAGAAGAAATTGCAGATAAGCTTGCACCTTAAAGAGAGCTCAAGATATTTGAAAATCTGGTTACAAATACACCAAATATCTTAACTTCGTTCCCTGAGGTTAAGTGGCAGAAGAGAATGAATGCTATGGAGACAGATGATTCCTAAGGGAAATCACCAACAATTTTTCAAAAGTTGATGAATGAATGTCCTTTTCATCACTCCCTACTGCAACATGGAGTACATAGGATTTAGGGAAGTTCAGGCTGTCGTCCAAATCCCTTCTGGACCTTCACTGAGCCTCATAACTTTTCTGAGCCTCATTTCCACATGTAAACATGTAGATAATACCTATTACATAAGGCTTTTTGATGCCTAAAAAAGATATTTTTGAAATTTAGCAAAATACTTGAACTGGCCACTCCATAAATAAAAGCTATTATCATAATATTATTACCCTTAATATCTTTATGACAGCATGTTTAGACAAGTGGACATCTTCTTTTCCAAGATTTGAAGCTGCATTTTATTCTTCCTGTGAAACTACGATTTTTCCTATTTTCCTGAGGTGTATACAGAAAGAAGATGAAGGGAAAATGACTAATTTTTTACAGTTATTGGAATCATGTTAAGAAGTTGCTAATTACTACATTATACATTCTGAACAATGGATATGTTTCATCACAGAAGAGCACACAAGTTGGTTTCCATAGCATCAAATCACAAATAGTGACTGAACACAATCTACTCTCATATCCATCAATTTCTTGCGCCAACTTAACAAAATCTCAATTCACCATTTTGAGGACCCTCTGCAAAGGGATTCCAACATTTTGAAAATTCAAATACTTACAAGGTAAATGAGATTTTATTACTTAATTTTATAGGAACTACCTAGGGTGGTTGAAGTGATATTCCACTAAGATCCCCTGATCAGGATGGACCTGACCGTTTGACTCATAAGACAAAAAACATACCTAGCATCTTTTCTTTTTGTCAGGCAGCCAGATAACTAGTGGATAGACACATGCATTTAACACCATCCTTCTTTCCCCCACCTTGGTCCCCAGTGTCAGTACAAGAAGAAGAAGAAGAAGAAGAAGAAGAAGAAGAAGAAGGAGGAGAAATGGAAGAAGAAGAAGAGGAGGAGGATAAGGAGCAGAGGAAATTATTAGTTCATAAACATAAGAAGAACCAGTGGAAAAAGACAGTAATGGATAAAAGATTTTGATATGTTTTTGAAAACTGGAAAAGGGTAGATGTAAACGGAAAAACAGAATGGAAAATCTAAGCACCTGTCAACCAGAGAAATAAGAAGTGAGCTAATTCACTCTGTAAAACCCCAGAAAGGCTCAGAATTTGAATGATTTAGGTTCAGCAGAGGATGGAATTTAGGGGAAGATAAGGATCCCAGTCTCTGCCTGCACCCCATACAAACACATAGCTATATTAAACCACTCTCCCAACAACAACAACAACAACAACAACAACCACACACACACACACACACACACACACACACACACACACCAGATGGATGAAAGGATGAATGGATGGATGGATGGATGGATGGGACCAGAGGATTATACTCTGGAGAAACCAAACAAGGGAGGTTCTTAATGGGGGGAATCAAGAAAAACAATGCTGGGAATGGCCTTCCCTCAGCTACTCTTTCTCTATCCGCTTCTAGGGTTTATAGTTTTCTCAGTTGTCAAACCCATGCTGCTCCCTCTACACCTACCCTCTTGCTCCATTTCTGGCAGAAGTTGATTTTTTTCCTGGATAACCACAGAAAAAAAGTTTCTAGGTAAGCATTCTGTGCTCCTCAATGGAAAGGGTAAGTCATCCACCCACCAAGGACCTACAGTGGTCCCTGTCAATTACCACCCCCCTTATGCATTCAGTACCAGCATTGTTTGAGCAGCTCATTCTTACATATAAATGAACAGACAAGAACCAGAGACATAAAGACCAAAACAAACAAAATAAGCAAATAAAACTCAGGTAGACAAAGAGGACCTAGATGGATCAGAGTCAATACAGAAATCAAAAGTAAACTTAAAAAAAATTATAATATATTAAAGATGTGAAAATAAAATTCAATCCATAATATAAATACAGGTCACTTTTCAAAAAGTATCAGAGAACAAGAAATAATTCTTATTTATTAAATACAAAAACTGAAACTAAAAATTAAATAGAAGTTTGTAAGGGTTAAGGAACTCTCAAAAGTAGAACAAAATTAAAAGAAAAAAAGGAAAAGGGAGGGAAAAGATAAGAAAAAATAAGGAATCTGTCTCCAGAGTTTAACAGCTAATAATTAAGAGCTCTATAAAGAGAAGGGGAAAAAATGAAGGGAAGATATTATCAAAGAAGCAATTTTTTAAATTTCCGGAACTGAAACTTGTGTGTCTCCCTATTGAAAAGGCACAGGGATGTAGTTAGTGCAATGAGTGAAAAAAGACAAAACCTCAGGTAGGTCATGAAAAAATTGAGGACACTTGAAATTGGAAAGAGATTCTAGAAGCTTCCAAAAGAGAGGAGGGAAACAGTCAAATATGCAAGAATGGTCTTTGGTTTCTTAATAGCAACTGAATCTTAGAAGACTGGAACAAAGCCTGAAAAGTTCTGAGTGATAATGTGTTTCAACCTAGAATTCTATTTCCTTCCAAACTATCAATTATAAGGATAAAACATTTGCTTTTTAAAATAATTTTGTCATGCAGGAAATGGTAAAAACACAAAACAAACACCCCACCTTCCTTTTTATTCTTTCTCAGGAAGCTATCAGTGAAAAGGTTTCAGCAAAACCACAGGGTAAACCAAGAAAGAAGATGCCACAATTACTCCTTAGCAGAGAGAGCTGGAGAGGAGCAGCAGGGTGACTGCGGACAGGTCTGGCAAATGACCCACCTGCAAGGGAAGGAAGGAAGTGGGGCTCCAAGAAAGAGGGGAGCAGAGGGGAGATGGGACTAATCTGTTTCAGCGAATGGATTATCAACAGTCTTGTGGCGGAGATATTGGGATGACTGGAAAATAATTAATATGAGGGGTACCTGGGTGGCTCAGTCTGTTGGGCGGCTGACTTCAGCTCAAGTCATGATCTCACAGTTTGTGAGTTCGAGCCCCACGTCCGGCTCTGTGCTGACAGCTTGGAGCCTGGAGCCTGCTTTGGATTCTGTCTCCCTCTCTCTCTGCCCCTCCCCCACTCACACTCTGTCTCTCTCTCAAAAATAAACATTAAAAAAATTAATATGTGGTAGCACAAGGTGAGTAATTTGCCCAATGTTACCTGTCTGGCAAATGACAGAGCTGGGATTATAACTGAACAGTCTAGTTCCAGAGCCTGGTTCCAGGACCTGGTACAACACCACAAGGAAATGACCATAGTACGTGCTCGTTTGCATGTCATTTGTGAGGGTAACTCTACTGTTGATACGATCATAAATTCTGGCCTAACTTGGTTGGGAGATAGTGTTAAGGAAAGCTAAGAGAGAGAGATCTAAATCCTTGTAATCCATACCTAAAATTATCAATGGAAAAACAGCAGGGCACGCATTATTTTAGAACATGGAATTAAAGGCAAAGAAGAAACAGAGAAATTGAAGATTTGCCTGTAGGAGTAGGACTCAGGTGTAGAAAAGGATGGAAAGTGAAAACATCCATTTTTCATTGTTAGCTGTTTTGTGCTATTTGAATTTTAAATTATACACTGATTACTCCGGTTAAAATAAAATTAATGATACAACAGTTCAAAATCAAAACAAAACTTTTTAAGAAGAGGTTTTGTAGTGATTGACAATTGCCTTTTATAAGCCTTTGGGCAGAAGAGAGGCAAAAATATTTGTTGGGAATGGTAGCGTAGTTCAATCTTCAAATTACCTTGTACATCCCAGTATATATATTTTTAAAGCGTTTTTTTAACATTTATTTATTATTGAGAGATAGAGTGTGAGCAGGGGAGGGGCAGAGAGAGAGGGAGACACAGAATCCGAAGCAGGCTCTAGGCTCCCGCTGTCAGCACAGAGCCCGACATGGGGCTTGAACTCACAAACTGCGAGATCATGACCTGATAGGACGCTCAACCGACTGAGCCACCCAGGCACCCCCATCCCAGTATATTTTTAAGTAAAATTTATATTGCTTCATCTGTGATCTGTGGGTAATGATTTACTCATTGAGTACCAGGAGTCAAGATCAAGATCAATTTTATCTCATTATCTCAATCATATCAGAAAACATCTTGTCAGAAGGTAATATTCATAGTATCAGAAGAGTGACAATACAGTGGGGAACATACATGCTCTGTGTCTGGGCACTAGTCAGATAATGGAGACTCAGAATAAAATTGCTCTCATGGCTGAATGAGCAGGAGGCCTAGTTATCAGAACCACTAGAGAGCAGATAACCCCAACGAACATGCTGCCATTTTCATCGGGTTCACAAAAATGAATAAGAACAATTATACATGTACTGAATACCTATTCAGCACTGTTCTTAATTTTTTTTTATATTTTAACTGATTTAATACCACCACATCCCCGTACGTTAGGGGCTACTCTTATCTCCATTTTACAGATGGGGAAAATTGTTATCAAGGAGACATCAAAGACCTTGCGTTGGCCCACAGTTAGTACATAAGTGAGTAGATGTTGGAACCCAGGCAGCTTGGTCTGGATTGGAAACCAGACAGCTTGGTTGCTCAATTTATTCAGCAACAAAAAGGAATGGGGTACTAATACCAGTTGTAACATGGATGAGCCTTGAATACATGCTAAGCAAAAGAAATCAGACAAAAAAAAAAGGGCTGTACATTGTATAATTCCATTTATATGAAATGTCTAGAATACACAAGTCCATATGGACAGAAAGTAGTTTGGTAGTTCCTAGGTGATGGGGAGAGAGTAAAATGGGCAATGACTACCTATTGGGTCGAGGTTTTCTTTGGGGTGAAAAATTGTTTTGGAGCTAGATAGATCTGGTACTTGCACAACACTATGAGTGTGTGTACTAAATATCACTGAATTATAAACTTCAAAATGATCCAAAAAATAAAAAAGTAAAAAGTAAAAAATAAAATGGTCAATTTCATGGTATGTGAATATCATCTCTTTAGATAGATAGATAGATAGATGATAGATAGATAGATAATAGATAGAGAAGAGAGATAGACAGATAGGCAGATACAGATATACACACACACATACAAACCAACCAGCAGAATGCATTTGGGAGATTACGGTTCCCACAAATAGCCAGATAGCTGAAGCTCAGGGGCCACATGTCCACCGGGGGTTTGCCCACTGGGGTGTCTGTACAGCTCCCAGAGGTGCTGTCTCCTGCCCCAGGGAGCAGGGAAGGGGGCCTGGTGTATGAGACCTGTAGCTAGTGGCCTCACCTGAAGTGACAAACTGGGGAATCCTAAGCCCTGGAAATCATTTGAGGAGCTAGAAGCAGGAGCTATATACCAACAGGCAAGGACATATTCTAATATCTTCACAAGCTAATGCCAGCTGAATCTCAACTCTGATCAGAGCCAAACTCTGGGTAAACTTTCAAAACAAGCGACATACTCTCTTTGTTCATATGACATGTAAACAATCAGTTCCATATCCGTGGCTTATGCTAGGGTCCCTCATGGTGACTAAGAGAAAACATCAAAGGTGTTTTTGCTTAAAACGCCTTCTCTCTGGACTTTGCAGCTTCCTTCTGCACAATGCTCTGAACCTGAGGATTTTCTCTCTTCCCCGAGTGAAAACAAAGCCCCCAGATGTCATACTACACAGGCCTGGGACACTGGCACCTCAGCTCATTGGTCAGAATCCACCAAGAAGTGAAGCTCCATCATGAATGCAGAAAAGCATCCACTCCTTTGCCTGCTCAGGTGACACGCAGCTCCAGGAAAACACCTCTTGTCTTTTGCTCCATAAAGCCTTGCCTGTCCTATGTGTGGTAGTTCTGGCTCTTCATCCACTTTTCCACAGCCCTCCTCCCCCTGCTTTGGGATACTTCTCTGTAGTGGGTTCCTTCTGCCTTTCCCACATTCACCTGCTTTGCTGAATGAACCTGCAAAAGAATGGAAGTTAGGAGTTGGTAAGGAGGGACACAAAATGAGAGAAAAACACACTGTATCCACCTGTTCATTTTGCTCTGTGATGTATAAGGCTCAGATGTCTGCCTTCATAACTTCTGGAGACGGGCTATTGGCCTCAGTTTGGCACCCGAGAACACCAGTAATCCTCTCTTCTCCTGGACACAGGGATAAAGATGAGGAGGAATAATAAGCACCCGCTTCTCACACCTTCCAGTCTCCCCTGGCTGTAAATAATGTAACTGGCTGAGCAGAGAGCTAACTGGTCTACAGAATCGTTTTTCAGAATTATTTACGTTGCTACCCCATGCTAAGCAGATGCCAGTGCAGATGGCTGCCAGATAAAAATTTTAAGATCACATTCACTTTGATTTGTGAGAATTTTAGTAAAATTAAGCTTTGAAATCAACGTACGCTTTTAAAATACTGCATTCGTTATAAAATGCCATTATGCACACCCTCATTTAAATCATTTTGCTTGCGTTGGTGAGAAAATGTTAATGCCTTAAAGAGTCTGGCTGATAAACGTAGGCCGTTTTCCTTGGAGGGAGAGAGGGCGCGAGACCATTGGCACACGCTACTCTTTGTTTTCTTTGGCTGTTTGAACCCTCTTAGGGAGGTACAGGGCCTGGGGGTGTGAAAGTGAGATCCATTTCGGAGGGCACAAAGCTAGAGACAAGAAGGCGGTGACCAAGAAAAATCGATAAGTATCAGAGTCCATGCTTAATGCTGAAACCCGATCATAACTGAATCTGTGCACCGCCCAGTCACCGTGATTTGAGAAGCAAGAAAGGCCACGAGAGGTGTGGCGAGATTAAATAAAGCGATACGCGTGAAATTAATCTGTAAATTGTAAAGCGCAGGGTGTAGTGCTGAGAATTGCCAAGTGCCATGTATTTGTATTCTTATCACAGAAGGCGGGCTCTGTGGGGAGAGTTTTTATTAGGTACATTGGGAAGAGAAAATAAAAGAAATAGAATGCACAGTCCTTGTGCTTAAGGATTTTGCAGATTAATGGAGAAAACGGGGCAAAGAAGCTAGCTCCAGAAAATAATGCATCAGGTGCAGAAAAAAAAGTCTATACCTATAAGCCAATAGGCCACAGAATGTAGGAGTGGTCAGAGAGAAGGCTTGTGTTGAGTGAAGAGTCTTTAGTTCGAGAGAGAAGCACTCAGTCCTCATTCACATTCTGTTTTAGCTGTTTTTCTTTCTCTCAAGTTCTTGGTGTTGTCAAGAGCTTTCAAGGGCATTGTTTTCCTTAATTCCACAATAACTCATGTCCCATTCATTTTACAAATGAAGAAGCTGTGGTTCAGAAGAGTTAAATAAACTTTCCCAAGATGACACGATTAAGTGACCAAACTTGGGTTTAAAGCCAAGTGAATCTCTCTGATACTGAAATCACTTGGCCACCTGGCTTCACTTTGGAGGAATATGTGTATTCATCAACTCTTCTTTAATGGAATGAGAAATAGCATCTTGGGGCCAATGCTGCTGATCCCAAATCCTCCATGCCCACGGACTCTGAGGTTCAGGGGGAGCTGCTGGTGAGCTTGGCTCTGCTCGCTAATGCCAGATGCTTGAGAGACATCTACCAAGGAGAAGTCACAGGTCACTTTGTTTTCTTGATAGAACTTGTAAAAATACTCAGGTGTGGTGCCTTGGTTCTCATGCCTGAAGAAGAAGAAGAAGAAGAAGAAGAAGAAGAAGAAGAAGAAGAAGAAGAAAGAGGAGAGGAGGAGGAGGAGGAAGAGAAGAAGGGGAAGAAGAAGGAGGAGGAAGAGGAAGAGGAGAGGAGGAGAAGGAGAAGGAAGAGGAGGAGGAGGAGGAAGAGGAAGAGGAGAGGAGGAGAAGGAGGAGGAAGAGGAGGAGGAGGAGGAGAAGAAGAAGAAGAAGGGGGAGGAGGAGGAGGGGAGGAAAGAAGGAGAAGAAGAAGAGGAAGAAGGAGAAGAAGGAGAAAAAGGGGAAGAAGAAGGAGGAGGGGGAGGAGGAAGAGGAGAGGAGGAGGAGGAGGAGAAGGAGGAGGAGGAGGAGAAGAAGAAGAAGAAGAAGAAGAAGAAGAAGAAGAAGAAGAAGAAGAAGGAGGAGGAGGAGGAGGGGAAGGAGGAGGGGAAGGAGGGGAAGGGGGGAAGAAGGGGAAGAAGAAGGAGGAGGAAGAGGAAGAGGAAGAGGAGGAGGAGACGAAGTGGGGAGAGGGAGAGGAGGAGGAGGAGGAAGAAGGGGGAGGAGAAGAATTGAACATTCTGTGGCTCTCTTGTACCATGTGATTTGTATATACATTTTGTTTCTCCTTCTAGAGTGTTTGCTTCTAGAGTTTGCATCTTACCTCTAACCATAGCTGTGTGAGTTGTTTTTGTATTCTTCAAGGCACCTTGCACGTGGTAGGTACTGACAAAGTTTTGTTGGATTGCTCTAGCCATGGGGCAATATGGTACAGGAGTTAAGCACACAGTCTATAGTAGAAAACATGACATCAAATTCCACATCCATTACTTACTGGCTATAAAGTCAAGCTGCTTGATATCCTTTTTTTTGTTGTTGTTATCTTATCTATAATCTGGGGAATTAATAGCACCTACTTCATGCAGCTGTTGACCAACTAAGTAAACTTGTATAAAATGCCCAAAACAGTACTGGCATATAATAAGTGTCAGATAATTGTATTTAATATATTATTTAATACAATTATATATAGTATCAAAAAAGAGAAAGGAAAATACTTAAATAATCTTTACATATTGGATAAATTCTTATATAATTTATGTAATACAAGACCAAATGATCTCTAATCCAGATATTGCCATTTAGGATTTGAGTCTTCTGGGTACTCATTTTGGTTTATTTGTTTGTATTATCTGGAGATGAAAGAAGCAAAAAAGCATACAAATATGTGGAGGTAAGTGCCAACTCTCAATATTCTCCACATTGTACTGTGGGGAACATTTAACATCTGACTTCCCTAATGATTCTTCTATCGGAATAGTAAGAATGTTTATTATGTTTTATGGGTTACGCATTAACCCACTCCTTCCCTAATATTCAGGCTTCACCAGGTCTCCTGATCCTTGGTGAGACTGGAGGTAAAGATGATGACGCTATCACTGTACCCCCACTCAAAGATAAGAGTTCTCCCTTAGCCTCTTAGCGCTCCAATTAGGTTCCAACTGAAGCCAAGTCTTTTTCTTTTATATACTTAGATTATAAATTAAACATATCTGTTGCAGGGTTACAAATCTCCTCCCATTCCATTTATATGTGCCGGGGAAATGCAGCTTCCTGATTTTGTGACAAAATGCTTTCATTGTCATTAAAAATCTCCACCCACTGGTAGCGGCGTTGGAGAATAAAGCTTTCCCCCAAAACAAGTTTGCTTGATTTTGTTTTCTCAAGACTGGTTGTAGTTAATACGATCACTGAAATAGTTTACACATCCCAGATTCTTATGAACACCTTTCTTGCCACTGTCCTTGCTCCATGTAAGAAGGTGCCTGGGTGTGTGCTGAAGGCCTGCGTGAGCTCTGGAACTGGCCTCTTGCTCCTGTGGTACCATAGCAATGCCCTTGTCTCTCCTGACACCACCTTCTGCTGCTGGTTCCTGATCCCCACATTTGAGCTAATTAGGGTCCAGTTTCCTCCTTGCTGACTTCTTCACCTCTCCTGACAGTGTTGGCCTCCTGAGGTCTTGGTGTGACTTTATTTTGGTTCCCTCATCCAGGTAGTCTGTCCTAGCCTTCCACCATGGCAGACTTTTCCACTAACCATGGTTTTCCCTTATGGTAGTCCCAGATTCTCAACAGTGACACATGCCCCATTGGGAGCAAGTAGGAATTGCTGAATCCTCCCCCACACTACTTGAAAACCAGTAAAATGGTTTAAGAAGAGCTGAACTTGAACATTCTGTCTGTCTGTCTGTCTGTCTGAGCAACGAGCACTTTAGGCACTGTCTCTACCCTCCCCTGCTGGTGCCCCGGGAGCCTGTAGGGCACTGTTTTCTCATAGTCTCAAGACAGAAATTCAAACCAGGCCCCTCTACACTCTTCAATTCCCCAGCATGCCATTTCTTTCGCACCTTCTAACTCTCTTCTAGCTGTATCCAGATCAATTAAAAACTACATCTTTAGGAAATTCAGTGAGCCCTTGAAGTGTGCTATACACGGCCAGACACGGTGACTACAATGCTGAATGAGGCACATCCTCTCTCTTCATCTACTGGGGGGTTGGGATTACATAAGGAAGGTATTATAAAAATACTTATTTTACAGTTGCATGCTGACAGAAAGGCTTCCTGGGCACCCAACATTTGACCTAGACTGGCAGATGGGGTTTCAGAGGAGGCTTCTTGGGGTAAGAGTCATCTGGTTTTCTCTGACTCCACCCAAAAGGCCTGAATTGTGAATGTCTTGTTAATATCCCAGAGGCCCCGGGCATGGGGACTTCTTGAGAGTTCTGCCACTTTGGAGCTCTGGGCCCAAATAATTTTTATCTTATAAATTCACTGATGAGGGTATGTAGGCCCATTGCCTCTGACCATCACTTTGTCAGACTAAAAAAAATATCAGTCATCTAGTTTACATCTAGGGTGGAACAGCCCATAGGAGATGAGCTCTTTTAGGAGATTCTGAGCATTCCCTCAGCAGAAGAGCCAGAAATGAGAACAGCTGTTCTCCACAGAGTTTTGACATTTCTGGTCTTAGTAAACTATACAAAAGTTGAAAAGGAAAAAAAAAACAGAGGAGGCGGAGGAGAACAAAAATAGGAAGGTATAGGGTCCACCAACCATGGCTTGATTCTGATATTACATAAAAGAGGTTGGAATAAAACAATTCTGTTATCCAAACTTAACAATTTTAATTATTACATTCTGGTTCACAGTTGAAAATATAGTCTCTCCCCCCCCCCCATCTTTCTCCCTTCCCCAAGTTCTGCAATTTAGTGCGATCATATCATTGGAGTCATTGTTTTCCCCATCAGTCACATGTTTTGTTATTTTATTTAAATATGGAATCAGGAATTCACATTGAAGTGAAACATCTTGTTTCCTATGGCTGAAAGCCAGAAAGAGCCTGTCTTTGGAAGGCTGATCACAAAACACAAAACAGCGTTTTTGTATAAAGTCTGTCCTTCTTGATTTCACCACGTGATTAGTAACTGATCATGACTGAGTCACTAGACTCGTGCATACAGAGAAACTAACAGCTTAGGCACCTTAATACTCTGTATATCAGAATTAATACCTATTGAAGAAGATTGGATTGCAAATATGGCATCTGCAGTTAAGAAAAACCTAAGGTTAAAGCAGAGATTTCGCCCTCGGACAAAAGGATAAAAACTTGTCTTGCACTATGGAGGTCCAACTTTTCTGTCGTGTCTTCCGAGCTCGTTCAGTCTTCATATATCCTTTGCCCATCACAGAGCAGCGTGCTCTGTGGCACTGATTCTTGGGAAAATACCCAAGCTGCAGATTAACCCCTAAGCAGCTCAACTATTTTCTCAATGTCTTCTTTTTTTCAACCACCATTAAAATGGAGAGTTTGCTGGAGAAGTTTAATGAAGTAACATTTCATGAAAGAGACGAATTTTGATGAACAGTTTGATAAGAGGAAGACGTCCTCAAACTCAGCCAGTCACATCTGTATTAACTCCACCGTGAAGATGTCCTAAAGAGGGCAAACATGCAACATTTCTCTAGAAGGAAACCTGCTTTTCTCCCTTTCACCCAGACTCCAAATCTCCATGACTTCTACTCTTTCCTGACTCCCCGTATCCAGTTAGCCAAGAGCCCTTATGGATTTTTAACATTAAATGTCACTCGTGTCTGGTTCTCATTCTGTTGCATCTGTCCACAGATGCCTGGTTCATTTTCTGAAAATAGCATTGACATCATATCAGTCCCCTACTCTTCATCAAGAAGAGAACAAGAAAGAAGCTCCTGACTACAGTGTCCGAGAAGCAGCCTGAGCATAGCCCTCCATTACTTACCTCTAGTAACAACAGGGACCCCTATTCTTGTCAGACTGATGTAGTCATTGTTTTTCAGGTATGCTTTCTTTTTTCCCATTATTCCTTGTGCCTGAAGCACCTAATTCTTGTCATTCAAAATCTACCCTTCCTTCACATCTGGTGGAGATTCTTTGTGATAACTCCTCTGCTCCGTGGCTTGGTACTTAAGCACACAGGCATTGGAGTCAAGCTTTCTCGCAGTGCAGGTTCTCACAACACAAAGAGGTTTACTGAACTGTTCTTAGGATCAGTACCTTTGAGGGAGGAGAGAAAGTAATACTGTACAGAGGGAGAAGTTGAACTGCAATGCAGTTGCTACAGAGGCTTCAGCCAATCCTTCTGGAAGCTCTGAGTCTGGGATGACTTTTTCAGAGTTTTCCAATTGAGGCAATCGTATACCCCACCCCCACCCCAGCCCAGCTACACCTTAGGTGAGGCAGCTCCTTTCAGGCAAGGACAAGGCCCGGAGATCCATGCTTTAGGGGAAATGAGTGCCTTCTTTGGTCCTGAAAGAAACTCTGGCCAGCATACCACAGTGTCTGTCACAAAACTGTGTTCACACTGGCCTTTTCACTTACAGCTGTGTGGTTGCAGGTGAGTTGCTTTCTTTTCTTCTTCATCTTCTTCTTCTTCTTCTTCTTCTTCTTCTTCTTCTTCTCCTTCTTCTTCTTCTCCTTCTTTTTTTTAATTTTAGAGAGAGAGAGAAAGAGAGGGCAGGGGAGACAGGCAGAGGGTGAGGGAGAGAGAGAATCCTAAGCAGGCTCCGTGCACAGCACGGGCTCGATCCCACAACCCTGGGATCCTGACCTGAGCTGTAATCACGATTCCAATACTCAGCTGATTGAGCCACCCAGGTGCCCCTGCAAGTAAGTTTCTTAACTTACCCATGCCCTTAGCTTATTTCACAAGAGTGAAGAAAATAGTACATTTTCTTTTTTCCTAAAGATTATATGAGATAATCCATGAAATGAGTGAATCAAAGAAAGAGCTCAAAAAATGTTAATTATCATTATAACATTTATCACCACGACTACTAGACATTTACATATGCTGCCTTACATTGCCCTTTAAAAGTTTTTAATTATGGCTCACTTCACAATTATTCACAGCACGTAACCACTCAGAATCATTGAACTAGTTTATGAAATCTCTGAGGGCAGAGATGGTGTCTTTCTATTTTTACACTGCCTCCTACATCTCCCACACGAGAACATCTTTGTGAATTTGTTTGATTTGATATGATCTGGATTTATCTTTGAGGTCATGCATTAGCAAAGAGAGATACAGTTATAAATTCAGTACTTAAAGGAGAGTTACAACCTCCCAGCTCTGAGATCCTCTGTTTTAATCAACATTCATTATCAGAAAATATGTCTGTCCCCAAAGAGATGTGTCATGTGGTCATTTTAAGTTCCATTCTCTTCACCTTGTCTTCACTGCCTTAACTCAGGGCCTCCCCACTGCTTGCTTCTTTGTCCTCGGTCTATCCCTCATTTCTAGTTATTTCCCAAACTGCACTATCATTTCACATTACAAATCTCATCAGGTGATTCTTTTAGTTCTCTTCTGACTTTCAGAATCAAGTCCAAAACCCATGGTATTTGGAAGATCATTGCAATGGGTCTTCTGAGGACTGCCCCCACAATTCCCCAGCTTTCTAGTCCCCAGTGATACCCTTTTTCTCCAGTGAATGGATGCTGAGCTCCAGCCTCACTGACCTATTCATTTTCTGCACCATATCGGGTAGCCTTTCTTGCGTTTAAAATTGCTTTTGCCTCTTTTTTAGTGTGCCCTTGCCCTCATTTCTCCAACTGGCATATAGTTGGTGAAATCAATATATGATAAATAATGCATACGTACATTTAGAATTTGCCAAATTCTAAAGTAGTTCTGTGTCTTTGAGATACAAGGAGAGTGGCATCTGGCATTCTGAAAATACATGAATAAGTAATCATAAAGAAATAATAATTTTTAAGAACTCAGTCTACTGAGTCTACTGAGCTGTTTGCAGATCAGCTGAGCTTCAGTAGCTTGGGCCAGGAAGATGCCTTTGTGGCCAGGGAACATGTAGGTTTCTGGTTCACATCCCAGTCATGATCCTGTGAAGAGCTCCTGGGAGACTACACATGGGTAAAGTCTTCAGTCTTAGCATGACTGGGCACCCAGTTGGCACTCATAACCCAAGTAAAGGGTAATGAAAGTGACTGCCTTGGTGCACGGTTAGTTACTTAACCAAAGGGTTAAGCACTCAGGATTCTAGAGGCACCTGCAGAGGGAATTATCCATCAACCAGGCACATAAGCGAAAGGGACAAGCGCATGAAAAAAAAAAAAAACATCACTCTGAAGATGCGTAGCTTGGAGGAGGTGAGGGACACAAACCAAACACCCTTCCTTTATGAGTCACTTTCGAAGGTTATTTAATTTTTTTTTGCTTTGTTTTAAAAAATTATGAGTTAAAAGGCTCAAACAGCCTAGGGAAGTAAATCCATGCATACTTCTAACATTAGTTAATATTTACTAAGAAATCATAGGTTACAACAAATTAAACTTTTTGGCATTCTTACTGAGCTTTTCTGGCCAACCATGTTAGTGACTGTTCCTACAGATAGTTTATAACCTTATTTTTTACCCTTCTAGAGCAACCAAAGTGCACAGAGTTAGAAGAACTCTGGGTTCACGTGGTTCTTAAGCCAGGGTCTTAAGAAAATGGATTGGAGGTTGGAGAATGGGTCAGGGTGAACAGGCAGACACTAGACATGCCCACTAATAACTGGGAAAAGTGAGTTAAATTTCTCCTTGTTTGAGGTGGAATTCCTTCATATAAACCTGGGCACCCTCAGAGAGAAATGCTTTATAGTTCAAACTGATGTTTATTTTGGACTCCGTTTCTCTTTCAGCTTTCAGTTGTGACCTTAGGAATGAGCTCACAATTGGAAGCAAATCTGTCTTCTGTTTCTACTGTTAAAGAATTACCTACCCACTGAAAAACCACATAGGATTAACAATGGCCTTGTCCCAAATATATGCTTTTTGGAATTGTACAAACTGTATTTATGATGCTAGCAAGTTTCAGTTCAACTGCTGAAATATTTCAATAAGAGTGATTGAATTCTTAGTAAATGGAATGCTTCCTCTGTTCAATTTTGGCCTGTTGAATGCTGGAAGGTGGGTAGGTCTGACCCATTCATTACACATATCTGGGTGATAGGAAAGGCAGGCCTTTGGATTTTGATGCCATGTATGTTTTTGGCAGTATCTCAGACTGAAATACTATGAATCAAAAAATGGCCTTTAAAAGTTCTTTTTAGCCTCCTAGTCTTGAGACATGGTTAGGGCTTCTGAATGCTTACTCTAGTCATATAATTCATGATTTGGTAGGGGCGCCTGGGTAGCTCAGTCGGTGAATTCATGATTTGGCATATCTCTTTTGTGGATTTTAGTTGGTATTGATTCAAAAATATCTGATGACTTCAATTTCCAGAATCACCAAAGCGAGTGGTAGTGTTTTTGTACTTCATTGATCAGATTGTTGAATAGACTCCATCCAGGTTATCCACATTGGATTAACATCCCAAACTCTGTGGATGGGGTGGAGAAGGTAGAAGGAACTAATATTCATTTGCTCATTTGTTCTTCCAACAAATTTTTCTTTGGTACTGACCAAATGCCAAGCTGAGTGATTTACATATAACATCTAGTCAACTCCTAAATATTCTATGAATTTTATAGGTATGGAGACTTAGGCTCAGAAAGCTTAAATAACTTGTAAGCGGAGGAGGTAGTAAGCGAAGGACCTGAGGTTTGGATTTAGGTCTGCCATTAAAAATAGCGAAGGCTTTTCCATTAAGCACGCTCCCTCATGAACGTGTCATATGTATGAAAACACCAACACAGCTAAAAGAAGGAAGAAGAGTCTGGTTGGGAAAAACCAATCCCTCTAGCTACTAAGGGAGTGAGAATATACCGCCATGTTAAAAGCACCTCCCTCCTCTTGGTCATGGTGCTGAACGTCTGTCTCCCCCATCTTCCTTCTGTCCTCCCTTTCCCCACCACCCAAGACGTGTCATGAACTCCCACAGCAGGCACATTAGGGAACATCATTTCGAGAGTGCTCCTCGAGCATACCTCTGACAGACTCTTGCTTTGAATCGCCTCAACACATTTCAGAGGAGAGGATTCAAAAGGGAGTTTTAAAAAGAAGCAGACCTAGAGTTGCACAGAGGCAGCAAAGACACCCTTGAGGTCATTCTTCTCTTTTTTCTACACTGATGTGTTCTCTCCAGAGTGATAATAATCTTTTTTGAAATGCAGGTCTAAGACGGAAGGAATTTTTATCTGGAAGAGTAATATAAATTAGCTTTGACTGCCAGTTTCCACTGATTATTACTTTCCAGGCGGAATTCCTACAAATTCTTGAGGCATGACCTCCAATGAAAAAATAAAACCCCTTTAAAAACTTGTTGAGAAATTCCAGATAACTTTCACAAGAGATTTAATTTTAGAGCATTAACACAATCTTGGTTGGAAAGATAAAACTACAATGCAGTTATTTGGTAAAAGTCATTACTTCACAATGAAGTCATTGGAGATTATTTTACTGTGCTTATCTGTCCCCTCTCTCTTTTTTTTTTTTTCTTTTAAACTTGGTTCCTTTCTCCCCAAACTAATTTTATTATGCATTACTCAGTGCACTCTGGATTCACCCTTATAAAAGCATAAAGTGTTTCAACAGATAGCCAGCTGGAGGCAGCCAACTTGAGATTCAACCTACCGGTATGAGCAAACGTTGTGATTGGTTCTTACATCTTAGTAATATGTTCTAGGCATTATTGCCTACGTATGGTTTGGGGAACTATAAGGGAAGGTTCTGGGGTTTTGTTTTTTCAACATGATATGAAGCAATGGATTCAAAGGGATTTCTGTATATCGTTGAAAGAGATTTAGGGGTGAGGAAGTGAGAGCCTGCATATTAGTATTTACTGCGGGCTTGATAGGCGACACGTGTGAAGATGTGGGCGGGGTCTCATCCACATTGGACACATGGCGAGAGCGAGAATCGGAAAGGTGAAGTGATTTGTCCAAGGACTCTCGCCCTCTCAGCGGTGGAGCCGGAGCAATTCAAGCCCAGGAACATCTGACTGCAAGGTTGGCCTCCTTCCCACGGCAGGGTGTTGCTCCTTCTCGAGCTGGACTAAATGCGGATGGGAAAACATGAAGACTGGGGCTACATGTGCAAAACGTATCAGTGGTCCCAAGTGGCCAAACGGAAAAAGATGTCATTACTTACCATTTTCCCCAAATTTTTCATTTACTTCAATTCAAAGTGTCATTTAAATTATATAATGTTATTGTATACATAATCAAGATAAATCAGTATCTGGTAAAAAAAAATACATACATATGAAACTATATGTAGATATATGATACCAGATAGATAGATAGACGGATAGACGATATAGTTTTATATACATCTATGCCTTTATCCTCTAGTATATATATGAATATAATCACATGTGAATTATCTTTTATCTTTCAGTACCTAACATGAAGAAGTATGAATTCACAGTTATCCTGTGAATATAATGATTATTATTAACATAAAATTTCCCTTTCCTGTTTTAACATTTTAAAAACAAAACAGTCACCTGATGTCCATGAGTAGGTGGAAAAGAGATCTATAAAATAAGAAAGAAAAAGGATATTGTGAACCTTTGATACTCTTTATCCTAAAATGTTCTAATTTCCCTGAGAATAAGCCAGCGGTGGAAATTATCTTTTAGATATTTAAATGTTTTTTAATTCCTTTCAAGAACATTCACATTTTACCAGTTGTTATACAAGAAGTCAAAATGAGTGGCCTTTCCAAGAGTAATTCAACATTATTAATTCTCAAGTGATGAAATCTCTCAGCATAATTTATGTTACATAAATCTATTCGCTCATTAACCTCATTGATTGAGCATCTTATTTATTCAAGGCATTAGAGACACAAAAATAAACAAACACATTCTCTTCTCTAATCTTTGCAGTATTCTAGGGAAACAGGCATAAAAACATACAATTATGGTACAGAATAGTGAGGATTATGTCCGATGTATAAACAGACAAGTGAGTATAGCTGGCCTTTCTAACCTCCCAGATGTCTAGAAATCAGAACTATATGGAATGAAAATGATGCCAGAATATGTAGGAAAGTTGTGAGGAAAAAATGCAAGCTTGTTTTTATTCCATTTAGACCAGGTTCCTTTCTTTTAAAAGGTGCTTCAATAAATATTTCTCAAATAAGAATCTAAAGCAGTTTTACATGCATTATGTCTCTTAATCTTAAGAGTATTTCAGAGATGTGGGAGAAAGCAGGTGCTTGTATCAGTTCTAATTCCTACATGAATGTCTATCATACTTCAGTTACTTCCTAGGCAAGATAACAGAACCCTGTTCAGTAGAATTCCTTAAAGTTTTATAACTCTCCAAAAATTTCTCTGAACCCTTCTTTTTTTATCTGATAGAACTCTCTCTCTCTTTCTCAGATATACAATTTAATTCTCTTTCATTTTCTATTCTTAATATCTTGTAAATGCCTCTTCACTTTTTATTAGTTGCGAAAAGTGGCCAGTAACTAATTCTCCCTTTTAAATTTTCTTTTTTTGTTATTGAAAAAAATTTTAAGTTTGTTTATTTATTTGGAGAGAGAGAAAGCATGAATTGGGGAGGGGCAGAAGAGGAAAGAGAGAGAATCTCGAGCAGGTTCTGTACTGCCGGAGCAGAGCCTGATGTGGGGCATGAACCGATGAAGCTGTGAGATCATGACCTGAGCCAAAACCAAGAGTCAGACACTTAACTGGTTGAGCCACCAGGCGTCCCTTAAATTTCCTTTTTTATTTCACAATAATTCATATTTGTTTTGGAGAAAAAAAAACTACAAAATACAGATTATCAAAAGCAAAGAGAGGACCGTGTGTGTGTGTGTGTGTGTGTGTGTGTGTGTGTGTGTGTGAGTGATGTGAATGTGTGTGTTGAGAATAGGGACTCTAATCAGAAACAGGTACCACAGATACAACAAAAAAGGACATGGGCACACCAGGAGACAATGGACAATAGTATTAAGGCTGCATCTTCCTCCTGACTTTGCCCTACAATAATCCAATAATTCTCCCATTTTTAAACTACCATTATTCCTGTTCCTTCTTCGTTCATTTCCATTTATCTCAGCTCAGAAATGTTACGATAATTGTTACATGATCTCCTTCTTTCTCTTTTTTCAATCTATTCAGATTCAATTTCCTAAATGAATACTTTCAAAGAATCACTCCCCTGGGTAAGAATTTTTAATATCTTCACTTGTCTTATGGTATAGAGTACCATCCAAGGTCCTTAACATATTCTAACAACAGACTAACTTCATCTTCATTTTTTACCATTCTCCTACATATACCTCCCCTTTCCACAGATCAGAGACTTTTCCCCATCAGTGGAGAAGCAGGGTCCTGGAAATCAGACTGGTCTGGGCACAAATCCTGGCTCCATCACCAAGGTTTGGGAATCCGGGCAAGCTGATTCATCCATAGAATAGAGATAATAGTTTCCTTTCAGGATTTTGCTGGAAGATAAATGAGAAAGATATCTGAACATATTATTTGATTCCCCTTCTATGCAATCAGATTGTCCCTTGCTCTTTCCCCTCAGGCATCTTTGCCTGGGATACCCCCTGATTCACATCCTTGTATTCTCACTTGTTGTTTTTCTCCTCTTTGAAGATCTTCTAGGTCATTTCAGCTCACAGGAATTTCTGCCCTTCCTCTGAATGCCTAACACATTATGTGGTTTCCTGCTTCACAATCCACCATTTGCTGGTGAGATCTCTGAGATCTTACTCGACATACTATCTTGTTTTATTATTTTTCTCCTATATGTAGTGTTCCATGCAGTCCTGCTTTGTTTCCCTAAATAGACTGTGAGCTCACCAAAGATAGGTCCTTCCACTCTGTATTCTCAGTGCCTCACAAATGCCAAAGCATAGATGGTACTCAGCTATACCTTTGCTGAATTCACATTATGTTATCTTCCTGAGGCCTGCTCCCTAAATCCTTATCCACAAAAGAGAATTAATTGATCAATTGATTCATTCACTCATTCACTCATTGGTTTTCCAAGAAGATGTATCAAATGTTTGCTATGTACCTGACAATGATTTAGTCACCCCAGATAGGGCCATAAACAAGAGAGTCAAGTTCTTTGTTTTCATGGATCATCTTTCATTCTAGTGGGAAAAGCACACAACTCAAAGGTAAGCAAATAAATAATTTAAGAGTCATAAATACTCTGAGGGAAATAAGATAGGGTGACAGGAGAGATGGTGACAGAGAAGCAGGGCTCTGCCAGGGGTTATGCAGGTTAGCCAGGACTCTTTGGACATGGGACAGATGATTCGCATCTGGCAACTGACTGTCTTCTGTCACCCAATGGCATTGATGGCTTCTCCTCATCTATGTGCAGAGCACAGAATGTGTGAGCTCGAAGGGTACTCAGCAGTTATAAAGTCCAGGAATTCTCAACTATTATTCCATTGCCATGTGTTCATTCAAAGTGAAATCTCACAGGAAGGTCCATAACCTCTGTGTATTTTCATAGTTGCATTGGAAACCTTGGATCTGGTCTATGCTATTTATGGAAATGGAGGTACAGTTGGGGCCTAGAGCTGAATGGTCAAGAGTTAGATGCCAGGCAAATATACATCTTTTGATAATTGTTTGGCTCATTTGGCCATCATTTAAAACCATTTCTTATGGGTATGATTTATTGCTCTACTTCCATTTTAGAAGATGGTATTATCCCATGTATTCACTTAGTTTATTCCCCACACTTAATTCCAAGTAGCTTTTGTTTGTTTCCTAAGGCCGAACCAGTGATAGAATAAGGGTATACAGCTTTTGAGGAGCCTCAGCTCTAAATTACCTGGTCTTGTCTTTTTGGTCCTCAGTGATCCTTTGTGCCTCAATTATAGGACTTGACCCATTTTGCCTTGTATCATCACCATCTACAGCCTTCTACAGAAGACTTCGTATCTTCTACAGAAGACTGCAAACTGTGAGCAGAAACTGTGTTTTAATCTTCGCGGTGCCCACCGAAAACAGTATCTTGCATTAGAGTAGGTGCTAAATGTCTGACATTAAATGTCACATTCTGACACACATTCAAACAGAGAGAGGTATTGAAATATTATTTTGAGAATTGATAACATCATCGGCATATGTGGGTAGCCTCCCCAGGTGGCCGACTTGCCAAGGAAAGCACTCATTTGAATGTGTAGGATCTGGTATGTCATCAGAAGCAATTAGTATGACTTCATCATCATGGCACCTATTTAGTGAGTGACTGTTAAGTTATTCAGACAGGATAGTAGGTGCTTTGAGTGAGACTCAAAAGAAGCACAAAACAGAGCCCACATCTTTAGCAAATTAGCAGTTTAGATTGGGAAGCAAGAGTCCAAAAATGTAAAGTCTATGTAATTAAATTCTAAATTATGTAGTGAAAGTAAGTGAGGCAGAAATCCAAGAAGCCATCACTAAGTGACAGCTGCGGAGCATAGGGAAGGGACCAGACCGTGGATTGCCATGAAGGCACCAGGCACTGCTCTGAGGTGCCAGACCATCTACACAGACCTCTAGGGGAAGTAAAGGCTAGTCCATAGGAGCTCACGACACAATGAACCAGTTAGAAGAAGGAGGAGCCAAACTGACTTTCACTTTTCCCTATCCGGTGCCTGGGTGGCTCAGTCGGTTAAGCATTTTTCCTATCGGGAAGAGCCTTGGCTTGCCACAGTACCTCAGGTTTCAGAAATCCTAGTGTCAGATGTTGTTCCTAAAAGAGAAACATTCTGAGCACTTGGGAGAATGCGAAATTGTCCTTGAACAGGAGGAAGTCAGCCAAAGAGTTCCCAGACATTACTCACTGGTTCGGCATATCCCACAACCTACAAGGCTGTCTTGTGCCGTGTCACCGAAGGGACCGCAGTTTGTTCTTACATGGACTCTGGCTCAGTAAATTCAGAACGGAGAAGGAGCGGGATTTCTGATATGAAGATGTGAGACACATGCCTTGTAGGGAGAGATTACAAAAGAAAAAATGTTAGAGGACAGGCAATGCCAGGTGATAGATAGACTTTGCCATGTATCACAGGTAAGGAGACAAACCATCCAGAGCTCTAGATACAAATATCTCTCTCCTGAGGTATACAATTCCTTAAAATTTTTTTTTTAACATTTATGTATTTTTGAGGGAGAGAGACAGCGTGAGTGGGGGAAGGGCAAAGGGGGAGGGAGACACATAATCTGAAGCAGGCTCCAGGCTCTGAGCTGTCAGCACAGAGCCCGACGTGGGGCTGGAACCCACGAGCAGTGAGATCATGACCTGAGCTAATGTCGGACACCCAACCAACTGAGCCACCCAGGAGCCCCAAAGAACAGGCCTCTATACGGTGATTCTTAATTGGGATCAAAAAATATATAAAGTGCTGTTCTCATAGGCCATTAGCCTGAGGCAAGAAGTTATGAAGAGGTTAGAAAAGGGGCACCTGGGTGGCTCAGTCAGTTAAACGTCTGACTTCAGCTCAGGTCATGATCTCGTGGTTCATGAGTTCAAGCCCCACATCGGGGTCTGTGCTAACAGCTCAAAGCCTGGAGCCTGCTTCGGATTCTGTACCTCCCTCTCTTTCTCTGCCCCTCCCCTGCTCACTCGCTGTCTCTCACAAAAATAAATAAACGTTAAAAAAAAAAAAAAGAAAGAAAAAAAGAAAAGAGATACCCTGATGAAATAGGATAGTTAAAGATGCCTCTTTCCCAAGCCTCTCCATTTATCTCAAAAAGATGTTTGGCTATGAAAGTGGGTGGTACCTGCAGAGACTTCCCAAAATTATTGTCGAGGCCACAATTGCTGATGCGAAACACTAGAGTAACTGTGCTTGTCTTAACCAGCGCACACGGCTCGGTTATGCAGAATAACGGCACAGTGAAGAGTGCGCTGTTCAGTGCATTAGAGATTTGTTGGAAAACCCGAAGTTTAGACATAGTAGTTTATTGACTGTATGTTGGGCTTTGCAACAGATGCCATCAGGATAGAAAAGAAATACAGGGCTGATTCCTCCGTTGAGAAGAACCCATAGTTGTGGTGACCATATGTTCTTGGTAATAATAAGCTCTTACCTTCAACATCACCACCACCACGGCACTACCCTGATTCCACTTTGTTTATACAGTGTTTTTTTTACTTAACCCAAGGCTGTTGGTGGTATCTTCCTCCCATTTCCAGATTAGGTCCGATTATCTTCATACATGAAGAGTAACTTAATCTTTGGACACTCTGAGAGTCCCCACTATTACTGGTACTTTCTAGAAGACAATGAGCTCTACACATGGAACTGAATTCACAGCAGTCATACACACATATAGATGCATACACATGAACATTACCATCTTCAGCATAGACCTTGAGAGTACATGGTTGGAAAACTTGGAAAATCTCTTTGCAAATTGATTTCAGCAAGTGCATTGCATTCTTTGGATTCTTTAGCTCTGGCAAATATTTATCTTGTAAAAAAATAAACTTTGTAAGTAGATAAAAGTTTTGGGACGCTGTAATAGGTAATTCTATGTGTCAACTTGAATAGGCCCCAAGGTACCTGATGGTCAAATATTATTTTGGGTGTGTTTGCCAGGGTGTATCCAGATGAGATTAACATTTGAGTATGTAGACTGAGTAAACCAGATCAAGCAGATTGACTTCTCTAATGTGAATGGGCCTCATCCAATCAGTTGGAAGCCTGCACAGAATAAAGAGTCTGAGTAAAAGCGAATTCCTTTTGCCTGACTGCCTTCAGGCTGGGGCTTGTTTTTGTTTTTTGATTGTTTGTTTGCTTGTTTGTTTTTCTTTCTTTGGACTTGCATAGAAACGTCAGTTCTTCCTGGGTCTTGACTCTGTTGCACTTGGACTAGAACAACACTGACTTTCTTAGTTGTTAAGCCTCTGGACTGGGGCTGAGACCATAGCATCAATGCCGCTAGGCCTTGAGCTGCCAGCTGTAGATCTTAGGACTGTCAGCTCCTTAATGACATCAGCCAATTCCTTGTAATATATCCCTCTCTCTCTGTCTCTATCTCTCTCTCTCTCTCATTTTCTTTGTCTCTACATGTATACACACACACACACACACATATATACACATATACACATTCAAAATCACATATATATATGATATATATATATATTATAAATATCTCTCCATATATATGGAATATAGGAGACAGATCCTATTGGTTCTGTTTGTCTAGAGAACCCGATGAATATAGAGCCAGAGGAACACATTAGCTGACAAGCTGGAAATGAAATTTTGTTCACCTACACCCCAAAAGATGTATATATAATAAAGACCCCTTATTTTTCTCATAGGCTCAATAACTGGTTTTGAAAATAATTTTAAAGTAGGAATTCCAAATAGGTCTTGAACAATGGGAGTATTTAGCAGACTCCACTGCCTGACCACCAAATCTGTTTCTTCCTCTTTCTGAGAATATAGCTTGACTGCTTTTACTGTGTGACTGAGTTCTGATGTATACTACTTTTAGTTATGGCCCATAAACACCCCCCGCCCCCGCCAAAGCACACACAAGATTCCTCATGCTCTTTTCTTCCTTCCTTCCTTCCTTCCTTCCTTCCTTCCTTCCTTCCTTCTTTCCTTCCTTCCTTCCTTTCCTTTTTTTTTTTTTTTAATGGTTATGTATTTACTTTTGAGAGAGAGAGAGCACAAGCAGGGGAGGGGCAGAGACAGAGAGAGAGAGAGAGAGAGAGGCAGAATCTAAAGTAGGCTCCAGGCTCCAAGCTGTCAGCACAGAGCCCAGCACAGCGCTTGAACTCACAAACTGTGGGATCATGACCTGAGCGGAAGTCAGGCACCTAACCAACTGAGCCACCAACGCAGCCCCCTCATGCTCTTTTCTGTTCAGTGGTGACTTTAGTCATGTATTGAAGGTGGTGGAACATGAGATGGAAGGAGCCTGAGTCCCTCCTTCCAACTGGAGGACACTTGATTGGGAATATCCATTTGTGATTTTATATGAATGAAAAGTAAATTTCTATTTTGTTAAGCCACTGAGATTTCTGGAGTGTGGTTGTTCTTTCTCTTTTTCCAGTTTTTCATTTTAATTCCAGTACAATTAACATACAGTGTTATATTAGTTTCAGGTTTACCATCTATTGATTCAACTGGCATATGGCGGTTCTATAACGGTGGCTGGTAGCTGGTATAACCTAAGCAATACACAGAACCACTAGGATAAGAGTAGAGGTGATAATGTTGACAGACAAGATCCTGTGAACTTACAACTTCTGGTATGTCTGTTTAAAATACTCATCTCAGGGGCGCCTGGGTGGTTGAGTCAATTAAGTGTCCAACTTCAGCTCAGGTCGAGATCTTGCAGTTTGTGGGTTCAAGCCCCATGTCGGGCTCTCTGCTCTCAGTGTGGAGCTCGCTTCTGATCCTCTCTCCCCCACTCTCTCTGCCCCTACCCGGCTCATGTTGTCTCTCCCTCAAAAATACATAAACTTTAAAAAAAATAAAAAATAAAAAAAATAAAATAAATTATCCATCTCAAAATACAGGAATTCTACCTTAGCTTGTTAGAATCCAGTTAGTCCCATTTGTTGTGTGCCATGTAGACAAGTAATCAGAAGCCAAACAACAATAACAGCAACAACAACAAATCATCATCATCATAAATGATTTGGTTTGGAAACCTAACCTTAGATTTGATCTGCTTGAGTTGCTCTGCTAACACTAAGCCAATTACATTGCCAGTTTGACTCAAACAAAATTGATTTTTTAAACAGTAGTTATAGTGGGCTCAATGGGGAAAAAATACTATTTGGGGTTAGAACACCAGAATTTGAGCCCCAGCTTTACCGTTTGCTGGTGGTGTAAACTCTGCAAGTCTCTTACCTCATCTCAGAATGGGATAATAATTGTCCCCCAGTGCACTGTTGAGAAGATCAAAGTGCTACACTTTGGAGGAGTAATTATTTTTGCCTGTTTTCAAGGCAACTCCTTTGGGGGGGGGGTGCGTACTGAACGGTAAGCCCAGCAGTTTTCATTCACTCATTTCCTGCTTGCTACCTGGGGTCTTGACGTGTCCAGGAGGTTGTGAATCTTAACTTATAAGGGCCTCAATCCATGCTTGAGGGTCTGATAGCTGATTTGAGTTGGAAGACGTGTCACAAGCAAGCACTCATGTGTTTTGGAAGCAGGAGCAAAGAGACCAAAAGACCAAGCCCTCTGAAGAAAGTAAACACAACAGGAATGCTTTGCGGGTGACGGAGCCTGCTCTTATCTCACTTCACACAAGCTTAGACTTCAAAGCACATTTTGTGACTCACATCCACTAATGACTAAAAGCAAAGGCCAAGTTATGAATTATGGAGTGGAGAGGGGTGGGGGAAGGAAATGATGGCAAAATCTTGAGAAAAAAGTGAAGTTAAATGAAACTCATCTTCATGATTTTCGTATTTCCGTGAGTGGGCATTCCTTGACCCCGCCGGGGAACATAACGACAACATAGGAAAGTTGGTTAAGAGAATGGATTTTGGTGTCAGAAAATGCTGAGTCAGACTCTCAGTTCAGCCACCTGTTCTGTATGTTCCCTTGGGAAACTTACCTCTCAGTACTTCATCTCCTCCTTAATGGAAAAATAATCGTTCTTATGTCTAAAGATTGCTGAAAAATGAGAACCACATCGATGCACGTAGAGAATGTAGCACAGTCCCTGACACACAGTGAGATAGATTCAACATTAGCTCTAATTGTTTTTGGCTTATCCTTTAATATCACCGTGGCTTATACACTATATGTCATTCACACCGCAGGCTTACTCATCAGATCAAATTATTGCAAAGAATATGCCTTCTTAGTTTTCCGATCTAAGAGTTGTCTCTTCCTCCCCGGTCCTGGACGTGGAGTTGCTGCTAAGGCTTTTGTGCTTAACCCCCATCTTTCTCTGTCAGTCAGAGAATGGAAGAGAAGGAGTGGAAACAGTGATATATATTTTGTTTAATTTCAAAAATTATGAGAGGCAGCATTGCCTTCATGTGAACACACATGAACTGTGTTTGGTGCTATAATCTGCAGATCCCCGATGGACCATCAATCTACTCTTCTGGAATCACATGTGTCAGTAACTCCAAAGTTCTGGTTTGAAACCAGGAGTCTGGCATATCCCAAATCCAGCTCAGTGTCAGCATTCCTGCTCTCCTAGCACACAAGTCTTGATCTTTGGTTCTGTTGACCCATTTGACTTCCCTGCCCTGTCAGAAGGCCCTTTGACTGTGGGCACCATGCTTCTTTCATCTTTCCATCCATTTCCTTCACTCAGAATCTAGCACAGTTTTTTGGACATGGGAGACACTTAATACAAATTTTAAATAGGATAAAAGGCTTAAATAAATTTGATCTGACTCCCAGTTAAGGAGCTGCATCACTATTATACCACCAGATGATTAGATATTAAAGGTGAGAGTCTAAATAAACACATGACCCAGTAAATGTTTCTTGAGTGTCTGTTTTGTGCCTGGTATTATGCATTTTTCCTTTCTGATATTTCGTCTAACCTTCAACTAAAAATAGAATTGGTGAGGGGTGCCTGGGTGGCTCCGTTGGTTAAGCATCCAACTCTAGATTTTGGCCCAGGTCATGATTTCACACTTCATGAGATCAAGCCCTGTACTGGGCTCTGTGCTAATAGCTCAGAGCCTGCTTGGGACTCTCTCTCCCTCTCTCTCTGCACCTCCCCTGCTCTTGTGTGTGTGTTGTCTTTCTCTCTAAATAAATAAATAAATAAATAAACAAACTGAAAAAAATAGAATTGGCTAAATAAATATTTAATACTAGGCAATTTTGCCATTCAAAAAAATATGCACACAAAGTCCTCCAACAATCTTTTAAAACCCCATACAATAAAAATATGTATTTTGTGAACCAGGAAAACTCGGAAGGTTATCATGGACTCATCAGTTGTTCTTACTTTAGTGCAAATTAGTCTTATCATCTTGTTTTCTGAACACTTGTCGAGGTGCTGTAAATAAAGATGGAGGCTTGTGAGGAGAGAGGGGAGGGGAAGAATTGATATTGGTGCTTTGGAAAGTTTGGGACCACACCTGCCCATGTTTGGTGACTTGGGTAGATGAGGAAAAAGACAGTGAAAGAGCCTAGGCTTTGGATCCATGAAAAGGAATTCCTTTTTTACCTCCTAACTAAGTTGCAAGTCTCCAAGGACAAACTACTAACATCAGTGTGTTAGTTCGGATTGTGTTGGACTTTGTCTTAAACAAAGAAGGGGGTTGATTCTTCTCCCCTGACAAAAGCCACCCTTAAAGTAGGCCTTCCATCCTCATGTTGGTTGCCATGTAATCCCGAGATGGCAGCTCCACTTCCAAACTCAATCAAGAAGAGGATCAGCTAAGTGAAAGAGGCTAAGACTAAAGAGAAATGATCCCTCTTAATCAGCTTTTCCAGAAGTCTCATCCAGGGTCACCTTGCAGCCACCATCAAGTTGGCAAGAACCCTGTAACAGAGCCATGCTGACCAATGAGGAAGGCTAAGAAATGTCACCATTGTAGAGGGGGTACATTACCACTGCAGAGAAAACTCACGTTCTGTTCATTAAGAAAAGAGAATGGATACCAAGTAGGCCACTGATTCTCTTTGCCACGCTTTCCCCATTTGCATAATTGAAAAAATAATACCTACCCTATAATGATTTGGAAATTTAAGTGAGATAATGCATTTGTATAATCCCTGGCTTATAGCAAGCATTTAGTAATGTGCGTTTCCTCTACTTTCTCGTTCAAGTTTCCCCTGATATCCAAAAATAGAGTGTTCCTGTGAAACCTTTCCTGCCAAACTGGCATAAAGCAAAAAAGCAATTACCATTTATTTATAAGGAAAAGTTTTTGAGTGTGCGCAGACCTAAAGAACAACCTCTCGTAGGCTGTTCTGATACCTTAGGACACGTCTTGCTGACAGATGCAAAAGTAACTACAGAAAAGACACGGATGCTCACAGACACAATAGAAGCTCTGGAGGCTTGATGCTGAGATGCTGCCTGTGGATCCAGGGAAAGAGCTGGGGAAGGAGCCAGGGAAGAAGCAGGGGAAGGAGTGGGTCGGCACCATTCCTGCTGCCCAGAACACGCTGCTTCTGTAATGCTCACTGCAAAACCCATGCTGACGGCTATTTTCTCATCTCTTACCTTTTCTTCAGATATCTTTTGGTTAGCAAAAACAGGTACTAATGTAGGTCTTTTGTAATAGCAAAGTGGTATAATGCAAACTTTTGAAGAGTGGGAGATAACCTGTATGTAGCAGACAATAAATGTTAGGTAACAGGATGAACTTTGTTTTAAGTTTATTTATTTATTTTGAGAGAGACAGAGGCAGCACGAGTGGGGGAGGGACAGAGAGAGAAGGAGAGAGAGAGAGAGAGAGAGAGAGAAAGAGAGAGAGAGAGAGAGAGAATCCCAAGCAGGCTCTGTGCTGTCAGTGCAGAGCCCTCCACGGGGCTCAAACTCTCGAAACCATAAGGTCATGACCTGAGCTGAAGCCAAGAGTCAGTCGCTTAACTGACTGAGCTACCCAGGTGCCCCAGGATGAACTTTTAGAGCATCTTATGGTTTTCATATGCCGTATTGTAAACCTTGGCCTAGTATATCTTTATTAATTCATTAAAGCAGAGATCTGAACTCAGTAGACTATGAAAGAAGTCTTGGACTCTTCGTTTGCAATAAATACTGTGGGTCATTCTGATGCAGGTGACTCCCTGAAAATTGTTTAAAGCTCAGTACTTTAAGAGAAGTATCTAAATAGTAGAAAGAATAGTTACTACATTTTTGATCACGTGTGTGTGTGTGTGTGTGTGTGTGTGTGTGTTGAGGATGATGGATCCTTTGGGCTATATTGGTGGTAACACAAGCAAACCTTAGCATAATGAGAAACATAGAAATGTCGAATATTATTGGGAATCTAAACTCAAGAATGATTTTTCTCTGTTTAAAGAGTGTGGCAATATTATTATAGAAATTAGTACCTTGCGAGTAGTTAAGATGATGCACAAAAACAAACAAAAAAATATTAATGTACCATCACCAGGATTCACAGAAATTTTGACAAGTCAAAATTTTGTATAAAAGTCAGGTCTTTTAGCTGATTAGGCAATCTACAATTGGCAAAAGGTGCACTGGAGTCAGTCTTCACCTGGCAAATTTGACTTCCTGTTTCTAAGAAAAAAAAATGTCTCCCTAAAAAAAAAAAAAAAACTCATAAAATAACTCCCAAGGCTTTTTGCACATCAAATAGCTCTTACAGAATCAAATTTTGATGAGGTAAGTGTAAGGAATTTAGTAACATATGGATTAAATTTCCCTTAAAATAGACATCATTTTAAAATGAGGAGGAAACAAAGTTCTTGGTAAAATATGAAAATATATTTTGGTTTGCCTTGAACCCCAAACACAATTTGAAAAATAGTTCAAGATGTTCACCAAGCCCCCAATACAGCTGGTTTCACCCATCTCTAGTTCCAAGATATAAACTGTTGGGAGTTCTGGTAATTACAAATATTACAAAAGCATTAGAAAATATTGGAAAATAGTCAGAAATGAAGAAAGAACAAAAATTTAGAAATAAACAAATCCAAACTCAGGGATTCTGTCTTCCAAAAGCTTAAGGGTGGGCAATCCTGATCCCAGATAGCTGATGAAATTAATTTCAATTTCTTCTTATGTTTCAGAAGAAAATAATTAATGACAAATATGGATGCATAAATATTTCAAGAACACTTCTGATAATAATAAAATGACAAAGAAAATGTGTTCCATTGCAGAAGACAATTTGTTAACAGGCTACATCCAAAGTACCTACGAGGACAAGACTATCTCAAAGAGCTAATGAGATCATTCTTTAGGGGCAGAGGCTCTTACAAATTTTGATCAAAACCAGTTAGCTCCATTGATGAAGCCTTGTACGAACAAAATTAAGGTCATGATTTAATTGATTCTTAAATTTTTACAAGCTTGCCCTCTAAAATCAGTCTCACTATAGTAGGGCAAGCTTTCTCGAATTCAAATACATCATGTCACCTTTTAAAATTCTTCCTGGGTTCTCCACTGGCCTCAGAAGTAAGTCCAAACTCATGACATCAAGGACCTTCCTGTGTACCTATTATGACTCATTTTTCACTAGCTCGTGTTTTACTATTATCTCCTAGATAACTCTATATTCTAATTATACGAACTATTTACAGCCCTTACAATGTTTCTGTAGAGAAACATCCTGCTGATGATGTAACTTGGATTTTTTTTTCCTTTTATCTTGCTGAAAGAGGTACTGTTACATCACTTTTATCATCTTTAGAAGAGTAAAGGATCTTGAGGAACTGAATGCAATGTTCCCAATCCAAAGAGGATTGCTCTGTGGAAGATAGGGTGGCTGTGAGCAAGTATGCACCTGTCCTGATTATTCAGGAAAGGACAGATAAAAAGAATCTAGTTCCAGGACTGAAAAAGAAAAGCTGCCTGACCCCTGGTGGTACAAGTCCTTGGGAAGGAAAAGACATCAGAAATTCTAGGTCTGCAGGACATGAATGTTTAGTCCAGTCCTGCCATCTTTCCCCTGCAGTAGCTATCATCTCTGAGAATGACTCTGTATGGGACCCAGAGACCCAAGGATTAAGGACTTGGGGACTGGGCACTCTCATTCCACTGAGCCTGGTTCTGAGGGTGGATCTTCCAGCCTCTAAGATCCAGTCTCTGGTCCATCGCCATCTTTTGTGGACTGTGTAGGTCCAGTTGTGAACAGTGTCACCAAGTGGCAGCAAGAGGCACAAACAACAATGAACTGAGTAAAGCCCAGGCTCTTTACTCTTGGGTGTTAAAAGCAGAGTGATGACCTTCTCTTGGGCTATATAAACCTTTGGAGTTTTAGCAGACCCAGAAAACTGAGGAACTGAGAGGCGGAGAGCTGAATGTTTGACTGATCCTATGTGTATGGACTGAGCTAGTTTCCTTTCAAGTGTAAAAGAAAAAGTAAATCCCCCCTGCCTTTACCCAGTTCTGTGGAGTAATCACTCTCTGATGTACTTCTCTGACTCCCCATCATCTGGAGGGCTCCTCGTCCCCCTTGTCTTTCTGTCATCTCAAGTGCCCCTTCATTCAAAAGTCCTGCTTGCCTCACTAAGCCTGAAGTGTCCCCCTTAGCACCCCATACAGACATTCATGTTACCTTTCCCCTCCCCCAAACTGTGATATTTCCTTCACGTTGCAACCAGAACTCCCTAAGTCAAAATGCCCAATTTGCTCATTTTTCTTCCATCCTACCCCTCTCCATTCAGCTGTGAGATTTAATGCAAGAACTGCATGTTATTCCCTGATTCATTTTCACTACCCAGCATGTCCTAACTGGTAATAAGACATCCAAGTCTTCAGTTAGGAAAGAGGAATGCCCATGCCAAATACAAGGCTCAAAAGCCATGACCAACAATAGCTCTAGTTTTGTTTACGAGCCCTTGAATTGACTGAATAAAATAGATCGAAACTGGACCAAGGTCATCAGGGAATTGTGTATTTAGAGAAACACAAAGCTAATGAGGAAAGTCCTGGGATTGTTCATTCTCTAATGAAATCATCATGTCCTCAAACACTCACCAAGAGGAAGTGGAGAACTCCCAAAGTATCCCTGGGACACTGGGCAGGGAAATATTCTTGGAGGGCAGATTTGAAGGCTGACAGGTGGACTGGCCAAGGAACTCACTCCACTGCCAGTGTAGGAAGGAAGCCCTGTTTTCCTACAAGGGAAATGACATGTATTTTGGACCAGTGACCCCTCAAGATTGCTTCCCATAGTGTCCTTTCACAAATGGAACACTTTAAAATAGATCATTTTTTTCAGGCAAGTTCCAATCAGAAAACAGAATCAGCAGAGATAATATAACACAGGGAACTGGTGAAACTGATGTTGGAGAATAAGGGAAAACTGAGGTAACACAGACAGTAACAGGAAAGTAGGGCCTGTGGAAATGAAGGACACAGTTAGTAGTTAACCTCTAGCAGTGCAGAGGAGTTCCCTGTGGGGCTGGGCTCAGACCTCTGAGGAGGGTCTAGACTCTTCAGGAAGCAGACTTTCTTCTACTTTCTTTCTACCTCTGGAAGCTGAGATATAGACCTCTGAAAAGGGAGCACTATGCATCTGCCCTGGGGAGAACCTCCATGGAACTGGAATCCAGAACTGTGAGATGGAGGGGAGGGGTCTCTTCTCCCTGGTCTTGTCTTCCTGTCTCCTTCTGACATCCCCTACTGGCAGAAGCCAGAGGACAAAAGAGAAATGTGTTTTGCAGAGTCTTAGCCCCAGTATCACGGAGAAGAGCACAGAATGGTGGACCTGAGGGAGAGGCAGGAGTTTAGTAAGCATCATGTTCCAAGCTTTTGTTCACTCACCTTAACATATGCCCTTCTGAATAGGCCTGAACTTTCAGAAAGGAAGAACATCTTTATACCTTTCTCAGTAAGATTCAACTATCTGTTATACAAGTGCAAACTCTGTGGCCATCTCCCCAGAAAGAAGAGACACAAAGTCCCAACAGTCAATGGTTTCCATCCCTGGGCAACGAACATGGTACCCATCTCTGAGCAATGTTAACTATTCTTATAATCCAGTCACTGTCCCACCAGAATATCTTGCAACACAAACACTAAACTTGAAAATGATCCGACAATATAACAATCCTTGCATGAGATAACAGGAAGGGAAAATAACACATAAGCCATATAACACAGTAAGGAAGGCAGAAAAATAGGCATGGCGGCTACAGTCTTTGTTTCTGCAAGTGTCATGAAGCCATTTATTTTTTTAAATTTTTTTTTTCAACGTTTATTTATTTTTGGGACAGAGAGAGACAGAGCATGAACGGGGGAGGGGCAGAGAGAGAGGGCGACACAGAATCGGAAACAGGCTCCAGGCTCCGAGCCATCAGCCCAGAGCCTGACGCGGGGCTCGAACTCCCAGACCGCGAGATCGTGACCTGGCTGAAGTCGGACGCTCAACCGACTGTGCCAGCCAGGCGCCCCATCATGAAGCCATTTATAATTTATTCCCTCCACCCCCCTAGTCTGGGTTTTCTTTTCCCTTAGTTCCTCAGCTAATTTAGTTCTTTACCTGCTATGGTGACACAAACCTTTCACCCTCACGGGCTCTGCCTCCTTTTGGTTGTTGACATTTTCCATTAACGTTTGTTATTGGGTGTGAAAACATGAGAAGGTGCCCAGAGAATCTCCTAAAATCTAGACAGAATCCTTCCTGTCCCCTCAGCACAGAAGTAATCCAATTTCCCCCTGGGTCATCAGAATCAGTCACCCAAGCAAATAGCAAGCTCGTTTTCTGCAGGTGGTTCAGTAGCACGAGGACCCCGGCATGACCGGTGGGTACTTTCAAAATGTTGGGGTAATGAGAGCAAAAACCAGACTGATTCAGGAAATTTTTGGAGATTGGTAATTGGGCTACTCCTTGGAGTAGTAGTTTGCCAGGGGTAAAAGTTAGGATCCGTGTAAAGAGGTGTGGAAGAGTGAAAGAGAAATACATAATGTGAAGTGAGAACGAGAGAATAGCATCACTGGCACCGTTCGTGTACCCCAGACCAAAGCAATGGTTCTCAAAATATTTGAAATGTTGAAAGCGAGAAGCGCCATTTCTTGCCAAGTAGAGTCCCAACGCCTTGGATAAAATTGGACAGATGATATGGCCCCAAGATTACAGAATCTGCCTATAATATATTCATCATTAAAGCACACCTTGCCTGAAACTCAACCTCTTAGCTCCCTCATTAGCTCAGTTGATAAATTTAGCCAGGCTGATTTTAAAAGGGCAAGGGGCTGTGGCTGTGTGAGGAATATACTGGGCAGGATAGATACACAGGTGTTTTTAGCAGTAGAAAGCAACTTCATTCTTGAAGACAGTGAGAAAACAATGAAGTGAATCTTAGGTGTAAAAAATCTCAGGCTGTGATTTAAGAATCAGATAACATTAGAATATCAATAATGGGATGTATTTTTCCTTTCTTGGGAATTATTTTTGTCTTTCACACTTTCAAGCATGCTTCCAAAAGTCAAGCAAAACAAGGAAACTGTTTACCTGAATCTTCCAAGAAGTAAAGAAGGTGAGAGCTTACAGAGGACTTCTCCAGGCTTAGATTTTGTTCTGAGAGAAAACAAATCAGAAGCCTTTAGGGATCCTATTTGTGAATATCCTCTTCCTCACTTAGCCTGTTTTCTGTCCCAATTATTCAGAGCTCTGTTGTTTCTGATCTTTTTATGAGCACGGATGTGTGCTGAAATTAAAAATCAAATGCATAAATATTGCAGTAAAGGAAAAATAGAAAATCTGAAGTTAGTCTCGGTTTTAGATTTAAGGCTGTGTTCTAAATGCTACTTGTCTAAGTAATCCTTTTCCTTTTGATCCTAGGTGTTAAAACAGGAAAGTTCTGCATGAAATTGGCTTCCTGGTGTGAATAGCAAGACTTGAAGTTCAAAGATACTTGTGAAATCCAGACCTCGTTTTATTCATTAATTCCTATAAGCAAGTGCAGCTATTTAGCTAGACAATCAGAGACCTAGCCTGACTGTTCAGTGTATAAGCAGACGCCTGATTGTCCTATCCTGCAGCAAGATTCAGGGAGAAAGTCACAAACTGTAGGGTCAAAAGTTGCAGGTGAGGGGGTGCCTGGGTGGCTCAGTCACTTAAGCCTCCACTTTGGCTCAGGTCATGACCTCACCGTTTGTGAGTTCGGGCCCCAGGTCAGGCTCTGTGCCGACAGCTCAGAGCCTGGAGCCCGCTTCGGATTCTGTGTCTCCCTCTCTCTCTGCCCCTCCCCCACTTGCACACTCTCTCTCAAGAATAAATAAGTACTAAAAAAAAAAAGTGCATGTGAAAACACAGGGATTAATGGTAGGTCAGTCATGGAATTGGAGGGACACTGAAAAAAAAACCTAGGGTAGGAGACCTTGTGGAAAGGAAAAAAAAAAAAAAATAGGAGAGGGATGATTGAGATTCAGACCCTTGTACTGATTGCCTGACAATAGTCCTGCTCTGGAGACGCCCTATTCACCTCTACCAATTAGGTGGTTTGGGAGAAGCAGGGAAGGAAGGGACTGAGCCAAACAGGCAAGCAGTGAAGTATCCTCTTGGCATCTGTCCGTGTGCCATGAGGCCGGTGATAGTCAAAATGGGCAGAGCCCCACTGTTGACAGGGGCTGTGAAGTCCCTGCTACCTCTCTCGGTAGTGCCCCACCCTTACTCTGGACTTGGTTATACTGCTCCAGACAAAACAGGTACCAGAGCGACCTGCGGACCGGACTGTGGTTGCCACAGGGCTGGCATTCATTCATCAACGTTTAACGTAAGCCTCAATAATCACGGAGGCATTGTAGAAAAATTGAGAGCAAAGACAAAAACTCTAATAAGAGCCCCAGAGAAAAGTACTGTAGATTCATTCCTGCAGTTGCACTTGCCTCTCCTGTGTAATAATATTTATGGAAATACGTTTCCCCTGTGGGAAGAAATATACACATGCATGTGCACACACAAACACACATCCACATACATTCACACAATCGCTTTTCAAAGGCTGTGACTTACGCCTCGTCAGCTTTCTGAACATCAGTCATGTTTTGACAAATCAGCAGAATTCCCAAGAACGCAGTAACTGGCCAGGGAGACCGTGATCTCTTTACCACCAAGTCTAAGTGCATGTTTCTCCGGGAAAACGTGTTCATGCCTTACCCTGCAAGAGAACAGAATGTGGCCATATGGTTGCTACTAGGAAATAATTATCCTGTAAGGGAAATGGGTCCCAGTGTCTGATACTTAATCCTCTTTCTGTAACGTGGGTCAAAGGCCCTGGATTCTAAACTTCTTTCTCTGGGGGGGGGAGGGGGGAGAGAGGGATGAGGTTCTTCTTCCCTAAGACAAACGTACAATTCTTTGCTGGAATGTTTCGAGATGCCTGTTGAACTGGGTCAGCGCACCAAACAAAATCTTCTATTGTTTTATTCCACAGAAAACTTGCCTTACCTAACGATTCCACATCTACTCAAATAAAAAGAACAAAAGGGTAAACTCAGAGCCCTGTCATCCCCCCACACACCCCTGTTTTCTGCATTTAATAAAGGCAGCAGCTAAAATTTAATAGCATTTGGAAAGCCATGAAGCCATGTCCTGGAGTTACATGGCATATTTTATATTATAGTGGTAGAGTTAGGAAAGGAGTGAGGCTCCAATGGGTCTCTTGCTGCAAAACTTGGTGTCTCCACATCAGACTGATATAGATGGTGACTGATATACAGGATGAAGCCAAAAAGAAGTGTGTGTGTGTGTGTGTGTGTGTGTGTGTGTGTGTGCAGGGACAGGCTGGGGAGTTGCAAAGCAAAGTGTCAGTAAATATAATTTTTTATCATGGCAAAATTATTGGTTTAACTGATATTTCACTGAGTTATCTAAAGGCACATATGGTAACCTTCCTAAACATAAGAGGGTTCATTCCTGCAAAAGTGCTTATAGCCAAGCTCTTTCTTGCGTTTCTCAAATGAAGTATTTTTCGAGCTAAGTTGCTTCGTGTACACAGCAGATCTGTTCCCAAATACACCAACCTTATTAACCAACGCCGGACTCAGGCTATTTCCTATGGGAAACACGATTTTTTTTTTTTTTGGTTTTCAATAAAAATTTGGGCCAAATTAGAAAGTAAATAAATGAATACTTCTCAAGAATCCATGATAACACTTGCTGAGCAGTGGGTCAGGCCAGATTTAATCTAAAATCGTTCTGCTGCGTGTAAAATGATTATGTCATAGCATTTGTCTTTAATTACTCACCTCTTTCCAAAGGCTTGACTCATAATGTGTTTCTCGGTTAACCACAAACACTCGCACTACAAGACTTGTCATATAGATTCACTCACCCCCCTTCCCCACCCCCTCTGTTTTTGCACTTTGCAACATTGTTAAGTCACAGCTCCTGAAAAAGAAATTTTGAGACATTGTCTAAACCATCTCCCCCTTGATACTTTGAAGACTCCCATGCTAAGAAAAATAACCCTGGCTTCTCTTGACTCATGAAGACCAGTAGAGCGGGCTTAATAGTAATGGAAAGAGCAATACCGTATCATCACGATTTTGTACTATATGGTGCCGTTCCCGTGAGAATGTCTATGAGTTCAAGAACATATGAAAAGAATTAAAACAAAGGATTGTAGCTCGTAATTGAGTACAAGTCAATTAAGCAACCACATACATATTTTTCCCTCATCGCTTCACTTCTCACCTCACCTTCCCCGATGAGAAACAGAGTGAATTATAATTTAATTCAGAATAAATTAAATCAGCCCACTTAGCACATATTGTTAATCCTCGAAGTTTTAGCAGAGGTGTTGGATCCCAGTAGTGCTTTTTGCCATCTCTCCAGACTAATCCCGTGTGAAGTTTGGGATTATAGAATTTGGGGGAAATGTGGGAAGTGATGCAATCCTAAAGATATGTTCATCCAGGCCTGGGTTGTGTGTGTGTGTGTGTGTGTGTGTGTGTGTGTGTGTGTGTGTTCCCCTTGGGTAAAGTAGGAAGCACCTGAATGATGTAATTTGGGCACTTCAGGCGTTCTGACTCCCAAATCTCCACCCCACTAACCTGAAATCCCTCCTATGCTAGTTTAGTTTGTTTTGTTTTGTTTTGTTTTGTGTTGGGGAGGAGGGTGGCGTGGAAGTTAGTTAAAATAAAAAGGACTTTGTTAACAACAGAAATAGGCACATGAATTTTTCTTTAGGTAGTGAAAATTCCCCAGTTAAAATGCCAATACTGGCAAGGATTGGCAACACATTAATCTATGCTCCAGGAAGAAGCTAGAGAGATGGCTGGGACCATTTTGGGGGCTGCCTGTTGTCATCCCAGTAGTGGTTACTACTGTAGGGTGTGGTCCCCAACTCCCTTCTGTGATTCTTTTTTTCTTTATCCGTAGACATAGATATAAGTATAGGTATACAGGTATATATATAGAGAGAGAGACAGAGAGACAGAGACAGAGAGAGAGAGAGACGTGTATAGATATTGTCAAGACTTTGTAGCTAATCTACCTCTGGTGAAAGATTTTCTATCTAGCTGATGGGCCATCCTTCCACCTGGACCCAGGCCTCCTACATTCCGATTCCAAACTTCACTAGCCTTCTTTTCTCTTATGCCTGCCATTGTCCTTACCCCCTTTGACTCCATGCTACAAGAATGATTATTTTCTCCTCATCAACACTTTGGTTTCCTTTCTCTCTTGCTTGGTAGTCACCATTTAGAACCTAACTGACATCTCAAAAAATCCTCTTTTATATTTGATAAGGAAATAAATGGTGATATAACAAACACACCCTCATAAAATAGAACGAGCTTTAACTTGGGGGTACGATTCCTACACAAACAAGCACATTAAGAAACCTCATTCAGGGGTACCTGGGTAGCTGAGTCAGGTTGAGTGTCGAACTCTTGATTTCGGCTCAGGTCATGATCCCAGAGTACAGGGATCAAGGCCTACGTCAGGTTCCATACTGAGTATGGAGCCTGCTTAAGATTCTCTCTCTCCCTCTGCCCCTCTCCCCTGCTGGAGCAGTCTATAAACAAACAAAAAAATAAATAAATGAATGAATGAATGAATGAATGAATGAATGAATAAATAAATAAATAAATAAAAGAGACCACAATCAAAATTGTACCTGACATGGGCCCCAGTCGTTGACATCATCATTTACCAACCCCGGACGTGTTCTGTTGCTTGTAATTGCTTTCTTCCCACCATCCCACGTTTGAGCACCTGTGACTGGCTGGAATTGCGAAAACATTTCTGTGTCCTATGTTTTTATTCAGCAATAAGCATCTACTCTTCTATCCTTATTTGTAATTGATTTTTTTTCTTTTTTCTAATACATTTATACTATATGCATTTTCCAGTTACCTTAGGCCCTTTTTGGAACAAGGCAGAAGTTATTTGGTAAACTTACTAATGTAATTTTTTTAATCTTCCTGGTTTTGCTCCTTATCTCTTTCTATGGCTCAACATTTCCTTAGCCTTGATTTCTTGATCTGACCATCACGATAACCTATAATTGAAGTAAAAAAAAAAAATCTAGGTACTGGTTCTAATTATACACTTAGCAGCTATAGCACCAGAAAGTTCCTTAACTGAGCTTGCTTTAAAGGAAGACTATCCTTACAACAGGGACAATGTGACAGATAGATAAGAGCAAATACAAAAGATCCCCAACATAATACCTGATATATACAATATGCTCCATAAATGCTCCTTGATTTATAAATTATAAAATACAATTGTCACCATCCTGACTTGATTTTGTCAAGCATATAGCAATGACAATGGGTGTCTTACATAGTAGGGTTTCTGAGAAACCTCTTCTCTCTGGTTTAAACATTTTCCCTTAGTCCCACATGTGATGTCACTAATCAAATAGGTACATAACAAATTTTATTTATTTATTTTTTTAAAGAACTTTTTTTTTTTAATGTTTATTTTTGAGACAGAGAGAGACAGAGCATGAACAGGGGAGGGTCAGAGAGAGAGGGAGACAGGATCTGAAACAGGCTCCAGGCTCCGAGCTGTCAGCACAGAGCCCGACGGAGGGCTTGAACTCACAGACCGTGAGATCATGACCTGGGCTGAAGTTGGACGCTCAACTGACTGAGCCACCCAGGCGCCCCAATATATAACAAATTTTAGATGAGGACAAATGGTGACTTACTTGAAATCCCTTTCTTCTTGACTTAATGAAGCATTCAAAGCAGCCACCTCTATTTTGGCTTTTTGTTACATATTTTCCCAAGGGCATGACTTGGTTTTCTCGGGAATGTTCAGTCAGCTTTCATTGGTGAAGGCAGCATGCCATCCATTTCCCCCCAGCCAACTCTGATACCGCTTAATGGGGGTGGGAGGAAGACATTGGTGTCCCAGGGAAATTCAGTGTCCAGTTTTCTCCCTCTCAGTCAGCTACGATAGCATAAAACAAGCACTTGAGCTTCAACGGTTTTGACTGCCTCAGAAAATCATAGATCCTGTGGCATTCAAGCGGTTTAACTGCCTCCCCCAAAGCATTCCAGTAATCTCCTCTTCACCTCCTCTAATTTATTACCATATCTTTTGACCTTCTTTCTTTCTTTATAAAATTCATTAAGTTGCCTATTTGTAGAGCAGAGGCTAGTAGATAACTGTTAAAACTTACTGGAGGCTTTTGCTTGGGAATAGACTTACAGATCTCTCGGGCACAAAATGCCATGAAATCATGTGGGTTTTGATAACTTTTGGTTGTGTGAGGAGGAATAATAAAAGGACAAAGTCCTAAGAGAAAAATTAAACTTTCCAAAGACAGAACATAGCTGCATTTTAAGTAACCACTTTAAAGACAGGACTGCTGTTTTGGCAAAAGCCAGTAAGCCACACAAAATTAATTTCATGTTTCATTGACATTACTTTCAGGAATTTCATGTTGACATAACCTATAGAGTAAGGGTGAGATAGTGCAGACAATATATCTAATGCTGCTACACCAACACAAAATATTTTAAATCTGAACAGAGACCCAAGGTTGTACAATAATCATGTTCTGTGTAAAAAAAAGAACAAAACTGTGATTTTCACATCAGCTGTCCAAATGCTAATTGCTTCTAGTGCAAAAGTTTAAATCAAACTGTGAACTCTCTGTGGCTCCTGGGTGGAATCTGAGAGACATTTCAACCTATTTATGATTTTGCCTTTCGTGTAGATAGTGACCCTTTTGTATGATTGCCATGTTAAAAAATGTCAATGGAAGTGTGACTCCAGGTTGTATGTCAAGTTAATGATAAGGTACCTATGAACACTTACTTCTAAATACATTAAATATAAGAGTTGCCTTTCTACAAAACATTTTGTAGGTTGTTGATTTGGCCGCTGAGATGTTTGTATGTCCCGTGACAGCTGTCTGACCCATTCTTTACATTAGTAAATGTCACCATGAATCCCTGATCCAAGTGCTGAGAAAACCATTGAATGACCAAGGCTCTTTCTGGCTCTGAGGCAATAGGCATTGTTTTCATAATGCAGAGTTTCTAATTCTACCTCTTGACTTCCAAAGTCACGTATTAATAATTGGCAGCAGTCAGGCCAGAATTGGGGCTATTGTAAAGGCTTCTCAGCTAGTTTCTATCTTCTAAAGGCATGTATTAGCACATTCATTAAAAGAGTTATTTTCATCTGGTTGGCCTGTAATTTGTACCCTTTCAAGTACATCATAAAGGTGGGATTTCATTTAGTCTGGCGGAATCTGGAGACCACTTGGTAATACCAGAATCTCAGTGTTGGCTAGGTGTTTGGATTTCTTGAACTTTATGATTTCCAAATTTCAGAATGACAACCATTGCTTGAAGTCATGGGAAATCTTTTCTCTTGTGATTTAATCTTACCACGTGTAATAGCTAGTTGTTGCCAAAATAATGCTGCATAATATCCCACCCCAAACAGCATGATTACTCTCACACATCTGTTGATCAGCTGGGGATCAGCTGATCTAAGTAGGCCTCCACTAAGCACTATGCAAATTTCCAGGTTGGATATGGGTCTGCTCCACATGTTTCTCTTCATCTTTCGACTGTGGACTAGCTGGGGCATGTTTATCTCATGGGAATGGCAGAGGCATAAAGAGGGATAAGTGGAGACATACAACATCTCTAAAGACCGGTTCCCAGAACTGGCAACTCTCACTTCTGCCCATATTCCAGTGGTTAAATCAAGGCAATTGGCTAAAGCCAAAGTCAAAGACTGGGAAAGTACATACTACCTCCAGTGAGAAGAAATACAAAGTCATATGCCAAAAGGGCAGGACACAGCGAGAGGTTATGCACTGGGGACAGCCATTCCTTCTTCCACATTGTCAAATGTCGAGGAAGGCATACAAGTCAGTTGTAGCCATAATTCAAGGAATTGATGATGGAACAGTTGAGAGGTAGAAATCACTCAGCAAGGAAGAAGGTCATGCAACATCTTTCACTTGAATTATACCGTTAGCTTGTTGTCATGCTAAAGTCTCATAGCCTCTAAGGCTATTTCACAGTTGAATTCTAATTATGCAAGTTACATAGAATGTTGATGGTTATAGTCAATACTATCTCTAGCCCAAGGTTGACTAATACAAAAAGGAAAGAGTTTTATAGAGATTTGTAAATATAGAGATTTGTAGATTTTTTAGGGGTAAGATTTTAAGGCAGAAGTGATGTGCCAGTAAGAAAACTGGCAGCTTCTGCTTTCTCTTTCTCAGAGCCCAGCTGCTCATTAAATAGTCAGGATACTTTCTGCTGCTCTAGACACCACCTGGAAAGACCATATTGGCCAGGGTGTGGGGTGGAGGTGGGAGATGGGATGAGGGAAAAGCTATATGGAGGATAGTGGAGGAACCTAGCCAACAGCAAGAGCTTAGATCCTAGACCTGTGAACCCAGCTGAGTTGTCTCAGCCAGGTCCCAGGTGTTCAAACTACCCTAGCTAGGTATGAGTATGTACATACTCATATATATGAGTATATACATATATATATATATGAGTGTGTGTGTGTGTGTGTATATATATATATATATACATATATATATATATATATATATATATATATATATATATATATGAGTAAAGAGGCCATCTTGGATAGTACAGCCCCCACAGACATCACATGAAACAGAGAAGAGCCATTCTCGCTGTGCCTCATCTGAATTCCTGATCCGTAGAGTTGCGATAAACAATAAACTTGTTATTGTTTTAATCCACTATGGGGGCAGTTTTTTAGCCAGGATAAGATCATTGTAACAGTGACTTTTGTGAGAATTTCTCCAAAAGGTGGAATTCTTGTGGTCTGTATCATTTTGCCATTTTTGGCATTTTTTCCAGAGGACATGACATTTTTATCATGGGGAATGTCAGTGATGATATACGATATTCTTGTTATTTGATGAGTTTGGAGAGAGAAGAAGTAGTTTATTCTTTTCAACTAAGTATTATTTAATTTTGAGTTCTACAATTTACAACCGGATTATCTAAAGGAGAGGGTCAATAAATTAATATATTAGCTGGTTTTCTGTCAGAAGATTAAGCCAGGTCAAAGGATCACTATCTATTGGAAGCTCTAGGGGAGAATCCATTTGGACTGTTGGGCAGAATTCCATGTTTTGTTGTTGTAAAATCAAGATCCAGATTTTCATGTTGGCTGTAAGCTAAAGGCTATTCTTAGCTTCTAGAGGCCATTTAAATTCCTGGTTCCTCTCCTCTCTCTTGCAGCAATGGCAGGTCATGTCCTTCTTGTACTTCCTGTCTCCCCTTCCACTTCCTGTCTCCCTCTGCTTTTAAGACCTCATATGATTAGATTGCACCCAACTGGATAATCCAGAGAATTATCCTTTCCTCAACTGCAAAAAGCTCCTTTTACATCATGGTATATACTAATACCACACTCAGGAGTTATGCAAGATGCGTCCTATGCAGCTATATGTGACAGCTCTTCGAAGCATTTTAGAGCAGAGGGGAGGCAGGTTACATGTCCAAGGCTCCATTTCCATGTCACCAACCCTCCCAACCAAACTGGCAAGTTACCAATTCACTCACGTTTCAGCGCAGGACTTCTCTTTCCATCCTCTCTCTCTATTAACCCAAGAGAAAGATTTTTCCCTCAGACACAAACAAACAAAAGAAATTTTTAAAGGAAATATTTATAATGGTAATATTATTTTTAATTACAGCAAGAAAAATTTTAGGATAGATTATTTTTTTAAGAAAAGGACCTCCAGACATCTGCACAGATCCTTTAGCTCATTCTCAAGCCTGGTTATTCCCCTCTCAGTATCGTAAATGCTTTCTAGTTCCGCTCACTAAATTATCCCTCAGTGTCCAGCTGAGTCAGCCTTTCTCATGTGTCACCAGCCATTACCCAGCCAGGAGACAGCTACCATCTTGTCCTCCTTCAGTTTATGTTAACATTACTCATGACTAGTAATTACTTCACAATCTAATTACGAAGCAATGAGTTTGACCATGGGATGATTGATAGGGTGCCATGCTTCTCAACTTTATTGATGTAGTGGGGGAACAGTGTTCAAAGATATCTAATGTAAAAAGCCCACTGTTTTAAAAGCTCAAATGAAGCCTTCCTGTTTGTTAAGTGAGATTCCCCTTCCCCTATCTTTGTAATTTCTGAATCTCTGTGATGTCCTGAGGCTTCTTTGGGCACAGTTTTGAAAACATTAGTATGGTGGAAAGAACTGTAGAGTGGGAGGGAGAATATGCTTCCCAACTTTTTCTGTCTGTGACTTTGGACAACCCTCTGAGATTCTCTTCTCATCTAAGTGAGAATAATACCTTTTCCTACCAACCCACAGGTCTGTGTGGGCACCAGTCTCATATCCCATGATAATTCTCCCCTTTTCCACCCCAATTTTCTAATGACTCAGGATTGTTTGTGTCTTCCTAAAACCCCACCCACGTTTATGATCTTGAGCCATTGACCGACTTTTCTTCCATATCTAGAATAAATTGTCCTTTCTTCTTTTACCGAACTTTCGACTCTTCCGGCATAAATGACAGCTCCTCTCTGAAGTATTCAAGCCCAGTCATAATGAAGGGATTGTATGTGTGTGTGTTCTTTCTGATCTGTGTTTGCATAGTAATTTGTAGAAAAACCTATTATACCATGTCTGAATTTCTATTAAGCTCAAAGGAATATGGAATTTTATTTTTTATGTCTGATATCTAATATAGTCCTTAGCACAAAATAGGTTCCCAGTAACTGTTTTCTGAATGAATGAATAAAAAACTAAACATATGGAGTATTTGTTATTATTATGCTAGCTGTCTCTATATGAAAACTGTATTTTCTCCCCCTAAATACCTTGCCTTCGGCTCCCAAACCTTTTGTCATGTTAACCTACCAATATTCCATTATACCAAAAGCATTGGTGGTAATGTAGAAGGCACAGAAAAGTTAATAAGAGAAAAGGAGAAATTGTACATTTCATGGTAAACTTTTTAGAATTTCCACTACACTTGTCTGTTCTTCCAAATCCCCTCTTTTTCCTACTCTTGTAAGTGGTTCTGCTCCTGTATCCAAGTCCACATATCACAATATTTCTTTTGTAAATAGAAAACTCTCTTAAGTCAAGTCCAATTTTCTCTGTCAAGTTACATTTTTACATTTATAAAACACTAATTCACAATAATATTTTTATTAGGTTAGTTCACGCATTTTGTTTCTTTTTCAACTCTGTTGTCAGTTACCACCTATGCCTCTATTTGTGAATCTATACCCTAGAATATTCTGAGCTAGTTCCATTGAAACCATTCCTTCCTGTTCACACTCTTTGGTTCAAGTTACCAGTCCTGTGCACTTGATAACTCCTCAGGGCTATAAGTACCAAATTACTTCTAAGGTAACTATAAAAGTGAAAGATCCAGGGGACATTTCACAAGGACAGCATATCCCATATCTTAGAACATGACTTTTCCCATTTACATATAAGTAACTTTTCTGGGGTATAGCTTTCCTTTTAAAAACCACCAGGATTTAGGGGTGCCTGAGTGGCTCAGTTGATTGAGCATCCGACTTCAGCTCAGGTCATGATCTTGAGGTTCCTGAGGTCGAGCCCAACGTAAGGCTCTGTGCTGACAACTCAGAGCCTGGAGCCTGCTTTGGATTCTGTATCTCTCTCTATCTCTGCCCCTCCCCCCCTCATGCTCGCTGTCTCTCTCTCTCTCTCTCACTCTCCTAAAAAAAAAAAAAATTTAAAAAAACTTTTAAAAACCCCACCAGGATTTATAAGAAATACAAAGTGTGATATTTAATTGGAAGCAGTAATTTGGGGAATAGAAGAAAAGTTATTTGTATGATATTTCAGTTGAATTTTTTTTTGGTATCAAATTACAAATTGATTGTTTCCTTGTTATGCTTTGAAGTGAACTAAGGCATTTAGATATTTGTTCTACAGTGTAGAATTTTAGAATAAACTGCACTAAGAACTGAAAACTTCACTTTTCTCTGGACTGAGAATCCCCCCTCCACCATGCCAAAATCATTCATTCATTTGTCAGTTACATATTTACTCATCCACTTCTCCTTTTATCACTAAATATCCATTGAACATTTCGATGTGCCCAGAGATGTGCTACCACTGGGTATACAATTGCCAATGAACAGGTGTCTTTCTTTTTTTATTATTATTAATTTTACTTTTTTAATTTACATCCAAATGAGTTAGCATATAGTACAACAATGATTTCAGGCGTAGATTCCTTAATGCCCCTTACCCATTTAGCCCATCACCCCTCCCACAACCCCTCCAGTAATCCTCAGTTTGTTCTCCATATTTATGAGTCTCTTATGTTTTGTCCCTCTCCCTGTTTTTATATGATTTTTGTTTCCCTTCCCTTATGTTCATCTGTTCTGTGTCTTAAAGTCCTCATATGAGTGAAGTCGTATGATATCTGTCTCTCTCTGACTAATTTCGCTCAGCATAATACCCTCTAGTTCCATCCACATCCTTGACTTAACCACATCTGCAAAGCTCCCTTTATCATATACGGTAACATAGTCAGAGGTTCTGGGGATTAGGACGTGAACCTCTTTGGGAGTCCGTTACTCTGTCTACCACAAAGATGGCCAGAAATGATGTTACATTATTCAGGGAGTAAAAATACCTGAAGAAAGCTTGTGGTACGATGGTGATATAGAAACTATCAACATGATGTAGAATATTCTCTGACTCATAAAATATTCCTCCTGAATGCTTTTGTTTCTTGTATTTATTTGATTAGTGTAGGGACATATGAGGGATTTTCCATGGAGTGGGTCATAAGCACTTGTGGCTCTCACACTGACTAGCTGTGTGACTGGTGCACCTTCATCTAGGCAATATTTTCACCTATGCACACTGCAAAGGCTGTTCCAGTTCTGTTCTATATGTGTGGACTGCGTCCAATCAAAATCATGAAAAGTGACAGGGCACCTGGGTGACTCAGTTGATTAAGCATTTGACTTCAGCTCAGGTTATGATCTCATGGTTTATGGGTTCAAGCCCTGCACTGGGCTCTGCCCTGACAGTGTGGAGCCTGCTTGGGATTCTCTCTCTGCCTCTCCTCAACTCGCACATTCTCTCTCTCTCAAAAATAAATAAACTTAAAAAAAAAAAAGATCATGAAAAGTGAGGTGCAGAGATCAGCAAACTATAACGTACAGACAAAATCTTTCCCTTCATCTTTTTTTAGAGTATTATGAACATAGCTGTGCCCATTTGTGTCTGTGCTGTTTCTGATTGCATTTGCACAACAATGGCCAAGTTCAGTAGTCGCAGCCAACACCGTCCAGCCTGCAAGACCTAAAATATTTATTAGCTCGCTGTTTGCAGAATATCACTAAGAGAATGGACTTTGAAATGAAGGAGACACGCATGTGAGTTCAGCTCAGCCACACTCTAGCTCTTTGACCTTAGGAGGCCACTAGCAGTGACATTCATAGGTATCTGGCCTCCTAGTGTCTTTTTGCCCTTTCTGATATTTTGGTTCGTAGCCCATCCACATTTTCCTGAGAAACCCCTCATTCCTCACACTCATTTTATGTGGTTTGTTTAGAACTTGCACTATCCCCAGTCAAGGATAAGCATGAAACTCAGGCCTAATCCAGAGGGATCTTTTAGGAATTTGTTCAAGCACAAACACATGATTTGACATGGACCAATATCAGCCAGGGACAAGTGTATACTATGGAGGCAAGAAAGGATCTCTCGCTGTTGGTTACCATCTTACCCCCACGTGGGTCTTGGGAATAAGACCAACAACAGAGAAAAAAAGAAATAAGAAATAGAGAAAATTACAAGGTTATATGATATTATTTGCAACCCAGAATGAAGCCACACATGAAGCCCACGGAGTTTTCAGTGATAGGAATCAAAACATTCTGTCTCTCCTAAGGTCAGTTTAGGTTTGGTTATCTGTTGCTGGTTGCAAACGGACCCCTAACTAATGCAATCCCTAACTTTGTCAAGACCATTTCTTCATCTTTAAACACTAAAAATGTCCACCTCAATATTTTCTGTGACAAATAATTGAGATTGTGTAGCTGGCACATGGCAAAAACCTAGTCAGTGGTAATTACCACCATCATTATTTTTGTCAACATCATCATTAATATTGAAAATTGACCTACAGTTGCTTCACTCAGTAAATTATGGAAAATGCTACACATGCTGTACTCAGCTCTTAATATGGAAACTTTAGTAACTCTGTATCTTAGATTTTTTACTTGTAAGGTAAGGACAAATAACTTTTGGTCTTTCTTTTAGACAGTGTTTTGAGAACCAAATGATATGTTGGATGCCATCATTTTTAATAGTATGACATGTCATATTTACCTTTGTAATAAATCTTTACAATAATCTTCAGGAATATGTAAATAAATCAATGAGAGCAAATTAGATCCAAATAAGATCAGATCAAATTCCCAGGTGTGTGTAAATGCCTATATATTAAATTCACCCAGCTGTCAGTAAGGTTGACTGACCCACATGAAGGCTGGAGATATCCCGGAAAAAGAGACAGGGACACTGTCTGGTCCTGTCACTGGCAGGTCCCTTAGTCAGGCTCATATTGAGTTCTATACACTGGGTTACCCGTGCTGCCTTGAATCAAGATATTGTCTGTGTGAACTACGGAGAGATGTAGACACCACTATTTGTCCAAAGAGAATCAGGAGTTTAGAACCAGGAGGACTGGGTTCCAGATTCTCTTGTGCCATAACATCCCTATGTGCTATAGGGAAGGTTACTTGATTTCTCTGGGCCTCAGTTCCCTCAAGTGTAAAATGAGGATGGAAACAACTACCTTGTTTATCTCATATGATTTTGCTGAGAAGCAAAGTTGATGATAACTATGACCAAGTTTTAGGAAAAAGCAAAGCACAATGCTGTTCTATTTGCTATCAATAAGAATTTACTCCTTTTCCACAAATTTTTAGAAAACAATGTTTTTGCATCTAAAATTTGCACAGATAACAGCTAATTGTTGTTTCACTCTGAGTCAGCAGCTGAATGGTGTCTCTGGTTTGCCAGGTTTAAAAATAGATGCTAGTCTTCTACTTAACACTGGGTTCAAGAGAATTTAGGTTTGGCAATGGGTACCCTTTGCATCTAATCCCATTTCTGTTTAGGGGCCTTCTTAAGACTGTTTAGAAAAACTTTGGGCAGAGAACACTCTTACAAAACAACATTTGATGAGTTGGAATAAATGAATTAGAAACATATGGATCAAATTTTCCTGAAAATACATCAGAGCTGAAAAATTAAGGAGAAAGAAAGCACTTAGCTTTATCCAAATATGTAAAGGCTAGCTTGGGAAACTTGACCAACCCAAAACCCCACTGCATTTTTTGCACTGTGTATTGGCAGAGTCTTGGGGTTCCTTTCCTTTGACTTTCTGTTTTACTAACCAGTTTCTCCCTTTCCAGTACAGGAATTTACAATGATAACATCTCTTTCTCCAGGATTCTCAAAAGCGTACACATGAGAAACCTAACCCACTGATCATGAATATTACGTGTGTTGATGAAAAATATGTAGTGTGTAACTATCGTGCAATTAAATTAATATAATTCAGTGAACAAAATGCACAGTTTACAATAATTTATACAGAATATTCTGTAACTAATATCTATAGTTTTGGGTATTAACAAAGTGATGGAAATTGTTACGTGTATAGTGTTCAGGTCTGCTAAGTCTTTCTGTTGCAGCTTGAGTAGGCTTTATTATTTGTTTGAAAGACCCAGAAGTGGATCAATTCAATATTCTAATGCCAGAATCTCTTCTGGATTTAACCTGAGCCTCAAACCACATAAGCTGCCTAAATCTTTCCTCTGTCTTTATTCAGGAATCAATACGAATTTCCCCCCATTGTTTATACCCAATAAGAGTAGTGAACGCAAGCTGCCAATTAAGAGGGTGGGAGATGAGGGGCATCTGAGTGACTCAGTCGGTTGAGCATCTGACTCTATATTTTGACTCAGGTCATGATCTCATGGTTGTAGGATCAAGCCCTGCATCAGGTTCCACACTTGGCAGGGAGCCTGCTTAAGATTCTCTTTCTCTCTCTCTCTCTCTCTCCCTCTGCCTCTTCCCCCACCCCCACTCTTTTTCTAAAAAATAAAATAAAATTGTAAGTACCATTGGGGTGGCTAAGCTGAGATAAGGGAAAAAGGATCGCCATTGATCACTGGTCTGAAAATCATCACTGAAACTGCAACTAAAACTTAGATCTTTCTACTTGCACCTTTATTTATATAAATGGGAAACTCTATTGTGTAACAGGATGAGGTAATGAATTCATCTAACATACTACCTGGTAAAGCATTCTCTATCCCCTCCAGCTCCCAGGGCTTCCTCTGAACTGCAGTAGCTCTTGGGTGAACTCATTTAGCATTTATCTTAACCTGCAGGGCGCTACTCACTAATGTTCCATATGTAAGTATCTGCCCAATCTGGCCATCCAGTTGGATATTCCAAGGACAGAAACTGTATATGAATCACAAAACCCACAAACAATGCACGTGGAGTGCATTTGGGATACAGCTTTTTAAATTATCATTATTCCATTGGTTTTTGGATAGCCAGCTTGTCTGATATATTTTCCACCAAATAGATTCGATACTTCATACAGAGTTTAAAGTTAATAATTTGAATATGTATTCCTAAATTCCACAACTTTTTAAATAATATATGATTGCTTTATACAATTTGTTAATTTGATTACATTATGTTATGTTATATTTTCATCTTTGGATGTTTGAAGAACCTAAGAAGTGCAATTTCCCTCGAGTCACTTTGCTGTAATTTTTATTCATTTATATAGTCCTTTGTGTTTTTTCTTTTTTATATTTTCTCTTCCTTATGATTTTTTTTATTTTTTTTTAATTTTTTTTTAACGTTTATTTATTTTTGAGACAGAGAGAGACAGAGCATGAACAGGGGAGGGGCAGAGAGAGAGAGGGAGACACAGAATCAGAAGCAGGCTCCAGGCTCTGAGCCATCAGCCCAGAGCCCGACGCGGGGCTCGAACTCATGGACCGTGAGATCGTGACCCGAGCTGAAGTCGGACGCTTAACCGACTGAGCCACCCAGGCGCCCCCCCTTATGATTTTTTAAAATTTATTTTTAATTGAAGTATAGTTGACATATAGTATTATGTTAGCTTCAGGTATACAGCATAGTGATTTGATAATTATATTCTTGTTAAAATGCTCACTACAATAAGTGTGGTGGACATCTGCCTCCATCTGTCGCCATACAAATTTATTACAATATTATTGACTCTAGTCCCTATGTGATCCAGATTCTACTTCTTTTAGCAACATATTATATATGCTAATTCTATAGTGCACATGCCTGAGGTTTGTCCTCAATCAGAAATTCCTTCAACTATGAATTTTTACAAATTTTCTTCTTCCTTAGATTATATTGATGTGGCATGCCCCACAAGTGACATGGCTTTCTTTTCAGAAAGGGTCCAATTTTATTTCATTTTTTTTTCTGAAAGTAAGGTTTATTATTTTGGGCCAACTTGATAAATTGTCAGATTCAGTATTAGACAGTTGGGTAATGTATGTTTTATTTTGTTTTAATGTGCTGCATTTATTATACCCTTCTCTCCTGAACCAAGTGGCCTTTATATTATTAAAAATCTAATGAAAACAAAGTTCACAAAGAGCCATTGTTAGAGAATACACTTATCATTTCATTTTTTTTCTATTAGATGGACTTCCAAGAGCCTGTTTTTATAGGCTGAGCATGAATGACAAGCTGTTGCTTTAGATTTATGCAGAATTTATAATAAAAATGAATAAAATTTATTTTAAAGCAAAATCTAAATTAAGTGGATTCATAAACCATTGCAATAAAAAGTTGATTGAATCTGAACCTTGACAATTTCTCTATGAGGTACATTTGACATCTTTCTAGTAGATTTGATTTACTGAAACAAAGTTTTAAATTAAGGTCAGGCAGGGGAAAAATAACAGTGCCATTTTTGATACTTTTTGTTAAAAAATTCTTTATGTCTACATTGTATTTGTTCCCACTTATTCAATGCATTTCTTTTTTTTTTTTTTTTTTATCAGCACAGGCAACAGTCACAAGCCATCCATACTCTCTTCTAGTTCAACAAATTTGGCGATATTTATTAGCTCCCACTCTTCCCTTTGAGCCTGGAAATCAGTAACGAATCATCTTAAACATCACCTCACTCCTGTTAGAGAGCTTGCTCATTTTCCTTCTGGCTGGCCTTTGCCTCAATATACCTACCCGTTTAGCCATTCTCTCTTCCATCTGGAACAGGAAAAGAACCAATCTCTCTTCTTTTCTAACACTGATAACTCTGCAGGTAATTTTGTTTACAGTCACGTTTGCCTTTCTATGCTTTTTCATTACCAGTGACTCCCTCTCCAAATTCTGCAGTATCTTACATTCTCTCTTTCTGCAGACAGCTGACCCTCTACTCAAGATTTGTTCCGGTCAGTCTGGAACAAAAGCAGTTTTTTGAGATCTGCTACCCCCTCAAAAATCACACCCATCCATTCCCTTCTCCTAATCACGTTTCTAACAGGATGGACTCTCTCTGGCCACTGCACTTCCTTACTTGTGAGTGAAGCCGCTAGTGAGTCTTCTGTTATACTTGCCTGAATCTATTCACTCAAAGGGAACCAGTGGACCCCTATTTTTTTCTCAACCCACATCCAGTTTTACTTTTTTAATAGTACTTGGAACTGTAAGCGGATCTCCCTTTCTAGAAATGTCTCCTCTTTGCCCTCTGTGTAAGAATACTGTTCTGGTCCCTCATGGGTTCTACCCATTCAGCCTCTCCTTCCCTGGCTGTGTGTCCTCTTCCATTCACTAACTGGGAGTCTAACACTAGGTTTCGTCTTTTTGTACGTTACATCTCTTTTAAATTTTTTTTAATTTTTATTTATTTATTTATTTATTTATTATTTTTGAGACAGAGAGAGACAGAACGTGAGCAGGGGAGAGGCAGAGAGAGAGGGAGACACAGAATCTGAAGCAGACCCCAGGCTCTGAGCTGTCACTACAGAGCCCAATGCAGGGCTCGAACTCGTCAGCTGCGAGATCATGACCTAAGCCGAAGTCGGATCAACTGACTGAGCCACCCAGGTGCCCCACGTTACATCTCTTTTAAATGCACTTTATTGGAATTCTTACTCTTAGGGGCTTTAAATAGGCCCATTGCACAGGTGGCTGTCTGCTGAATATGGGCAGCATTAACAGCTTGGTATTAGTCCCAAATTCCATTGTCTTCTGAATATTACTGCCTCAATTCCCCATCCTAATCTTCACCTGTCTGTGAGTAGGACCAAATTTATCATGTTAATCCCCTACACCAGCCAGACTTCCCAATGGTAACATAGCTTCCAGAATAAAATCCTTGGGGTCCTCCTTGACTTCTATTTCACCTCTTCTGATGAATCGATTAATGAACCCAATCAGTCCTTCCTTTGACATATTTCTGTCTTTTCTTTCCAGACCCCCTGTATCCTTTACAGTGAAATCATTCCTCCTCAGTGTCTTTTATTGCTGGACTTTTTCCTGAGACACCGTCTTCATAACATCCCTTCACATGGTGCTCCAATCCATGTTCATTCATCTTGTCCTTGCTTCAAAGCTCTACTCACAGACTATTTTTTCCACAGTATTTTTCTTTTTATCTTTTTAAAACAAGTTTTTAATGTTTATTTATTTTTGAGAGAGAAAGAGAGAGAGCAGCGGGGGAGGGGCAGAGAGAGAGGGAGACAGAAGATCCAAAGCTGGCTCCATGCTGACCCAGCTGCCCCTCCACAGTATTTTCCTTAATCACAATAGTCAGAAGTGACCACCTTCTTTACAACACTTAATCGTAAAATACAACTTCAATTACTGAATAAGAATACAGTAAAACCGTGGTTTGCCAGCGTAATTCATTCCGGAAACAGGCTTGCAATCCAAAGCACTTGTATATCAAAGTGAATTTCAAGAACCATTGGCTCGGTTGTGACCATGTGACATTCGCCGTCAGGTACTGCTTGTATTACAAGACATTGCTCGTTTATCAAGTTAGAATTTATTAAAACTGTGTGCTCATCTTGTGGAACACTCACAGAACAAGTTACTCACAATCCAAGGCTTTAGTGTATTTCCTTTTATATTTATAGCAGCCTAGATTACCGAGTGTGCTCACATACAATGCATCAGGTACCCCTTCCTCGTTTGTGACCATTAGCTATTTGTATGAATGTTTAGTCGCCTCTAGCGTAAACTCTCACGAGGACTGGTTCCTTCTAATTCTCCCCACAGTACCACACGGTGTCTTCCACCAGGTAGGTGTCCTAAAGATTAATCTAATGTGTGAATGCATGAAGAAAATGGCAGTGAGCCATGCACTGAAAAACTGGCAGCCTGAGGCTGGCTCTCTTTTTCCCTCCCCTGTACCCAGTTTCTGCCACTTATGACCAGTTGGGTTTTGTTTGTTTGGTTTTGGTTTTAACTCACAAATCGACTTGCACTCTAAAATACAATTGAAGACGGAGCGCCTGTGTGGCTCAGTTAAGCATCTGACTTCGGCTCAGGTGATGATCTCACGGTCCGGTCCGTGAGTTCGAGCCCCGCATCAGGCTCTGTGCTGACAGCTCAGAGCTTGGAGCCTGCTTCGGATTCTGTGTCTCCCTCTCTCTCTCTGCTCCTCCCCTCCCCTGCTCATGCTCTGTCTCTCTCTGTCTCTCTCTCAAAAATAAGCATTAAATAAATTAAAAGTAAAATAAAATGCAATTGAAGAATTCTAAATTATAATTAAATATCAAGAGAAATTAGGTACATATGTGCTGCTGAAAACGCATTTCTTATTTTTTAAGGAAAGAAAAACTTATTTTTAATTATTTTACAATTGTATTAATTTTTGATTGAAGTGCAGTTGACCCACAATGCTACATTAGTGTCAGATGTACAACACAATGATTCCACAAGTTTAGAGGTTATGTTATGCTTGGCATAAGGGTAACTACCATCTGTTACCACACAACACTATTACAACACCATGGACCATACTCCCTATGCTGTACCTTTCATCTTGCGGTTTCTTCATCCCATAACTGGAAGACTGTATCTCCCACTCCCCACCCCTCACCGACTCCACCCCCCTCTGGAGGCCATCAGTTTATTCTCCGAATTTATGGGTCTGTTTCCGCTAGAAAACACATTCCGAAGGTGAGTTGAGATGAGAACACCAACAGAGATTTCTGCTTGACGTCCTGCACTAGGCGAGCTGGCTTTAGGTTGGGACGCACACGGGATGGAAAGGAAAAGAGAGAGATCCCATCCATTTCCCTTCGCCTGCCTTCTTCTCTTCCTCCAAACACACTGCTGTTCAGAGGAAGAAAAAAAAGGAAAGTAAAAGAAACACAACATTCAGAGGGCATGGCTCCAGCAGGCCTCGAAGACAAATTTGGACTACTTCACCACCACACTCTTCTTGGGTCCCCAACCCCTCAAGTGTGTTCTCACACACATGCTATTTGTTCCGCTTCAGCACTGGGAAGGTTCGTGCATCTTGGTCTATCTGTGTCAGTTCCTCCGGCCCACCGGAAGAACCCAGTAGGGGTAGGAAGAAAAGTCTGGAACGCAGGGTTGTGCAAGGCAAGGCTGCCCCCCAGGGAAATCACAGAAGCGGGTCCAGGAAGGGTGTGGCTCTGAGCAGCCACCGGGTACGCAAACAGGTACGTATGAAATGAGTGAGAACGGACAGAACTGGGATCAGGAAGACCTCGTGTTGGACCCCACCCCCCAGGACACCCCCCCCCCCCCCAGAAATCCCTGTGACTTGGGGGAGGACCTGTAAAAGCAGGCAAGCAGACAGGGAGAGGATCCCTGAGATTAATGCATGTGACCCTGTTGGTATCCCTGGGCCCGTGGTTGGGTAGAGGAAGGCCAGGGAAGAGAAGTTGCAAACTAGACAATAAAGGTTGACTACCAGCAGCAGACTCCGGATAGCAATCCAGAAAAGCTTGATGAGCAGGGAAACTGAGAGCACACAGGGCGGAGGAAGCAGAGGGCTGGGCCTGGGGAAGGCAACCTATTTTAACAAATAAACACCAGGGCTCCTACTTCCTTTCTCTTACTTAGGGTTCAACGAGCTATGTTTATTTCAGCTAAGACGTGTTGGTAAACCACAGAACACCTCAGATAATCCCTTAACTTTGCTTCTTGTTAACCACTCTCCCTTTTTTGTCCTCCTTTATGTCATTCATTAACATTTCTCTTAAATTGACATCATTGTTTTCATTTTTATGACTTAAGCTTTTTCAAAAATCTTTCCTGGTGTTTGAACTTGTTGCCACTGTTTCTCTCATCCTTATTTCTGGACACACTCGTATGCCTGGATTTTTGTTTAATCCACTTTTTGGCCATTCTTAAAGCAAAATAAAATCTAATACAGATAGTCTTCAAGTCAGCATCCGTGATACGCACTCTTGGTCACTGACATCTGCAGAGAAATGAGCACAGGTCCTGATGCTTCCACAGTCACCAGGGCCTCCCTGAAACACTGACAGAGGTTCAACCCCTGCTTTTCATTGGAGCTGACATAAATACCCACCCCTGGGATTCTGCCAGTGTTTCCCCCCTCTTTTACTCACGGTAAAAAAGAGAGTCTAGATGCCAATAGATGTGATCCACAAAATATTTGCAGAGCCTAATTTATTTTTTTCTAAGCAAGAGGTGTGGCAAGAATGATCCAAAAACCCCCTTACCTTCTCTCAGATGTCCTGCCACCCCAACCAGGACATTAATGGATTCAATTTTCCCCTGAGGTCTAGTTCACTGGAGGAGACAGGTCAGTAAGGTGCATGAGGCATATTTTCCCTTGCTTCTCTTTCTTTTTTCACAACAGGGCCCAGCTTTCTCTTGATGCATAGTTTTAAAAAAAATCATCAAGCCCTTGAACTTTCCCCCTCCTGGGAGCAGCCAAAAGAAAATCCTGAAATATGTTCCTTGGCAGAGAATTGCTCTTATTCCCATGGAAAAGAAAAAAATAAAGTAAGAAATCTGGATTATTGTACATCTGAGGGCTATATGGGTCTCCCCAAAGACTTTGAGGCAAATATGTGCTTCCTGTGATCCAGGGGTGACTACTGTTAAACTGGCCAAGTCAGCAAAGAGGGGAAAGTCAAATTTCAGACAGGAGGCCTGTCCGTAAAATAAACTTGGCTTTGCTCATATTGGGTGTGCTGTCCAGCTGTTGCCTTTATGTACAAGCTGGGCACATCCCACCTCCATGGCCAGCCACTGCCTCTAGGCCATGGGCCAGGGGTAATTTCCAGCAGCAAAGGAATGGGGGAAGGATGGGTTTGGAAGGAGCTGCCATAGTGAATGGAGTGAGAAGATTGGCCAAAATGGGGAAAAAGCAGTGAGCCAAGGCTAGGTTGGGGTCAATTCTTGTGGATCTGTAAATCTCCTTCATGGATCGTTAGTGCTGAAAGGAGCCTCTGGAGGTCACTCAATATATCCCTCTTCTTCCCCTGGGTCACTTCAACACATGGTTTTCCTTCTGGATATGATAGATTTTCAAGAAGGAACATGATTTTTGCCTTCTTTTTTTTTTTTATCTCTGAAATTCTCCATTTAATTCTTATTTTGAGTACTGATATATTCTACTAATCAGGTCAATAAGCCAAAACTTTCAGGGAATGAAGTAATCAGCTTTGGCTACCGTACAGACCATGGTTTAGTGTTAAACATCCATCCAACTGTCTTAGAGATATTCAGAAGAGTGGAAGGGTATGCACAAAGCATTGATATCCATTGACCCTTCCTGGGAAAGCAACCTGTATCCACAAATTTATTCGGCAAATATTGATTGAGGTCCTGTGATATGCCACGCCCTTTCTAGGCACTGCCTTTAATGGCTGAGAATGAAAAACAGATAAAAACCTTCACTCTGCCAAATTTACATATCCTGGTGGATGGAGAGAAAACACCATCTCTAAGAATATAATGGTCTTTACTATCAGCATGTCAGCTAATGTTGAATGCTACTATATCAGAATCATTTCATTTTAGCCTCACAACAACTTATTTAGGAGGCTAACATTTTCTAAATGAAAAAAAAAAACCTGAAAGTTTAAAGACTTTAAATAACTTGTCCAAGGTTGTACAAAGGTGAAAGAGGTCTATCTAGCTCATTACCACTAGACTGAATATACAAACATCATTGATCTAGAGAGTTCCCCGGTTTTGACCCTTAGTTCTCTTGAAAGTGATCCCAAAGAAATCCTTCTTAGAATTATCATAATTTTATAGTTTGTTTAGTGCAGCTTTGACTGAAAACCTACTGTATGTTAGGAGCTAAGCTAGGGGTTGAAAAGGCAGTAAGACGTGGCCCCTGGCTTCATGAAACTTTTATTACAAGAAGAGATATGGGCAGTATGATGGTATAAATGCTATGAGAGAGGTGTGAACAAAATGCTAACAGAGCATAAAATAGCGAAAACTGAACCCATCTTGTAACATTCAAGGAGAGCTCCTCAAACATGACACTACCAGTGAAGTAGTGTGTGTGTGTGTGTGTGTGTGTGTGTGTGTGTGTGTGTGATGAGGGAGAGAGTAACATGACAGTCAAGTCGACAGAATGGGAAACACCAGGAATAACCCAGAGATCTGGGACAATATGACATGTCTGAAGAACTTTGAGTAGCATCTTTTTTTTTCAAGTTTATTTATTTATTTGGAGAAAGAGAGAGAGAGCATGGGAGGGGCAGAGAGAGAGAGGGAGAGAGAATCCCCAGCAGGCTCCACACTGTCAGTACAGAACCCAATGTGGGGCTCAAACTCATGAACTGTGAGATCATGACCTGAGTCGAAATCAAGAGTCAGACACTTAGCCAACTGAGCCACCCAGGTGCCCCGTGAGTGGCATATTTTAAACCTAGACTAGGAAAAGGCCTCCATATATGTTTTTACTCTTATTGTTTTTATTCAAACCTATCACTGTGTAGGTTTGTTTTGTTTTAATCTCTAAAATAAGATGGAAAAAATTGTAACATGATTCTAGAATACCTCCATTCTGTCCAGGCAAAAATTGGAGTTTCACTGGAGAAGACTAAAATTGATTATTTCATTATCCATTGATGCCTTCGATGTCACTGAATGACTCCCAAGGCCAGAATTAGAGTCAGATTCCATTGTATATCAAAAATGAATAACTTTCCATAGCAGAATTTTTACATGCAGAATGACATTCCTTCAAGCTAATTTGTGCAGAGACACCTTCGTGCTGCTGTAGAAGAAATAAAGAGATGTCTATTTTTTAAGTAATTATTTTGTAGCACCAGATGCCGATGTTTTCTGTTCAAATTCGTGAAGCCACAGGCTGAGATCCACAGGCATGCTCTGCCACACTGTATATGTTTTCAATCAGTTCTACAAGGTTGTTATTTTTTTTTCAATGTCAAAACTTAACCCACACACGGTCTCATGAGGCATGGAGATGCCTAAGCCACAATGCTGGGTTGTAGGACCTAATATCCGTGTAATGATGGGATTGGCTGCAGGGCACATTTGGAAATAATCTTCAGCCTTTGGGATTGAGACTGAGGGCAGGAACTAATAAAACTGTGTGAAGCTACACTGCCTCCTCCTTCTGCTCCCAGCATTCTGCATTTTGAGTAGAGAATATCAACATTCCACCAGACTCAAGAAAACGTTAAGACTTGCCGAAAGATAGCAAAGTACAGAGCTGAGCAGAGAGAGTGAGCACCTTGAAGAATGGAGTAGAGCCAAGAGAAGGGCATTTGGCAGCAGTGGAACAGGGAAAGACAGGCTGCAACTGAAATGCAGATGTTGGAGGTCTCCGAACATCTCATGAAACAAACAGACGAAGGGAAATGCTTTTCTAAGTAGCATGCACTTAACCCAGGCCACTCGATGACACATGATTTTTATTGAGCCAAGGAACTCTGTAACGTTTGTCAAAGGGCCGGACATTGTGATGAATATGAATAACATCTGTAGTTCTGCTAAGTGGGGTGAAAGGGATGAGCCTGACCCATCTTCTGGCATTGGCTTTGGAAACTGACTCCTGGTAGGGCGTTTTCAAGAGCGTGAAGAGCCCAGTGGGTCAAGGGCCATTTTCTGAAGTAATTGGCCACCTTGTTCTGAACTATCACAACAAACCATAGGTAGAAAAGAAAGAGATCAGGAGCCTTGTTCAGATTTTACCATGTCTACCTAAGGCCTTCAAGATCTCCCTTGTATATGTGTTAGTACAGATTCTGAGATATCATAGCCACTGATTTGTACTGTTATCTAGTACTTACTAAATTCTTCTGGTTAGTGTTTTCAGACAGAATATGTTTGATAGCTATTGGTTTAGAGGAGACATATGTAGTAGACAGACTTACACATAGATATTTTCCCTCAAGACCTTTTTATTTGTGGGTCTCCAGATATTGAAAATACTTACCAGTAGCAAACTGTTGGGATGAGAAGGTCCATTCTTATCCAGCAGTACAAGTGGAATGGAAGAAAGGAAAGGGAATAATGGAGAAGAGAGAGAGCTAAGGAGCAACTGAAGGTATAAAGCCAGAGGGAAGTCCCTCTTTACAAAGTATCACTTAGGCGCCCAAGTGAGGATCAGTCTAATTACTGGTCCTGTGTTAAAATAGCAGAGTCTATGCCATAAAAGCCCCTGGTTTATGTCTGATAATAACCAATTGCTTTGCAGAGAATGCCCACATTGGTCCCTTTATCCCCAGCCTATCCACATCACTGATGGTTAATGTTCTTGCAAAGAAGTACAAACATATCAAAAAGTTGTTGCTGAGTCTAGCAAATTAGCAATCATGCCTCTGTTTTCTCTTTTACTCCCAAAGTCATTCTGAGGCATTTAAAACAAATCAGAGGATGGTTTTGATGTACTATAGTGAAGGAGTCTCTCATACAGTTGGCAAAGAGTCACCTCCAAATTCCACCTGGGTGGAGCTTTATAGGAGTTTTTAATATTTTTGAAACTCAAAAGAGAATTTATAATTTGAATGTTACAAACACCTAAGAAACCACTTTCTTTACAGTTATTGCCATCACGTTTTTAGCTTGTGTGCAATTTCACACAACTGAAAAGTTTGCGTTTCTCAGAGATTTGTAATTTTTACTTTTAATTTTACTTGGGTAGAAAACTTTAGGTATTAGTAAATTATAATCCTAATGTTACTAGTATCTCTCTATTAATATAAATATAGCTTCTAAAAGCTACCTCTCTTTCACTTTATAGAGGAAGTATGACTGAGGAAAGAGCTTGAGTTCTGCAGCCAAATCTGAGGCTGAAGACGGGTGCTATCATTTCCAGCTTATTTAACTGACTGCAGTTTCTTAATCTCTTTGATCCCCAGTCTTTTCACCTTTAAATTGGGATATATAACACCCACAAGGTTGTTGTGAGGAATAAATAAGATAAAATATGTAAAGCATCTAGAAAAAAGTAGATACTCCTATTTTTTTTCTTTACTGCTTATTAATAACTCCCTTCCTTCAGGTGTCCTCCCAGGAACATAACAGGTGTACATCCCCAGTCCAACCCCTGTTGAACAACAACCCTAGAGACAAGTTTTCTTATCTATACCCTACAGGTGCATTGCCATCACAATTATCTCAGTTAAAGCTGTATTCATCTTATGTTTGACTTACCACTCTCTAAATGGTTTTCCTTGTCTTAGTTTGTCCACCATATAATTCATCTCTTTATCAATATTGAGCTTTCTCAAACACAATATTTATCATGTCACTCTCTTTCTCAAAGACATTCAATTATTCCTCATTTCATACAGTATCAAAATTAAATGTTGATTTCTTTTTTTTATTTATTTATTTTTGAGAGAAGGAGAGGGAGAGAGCACACAAGCAGGGAGGGGCAGAGAGAGAGAGAGAGACAGAAAGACAGAGAGACAGAATTCAAAGCAGACTCCAGGCTCTGAGGTATCAGCACAGAACCCAACACAGGACTTGAACCCATGCATTGTGAGATCATGACCTGAGCCGAGGTCAGACACTCAACCAACTGAACCACTCAGGCATCCCAGTGTTGATTTCTGATTCCAACACTGATGGAGTTGGAGTAACTGGTGCCAACTAACCCTCCTGCTTTCCATAGCTAGAAAACTGGACCAAATATGTGAAACAACAGTTTTAAGAGATAGAGAAGTCATCAGCATAAGCACGTATTGTCTAAGAGAAGTGAACAAAGAATATAAGCCTTTCTGTTATCCCAGAGTTTCTTTCCTGGAGACATTTACTAGGTCCTGGCATAAAAGGGGGAACCCAAATAGATCACTGTGAGCCTCCTGAGTTGAGAGGACAAAGATTAGTTCAGAGAAGCTGAAGCCACTGGAGTTTGTGGAGCAGAGTATCAGGAGTTAGCTAAGCAGAGATAGAACCCTTGAAATCCACAGAGGGGCCTTTCAATGTTTGAATACCAAGCTAGAATGTCATGCACAGAATGAGACTCCATGAGTCCTGGCAAACATCAACTACTAAAGAAAGAGAAGCTGTTGGGAAGCTGGGCAACATCTAAAAGGGGCATGGTGTTGGGAAATGATTATGTTCTAACAAACCACAGGAGAGGTATTTTGTCGGACACTGACAGCATTTGGTAGGAACTCCGGAAAGATCATGCCTCAGTGTAAGCCAAATTAGCTCTAGAGTAAATGCTCTACTGGACATACCCAAACAAAGCTTGAAAATATCCATTGAAAGCATAAACTGGCCTCCCCCAAGTGACTTAACTGCCTGCCAAAATAAAATTCAATACTCTTTAGAGGAAGAAAATGAAATCCAAACTCTCAACCACACAAAAAATCAGTATATCTAGCACCTAATCAAAGATTACTAGACATTTGAAGAAACAAGAAAATATGACCCATAAACAGGAGAAACATCACCCAATAGAAACAGAACAAGATAAGAGGGAGAAAATAAAAATAGCAAATAAAAGCTTTAAAGCCAGTATTATAAATATGTTCAAGGGTTAAAAGGAAAGCACAAATAAAGAGAAAATAGGAATAAAAAAAGAATCTCTAGCATCAAAATAAACACCATTTGAAATTAAAAAATTCATTGTGTAGGCCTAAGAATAGATTAGATGCTGAAGAAGAATGACCAGTGAATTTGTAGATATGGCAGAAGAAACCAACTGAACTGAAAAAAGAGAGAAAGAAGACTTAAAAGAAATGAATGGGGCATCAGTAACCCATGGAACAATGTCAAGCAGTCTATCATACAGTTTCAGAAACAGAGGACTGAAGGGAAAGATCTTTGAAAAAAAGAATGGCAAGAAATTTCCAAATTTGATGAAAGCAAGAAACCAGAGATGCAAGAATATCAATGTACCCAAAGCAGGATAAAAACCAGAGCAAACTATACCAAGGCATATCATAATCAAGTGACAAAAAACAAATATCAAGGAACAATTTATAAGATGGCTAGAGGAAAACGACATGTTACATTCCGGGTAACAAGGAGAAGAATAAACACATATTATTTGGACTAACTGAATCTGAGATCAATTGAGGTCAGTAGACACAGACTACAAGAAATGTTAAAGGATGGTTGCAGGCTGGAGGAAACAATTACAGATAGAACTCAGATTTCCACAAAGAAATGAAGAATGCTAGATAAGGCAAATGTAGATGAAATAGAATATTTCTTTTCTCATTTATTAGTTGCTAGAGATTTGACCATTATCATTGACCACAATGATAATGTGTTGTTGAGGATTGAGATGTAGGCAGAAGTAGAAGCTATAATAAAAACACAAAAGGTGTGGCTCATGGCTACTGCACTGGACAGCACAGTTTAGGAAAATCATGAAAACCAAAGACAAACATACAAAAATCTATTAGGTAATAAGCCAAAAGGAGATAAAAGGGAATACCAAAAGTAATTCAAGTAGTCCCACAGGAGAGCAAATACAGAATGGAAAAAGAACAACAAACAGGGCAACAGAAAACACATAAAGCCATCATGCTGACAATTATTTAAATATAAATGGATTAAACACTCCATTAAAAGGCAGAGATTGTTGGACTCTTTAAAAAGTGAAAAATCAAGACCTGACTGAATTGGCTATATTCTTTTGGAAAAAACTAGACATCAGAGAATGGAATATTGCCAGAGATAAGGAAGAACATTAAATAATAATAAAAGGGTCAATACGGAGGATGTGTAGAACACTGCACGCAAAACAGCAGAACATAACTTCTTATAGAAGCCCATGGAACATTCACCAAAATAGACCATATGGTGTGCCATAAAATATGTCTCAATAAATTTAAAAGGATTGAAACCAGAGTATGTTTTTTGACCACAGTGGTATTAAATTAGAAATCAAAACCAGAAAGATATCTGGAAAATCCCTAGATATTTGGACGTTAAACTGCATACTTCTAAATCAATGTAGGACAAAGAAGAAATCAGAAAACAAACTGAAAAATACGTTAAACTGAATGAAAATGAGAATTCAAATATATTAAAATATATGGGATGATATTAAAGTAGTGTTTAGAACAATGATTCTCAAACTTCTTCTCAAGATTCCTTTGCACTCTTAAAAAAGTACTGACAGTTATAGCAAGTTTTGTTTGTGTGCATTATATCTATCGATGCTTGCCCCATAAGAAATTAAAACTGAGAATTTTTTAAAGATATTTATTACTTGTAAAATAAAATAATAAATCTGTTGCCTACTAACATAACTGAAATGCTTTTATAAAAATAACCATATCTTCCAAAAATTAATGAGAATGGCATTATTTTCCTTCTTACAAATTTCCTTAATGTCTTGTTTATTCAAAGACATCGGTTCCCACATCTGCTTCTGCATTCAATCTGTTGCCATAGGCCACTTTAATTGAAGTATATAAAGAAAATCCAGCCTCACAAAGACTTGCAGTTAGGAAAGGAAGGGCTATTTTAATAGCTTTTACAGATAATTGTGGATATTTTTCTTTGACAGTATGCCAGAACTTGAAAAGTGACAGCTTGAACTTTTCTTACACTAACTGCATTAAAAGCCATTATGTGGATTTTAATCAAAGTGCCGCTTTGCACTTTGAATGGATATTTTACCCCTACATAATTTTCTTAAATTATACATTGGTCAGTTGGAAATTGTTGCTACACTGAATTAAGCAGCTATTCTGAATGTTGATGCGTCATATTATATGCTATCAAAGATTCCATTTGTCAATATCACTACCAATGTCATCACAAGAGAGAAGTTTGAAGCCCTGCATGACAGATAAAAGTGTCCAAAATTCTAAGTTTCAGTTGCAAATTCAAATGTTTTCACTGGCGGCAACAACAACAACAACAAAAATAGCAGTTGATTTTTTTTTTAATTTAAATTCAAATTAGTTAACATACAGTGTAGTCTTGACTTCAGGAGTAGAACCCAGGGATTCATCTCTTACATATAACACCCAGTGCTCCTCCCAAAAAGTGCCCTCCTTAATGCTCATCACCCGTCCAGCCCACCCCCATCACCTCCCTCCATCAAAACTCAGTTTGTTCTCTGTATTGAAGAGTCTCTTATGGTTTGCCTCCCTCTCTGTTTTTATTTTATTTTTCCTTCCCTTCCCCTATGTTCACCTGTTGTGTTTCTCAAATTCCACATTTGAGTGAAATCATATGATAAATCTGTCTTTCTCTGACTGACTTATTTCATTTAGCATAATACCCTCTAGATCCATCCATATTGTTGCAAATGGCAAGATTTCATTCTTTATCATCCCTGAGTGGTATTCCATTGTATATATACGCCACATCTTCTTTATCCATTGATCAGTCAGTGGATGTTTGGACTCTTTCCATAATTTAGCTATTGTTCATAGCAGTTCTATGAACATTGGGGTACATGTGCTCCTTCAAATCAGCATCTTTGTATCCTTTGGATACATACGTACTAGGGCAATTGTTGAATAGCAGTTGATTTCTTGAAGTTACAGGTCCTCTCCATTAATTTTGAGATAATGACTGCCAATTATGCACATTTTTTCTCAGTCATTTTTCCCCAAGTGAAACTGGTGTTCTCTGAAAAAAAGCAGCTAGTTTAGCTCGCAACTAAAACAATTGCCCAAGTGCTTTGCCTTGAGATGGCCATCCTACTTCAATATGCAGCAACAGTGTTTTTATGCATGCGTTCTGTCGCACCTCAAAGAATATTAAAAAGATTTGAACCACACACTAAGAGAATAAGCAACCCAGTTTCGAAAGGACAAAAAAATTGAACTGACATCTCACTTAAGAAGATATACAGATGGCCAATAGAGCCTATTAAACATGTTCAGCATTGTATGTCATCAGAGAAATGCAAACCAAAACAACGTGAGATACCATTGCCCACTACTAGAATGGCTAATTGTTCAAAGTTGGCAAAAATATGGAGCAACAGAAACTGATGTGTGGTTTATTGTTGATGGGGATGAAATTGTTACAGCCACTTCACAGACAGTTTGACAAGTGTCTTACAAAGCTGAACAATTTTATCATATGATCCAGCAATCACATTTCTAGCTATTTACCCAACTGATTTAAAAACTTATGTCTAACATCCCCAAAGGCAAGAGAATTAAAAGCAAAAGTGAATTACTGGGACCTTATGAAGATAAAAAGCTTCTGCACAGCAAAGGAAACAACCAACAAAACTAAAAGGCAACCAACGGAATGGGAAAAGATATTTGCAAATGACATATCAGACAAAGGGCTAGTATCCAAAATCTATAAAGAGCTCACCAAACTCCACACCCGAAAAACAAATAACCCAGTGAAGAAATGGGCAGAAAACATGAATAGACACTCTTCTAAAGAAGACATCCGGATGGCCAACAGGCACATGAAAAGATGCTCAGCGTCGCTCCCTATCAGGGAAATACAAATCAAAACCACACTCAGATATCACCTCACGCCAGTCAGAGTGGCCAAAATGAACAAATCAGGAGACTATAGATGCTGGAGAGGATGCGGAGAAACGGGAACCCTCTTGCACTGTTGGTGGGAATGCAAATTGGTGCAGCCGCTCTGGAAAGCAGTGTGGAGGTTCCTCAGAAAATTAAAAATAGACCTACCCTATGACCCAGCAATAGCACTGCTAGGAATTTACCCAAGGGATACAGGAGTACTGATGCATAGGGGCACTTGTACCCCAATGTTTATAGCAGCACTCTCAACAATAGACAAGTTATGGAAAGAGCCTAAATGTCCATCAACTGATGAATGGATAAAGAAATTGTGGTTTATATACACAATGGAATACTACGTGGCAATGAGAAAAAATGAAATATGGCCTTTTGTAGCAACGTGGATGGAACTAGAGAGTGTGATGCTAAGTGAAATAAGCCATACAGAGAAAGACAGATACCATATGGTTTCACTCTTATGTGGATCCTGAGAAACTTAACAGAAACCCATGGGGGAGGGGAAGGAAAAAAAAAAAAAAGAGGTTAGAGTGGAAGAGAGCCAAAGCATAAGAGACTCTTAAAAACTGAAAACAAACTGAGGGTTGATGGGGGGTGGGAGGTAGGGGAGGGTGGATGATGGGTATTGAGGAGGGCACCTTTTGGGATGAGCACTGGGTGTTGTATGGAAACCAATTTGACAATAAATTTCATATATTAAAAAAATAAAAAAATAAAAAAAAAACTTATGTCTACACAAAAACCTGACTGTCAGTGTTTATTATAGCCTTATTCGTAATCACCCAAACCTGGAAGGAACCAAAATATGCTTCGATGGGTGAATGAATAAACAAACCTTGGGACATTATATGATCATCTCAGTAGATACAGAAAAAGATGTATGACAAAATACAAAACAATATCATGTTAAAAATCCCTTGCAGCAAATTAGAATAGAGGTAAAACCCACATCTAACATTTACTAGTGAACGATTGAATGTTTCAATCTAAGATCAAGAGCAAGTCAAGGATGTCTGCCGTCACTGACTTCACCTCAACATTGTCCTTGACAATGTAATGGTGCAAGTAAAAAGGAGTATCAAGTATCCATATTGAAAAAGAATAAGTAAAACTGTCTTCATTTTAAGAAGGCATGGATGTACACATAGAAAATCTGCAGGTAGTCACAAAAAAACTACTGAAATGTATACTGTCACAGAATACAAGGTGCACATGCAAAAATCCCGAGTATTCCTGTTTTCGTTCTTTTCCTCAGTAACTGAATTTCTACAAAACTTCGAGTACACATGAGCCACAGCCAAAACCACTTCTGTGTACCATGCTGGTTGCCATTATTCTCTGCGTGTGATTTGTACTCATGCATGTCCCGCCTCCCTCCTCCAGGATCTGAGCCCTCATTCGCCCAGCCAGTGGGTCTCTCTCTCTCTCTCTCTCTCTCTCTCTCTCTCTCTCTCTCTTATTTATTTATTCATTTATTTACTTTTCTGGTGGGTCTCTTAACTCTCAGCCAGTTTCCCTCTGGGACTTCTTTTGGCTGAAGAAGCTTGCCTTGCCCAAGGTCAGGCCCCTTTCTGGAGACAACCTGGCCCAGAGAGTGGGTTGATTTGCAAGCATAACGCTCTGGTACTGTCTCTCATCCCCAGTATGAGACAACCTTGCATGGCCATCCCAGCTCCAGAGCTCCCCACGCTACTACTAATTGGCTGAAACCTGTATTGCAACTCATGTCAATTCATCCTCTCCCTCTGTCCCGTTCAGATCCTGCTTTCTACTCTTCTACAAAGGTGGTGTTCTCCAGGGCTCTCTCTGGTAAACTTCCTGCCCACATCTCAGATTCTGTCTTCCAGGTAATCCAATCTAGACTGCAAGCCAGTTGAAGGCAAAGAATACTAATTATTTCGCTTCCAGACCCCTTAAAATTCACAATAAGCCCCCCAACGGACACTTAGTATCGCTGAGAGTCCTGAGCAGAGTGTGTGTCCACTGGGTGTGCCCTGGGTCAGGAGTTACGCCAAAGGCAGTGCTTGAGGAGATACCATAAAGCTGGTTCCCCATGATCCCTGCCCCTGCCCACAGGATGTAATGCCCTAGACAAACGCATGTGCTGAACTTTTGGTGAAGTTGTTCGTGACCTGAGTTTATTTTTATGGGTCTTCCCATACCTTTACAGCCAGTGCAAACCAAGGGAGAGTGGAGAGGATGGGAATCTTCAGCAGAATTTTAAGACAGTTCACTCTTGCCAGTTCATTTTTTTCTCTCCCACTACACTATTAAACTAGTTTGCTTTCTTCATGTTTTCGTTGTACTGACACTTATATGTCTTTCACTTTTATGGAGACTTTGTGGCATCAAATAGACTGTAAGAGTTTTGTGGGATTTTTAGCATTCTTTCATATACACGCGTGCTCATGTTTGGTTTCACACACAGGGGGCACTTCCCGAGTGCTGTATTTCAATATGTATTTTCCAAGTTGGCGCGTGAATCATGAATGTCACAGGAGTTTGGGGATTCCACAGGGCCTCTTTAGGAGGGAACCTCACTCTGTCCAACCAGAAAGATGTGCTTGTTTCTTCACTGGGTATAGCATGCTCTTTCTCTCCTACTGAAAATTGGGACTATGGCCTCCCAAAGCAAACAGTAGCAACCTGCTTAATGTCCCAAAGAAAAGCATATTCCTACAGATGAGAAAGGCTTGCCCTGGATGTGAAGAGACCAGAAAGTGCAACTTTAATCCATATATTTGATCACTTATGATAGTTTTTGATTTTTAAAATGGTCTCCTACTAATTCCACCTGTATATGTGGACAGAGAGAATGAAATAATCCACTAGAAGGGGTAAAATGCATACCATTAAAGCCTGACGGTGAAATAACAGCTATTGTATTAACATCCTCAGTTGCTCAAGAGAACAGCAGAGAACACAATCATCAGCAACCAGATCCTTCACGTCCTGTGAGATGTTGACAGTCATCCGGTTGACCTTACTTCAGCTGTACCGAGAGGGACCACGAGTGACCTTACTTCAGCTATACCAAGAAGGACCACACTGGATCTTCTCAGTAGGTCAAAATGAGGACTTTATTGATCAAGGCCATTTATCGGTGGCACTAAACTAAACTAGGAAACAAGGCTAAAGTTCAGGCAACATTAATTCCATATAAATCAGCAAATAAGGGATTTTCCAACTAGAGAAATCTTACATCACACTTAAGTAAGGAAGAAAAAAAAAAAAAAGCAAACTCCTGGCAAGTAAACTCACTTTTAATGTAATAAAGAGATTTGCTGGCTACCATTTACATTTGTGACTAATTAGTAATCACGCCATGGTGTCACAAGATCATCGTGCTTACCTCAGCAGTGTGGCAATACCTCTGAGCATCACCATGGTCTTAACCTCTTAAAGGATATACAAAGTAAACTGTGTTTTCTTACATTGGGATTTATCCCCTTTTAACTATCCCCAGAGTTACATCAGCCTCATTATTTGGAGGATTGGGCTCTTGCAGAGCATAAAACAACCATTGCTTTGGAGATTCGACAAGCAGTATTATCCTTGTGAACAATGGAAAGAGCAGCAGCAGATACCCAGTGTGAGCCTTCACAAAGCTTTCCTTTCTTCTTGAAAATAACACCCCTCACCTCATTTTATGCTTGAAGGTCATTTGCTAAATCATGGGATGTGGATTTAATGATCCGGTTTCTTAAAATAAACATGGAGTGCATAACAAATAACATCCCGTGTACTTATGGAGTGGGGGGGGAAAACCGACAAACAGACACATAAAAGTAATGAAAATGTCACCGTAGGGATATAAACGGATTGTAAAGAAAAAATGCGAGTCCAAATGTTCTATTACCTGACTCACCTGGAATCAAAACCATCGTTTCTGTAGCGTGGTGGTCAAAGACGGCTTTATTTCAAACTTCACACATAACACATGAAAGGGCTGGTTATGAAACGGCCACAAGCCTGGAGCTGGCATGCTATCCGGTTGTGTAATGCAAGGAAAGGTAAGTGTGTGGGCACCTCCCCAGAGCGACTGCATAAAGAGTTCCTCCCCTGAGACTAGACATCCCCATTGGCCCAGGGCCTTGCAAGACTCAATCAGAACTTTCATGGCATCCCGAACAACACAAGACAATCTCTTTGGAAAAGCCAGTCGGGGTTGTCAACCTGTCTCTCCACACATAAGAAATTCCAAGAGGGCATTGTTGATAATGGGCTGTTGCCAGCAAGAGCTTTGCATAGCGACAGGGAAACCGCAAACCATACCAGCTTCAAGTTCAGAATCTCGAAAGCTTATCTAAAGCCCTTCCCCACTTAGTGAACTTTCAGAATCGAGCTGGAAAACCTGCATGACGAGACTTTCTTGGTGATAAATTTTAGTACTCCCTGCTTCTTCTTCTTGCTAAATGTCTTCATTAGACCATCTCTCCTTAGAGCTTCTCATTTTTCTCTTTAGATTCATGGCACCGTGAGGCTCGCCTTCAAAACAGTTATTGCATTTTGTATGGATGGACAGTGGTGTAGTCCTCTGACAAACCCTGCCTGCATGTAAAAACATAAGCTCCACGAGAGACAAGATCATAATTATCCCGTAGTCCAGCTCCCAGAAAAGTCCCAGGCAGAGAATGAACTCTCTAGGATGTTTGTGAAATAAATGGAAGTGTTAAGAAAAGGATCTGCGTATGCACATTCATACATGCGTATATGCTCACGCAACATATATTTCAGAATCGGGAAGGGAAACCCAAGAAGACATTTTCCTCACAGATTCATATCACATCTAATAGAACAAGATCCACAGACTCCTTATTTCCACATAAGGGCACGATAAACCTGTTTTCAAGAGCAGGCTCCATGGGAGCCAGAGGAGAGGGCTTTCGTAGAAAAAGAACTCACCATCGCCGTGTCTGGGCAAACCTCTCCACTGGGGATCAGCCACTGTTACCTTGTTCTTTCTGCCCTGTGAGTGGAAAAGAAGCAAAAGGTGATGAAATTAGAAAATGTGAAGTTTTGATAAAAGAAAATGTTCTAATAACTCCTGAAGACTCCTGAGAAACTAAAATCCCAATTTCTTCCCTTTCTGCCTAGTCAGCAGAGTCCTCAAACAAGAACATGTCTCTCATAACAGCTGAACTTGGGCAAATTCAAAGTGTGCAAAGTGTGTGTGCCTGTGTGCATGTGCACAAGGGTCATAGCAATCCTCATTCCCTGATACGGATGTCAGCCAGCAGAAGGTCCACTTTGCACTGGTTTACAGCCATCAGCCCTCCAGTCTCTAAGTTGGAGAACCAGCTGTTAGGCTGCCGATGCCCTCTCCTTTCACACGAGGACTGAGGAGGTTTGAGCCACGTGGGAGAATGGACTGCCTGAACTTCACCTCGTCCAGGTCTCTAGGAGTATGACTTATTTCTTCTTTCACTGCAAGAGCCTAACTGGGAAGAAATGTTAAAACTGACTTTTTTTTTTTTCAAACCACCTCACCAAATGGCTTTATTTGTTAGGGAGTATGTGCATCTTCGTGTTTCCAGTTGCTATACATCTCAAGCCCTTTCTCGGTGTTGAGAGCTCAGAGAAGGCAGGAATGTGCTTTACCACGCACTTCTCTTCAACTCTTAAATCCAGGCGTGGGTGTCCTTCACACTCAACTTAGCAGCAAACTTGTAAAATACATGCGCAAAAAGGGTTGGTTTGACATCTCAGAAGTCCAAGGAGCTTTCTCAGTAAAGCCTCATTTCTTAGAAATAGGAAAAGTTGCTCTTCCAATAGTAACATGCAATGGCTCCAGAAAGAAAAAGGTGTTATTACAAGAAAATTGTTATTCACATTATTTACGACAACGGTGAGGGGAAACAAGAAACTCGAATCTTAGAGGGATTGAGCTTGGCGAGAATCTTCGATTTTAAAAACATTCTGTTTTGGCAAATGTGATCTTTCCGTGTCCATTTTTATATTTCTGAGAAGTAAATCATATCTTCCTAAAACAGTTAATCTCTCCTTCATTTAGAGAGATGAGCATTCAGGCTTTGTCCCCCCATTTTGGCCAGTTTTTTCAAACCAGTAACATACTGAAGGATACGAAAATGGAATGTTAATCCCTTTGAAACCTCTCCACTTCTCAGTTTTGATAGACAAATAGAATCGTATGGTGAGAGGAGGACTTTGATCTGTTACTTCAGTCTCCTCATTCTGATACCCAGAGATGTGAAGTGATTTGTCCAAGATCACACAGCAAGGAAACAGTGTGTATATTTCTAATCCAAGTCCCTTGCTCCTTCTGTTAAGTCACTCTCCCCACCCCACATGCACTTAATAGCCAATTGTTACATGATAAATCAAACTAGACACGCAGACAGCCAAAAATAGGTACAACTGTTAAAGTATTTGGTGATCCAAAGGGAAAGTTCCAGTGGCTGAAAGATGAACATGTATAGAGAATTGATTTCCCAACAGTGCAGAATACATCTTATTTAAATGTTTTTAATGCTTATGCATTTAATACTTATGCATTTTAATACTTATGCATTTAATACTTATTCATTTAATACTTGTGTTAGATATGTGTATTTTGTTAGCCTATGTAGCCTTTAACTTTTGAGAACAGTGAAGAACTTGGTGTTATATAAACAGGTTGGAATTCTACAAAGAAGTTTGGACAAAGGAATGAAACACAACATAGCATAAAATGTTTATCTGCCATACTTTTTGCATTCAGCTCTCCACCCCATTCTGGTAGTGGCTCAGGCCTGGACAATCACAGCAGCATCTTGGTTAGTTCTTCCGTGTCTGCTGTTTCCTTTCTGGAACATCTCCTGGCCACAACTGAACTTGATGATGTTATTAAAATGCCATTTTGATGTCACTCCGCTGATTGAATCAGAACAAAGCTCACTACTGGTAAACTAAAATTTAACTTCTTGCCTGAGATTCCAAATATTCTATACCATATCACACTCCAACCATATCTTCCACTGTCCCCTTTGTACCCAACCTTCATTCGGTCCAAATCTTACTACCTGCCATTTCCTACGTGTACCTTGAGATTTGCTACTTCCGTACCTCCTTCTAGGGCACCTACTTCTATGACGTCTGCCTGGCTCAAGTCTACTTATTCCTCATGGATCTGTTTAAAAGTGACTTTCTTTGTTCTGGATTCATAAATACATACTGGTGGTTGCCAAGATGCCGGGGGGGGGGGGGGGCGGCGGGGGGGCGTGGGCAAAATAGGCGAAGTGGCTCAAAAGGTATAAACTAAATTTTTAAAAAGTGAATGTTGAGAAGGAAAATGGAGAAAAAAGATGACTTTCATATACTAAAAGAAAAGTGACTTTCACTGGTTACTACCTTCAGAAATACTCTCTGCCTCCTCTGAGGTCTTACAGTTCTTCATTTACACCACTTGTGTGTCTTAAGGAGCTGACTCTGTTCCAGGAACTGTGATAAGAGCTTTCCATGGATTATGTCATCCCATTCCCTCAACTGTAGGGGAAGGGTACTATATTATTCTTACTTGACAAAAGAGCAAACTGGTGTTCGAGGGGTTATTTGTCTAAGATTGCACAGCTAGGAAATGGCAGAAATCGGAGCAAGCCTAATTGTCTTTGTATCCAAATGTATATACATCAAAGTCATAGACTCCGTATTCATCGGTGCTGTCACAGTCCAAGACTCCACTGTCTCTGCCTGGGAATATTGCCAGGATTATCTCCTCCCTGCTTCCTCTCTTGCCTCTTCATATTTCATTGTCTACACCTGTGCCTTCCAATACAGTAGCCACTAGTCACATGTAGCTATTAAGCATTTGAAATGTAGCCAGTGCGCACTACATTTTGAAGACTTAACACCAAAAAAAGTCTGTGAAATATTTAATTGATAATTTTTTTCTGCATCGTTTAGTCTTTTAGTTTTATTGAATTCTAATTAACAAATATAATTATAAGATATTTAAAGGGTACCTTGTGGTGATTTGATACGTGAATAACATATCTATCACCTCACAGCTTTGTTTGTTTATTATTATTTCTTGGTGATAACATTTAAGCTCTGCTCTCTTAGCAAGTTGCAATGATAAAATACAGTGTACCAGCCATGGTCACCATTACATCCTGGGACCTTACTCATCTTATAACTGAAGTTTATACTCTTTTTTGGTTTTTTGTTTTTTTGTTGTGTTTTTTTTTTTTTTTTTTTTTTTTTTTTTTTGAGAGAGAGAGAAAGCACGAGCAGGGGAGGGACAAAGGGAGAGGGAGAGACAAAATCTTAAGCAAGCTCCACACCCAATGCAGAGCCCAACTTGGGACTCAATCTTATGACTAGGAGATCATGACTTGAGCTGAAATCAAGAAAGAGTTGGGAGCTCAACTGACTGAGCCATCCAGCAGCCCCAGAATGGTTATACTCTTTCCCAATCTCATCTAATTTTCTTCATCCCCAAGTCCCTGGGAACCACTTTTCTACTCTTTGTTTCTAAGAGTTTGACTTTTTATATTTTATTTTTTAGATTCCACATTTAAGTGATAGCTATGAATTATTTGTCTTTATCCTGCAAGCTTATTTCACTTAGCCCACAAAGGGGCCTTGCTGAAGAACACAGATGGCAGACTGACCGAGGTTCTTGATCGTGTCATTGAACAACTGAATAACTCAACTTTAATTCTATCTTCTCCAGGGTGATAATAAATACTCCTTAGGGTTTGAACTGAGTGTTATTACTTGCAGCCAAAACACCTCAGCTCCCATAATAACGCCTACTCTCTATTCCATAATACATTCTCATTCCCACTTTTTGATCTTTGCACCCTAGCCTCTGGTCTTGGCTTTCTGTAGCTAACTCCTTTGTATCATTCTAGGATCAACTATGCCTTCCCTGATCAGTCTCTCTAAAGTAGCCACAGTTTCCCAGGCTGTCTTTACCTCCTCTTGCTCTTTGCATTGTTTTCAGAGATATTAGTAGCATCTGATCTTGATTTTGTGATTACTTTTTAGTTTGTTTTCCCTCAATAAAATGTAAGCCCAATAACTTGCCAGGCACAGAGAAGAGATTCATTAATATTTGCTTAACAAACAAACAAACTGAAATTTAAACATAAGAAAGCACTTTTGCAGAAGAATCATTCTTACCTTTCATGAGCGAACATAATCAAATAGTCTCTATTTGGATTTATTCATATACAAATTTGTACTGGAACCACATAGAATATGTTGAGTTTTTAAATTTAGGTTTCTGGGCTAATTGGGATATCATTTTTGCAAATTCCACCAAGAGTCAAGTTGCCTATTTAAGCTACATCTATACGAAACCAGCACAACCAGTTGACAAGAAGTTGGAAAATTCAGTTAAACTGTGTGCTTCTGTACTCAAAGTGTGTTTAAAAAACAAATTTAGGGGAGAGTGCACCTGGGTGGCTCAGTCAGTTAAGCGGCCAACTTCCGCTCAGGTCATGAACTCACGGTTTGTGGGTTCGAGCCCTGCGTTGGGCTCTGTGCTGACAGCTCAAAGCCTAGAGCCTGTTTCGGATTCTGTGTGTGTCTCTCTCTCTGCCCCTCCCATGCTCCTGCTCTGTCTCTTTCTGTCTTCCCAAAATAAATAAGTGTTTAAAAAATTTTTTTAAAAATTGAGTTCTTGGGGCGCCTGGGTGGCGCAGTCGGTTAAGCATCCGACTTCAGCCAGGTCACGATCTCGCGGTCCGTGAGTTCGAGCCCCGCGTCAGGCTCTGGGCTGATGGCTCAGAGCCTGGAGCCTGTTTCCGATTCTGTGTCTCCCTCTCTCTCTGCCCCTCCCCCGTTCATGCTCTGTCTCTCTCTGCCCCCAAAATAAATAAACGTTGAAAAAAAAAATTAAAAAAATAAATAAATAAAAAAAAATTGAGTTCTTTACCATGTGAAAAATCTAATAGTTTGGTGAAAAATCGAATAGTTGCATCAGATATCAGATTTATTTTTACCATTTTGCCACAGTACTGTTATACCCTATATTTGAACACAAACAGCACAATACAACAGTGCTGTAGTAAGAGTATGATGAAGGTATGCACAAGGCTCCAAAACAACCCAAAAGAAAGATCCATCAATTCACTAAGAATTTGGAAAGAATTCACAGAAAGGTGATCTTGAAATCTTGTCTTGAAGGATGAGTAAGGAGGCCAGCTGGGTCTCTATATAAGTGATTGCCAGTCAGTTCTTAACGATCAGCACACTTTCATGCATGAAATTATGTGATTAGTTTATACCTTTCAGATCTCAGTGATTTATGCTCCATTATGCTAATTTGTTGCCTGAGTTATTTGGCAACTGGTCATACACTTTCTGCTTTTCTAGTAAAAGTGCTAATAAAGAGCAAATGACGCAAGGGAGCATTGAACAAGAGGAGGAAAAGAACCTGAGTTGCCTGGGACTTGAAGAAACCACCTTGGATCACCAGGAGCTGACCTGTTTCATTTGACTGTCAATGTCAATTAATAACAACTCTTCCCTGGATGCCTCCACAAAGTTTAGACCTGGGAACGGTGCCCAAACAGGCCCTCTCTTCTCTTTTCTTGACGGCACTCCACAAAACCAAAATTCTTTCCATGTTTAGTCATAAAAGAAGGGTTATCAAATAAGTGAGAAGCACAAATGTGGCCATGGTAAATGGGAAACACAGCCAGCACCCTCCAGGACAGCAGTGAAATCTTGACTTAAATTTTTCTCCCTATTCTTAAAAAATTGTTATCTTTGTTTTGATAGCATCTCTGGAAGCCTCAGCTTTGATCTAGTGAAACTGCAAGCTTTCAACCAATGTGGCTGAGACCATCCATGATGATAACTTTAGACTTCAATACCTGGAGGTTGGGTGGGTTGACAATAATAAAAAAGAAAATTGGGATGATTGACTACATTTTAAATTTTAATCCAGATTTTTAAGTCTATGCATATGGCTTTCTCTCAATTCTGTTAGTCTTTCCTCCAACTGAAAAGGCCTCATCTAGACATTTTGGCCTCAGGCTGAGTCCATATTAGGTTGCTGTAGTGGGAGTGATCTATCTAACAGTATAACGTACTCACTCATATCCTATCTAATAAAAGCAATACCTGCACAACTCGCTAACCTGCCAGCAAGAAGAAATCTTACCCAAAAAATTTGCAAATGATAATGAATGTATAAATGTTTGCCTTGTGTTGTAGTTTGATAAACAATAAATCTGATATTAAAAAGGAGTTCTAAATATGACAAAGTTCCAAATATAATAAAAAAGAGGACCACTGTAAAGAAATCAGAAAGACTCCCCGTAAACATCAACTTGTATTAATTACTTTTCATGAAGTTTTGTTTTGGCAATAACTCTGAAATCTAAGTGACTTACAACCACAAAAGTGTATTTCTTGCTCATGTGACCTTTCATCCTTGGACCGGTTTCTGTTTTATGTGTTTTCATCATTCTAGGACCCAGGCTAAAGGAGTGATGCCATCTGGTATACCACATTCTTACAACAGAGGAAAAAAATAATGGTGTAACCATGGTGCTCTAAAGCATCAGTTGGGAGATGGTAGGCATCAGTCCTGCTCATGTTCTGTTGGCCAAATCAAGTCATATGACCAAGCTTGATATCACCGGGCAGGAAGTACAACCTCACCACAGAAAGGGGACCAGGGAAGGAACCTGCATGGATGGGTCTCATGAATAGAGGAGGACAGATAGCATATACTCGGAGCCAATAATACACACTATACCCAGCTCTTCAAGTTAAAGTGGAGGATAGGACCCTTCCTTTGTGAATGTTATATCCACAAAAATTGGAAAATAAAATGACTTTGTGTCACTTAGTGATGACTTTGGTAATGTGTATATAGGAAAACAACTTCTTTAAATTCAGTTCATTTTTTTTTAAGTTTATTTTTTTTTATTTTGAGAGAGAGAGAAAGTATGAGTAGGGGAGGGGCAGAGAGAGAGGAAGAAAGAGAGTCTCAAGCAGGCTCTGTGCTGTCAGAGTGGAGCCTGTCACGGGACTCAAACCCACGAACCATGAGATCATGACCTGAGCCAAAGTCGGACACTTAACCAACTGAGCCACCCAGGAGCCCCACAGTTCATTTTTTTAAAGTTAAATTTATTATAAGGTTGAAATACAAGATCATTGGTTTGACTGAGCTTTTCATTTGTATCCGTTGAACTAGTTGGCACTGGGGTTGAGTACATAAGACATGCTGATTCTGAGAGCCTAATTCCACGGAAAAGAATGCTAAGTCTAGGGTTCTGAATCTGAAGAACTTTTAAGATATAATATTTTGGGGGGCCTTTATTTTATTTAAAAGTATTTGTCTGAAAAGGACATAAACTTCACCAGACGGACAAAGATGGACGAAAATAGCTAAGATCCTCTACTTGATCTATGACTTCATGTTTTTTCTTCTTTCATTTCCTTCTTGGATTTACTCTCTCTTATTAAATTACAAGCTGAAATATGAACTATATCTTTCTTCTTCTTCTATATCCTTCTTTTTCTAGGTCAGTTAACGTACCTTGGGCAGTAAATAATAGAAACATAAGAAGTCTATCTGCCTTAGATAATAAAGTACGTTCTTCATTCCACCTAGCAGTAAGTGCTAAGGTGGGACGACCCTAGGACTGCATAATTTGGTGATCAAAGACAATACCAAGGATGCAAGTTCCTTCCTTATTTTTGTTCTGAAATCCTCAGCATATCAGCTTTATTCTTTGGCTATTCCCAGTGTCAAAAACAGGCACTATAATGTGTAGAGATAGATTCTTCCCTTTCTTCCCTTTACTTGGAGGTAAGGGAAACGCTTCCCGAATGCCCTCCAGAACACTCTCCCCGTGTCCCCTTGACCAGAGTTTTATCTCTGACCCATACTCATATTGAGGTCAATTATTATCGGCATATCCAATTTAGCTTCACCCCTTAATTTGGAGAGAGCCGCTCATTGTAAGTCTAGTGGGAAAGGGGTAGATTGCCAAGTAAAAACATGGGGTGGATATGGGGAGTTGGAGGGCTTTGTCAGCAAGAAAAAGTGGGATTAAGGTTGTTGGCTAAACCACCATGTTTGCTGTCATCCCAAAGACAAGATTTTCAATCATTCCAAATAAAGAGTAGAATGGAAGCAATCATGTGTATAATTCAAACTGTAACAATCCTGAAGTATTTGCATCATTAAAGGAAAAGCAGAGTTTGGATAGCAGTAACTATAATGATCTGGTGAATCACTTCAGTTTACTATCACAAACCTGGTACCACACAAATATTTTTCCAAGCAAGAACAGAGAGTGTGCTCTTTCTTTCTTTATTTATATTCCACTTAAGCCCCAAAAGAATTTGAGCAGGCTCATTTAACTTTGAACAAGAGTGGGCAGACAAATCTCCTTAATAATGAAACCAAATAAAATGGGACAATATTGACAATATTTTTTAAACATTCTTTTTTGTTTCTTTTACATAACCTTCCCAAATGACAGACTCAGACACGTATGAAACAGAGAAAATAAAAAGACTGCTTTGGACTTATAAATTGTCACATCAGCATTCTATCTGCTTGTGTATAGAATGAAAAAATAAAGAAAAGTAGAATTCTACTAACGCTTTTTATTCTAGTTGTGTAAACTGTCTTAAACCTTGTATATGAATGTTAGCACATCAAAACCAGTGTACAGGACACACTTGAATATCTGCATTGATTGGGACCAGACTGAATGCAGATTTATTTAATTTGGTGAAGTATATCCCGGTCACATGCAAAATTAACAGCCCCTTGCGAAGTATTAGGGACATAAACCTGATCAAACCAAGGCATAAGAAGAAGACAAATATATCCCCCACATATAACCAAACTGCAGTAAGTACTTTAGAAAGTACTTTTTGGTGCACCTCGGTGGCCCAGTTGGTTAAGCATCCAACTTCGGCTCAGGTCGTGATCTTGGGGGTTTGGGAGTTCAGCGCCCCCATCCGGCTCTCCGCTCTCAACACAAAGCCATTGGGATCCTGTCTCCCTCTCTTTCTGCCCCTCCCCCACTTATGCATGTGCAGAAGTGCACACGCGATCTCTCTGTCAAAAAAAAAACATTTAAAAAAGTGCTTCTAGAGTGCTCAGGAAAGAGGGATCGTTTGGACTGAGGAAGAACAATGCATAATGTGAACTATGCCATGAAGATAATGAGCATTTGAACATTTTCATGAAGGGAAAGCAAACTATTGTGTGGGGAAAAAAAGGTATTTCATGCCAAGCAAAGGCATAAGCAATGGCAAGTGTGGTTCTGTTGCAGCTATGACTCAGTGGCCCGGTCCCGGGAGGAGTCACATTCAGAAGGGCATGCTAGGAGTAGCAACTTTCATCTTGGCTTGCAGTTCTAAATGAACCTTAAAGGAGATCGAAGTGCTTGGCCACAGCAACCATCGCTGGGTTGCCCCGTTGTCCAGCTCCTTACGCTTGAAGAAGCTCCCATTCTCCTCCTGAGAAGCATTCTGTCTCTCTCATCCATTCCACCCCACCCTCACTATTTCATTTTCTTCACTCCACCTCACTCGAAGACCTGTGAATGTTGACTCTCTTTAGCTCTGGTTCCTTTTCTCCTCAGACCTGAATGTTGACTCTCTTTAGCTCTGGTTCCTTTTCTCCTCAGACCTGACTCGGGTGACTTGGACCTTTCTCTCCACCCTCCTTTCTTCCAACCACTTTGATGCAATTGTTTATTGCCCTATATCCCAATTCTGCATTCCACAAATTCAGAAACAGAATAATCCTCCAAAATTGGGGGAAGGAAGTGGTATTAAGTCTGCTTTCTGCAGGAAGGCTGTGGACTCCCACAAATTAAACCTTTTTGTCCCATCACATAAGGGAGCTTGGAAATACCAAGCACCATCAAGAACTACCATCAGAGGGAAACCTGGAAATGAGATTTGGAAATTGCTTTGGGGTCAAATTGTGAAGAGTCTTGAGTCTAAAGTCAGTAACACACTTCTGTGAAAGTGACCAGCCTCTTAGATCTGTGCTTTAAAGAAATAATGCCATGGCTATTTGGAGTTCAGGGAAGCAATAATTTCCAACACCCATCCTTCTGAGCTTCTCCATAGGGATTAACTCCCAGCAGACGGACTTCTTCACTAATGAAGGATGTCCTTGCTAACTTTTCCAAGCACTTAAAATAAAGGGCCGATAAATTAGGTTTCAACTAAGACAGGTGTCCACTCTAATGTCCTGGCCTCTCTCTCTCTCAGGCTTCTAGTAATAAGAAGTATAGAATACAATTCCTTCCCATACAATCTAACTTTCATATGTGTAAGTAATAACATGGTCAATTAATGATTCTATCAGCTCCTGGCTCTATCATCCTAGACAGATTACTTAATTTTTCTGGACCTTAAAAACATACTGCAAAACACCTAGAACAGTTCTGGGCAGAAAAGCGTTGGTCAACCAAAAGGTGTAACATGTGTTCCCTTACCTCTGTCTTTTTTTGCAGGACTGAACTGTGGATATGCATTACCTGGAGCCACAACTCAAGGGCACCAAAAAGGCAGGATTCATGGACATTCACTGTTTGTCCCCCTACCAGTTTTTGGTCTCCACCAAGCACTTGCCCTTGGCATCCCTTAGGAAAGAATAGCCTTCCTCAGATAGTACAGAAATCATCATATAGAAGGAAGCACTGCCGTCTTCAAGGTCTGAGGGATGTAAATATCTACTGCTATTCCTGAGAACAAAACAAAGTCACTGACAAGTGAAAAACATTCTATCAGTAACTTTTTGTGTGTCTTTGGATGGGTACTATTTAATTCACAACAAATTTCTCAACAACAGTAATAAAAATAAATAATTTTAATGTACTCCCACTTTCCCAGGCTCCTCCCACCCCTCTCTCTGAAGCTATCTGGTCTTCCCATCAATATCCCTGTTCTTTGAATACCCCTACACATGGTTCCTAAGTTCCAGTCTCTGAAAATCCAGTTCCATATTAACATTTTAGTAGGAGATAATGATTCTGCTACCCTACCTGCATAGCACAATTGCATTTTCAATAAAAACTTCTGAAGACACAATACCTATTTTATTCCAAAGAACTACTCTCCTGACCAAATTTCAAGCAGCACAACAGGTCAAATGGTAAGAGCATAAAGGTTCTGGGACAGGGAAACTTTGTAATCATATTTATAAAAGAAACACTTCTTATACAGAAAGTCTGTCCTGATTTGAGGATTTCAGAAACATAAAATATTAGATGAGAACCTAGAAATCTTGTCCAACTTCTTCACTTTCCAAATAAGGAAACCTAGATCCCCAGGTGAAGTCACTAGGATCTCAACAGAAATCTCTCAGCTCAGAAGGCCACCTTCTTTGGCCATTAGTAGAATTTGTCTTCTTTAGTTTCCAGTATGAGCTCTCGATTCTGAGATATCCAAAGGAATTTCACATGCAGTGGTTGCATAGTAAATGTCCTTTGATGATGCCTGAAAATATAAAATAACCAAAATGATTCCTATCCATATTTGTTCAGAAAAGTAATCAGCTCTACCCTTCATGGACTGATCACCAAGAATTGGCAAGCTGTGCCCCCAACACTGTCCTAAATGCAAAAATAATTAGGCAATTTGTGCCACGCAAACATTTACATTGGCTATACTTCGGATTCACCTATTGTTTAACCATCAGTCATTCTGATGGCTGAAAAGTGAGTCACTCATTCTGACATGACAGTTGGGTGCTGTTGAACATTGGCGTGTGTGCACAGACATCACCGAACATGGGTATGAAGCCAGGGCATGCACAAGCGTATCAAGGATAAATTAAATGGTAGGGTGCAAGACTTTGAGAGCTCCTCTGCACACCATATAGGACATGTGAGAAAAAATAGGACACCTCCCTCATCACTCCACTGGGAAGTAAAGATAAGTTACAGTAGCTGACAGCGTCTTGAGTTGTGGGGATTCAGTTTCACCTCATAATGGGAATTAGTTGAATTCCATGAGAGAAGAAATCTGGCTCCCGCTTGCTCAGTTATTCTAGCTCTCTCAGAAGGAGTCTCCTGGTCTCTCTTGCTGTTAATTATATACATTGTGCAGCCTTTAATCTAATTATGACTCTCCAGTGATTGCATGATAAGACATCCCTGGACCCACTTTTTTAGTACCCTTTTTCCTAGGCTTCTCTGCCTCAACTCTCCTTCAGAGGTTGCACTCAAAAAGCTTAGTAACAATTGGAATCTAACTACATTCTAACATAACACTTACATTCATGCTTCTGTTCACACTGTAAAAGGTAATCTTTGAATGGTTTAAGCATCTGGATTCTATTACGCCAAAGTATAGCACTTAAAATGGAAGAGACTTTTTACATTTGCGTGGAATTCAGGCAGCTGCCTCAGCCACCCTTGGGCCTAGTTGTTTCAAAGAGATTTGCAACAGGCTTAAGTCAGAAATGATAAAATTGTCAAAAAAAAAAAAAAAAAAAAAAAACCTCTGGAATTCCTTTTGGAAGGCAGCTAAAAAAATAAAACCAAACCAAACCTCCAAAAGGAAAAAGGAAGAGATTTCTGCCTGCAAATTTTTAATAATGCAGTTTATTGGGTCAAACACTGAAACTCCAAATAGTGGCTGCTGTGCATATCCAAGAAAAGTTTCCACTTTTTTCCTCTCAAGTATAACACTGGTTTTACAGTCCTGCAGATTACAAATCACGTGGGGGTTTTTTTTGTTGTTGTTTGGTGGTTTTTTTTGTAGGGATATTAGATTTTTCTTCCATTTGTCCTATTTTATTTAAATGGTCCAAACCTCTGTGGTTTGGTCATTAAAATCCAGTTGGCAGAGAAAGGCTGAATCTTTATGTTTTCCAGCTGTGTCCTACCAGCCACACATAAGCATTATTAGCCATATGACCATGTTTATATGAGCCATGAGTGAGAATTTCTCATGACCCATCCAGCAGCACACAGAAATGTGGGGTGCTCAGGCTTATGGTCTCTCTGCACAGAAAGAAGGCAAAAGCTTCCAAAGAGTAATACTGACCCCACTAAGTAGCTGCCCAAGGTAAGTGATGCCAACCTTATTTCTTGTGTTCACCCCTCTAATTTAGACAAGGTAAGGCACACTGTATGCAAATAAAAAGATCTTTACTCTGATAGGGCAAGAAAGAAGCAGAACAAAAGAAAACATTCAATTTACAACAGCAGGCAAGAAAAGAGGAAAGATTTTGGTTTATGTAGTAGATGATCTCTCAGAAAAGTACATTGGATCCAAAGCCATTTTTTTTTTACAGAAATAGAAAAATCCATCCTAAAATTCATAGGGAATCTCAAGAGACCCCAAACACCCCAAACCATCTTTAAGAAGAAAACCCAAATTGGAGGTCTCACAACTTCCTGATTTCAAAACTTACTATAAACTAAAGTAAGAAAAAACAGTGTCATACTGGTGTAAAGACAGCCATAAGGACCAATGGAATTGAACACAGGACCCAGAAATAAACTCTCACGTATATGGTCAAATGATTTTTGATAAGGGTGCCAAGAGAGTCTTGACATACAATGGGGAAAGGATGGTCTTTTCAACAAATTGTGCTGGGAAAACTAGGTATCCATTTGGCAAAAGAATGAAGTTGGACCCTTACCTTGTATCATATACAAAAATTAACTCAAACTGGATCAAAGTCCTAAATGCAAGAGCAAAAACTATAAAACTCTTACAAAGAAACAGAGAGAGAAAGCTTTATGATGTTGGATTCGGTGATTATTTCTTGGGAATGACACCAAAAAGATGAAAGAAAATTGATAAACTGAACTACATCAAAATTAAGAGATTTTGGAGACTATCAACAGAATGAAAAGGCAGCACTCAGCATAGGAGAGAAGATTTGTAAGTCATATATATGATAAGGGGGTATTATCCAAAATATATAAAGAACTTCACAACTCAACAACAACAACCCAGGTAAAAATTGGGCAAAGAGCATGAATAAACATTTCCCCCAAAAAAGACAAACAAATGGCCAATGAGCATATGAAAAGATGTTCAACATTACTGATCTTTGGGAAAATGCATTTCAAAACCACAATAACATACCACTTCATACCCATTAGGATGACTATTATGAAAAAGAAAGAAAGAAAGAAAGAAAGAAAGAAAGAAAGAAAGAAAGAAAGAAAAAAAGAAAGTTAGTACTGGCAAGGATGTGGAGAAATTGGAAAACTTATGCACTGTTGGTGGGAATGTAAACTCATGTAGCCATTATGGAAAATCGTATGGAAATTCTTTAAAAAATTAATAATAGAATTACCATATGTATCGGCAATTCTACTTCTAGGCAACTACTCAAAACAATCAGACAGACATAGACATTTGTACACCCATTTTCATAGCGGCATCATTCACAATTGCCTGAAGGTGTAAGCAACCAAAGTGTTAATTGGTGGATTAATGGATAAGAAAATGTGGTATTTACAGATGGTGGAATATTGGTCAGCCTAAAAAAAGGAAGGAATTCTGTCATATTCTATGACATGAGTGAACCCTGAGGGCACTATGCTAAATGAAAAGTTAGTCACAGAGGGAAAACTGTTATATGATTTTGCTTCTATGAAGTATATAAAATACTCAAACTCATAAGCCTAGTAGAACAATAATTGCCAGGGTTAATGAGTAAGGGGTTTCAATTTTAAGAAAGGAGAAAGTTCTGAATATTGATGGTAGTGATAGCTGCACAAATATGTGAAAATACTTAATGTCATGGAACTGTACATTGAAAAATAGTTAAAATGCCAAATTTTATATTATGTTATATAATTATTATCACAATAAGAATGTACAGGTTCATATTTTTGCATGTTTCCAACTCAAAGACACCTAGCTTCCAAAAGGTATGAACCACAGATTGGCAACCATTTTCTGTGAAGGGCCAGAGAATGAATATTTCAGCTTTGCTAACCATATGGTCTCTGTCTTAACTATTCAACTCTGTCACTGTAGCAAAAAAGCAGAAATAAACAATATATAAACTAATGGTGATAGTTCTAATAAAACTCTCTTTACAAAAACAAGTGGCAAATGGGATTTAGCCAGAGTTTGCTGACCAAGTAAACTCTGATTCATTGTAGAGGGTTGGAAAAAGCTGTTCAAAGGAAGTGATAACTGAATGGAGTCAGGAAGGACAAGGAAATAAGGAAATGTTATTCAGCCAGAGGTGGTGGGGGGTGTGGGGATAAGAGTGAAAAAGAATGGGAGAGACAAAGGGTTCTCCAGCAGACAAAGCTTCACATGTGAGCCCCAGAAGTAAATAGTTCCTGGCATGTTCGATGAAGCATACTGCTGCTCCTGGAACTCATGGAGGCCATGGTGAGAGATGAGATGATGGAGTTGGAACATTTAGGAGTATATGCAAGGAACTTTCAGCCAACTGAGATAGATCCAAAGGGTTATAAGGGCTAAGGGAGGCTGGGGGAGGTAAAGCTGGACAATCTGTTGTAAATCAGAACTTTAAAAGAGCTTTTGAATTTTAAATAAATGTAATAAGCAGTTCCGACAAACAAATGCCTGGTGAACCACCTTACCAAAAATAAGGTCTACCATGAGATTCTGATCTGTTGAAGGGAAACAGACACAAATTCTTAATTATGACCATTTCTATTTTTGCTTAGAGGTCAGCTAGGAACATAGAATACATTTTAACATCTCAGTATATATACTATGTATTATACAGTTGGTATGTTTGTTCTATACTATCAGCCTGACTATAACATTTACCAGTTAATGACATAAGTTCTTCTGTAAAAAAAAAAATGTCATGAGGCATATTTTGGTGACTTCCTTTAACCTCTAGGTCACATTATTCCAATTTTTTATCAATTCTCAGCAATGCTACTGCCCCTACTTGATTGCTGAGTTGCCTTTGGCAAAGGATAGGGTAGTAAGGCACAATCCTTGGGTTCTATTCCAACCTGAGTGTGAAGAAGGGAAAATAGGGGAGGACAGAGACTCCTGGAGCAGGCTACCTCTCCAGTACACTGTCCTGGTGTGGAGAAAAGCAAATTTTCCCTTCATTTACCTAGGATATTCAACCACCCTTTGTCAAGGCTTCAAACATTTTTTTTTTGCTACGATTAACTGTAAAGGGGGCATGGGATTTCACGGTTTAAAACTACAAGCTTAAGGATGTTCTTGGTAGGCCCAAGAGTGTCGCTGTTGGGTCTCAGGAAATGTGTCATCAAAGTTACTATCAGGAGTTAGTTCCAGGACAGGACTGCATTTTCAGTCCTAAATTACTCCACCCTCCATGTTGTTAGTTCTACTGCTTAAAAAAGAAAAAGTAATTAAACAACAACAACAACAAAATATATATATATATATATATATATATGTGTGTGTGTGTGTGTGTGTGTGTATGTATATGTATATGTATACACACACACACACACACACATATATAGGGGGTGAGATGAGAAGTTTCCTTGAATTCCTATTTATTGTTTGTTTAGACACACAAGTATCTGTGACCAGATTAATGGAAGTGTGTGCCATGTAAGTCAGAAAACATTTCATGCATGTCAGTTGTGTCAGGGTGCTGTGCTCACTGAAAAGACTCATTGTTAATTTTGAAAGGACTTTGAGAGAGAGGAAAGAATGTCCATGCCCACAAGGTTCAGAGAGCAGTCACCACATGGTGGAAAAGAGGCAAGGAGGGGCCAAGCAGTCAGAACTGCCCAGTGGCCATCCCCAAGCCCAGGGTTGTAGAAGGTATACGTGCATGGGCGCCAAGAACTGCACCCAACCTGTGCCCAAAATGTTGCTTACATTATTTACTTAATCGTTATGAAAATTCTGTGATGTAGTTTTCATTTTTAGCCTTCATTAATAAATGAGGAAATTAAAGCCCCGGGTGGGGTGGGGGGGGGGGGTCATGTTTCTGTTTGGGTTCTCCAAGAAGCAGAAGCTGAGACAGGCTTAGATGTGCAAATGATTTATTGAGGAAATGCCTGTGAAAAACAACAAGAAAAGAGCCAGAGCAGCCATGGAGAATCTTCAGTTCACAACGTGGGCTGGACAGTGAGAAAGAAGAGAAGAAGGGTGAGACTGAGTAGGAAGAACCCAAGCTACAGCAGAGTTTGGAAAGCTACCAGACCAGCGGGGTGCCCCCAAGTAAACATGTTCACTGGAAGATTCCTGGGTCAGGCACCGTTAACCCTGTCATGTACAGTTGTTGGCTGGGAGCTACCTGAGGGAAGTGCCCCCTCGGTACCAGTGTGGTGCTAGATCCAAAGGTACAGTATGTGGAGGCCACCAGCCAGCAATGCTGCCTGCAGCGGGTTCCCTCAGAAGAGGCTGAGCAGACATTGCTGTCTGTGTGAGGTCATAAAGATTACAAGAAGTGGGATTAAGATTTGATCATGGGCTGGGGCGCCTGGGTGGCCCGGTCGGTCAAGCGTCTGACTTCCGGCCTAGGTCATGGTCTCGCGATTCGTGAGTTAGAGCCCCGCTTTGGGCTTGGTGCTGACAGCTCGGAGCCTGGAGTCTGCTTCCATATTCTAAGTGTCTCCCTCTCTCTCTGTCCCTCCCCTGCTCATGTTCTGTCTCTCTGTGTCTCTCAAAAATATATAAATGTTAAAAAAAAAAATTTTTTTTTTAAAGATTTGATCATGGGCTACCTGAGCCTTCACTCAATAAACATTTCACTTTGGTGTGAAACCTTCCTTGAAAAGATCAAAGACGATATCAACAATAGCCAAATTATGGAAAGAGCCCAAATGTCCATCAACTGATGAATGGATAAAGAATATGTGGTTTATATATACAAAGGAATACTACTTGGCAATGAGAAAGAATGCAATCCTGCCATTTGCAACAACGTGGATGGAACTGGAGGGTATTATGCTAAGTGAAATAAGCCAGTCAGAGAAAGACAGATGTCATATGTTTTCACTCATATGTGGAACTTGAGAAACTTAACAGAAGACCATGGGGGAAGGGAAGGGGAAATAATAGTTTCAAACAGAGAGGGAGGCAAACCATAAGAGACTCTTTTTAAAAAAAAATTTTTTTCGTGTTTATTTTTGAGAGAGAGAGAGAGAGTGTGTGAGCAGGGGAAGGACAGAAAGAGACAGAGACACAGAATCCAAAGCAGGCCCCAGGCTCTGAGCTATCAGCACAGAACTGGACGAGGGGCTCGAACTCATGAACCACAAGAACATGACTCGAGCCGAAGTCAGACGCTTAACCAACTGAACCACCCAGGTGCCCCAAACCTTAAGAGACTCTTAAATACAGAGAACAAACTGAGGGTTGATGGAAGGGGGAAGGAGGAAGGGGAAAATGGGTGCCGGGCATGGAGGAGGGCACTTGTTGGGACAAGCACTGGGTGTTGTATGTAAGCGTAGAATCACAGGATTTATTCTTGAAGCCAAGAGCACACTGTGTACACTGTATGTTAGCTAACTTAACAATAAATTATATTTTTAACAAATAATAAAAAAATAAGAGGTGCTATATACACAGTATACTATGGAATATTACTCAGCTATAAAAAATGAAATCTTGTCATTTGCACTGACGTGGATAGAGCGAGAGGGTATTATGGTAAGTGAAGTAAGTCAGTCAGAGAAAGGGAAATACCATATGTTTTCACTCATTTGTTGAATTTAAGAAACAACACAAATGAAAATAGGGCAGAAAATGAGAGGCAGAGCAGGAAACAAACTTTTAACTATCAGAAAATAAACTGATGTTTATTAGAGGGGAAGTGGGTGGGAGTATGTGTTGGATAACTAATGGAGTTAAGGCAGGAACTTGTGATGAACACCAAGTACTGTACCTGAGTGTCGAATCACTAAATTGTACACCTGCAACTATTACACTGTATTTTAACCAACTGGAATTTAAACAAAAACTTGAGAAAAAATTTTTTTAAAAAGATCAAAGAAATTAAACAAAGCAATGCTTTTATATTTTAGATGACGTTTGACACTGTACTGTATATCAGGGGTTGGCAAACATGTCTTTTAAAGGGCCAAATAGGAAATATTTTAGGCTCTGGAGGCATTTAGGGTCTCCATGGTAACTACCCAGATTTGCTATTGTAGGGAGAAAACAAATGGGAGTGGTTGCCAACTTCTACTTTATATGACCAAAAAAAAAAAAAAAAAAAAATTCGAATCAAAAAGAAAACAAAGGGTAGTAAGATGAAGAAGATTAAGTCAGAAACTCACAAATATAACAGCTCGTTTTCTTCACACTTTTTTGGCCGTTATGTAGATTCATGTAGAGTCTCTCTTTCCTCTTCAAAAGGAAACTAGCCTGTATACTCCTAATGACAACGAAATAGAAAACATCCTTTTCACATTCCTGACATATTCTTTCCCAGGCCAGGAAAATAGCCAAAGTGAGCCTTGGGTGACATAGCGATATGGATTCTGCCAAGCGCTCACACTGGGATGACAGTAAGGAGCAGATGCAAAACACGAAATAAGAGGGTGGTATTACTAAGAAGATCTCTATCTGAAACTGGTGAGAGATCATTCATTCATTCATGGAGTTAAATACCAGTGAAGCCCCACTTTAATCTTGACCCTGTGCTGATACTAGAAATGTCAAGAAGACTAAACATGGGCCCTGCCAGTGGTGAGGTCATAGCCCACTGGGGGACAAGATGATAGAGTACAACAGGAGCTGTGATATAAGAAGGCACATGACCTCCATGAATCCATGTCTTGGATAGCCCTCTCCCAGACAGCTCTTATTCCCTCTGGGAACAAAGGGATCTAACCTCCACCAGCCTGTCTAGGAATGGGTTCTTAGATCACCTTTCCTTTCTGACTATCCTATCATGGCCCATGAGGAGCCTGTTGTTCAGCTGGTGTTGATGCACAGAAGACACACTGGAAAGAAGGTGGTGGGTGGTCTCAAGGCATGTGACCTGCTTGACAGTTTTGCAGAAGGTTGTCTTCGCTGGGTGGAGAATCTGCCTTTACATCACCTGTATGTGTTCCCTTTGAACAGAAGACAAAATTCAGGAGAACCATAACCTGTTGCAAGACCCCCCCTGCGATGGATGGCCACGCCTCATGACAGGCTCAGGATTGTGCTGAAAGAAAGTTCTTCCTCATTTCAGACTGCATCAAGTTGCTTTCTGTAAAAACAAGAAAATGTGTACTTAAAGCTACTAACTTCCTCACTCCACATAATGCTTAAGTAACCAGTCAGACATACAACTGTATGTGCAATGAAATTTCATTTTTAAAACATGATTATGTGACTAGATGTTTACACCCCAGTTGCACATCAGAGAAATACAAGAAATTTACATGCAGGAAATAGATTTTTTTTTCATGTGGCCAACTCTAAACAAACATGGCACAAAAATGCCTTATTCAGTACAATATTTTTGCTGTCCAGATCACATGCTGCATCAAGATGATGGCATTGTGAAACACTGGTTTAAAAAAATAGCAAATCACATATGTTTCCTAAATTTTATATCTAGAAGGACCATCTGGACTACTGACTAAATTAAACAACAGTTCTTGGTCCCATATAAACTGAGTCTCAATCTCAACTGTCATACTATTGCTTTCTAGTCCAGGAAAATTTTGAATTATAAAGTATTCCCACTAAAGTGTATTCACTTGTCTTTAAAGAATATATACTTCCTCACTTTATACTCTACCCAAAACTTAAGTCATCCCTTTGAGTTCTGCAATATGAAGGAATCAAATCCATGGGTAGTTTGAGCCGGGATTTCCAAGTCCTGAAAGCGGCATGTGAGAAGTTGTATTTGAAATTATGACAAAGGAGAAATATAGCTGTATATTTCTGACACTTTAATTTGGAGGGCTGGTCGTTGTGTTCCCCAATTCAAATGCATTATTGTACATACAACTATAGGTCAGTATACTTTAGGTGGTGTTCTCACCTCAGAAAAATGCACAGGACACATCTCTGATGGAGTTCTTGGCAAATCACTTGATTATAATCCCTGATATTCAACAGATGGCTTTAACCCACATGGCAAACAGATCTACACAGTCAGTAGTTCACCATAACATTGAATTGAAACTAACATAAGGACCCATGCATAATATTTAATAGAAACATAAAGAATTATAGATGGCATAATTCCAGAGTTTATTACCAACCAATTTGTCTCAATTTTTGTGGGAGCATATATTCCACTGACCAAATCAATGTGTACTTATTGTCAGATTCTCTCTTACTCTTTGGCACAGTAAGCCAGTGGAATATTCCACGTGAGCTTGATTTAGAATAGATACAGCAGCAGACAGACCCTGTGGCTTCAGATATTAGTAAGAAGAGACATGATTTATGATGTCATTCCTGTTTACATATGATTCATTTTCTGTTAGGACTATAGCATTTTCTTCAAGTAGAAAAGCTTCTTGGGTTGGTATCTTGCCACCCCCTCCTCTTTCCTGCCAACTTTCCTCTCTCCTTCCCCACTGTTTCCCTCTCCTTCACAGCCTACACATCTTACACGAACAAATTGCACTTGAAAACCAACAATAACTCTATGAAGAAGTGAGACCAGAGTTATAAACGAAAACATTGATTTTCATCTTTACCAGTGACTCTGGAACTTGTTTGTGATGAATGATGGAAAAGATAGAAGAAAGTAAAACAGACGGGAGAGTGCAGAGAAATCTCCCTTAGAATGCCATTATTCCAACGGCAAAGTTCTTAATAGATAAAAAATATTTAAGACATGATGCTCTCGCCAGTTTTTAAAATTCTGTTTTTGTACTATAATTAGTAAAGGGATATCCACCTGCTGTTACAATTATACAAAATATTCTTCTCCTCGGTGTTCCTCCAACCGTCTGAACAATGCTCCTATTGGCAATCGAGAAGCACTTGGGAGGTATCCCAGTAGGGGCTTTTAGAAGATATTTGATTCCTCTGATTATATATTCTAGTTTATTTCAAAACTTCTCAGACCAAAAGTGGTGTCAAGTGATAAAGGCAAACTGTGGAGAGTTAGATCCACAAATCAGGTAAACTGCCCGATTAATCTTTGGCCAAAAAATTATGTGAAATACATTTTATAAATTTTGTAAATGGCCTCAAATGTAGTGTAATACCATGTTTAGGGAGGAGCTTAATATAATGAATCAGTTCAAGCCCTATAATATATTCATTTGTATTTATGATTTATCTTTGTACCATAACATATGTACAAAAATGACATATATGGAAATCCTACATGGTACTCCTAAGTGACCCGACGTTGATAAAATAAGGAGAAATCCATCAGATAGGAACACATATAGCTCATCCAGACACTAGATCATATTCTGATGTGACTATTATGATTCCGTTTCATCACGAAAAGATGAAGGAAGAGACTACATAGTAACTCTCTACACCTACACACTGCTGGTGATACAAGTCCAAATGGGATTTGACTTATTTTGCATCGTCCAGGACATAAGACAAAGCTGTCGTCTTGAGTGGTGCCCTCTGCAATTCCCTGAAGGTAAAAGGGTCAGTGAAGCTGTGAGTTGATACTGAGTAAACCCTCTGGAGGTCTGCTGGGGATTTTAAACACTCTCGCTCCAAAGTAGAACCAACTCATTGTGAAAGAAAGCAGAAAACACTCATCTCACGCCACGCCTACAGAACCCACCTTTCTGAGCGCAAAGAAGAATATGCAGCCAGAGTCAAACTTCTAAACCCAGGAATCCCATGGTGTCAGGCCAGTAGGTATAGCCAGAGATGGAGAGGACGGGGATCTCTGTCACGATTCCTGAAGTCCCACTCCTGAGTTTGCCCCAAGGCCGTTCAAAAAATTATTCTAAAGCCTACAATAGATGAGTTCTGAATCTAGTGCATTCTGAAGTGGTTGCCCTATCCTTGAGGAATTTGGGGGCAATGTATGGTGACATACACCTCACTTTAATAAAAACTTGTGATCCATTATTAAAGCATGAGTCCTGATTCGGGACTCTGAAAATAACTTGACGTTATGATTATATTTGTTAAGAAGCATTTGGGAAAGTGCTTGTGATAGACCAGTAGGACAGGGTCGGAAAAGTGCAGAATTTCCCATATTCTGCTTTAGCTTCATTTCTTTTTTTCTCTTTGCAAACTTCATGAAGAAGGAAAGATGAAATCGTTCACAAGAACAAGAGAATAAAGAAACAAAGACAAACAGAATTAAGAAGTAATTGTACACTGTAATTTGCTAACAAAGAATTTTGTAGGTTGCCAACCTATGTAAATTATGCGCAGTTGGGAAAAGACCTCCAAGCAGAGGGAAATATAATCACTTCATCTATTTTTTTTCCCTCAGTCAGTGTTTCTAACACTAACTCTATTGTATGACTGAAATGTACAAAAAGTGTATTAGTTTCACAGATAGCCTTTGAACACACTGTTGTAAGCCCTGGGAACTCTGCAACAATCACCTGTGTGGTTGGAGCCCTCTAGTGGCCAGGTGGACTCCAGGCACATGGTTTCCTAAACTTGGCTCCTGGAGTAATTGAATCTTCCACTGCCATTGGGCAACCATGGGAAGCTTGTAGAGCCTCCTGGACACCCCTCTACAGCTCAAACGTAAACTGGGAATTCTGAAGCCTACCTTCTCTGCCAGTTGGCATTTAGCATTTCCATTCTTCCAAAGTGTTACCCTCTTTCACTGACTCTGACAGAGTTTTGAGTAGAACCACTAAAGAGTGGCTCTCATCTTATTGTAAAGAAAGAGCTCCCCACTGAAAGAAAGCAGAGCTGAGTTCTAGCACAACTCTTCCACAAAGTTAGCTGTGTGGATGCTTGGCGGCTGATCTGTCGCAATCCATGTATTTCCCTGTAGTTGGAAGAGAAACTTGAGATTCCTCAGAAAGTCTCAGGGATTATTTGGAAATGTGTTTCACAGAATATTTTTGGACATAACAACCAGGGTTCTCCACTGGATTTTTGCCCATTCTTTGATTATTTCACTTTTGGGCTCCTTTATTAGCTTCCTTCTATCCTGGACCCTTGAAACTTGGAGCAACTTGGGACTCTATTTCAGGTTTCCTCTCTTCTGACTTTGTACAATCTTAAGAATCTCAAATATATCCATTATTTCAAGTATCACCTATGCACCAATAAGCATTAAATTTAAAAATTGTACCCAGATATGTTTTTTGAGTTCCTGACCTACCTACTTAGCCCCTCCTTTTGGATATCTCACAAGAACTTCAAGCTCAGTATGAACAAAAGTGAATTTGACCCAAACCTGCTCCCTCTCCAGTGTTTCCTATCAAAGCAAATGGTACCACCTACAATACGACCATCCTTTTTGAGTTTTCCTCTTTTCTTGGGGGCACATTAATCACCAAACCGACAAATTATACCTCTTAAATCTCTTTCAAATCCATTCCCCCTTTCTCTATTTTAGCCATCATGACTAGCTTAGTCCACACACACTAACACAGTCACTTTCTAACAAAAACTTTTATATCTGCTCCATCTAATTTGTTGACTTAAAATGAACATCTGATTGTATCATTTCCCCGCTTTAAGCCTTTGGACAGCTTTTATGATAAATTTCCAGAGTCTTATTATGGCCCTCAAACCCTGCATAATCTGGCCTCTGCATATCTCTCCAATTTCTCTTCCCTTCCTCCTCATGTTTTTCTGTCCAAATATAACAACCTTTGACATTCCTTCCTGTCTTGGCTCCTTCATTGTGCTATTCCTGCCTGACGTACTCTCTGCCTGCACTTACCTAGCTCATTATAATACTTACTTAGCATTTAAGTCTGTTTCATTAAAATATTATGTGCATAGATCCTTTAGCTGAACCATAATTAAAAGGAAAAAATTAAGCAAAGAGTCATGCACAGAGAGGAGGCTCTCTCCTCACCTGTAACTGCTGTGTTTACACAGATGATGTCCTCTGAAAGGTTTTCTTTGAGTTGATAAGGAAACTAAAATGAAACAAAGACATTTGATTAGCTGATTAATCAAGTTGAAGCCAATTCCCTTAAACACAAAATCTATCTAATTCTTACTCTACGTCCCATGTGGCAAGCTTCAGTTTTCTATGATTTCCTTTCATTCTACATAAAGATAATAACTCTGCTTAGGTCAAATTGTTTTTACTAAATAAGTTGTCTTAAACACCTTTCAGGTTACTTTAACCTCTGGGTTTGTAAGGAATTCTTGGGTGCTTGGAATCATGAATCACTGGGAGAGGAGGTGGGAAATAGGTCAAATGCTCGTTGCTTTCATTTTAAATGATCTTTCCACATTTAGTTTTATTTTTTGTTCTTCAAACTGTACAAATTACCTGTGAAAATATCTGAGGAAAAACAGTTTAATATGCTTCCTTACCAGCAGTATTTGCTATTTTTATTGGGAAGCAAGGTTGGCTGGGTTCTAATTCACACACAGGTAAAGCCTGTTACTTCCATACTTTTCACCCAACAGCTTAAGCCGAAACATCACTTTCTCACGGAATGCTTCCTCCAATACCTTGAGACCAGGTCAGGTGTTTCATTATGCCCACAGCGAGGGTTGTATATCCTCTACTAACCACGATGATTAATTCCTGTCTTTCGGATGATGAGCTCCACATCATGTCTATTTTGTTCATTTGTTTATACCCTGCACAAAACACAGTACTCTGGACATAGTAAGCATTCAGGAAATATTTGTTGAGTGAAACAAATGCAGTGTTTCCTCATGTGGACAGTGGTCTCCTGACAAGACCATGCAATAAGAGAAGAAAATCATTGTAAGAATGCAGTGTTTCTCACAGATTCCAAACACAAGGGGTGTTGTCGAGCCTGAGAAATGGCAAGAAAAGTAACAGAAATACCACCATGAATCATGACAAGCCCTGTCTTAGACTCTCTTTCTCTCTCAGTCTCTGATTTTGCTTCTCTCCATACTTGTGCTTCACCCATATGTCTCTATAGACTTATTCTTCTGCCTCTCCTGGTGTGAGGTATAGGGTGTTATCTCATAGCTCTAGGATTTATGTGCTCTCAGTTCAAAAGACTGGTAGAGTCTAGTACTCTTTATCCCAGTTTCAAACTCAAAGGAGAGAGTGTATCTAGAATGGCTTAGAACCAGTGGAATTCCTCTTCCATCAGCTAGGGCTGGAAACATAGTCTCATGAAACAAACATGATTTCAGGGGTCCCTGTGTGTATGTGTGGGTTGTCGAAGAGGCACTGAAAATGATAAATACCTCCCAAGTTGTCTCTACCACACCATGTGTACGAATGCTTGAAGGCTTCTGGAACATCAAATCATAAATGACAATATTAATGAAATAAAAAGATGTGAAATTTCATTGGCTCCCTGCAGATGTTAATAAAACTTAGAGGAAAACATACACGTTACAGGGCTGTATTGACAAATGTTTCCTTTCTGTCGAATATGGAATATTTTCATTATTATTGCTATTACTCTTTTATTTAAAAAAATCTACTTTTTTATAGTTTTCTCTCAACTTGTTTTGTGGCTTGTAATGTTTTAATGATATTATGCACTATTATATCCAGCTACACAATACTTGCAAAATATTGTTAACCCTTTTAAGCCATGTAGAAATTAATTTTTATTTATCAGTCTAATTTCTCAACATGCCTTCCAGTGGACAGATTATAGGCAATTTATGGAGGGACACTTTCCAAGAGTTTATGCAACAGATGTTAAGATTTTGGTTCTAATTCTCTTCATCATAAAGTGGTAGAATTGATTTTCCTCGACCCTGTCCAACTCTAATTGACTGTAGGATTCATACATGTCCCCTACTCCTCACTACTTCTTTTGAAATTATCCAGGAGAAAGAATTTCTTTACCATTCTCAAATAATATAGTTGAAATTTATATCTTGCTTATTTTTTTCATTCCGCATGTATTTTCATTCATATATGTGAAAGATATATGAAGGTGATTTTTTCAATGTTTATATATTTATTTTGAGAGAGAGACAGAAGTGGGTGCGAGCAGGGGAGGGGCAGAGAATGAGGGAGAGAGAGAGAATCCCAAACAGGCTCCACGTTGTCAGCACAAAGCTCGATGCAAGGGCCCCATCTCAGGAACTGTGAGATTTTGACCTGAGCCAAAATCAAGAGTTGGTCGTTGAACCAACTGAGCCACCCAGGTGCCCCCGTGAGGGTGGGTTTTTAGATCACTATTAACATGCACTTATTAAACTTTGCTTGAAAAATATATGAAGTCCCTCATTCGGTGCATTTCTCTCTAGCTTCAAAGACTCAATTATACTTGCTAAAGTCAGGTAAGATGAAATAATTTTGGCACAAATTTTCAAAAACGCTGTTTATTTTCAACCCAAAATAAACTTGAAAATAAACGACCTGAATAAATTTGGCACCACTATTGCTCAATGTCTTTGGAAAATGGCTAGGATGTAATTCTTATAATTCCATGTCAATACCTCAATAATTCATGCAAATAGAACTGACAAATAGAGTATATTTACTTATAAGAAAGCTTAAAATTTCAAAAAGGCCTTCAAAGCAAAATCTCGAAGAATTTTAAAATTTTGAAAACATAATTAAGTTTTTTGAAATTTTAATTTTTAAAATGATAATAATTTTTAAAAGAGATAGAATTTATTCTAAATTCAATTTGGAAGAATTTATCCCAAACACTGAACATATTTTCAAATCTAAAGCTTAGCTTTCTGTCATAGGAAAAGACTATAGGAAAATATAATATAAACTTTATTACGATTATTTTTGAAATGAATTCTCCAAATTCTAGACTGACATATATTTTTAGGAGTTTCTGTCTTACAAATTACATGATGTGCCTTAATTATAAGGTCAATATATATATTTTTAATAATTGTTAACCCAAAAGCCACATTTAAAACTCTGAAGAGCCAGCCATAGTCAGAGAACATCAGTTTTTTCATCACTGAACTGGAATATCTACAAAATCACTTTATAGCTTAATATTGTGAATCATGTTATAAAAAAACTGTCAAGTTCTGGGCCAAGATAGGGTCTCTAAGCAAAAGGGAACTGTGAAAACAATTTTTGAAATCCAATACAAAAATATGGAATGCCAAGCATTTTAGATAAAACTACCTTCCCTGGGGCACCTGGGTGGTTCAGCTGGTTAACCCTCTGACTCTTGATTTCAGCTTAGGTCATGATCTCGCGGTCAAGGGATCAAGTCATGAATTGGGCTCTGTGCTGATGGCATGGAGCTTGCTTGAGATTTCTCTCTCTCTGTCTCTCTCTCCCCTTCCTCTGCTCCTGTGTGTAGGCGCGTGCTCTCTCTCTCTTTCAAATAAATAAACATTAAAAAAAAAAAGCTTTATGTTCCTTATCCTTTTGGTAAATGAAGGAAAATAGGATAGGTCGAATATACTACCTACCACCACTAATTTCGAATATTTATAGATCTATCAGGTATTATTTAATCCTTACAACAACCCTATAAAGTAGATATTATTATTATCATCTCTATTTACATATAAACTGCAAGGCAGGTAATAATTTGTAATTACATAATTTGTCAGGGTCACACAGCTCATATGAGGCAGAACCGGGATTTGAAACATTTACCTTCGCTCGAAAGAGCGTGTGCTCTTAGCCACTCTATACCCCTTTCCAAAAGTAATGTGCAGCATGTTTTATGTAGCAATTTCTAGCCTGAATTTTCAAATCAAATTCTCTCATCTAAGTATTTCTAGCTACTTTATCGTTTTCTTTAATCTTTGTGATTATGTCCAAGGACCTGAATAGCTAAGGACAAAATGAAATATTTTTTCAATGTCCTCAAATAAAAGTTTAGTGCCATAACTTTATTTGTCAAATATCATTTAACTCATTTTCAAAAATAACCAACAGGTTCATTTTTATTAAAACTTATTGCACGGAGGACTTTCATAATAACTATTCTCATGAACTTTATCCTTTTTTCTGAGGTTTATGTATAGTCACTAAGAGAACAAAAAAAATCTGTACTTGCTATTAGAGGTGATGCTGATCTACAAGAAAACCAGCAGCAAACAGGTGAAATGTATCATCATAGTGACCCTAGAGGGAGGAAATCTTTGGTGACCATTCCTCTAGTAGCTAATTAGAATCCTCGTCATTTTTAGATCACTTTGCTGGCAAGCACAATAGCTTATTATGCAAATAAGAAACGAACACCAAATCTTGCATCATTAACACACAACGTTAAAATTGAGAAAATGAAGATCACCATCCACCTTGGTTGGAATGACAGCCCTGAACTATTTCTGCACTCGCTGTACCGCCTGTTCCCAGAGTACAAGGCAGTGCACGCATATGATTAGAATCAGCCAAGTCTCCTTCACGTGGCACCTGCCGCCCTTACCCCATGCCTCTGCTCCCCAGTTGAAACACGAAGCTCCACGTTTGGACAACGTGTTCCCATCACCTGGACAAAATTGGCTGGTCCAAAGTGAGCTCCAGAGTAATTGCACGTCCTTGCCCAAGAATGTCGTCTTTGGAGCTAGCAGGTATGGAGACTGTGTCGTTTGCAGTGAGTCTCATTAAAGGCAATGCTTGTACCTGGAGTTCATTTAATATCCAGTTGACAAAGATCGAGTTTAAAACTTGCCTCTCGACAAGTGAGTTAGATGTGGAAGCAGCTGTTTAGATAGTGGAGTCAAAATTGAAAACTAGTGTTTTCTATTTTGCATCTTTCTGAGCTATTTGATACATGTATTTTTTCTGAGCACACTCTACTTTTATTATTTAACCATGGAAATAGAGAATAGATTCTCACTTCACCACTTACCAGCCCCAAAATGAGTTGCTTAACCTTTGTGAACTTTAATTTGTTCTTCTATAAAAATAGTGATAGTCATAACACCTGGTCTTCTTCTTACAGTACAGTGCTGCTCTTCAGAAGTAGGAGACCAGAGGCCCATAATCCTTATTACCACTAAATTTGACCAATGCACCCCCTAGGGAAAATTCTATATACATGAATGTAAAAGGTTTTCATGGAACATCTGCGTCTCAAACAGACCCATAAACCAAAAGGTTCTAAACGTGTGCAATAGACTGTAAGCTCTCAGGCAACAGATTGTGTGATATTCATCTTTGTGTTCCTAGACCTAGGGCATGTTTGACTACCAAAGAATATTTTGAAAGCATGAATAAGGAAAAGAATGAAATGAGATCTTATTGTAAAAATACTTTATAAGCTATAGGTAGTGTGCATATATTATTATTACCATTTTTATTTCCTGGGCAACTCAGTATATAGAATTTCCCACAATTGTGAATTCAATTTGTTACATTAAAGTCACACTTGTGAAAGACGTTACTAAACCCTGACCTTGGGT